>NC_139046.1:9584691-10315524 GCF_965140915.1 Aythya marila | reverse complement strand
ATTTTACCATAAAATTTAAGTAGTCAATTGATTAGATTACAGAATGATGGAAAAAAAAAAAAAAAACTTATTTCACACGATATCTTGCTACTGAATTCTACTCAGTTAATCAAAATTAAGCTAACCTTAAACATTTGCCTTTTCAGAGATGCAGGCTTAACTTTCTATTCAGAAAAGCTTAAAGACAAGCAAATTTAAGAGAACACATCTGAAAACTATACTTACTCACTTTTACATAAGAACTTCAAACATTTATAAAGCTACATGTAACCTCCAAAGAACAGACACTGAATTGTCAAACAACCTACAGGTAACCACTGCAGACCTGACAGCAGTACAAAAGAAAAATGAGTAACATCATCGCACTTTCAAATTCTTATATTTCCTAAAGCCTTAAGTATAATTTAGAAGTCGCAGCTCAAACATGTAGAAATCTTGAAATGAGTAAAATAATTTGGGTTTAAAATACTAATTCTCTGGGTTAGCCATGTACTATATAAATACAGATTGGAATTTTACCTAGGGGAAATGTTTTTTTGAGGTAAGGACAGATAAATTCAACAGGTTAATATCTCCGAAGAAGCGGGGAGAATCCTCCAGCAAACGTTCTGGCATTGTCAAACTGTGCCTTAGGTACTGTACTTAATTGAAAAAATAGATTGTTTTTGGCAAGTAAATTGCAAATAAATCACGTGTACAATCAGAAACAAAATACATTCACTCTCTGAAGTTACACAGCCTTTCATCAACAACTGAAAGCACATTACAGAGTACGCATATTCTCTTCTTTTAGTAATAGGCACAGAAGTCTCCAGTCTCCGTATTTATTTTTAAATAAATAAAGTCATTTTTAAAGAGAATCTATTTTTCCCATATCTGATACTTATTCTCAGGACTCTATAGAACTATTCTCACATATTGTACTACATTAATTTCAGATATAGTAGAACTATGTATACAATAAATCCAGTTTGTAAAGATTACAAATGCATCAAGCCGCCAGTAAGCAGCTTCTGTATCTACATATGGTGGTGCAAGTTAGTGGTGTCATAAAGGCACTTGTCTCTCACAGATAGTATTGTCTTTTTAATCAGTTAAAAATATATATTATTTTTTTTTTATAGTTTAACATCCAAAATGGTTTTTACTCCTTAAAGTGGTGCAAATTGTCACTTACAGAACAACAATTCATTAATTCAACATGAAAGAGCTAAGTGCAAAGTTTTCATAATTAAATATATCTCTATATATCAATTCAATTTAATGCCATGCTCAAAAAAAATGCCAAAAAACACGCTATAGTAGAAATGTGATTGGTGCTAGCAGCCACAAATAAAGGTAGGTACATAAAATAGTACAATCAAGCTTATTTATGAAGTTACTAAATCAATAAAGCAGTGAATTGTAAGGAGAGACATATGCCATGAGTTTTTTCTAAGACATGCCTGAAGCCACACCTGAGCAGTATGAAATATATAGCACACATTTACATCATTAGGGACACCTTTAGAGCTAGCTACCTAATTTTATAAAAATAATTCCAAAATGTTCATTCATTTCAAAGTGAATTCTGTTCTCATCAAATGTGAAAAGACAAGTCAAAAACAGATAAAACAGCAGAATTTAAAAAGACACAGAAGTAGCCACTAAGTCAAGTTCAGTGCAGTTTTCAGGTACTTATGGATGGCACTGTGAAATCCTCAAAATCCAATTTATCTGGTCAGTACATATCCATAGACTTTCCTCTCAAGTCTCAGTAGTTTAAAGCAAAAATATGAAAAAGGTTCCACCAGCAGAATACACGTTTTTGTAAATCATAGGTCTCAGGTCTTACAAAAAAATAGGCCTAAGTGGCTATGCCTATGTAAATGCTAATTTGAAGTTGTCATTATAGTTCTGTTACGTAAGAAATCTAAAGAGATCTAAACAACCAGAAAGGTGTGATGGATGGAATACATCAAGTACAAACCAAAAGCCAGCAGGTTCTTTGGCATTTAATACTTTCCATCATAACAGCACATTAAGAGTACATCCAGACTGCTATGAAGTTGCTGGAGAGAGCTTCATGCTTTAACACTAATTTTGGTGTCCCATCTTTTGTAAATAGTTCTGCCAGTACTGCACCATAAGGAGTTTTCTGCATCTTTGACAAATCTGCATTTTCTGAACATTGCACAAGGTTATCAAAATGAAAACAGGAAAAAAAAAAGCCATGTGATCAACTATTAAGCTGCTCCTTCAGAGAACATTTCTTTGCTTATAGCAGTGACCAGAATTGCTGGTGTACTGACAGTTGCCATGGCAAATGGGTGACTGTGTGGGAGAGCACACATATAGCCAAGTCAACATTTTATGCAACCTCCGTGATTTAAGCAAGCATACAACACACAGCTTTTATTATGTGCTGCCACTGAAACTTTCAGTCTAGATAAAGTGCCAAAGGAAAAAAAAATGTTATCTTATGTTAGACCATGGCTGTTTCAATATTCCCACTCATCTGTTTTCATGTCCAGGTAGTAAAGAATATTCTGTGCCAGCTTTACTGCTTGCTTCCTGGCAGCCTTACACCGCTCATCACCTTGCGGATCAACAGCATCAAGTGCAAGAAGTTGTTTTGTAAGGAGTTCTTCCAGTCTCATGTAATTTTTATCTGTTCTGTTTCCATCAAATGAAATCACCTCCTGCTGAATTTGAGACAAGCTTCCAAGAACAGTCCAAACCGCTCTGTGAGACTGAGGTTCTGCAGCAGTTTGCTCTGGATACATTTGCCTTTTTCCGAGTGCTTCCTTTAAGTCAATGTACGTTATGAGAGCTTGCACTTCTATGACTGCTCTTCTCCTGGCTTCTCTAATACAAGGGTTTTTTCCTGGACTCACTTCATCTAACTGGGCAATTAATCCCTGCAGTTCTGCTTTGGATCCCAAATACAAATCAGAAGCATTCTCTGTTTTTAAAAGTAAAGAATTAACTTCCTTCATTTTCTTGCGGATCTCTTCGATTTTTAGAATGGATTGATTTTGTGCCAAATCATAAGCATGCGTAGAATTTGCTTCTTCTTCCAAGTCCAGGTATTTTTGCAATTTATTGATCTCTTCCACTACTTCCTTTCTGTAATTTCTTATTTCCGTGCGACCACAGACATCTAAAGCATCCAAATCAGCAATAAGGCCTGTAAGCACACAGGATAAATGCCTGCAGGTATCATTACTACTCACTCCCATTAGAAGCGCAATAAGAGTTCCTCTCGCTTTGTTCACCTCACACATTACAGAGTTAATTTTGGAGACAGAAGGATGCGCATCATTAGAGAGTGGCAGGGAGAGTTGCTGCTTCACGCAGCTTTCTATAATCTCCTGAACAGCACATACTTTGGTCAGCGTGCGATATCTCGCTTTGCGTAAGGAAACTTTCCCTCCGGTTTTCACCTGGGTAAGCCTCAGAATGATGTCCTGAATGCCTTCTTCAAACTCATCGTTGATGCAGTTGCCCCCTTTGTAGAAAGGCGTAATCTCGCGCTCCACAAGTGCCTGCGCCTCCTTGAATATCGCCTCAATCTCCAGTCTGCGCGGATGGTTGGCGTTTTGCTCCAGCTCCTTCAGCAGCCTCTCGGTCTCCTGAGCAGCTCGCTTCCTGGCTTGCTGGATGTCCCCTTTCCCCTCGGTGTCTACGGAATCGATTTCAAAAAGCTGCTTGGTGAGCGACCGCTCCAGCTTCTTGTAATCCCGGTCGGTGGACAAACCGCTGAAGACAACCACCTGCTGTTCGATCTCCTTCACCTCCTTCTGGATTTCGTGCAACCGTTTGATGGATGGGTGTTGGTTCCCCATGTCCATTCTCCTCTCCCGGCCGCCGTCAGACGAACTGCAAGGACAGGAGACCGGCGATCAGCCCCCACCCAGCACCTGGGCGCTGCGGCCGCCTTAAAACCCCTGCGGCCAGCGGGGCTTCACCCCCCTACCGAGCCTCCCCCGCTCCTCCCGGCCCGCTGCCGAGGCCTCACCGCGGCCCTCCGTGCTCCTGCCCCGCTCCTCCCTCCCTTCCCCGCCCGCTCCGGGAGGTGCCGGGGGAGGGGGGCAACCGAGCTCCGCAGCGCAGCGCTCCCCTCCCGGCCCAACCCTCCACCTCCTCACCCGCCCCGGCTGAGGCACCCGCGGCCCGGCGCGGCGCTGCGCCACGGCGGCGGCAGCGAGGGAGGAGGAGGAGGAGGAGGAGGGCTGAAGGCCACGGCCCCTTCCCGCAGCACCGCCTCCAGCCCTGCCCCTGCGCGAGATGGCGGCCGCCAGGGCCGGGCGGGCGCTGAGGGCGGCGGGGGGGAGCTGCTGCCACCGCTGCTCCTCCTCCTCCTCGGGCGGCGGAGCGGTAAATCCCCAGCCCGCAGCCGCCCGGGGAGGCTGTGAGGGGAAGGAGGGGAAGGGAAGGGCCGGGGGGAGACCGCGGTGGGGCTGGGGGGAGGCGGGATGAGAGCCCGCGGTGCCCCCCGGGTGTCCGGGAGGTGCTTGTTGAACGCTGAGGGGGGTGAGGGGTGAAGGGCAAAGGGGGCAAAATGATTCCCCAGCTGGAGGGGGGGAGCCCCCTGCCCCGGAGCAGAGCCTAAAAAGCTGCGGGCAGGCACTGGGGGGGCTGGCACACAGACCGGGTCCTGCCAGCGAGCGTCCTGGAGCATCTGTGGTACAAAAAAACAAACGCGGGGAAGTCCTTAAAATCGTGATTTATGGCTGTTGGGGAAAGAGTTGAAGGTGTCCTCTATGGGATAGATTTCTACGTAAAGGCAAAATTTAAATATATCGCGAATTTCAGTCGAGGTAAACAAAGGCGTGTAACTTCTGAGCGTGTTACAATTACACGTTTTGAGGCTGTGTGGAGATTATTGCAAGGCTGTATAGGGTTTTAGAGGTTGCTTCGAGTTGTGATGTCCACAAAAACGCTGCTGAAGTGCTCCTAATAACGAGCCCCGTCCGTGTTTTCAAGGGCCCGGGTTTCCGCCCGCCGCCGCACTCCCGCCACGACTGGATCGGGCCCCCCGACCGGCTGTCCAACCTGCGGCCCGTCATCTTCCATGTGCCGCGGGACGAGTCCGCCCTGGAGCGGCGCCTGCGGGAGGCCCGGCAGGACGCCCAGGCCTGGAACCAGCGCTTCTGGGCGCAGCAGAACGCCGCCTTCCAGCAGGTGAGCGGGGCCGCTGGGCGGCGCTGGCAGGCTGCGAGTTTGGGCGGTGATCCTCGGTTTTAAGAGGGTTTGGGTGGCTGGGCAGGAGGTAACCTTCAGCTGTGCCTCCTGCGCTGCCTGGCTATCTCATATAGTCACCAAAAACCCGCGATTTCTAGTATTCAGTTCTGCCTACAATCATTTATTAGCTTTTACTCTTCCTACATATTTTTTTTAAGATGTGCAGTATCTACCTGGAGATGATGTTTTGTCACTGTTTGCAATATTAACCTCCAAGTCTCTTACAAAACTACAGATCCCGTGTATTCAATTGCTATCTAGTGACATTTGCCCTCTGTTTTTTCGTACCGTGCACTGAAAGCATCAGGCTGTAGCCAGCTTGCATGCACAGCCTGTGTGTGACTGGAGCTGCTGTTGAAAATGACGCTGCAGATTTTCTTGCTCTGTTACGGGAGAGAAATTAGATGTAATCACTAAGGGTAAATAAAAGGCCATGCCCTGTTGCCTGGCTAAGCTGAAAGCAGGAACATGTTTAGTTGTGGTCTGCCTTTTTTCTGATTGCACTATTGGTTAGGAGACACTGAATTTTGTTGGAAGAAGAATAATGGTTCAGAATTCACTGTTATTTCTGATGGTCTTCGATCATCATATCCTCCCAAAACTTGTGAAGATCTTGGGGAGGGGAAATGATTTTTTTTTTTAATTTTAATTCCATAGAACTGCTTATTAATCTTGAAAAAAATATGTAAGGAGAATTACTCTATTTTCATGTAAGTAACTTCAATTTCTAAGTCTGCGTGTTTTTTCTGTATGCAGAAATTCTCGGTTAAACTGTGGAGACTAGCTGGGTTGTACATCTTTTGTAAACTTAAGGTTTAGATCTAGCTAAACAATACCAAAGCTCAGTTATACCTTTATTCCAAAAATAAGTTGCATGTGTTTCAGCAGTGTTTGCACGAATCAGTTGATGAATGCAGCTAGCAGGATCTAAGTGAATATCAGACGGTATTGGGCACTAAGTTGTTATGTGATTTAAAAACAATGGTTAACTTTAAGGTATGAGTACCTCAAATTCTAATGTGGAAAAACGTGTTTTAGGAAAAAGAAGAATTTATTTATTCAAGACTGAAAGCCAAAGGTCTGGCAGTGAGAGATGAAACAGGTTAGTGGGATTGCCGTGTACAGTTCAGGATGTGTTTTGAATTTTGTTTAACTCTCAGTATTGTTTGTTTATGCTCTTTGTGTTCTGCCACAAGTAATTCTTCAGAGCAGGATTTGGAAGTGCTTTTTGGGAGCATGCATTTGGGGGGGTGAGATCTTCTCTTGCACTGTTAATCTTCTAATTCTTGCGTGCCCAGCATAAGGGAACATGCTAAAATCTTAATCAAATAATTTTAATAATTTTTCAGTATCAGGAGGAATGGGTTTTCATCTTTCACATCTCCTTAATGTGAGCAAGCTGAGCTAAACATACAGAGTATTTGTCTCAAGTGCATGTTACGGTTTGGCAGATAAATTCATACTCTTCATTCAGGTCCATTGTGTATTCAATTAATACAGTATTTTTCCTTGAGTGGAGAGTAAGACAGCTACTAAGAAAACAACAGCTGTTCTCTGACCTTCTTTGCCTGATCACAGTTGCTGTAAAATACTTGCCTCACTAATTCCTGATGTGAAATAGGAAACAAGATGCTTTCGTTATACAGTGAGCTGGCCATTGTAGTATTAGTTTGAACACTTTGTTTATAGAATAATGATTTATTTGACTTCAGTAAAGCATCTGCTGTGATGTTCTATACACTGCAGACCATTATGTTTCTCTTCTGTTCATCCCAGTGATCAGCGTGTGGTTGAAAAACAAATTAACTCCTGTTGTTAAGAAAAAAGCTTATTTTATATTGCTGTTTTGTTCTTTTTCTTCAATTTCTAGGATTAAAAAAAAAAAAAGCTTGTACATCCCTTATAATAAAATTATTGGCTGCACGTGTTGGATAGCTCTTTGTGTTCTACAACACAACTGCGTGCATGTGCATATATATAAATAAAAGTAAAATCTATATACATGTGTAGTTCGAAAAAAATTATATAAGAGAATCTTCAGTTTGCTGCTACCATTACGAAGAAACAAATTAACTATAGCTGTTAAGTAGGCAGCCTTCAAATACTATTATGATGAATTTATCCCATAGTATGTAAATCCACTGTATATCTTTAAATATTGACAAATGATACTGATCATGATGATATTGATCAATAATACACATTTCAATAGTCAGTCTCAGGTGCTTTAAAATGTGTTTTGGAACAGTACCAAAAGTTGAATCTTACAGTTTTTTCTCTCATCACATCCACGTTCCCTGGGACATTCAAAGCTGACCACCAGACACTGAAAGTGTGCCAGAAAGTTTGCACAGGAATTAGAATTAAGAATATTTACTGTTTCTGCGGATGCTATTCTGTGGAATAGCTACGGACGTGCATTTCATGTACTGTGGAGAGAATACATCTCCTCTTATTTTCTACTCTATGTGAATGGCATGTTCAAAGTCAGACGCATACTCTCGTACTTCACAAAAGAATTGTCTACCGTATCGTTAATAAATGTGACATCTCAGAACACATGCTTTTTGGTATAAGTTACTTTAAATTTACCAACGGTAACAGAAAAAAATTGTACCTTTGAAAATATCTTGACAGTCACAAGTAGTGTTTTTTCTGTACTTACAGACTTACTTTAGACATGGAAACATAAGTTACTAAGTGCTCTTACTGGTGCTGTTTAGACTTTGGACCTATGAGAAATTAATGTTAATCAAAGGATAGATATTCCTAGGTCAATTATCTTTTTTTGATAAGTTCCCTAGTAATGTAAGACCTGTTAAACATCATCACTTTCACAAGTTACAAGGGCTTAAGAGTTACCGTGTCAGTTTCAAAATGATCAGTGGCTTTTAATCTGCTGTGTTCCCTTGAAAAATTTTAAAAGGTTAAAAGACAAAAGCGTAATAACATATTCAAGGTTACACAAGAACCCTGTAAAAGCAAGGAGTCAGACCTAGCTCTCCTGAATCTGAACCCAGTATTTTAATATGAAGATCATCTTCACATTCTTATGCCAAAACTTATTTTCAGGTCAAAAAGCAACACTGAATGCAGAAGAAATGGCTGACTTTTACAAGGACTTTCTAAGTAAAAATTTTAGAAAGCATATGCATTATAACAGGTATGTAGATGGTATTTATGTTGACTGTAAGATCACAAAATCATAGAATGGTTTGGGTTGGAAGGGACCTTAAAATCATCTAGTTCCAACCCCCCTGCCATGGGGAGGGACACCTTCTGCTCGAGCAGGTTGTAGTCTAGCCAAAAAGCATAGGATCAGACTTAAAAAGTTATAAAACTCTCATTTATAATTTTTTTAATGCTATTATTAGCATTTGACAGAAATTTGCATTATCATTTGAGTTCTTCCACTGTTCATTGTTGATTTTGTGGAGAATGGAATCTGGTGTCATTCCTTCCTGAAACTGCAGAGAGACAATATCAGGCCCTCAAGTTTTTCGCCTTATGGGATGGATATTTTTGTGCTGCCAACTGAAACTGATAAATGTATGAGTAAAACAATTGAAATTTCTGTATAACATACTCTAGTTAACTCCTAAATTAAGTAAGGATTTACTGATCTAGTAAATATCACTTGTCTCAAGGGAAAATCATTTAGTAAGAGTAATAATTAGTATTCTTATTTGTTTTTATTATTTTGCAAGTATATGTTCAAAGTGAAATTGACTGGCTTTGTGTTTGGGAGTTTTTTGTGTGGTGAAGCCTTAGTAAAATGATCCCCTGCACTCATCCTGAATAGAACTTTGGCTACAGTTGGGTAAGCCCACAGCCACCCAGTCTCCTCAAATCTGCTGCTTTTTATGTGTCACTGTTTGTACAACAACTTGATAAACTGGATTGGGGATCTGAAACAACTGAGAAATGACTTGCAAATTCACATTACCACCCTGCAAGTAGCTGTGCACGCTTGGTGAAGAGCTAGATACAAGGAAGCAGAAAGAGGACAGTACTTAATCCAGTTACAGTTGCGCTGCCCACTGTGCGTGAAATCAGAACTTATTTTTATTTTTTTATTGGGTTGAAAGATGATTGGGCTCCAAGGTCCCAAGTGTTCTTGGGTTCCTGATCATGTAACATAAGGGAGAATTCTACTGCAACTGTAATTGACCTACAATAAAATGTGATTTAGAGTTGTACATATTGTGCATATAATATAATGTTATACTGTAAGAACAATTTGCAGTTTTACTGCAAGAAGCAGACACATCTTCGGAGGGAGGCAAAAAAAAAAACACAACTGAACAGCATGAAAATACGGAAAGGTTAAAAAAATATATCATTTTTGATAAAAGGATTGCTGTTCAAATTGCCTATGGTATATTAACTAATGATTGATCAAGCAAATAGTTTATCTTAGAATTGACCATCAGAGGCCATTGTTGTAGTCAGCTCAGGCTAGTGTCCCATCTTCTAGGTAATATCATTCAGGCTCTTCTTCTAAATATTCCTTGGTTTTGCTTTGTTCTAAAATCAGCTGGGCAGCTGTGCTGTAGTTTCAAAGTGGAAATGCACAGCCGTGAAAGCAGTGGAGCTTAGAAGCATTCTGATCTTCAAGGGGTCACATTCATAAAGAGTTTTTAATGCACTTAGCATAGCTCTTTTGCAGAGATGCCAGCTGGCCTGAAAACTGGCTGCTGAAATATTTAAACTTCTAAACTTTAGGTAGAATTGAGACAATGACTGTGCATAGACACTATGAATATAGTTCAGGGTTCTGAGACTGGAAATAGTCTAGTTTAAAAAAAATCAAGAAGGGCATAGGAAATGAGACATGACAGGGGAAAAGAAACAGTTGCAGTGTTAGTGTGATATTTTGATTTAACATGACATTTTAGGGGGTAGCTCAGTGCTTCTTGTCAGTGTGATTTTGGCTGCCATCCTTACTGAGAGGTTAATATCTCAGGTTTAAGTTAATCTGTACATACTAGGTTTCTAACAGAGATCTGAAAGAAGACCTAAATTCCAGGTGTAATGTAATATTCCCTGTTACTTCTACCATAAACATATTCAATAGTTCCTTGTGCAGAATTTTACAAAGCAGGGGAGGGATCCTTGATGGAAACCTGAAGGAAATGATTAAATTAGTTCGTAATAGGGGCACGAATTTGAAGCAAATTCCCAGAGATTAAAAATGGGTATATTTTGAATTGATTCTACAAGTCATGCATGCAAGATGACTAACTTTGGCAATACTAAAGGCATCGTAGTTAAGATACTGCTTTAGAAACAAAATGTTTCTTGTATTGGGTTATATAACTAGGCTTTGGAGTATGATTTTTTTCTCCCTTCAGAGATAAGCAGTTATATCCTTTTCAATACATGCATCTTCATGTGTGCACAAATCTTACCTGCAGTACAGCACTGGCAGTACGTAAGTTCTTACAGATAGCTTGATGACCTGCTAAAACATGAAATTTGGTTCTACTTACTTTATCTTATATGATTTCAAATGCAATTAGTCGTAAAATTATTCATCTCCTAACTTTTTTTTTACAGATAAAGTTTGAATAGCTGTAGCCGTATCTTCCATGTGCAATCTGTTCATACAGAGATATTTTTTTTAAGTTATTTAGATAGAAGTGTAACCGCAAAGAATGGAAGGTGTAGGTCAACACTGAATTGTCATTTGTAAATGCCAAAGGGTATTTTAATATAATTGTGTACCTTTTTCCTGTTCTTGTTCTGTGTGCTGGTTGTTTTCCTGGCTTTGGAATCCAAGAGATTGGTATAAACGTAACTTTACAATCACATTCCTCATGGGACAAGTAGCACTGGTGAGAGCTCTGAGGTGGCTTCGCTGGAAAAAGAAAAGTGTTGGAAATTAGTGATCTCAGCTCCGTGAAGAATGCAACAGTAGCTAGGCCTGCTACAAACGTGTTAATAGTGATGTTCAGAATCTGAATGTCTAATGTAGTAATTGCTTGCATCTGTTTTTTAGACTATGTAAATAAAGGTTGCTATTGGTCTTAATTTATAATTGCTACTTAGACTTTTTTTTACCTTTTATTTCAAGAATATCTAAAACATTCCCCGTCCAAAATAACCAAGAAAACTATCAAAAGCTTTCTTCATCTATATTAAATGGAACGTATCTCTTCTGTCACATTTCTACTGCAGAGACATAGCTCATACAACATGGTTCAGTATGCTGTGCCCGAACTTTGGTCAGAGAAAGTCTTCAACTATATTAGCATGTAACACAAAAATGTCTCATTTTGCAGCGGTTGTCTAGGGCAGGAGTTACCCACAGTAATACAACATGTTTGAAGGAACAAGTATGACTTGTGAGAGTATACACACTATTGATTTAGAATAATCCATTTTTAAAAAATGTGACTTTCTATTTTTAATGCAATTTTAATATAAAATTTCAGATAAATGACTAAAGCAATAGATAGGGTCTTCTTAGATAGAACATCCAGAGTATGGAAAATTCAGTGTCTTATCATACCGTTCAATGGACTGATTGTTTTGATGCAGTGCTTACTGAGAGGATCTTTTTATAAAAAGTATGCTGTCAATGAAGCATGTTTCCCCAAAGCTACACTGTAGGGAAGGTTCTGGTGTTGGAAATGTGAGTTCTGTAGCCATTGACCTGTTTTTCCTATCTAAACATGGCATGATTTATTCATAAGCTTTTTCAGCTTGAGCAAAAATTGGCTTGTTGGTACTAATGAACTAATGATTCCTCTGGAAAATTAAATATTAATGAGACCATAATGGATCACAGTGTTTCATACAATGATGATATCATTGGGGTTAAAATGGTCACTGAATTGTGGTTCTAATAGGTGTGTTATTAGTAAATTAACATATCTATTAATAGTGTCTGAGGTGGAAAAACAGTGGTTCTAGGAGAATATTATTTGTGAATGCTATTTACTACATCAAAGGTAAAAGGTATATATTTATTAAAAAGATAGAAAATTATATGTTTATTTAGGGAAATATGGTTTTGAAATAGATTACTGTGGCTATGTAAATGTAATTCTTCAGGGCTTTACATTAAATCACATGTTGCAGCATGTGTGCTTTGACCACAGTGTGAATGCACATTTTAATAAACAATTTCAATGTAAAATGTGGGAAAATGACTGGATAATGTATGAAAATATCTCCAAAAGGCAGAGACCAGAACCCCAGTGGACTGGTGGTTGATAGCCATATGTTCCGACAGCCCATGCTTAAGGTCCCCAAGGTAGTTTCACATGCTCTAAGTGGGTAGAGGTCAATCAAAAGAACCATTTCCATCTGAGCTGCTCACTTCTATTAACACAAACACTTTGGTGTCTGCCAGCTGAGCAAGACGAGGAAACTGACTCACTACTAGAACTAATCCAAGTAAAAAAAGCGGTAGATGTTAGTTGAATTAATGAGCCTCAGCATGCAGATAGAAGAATTCTACTGGTGGCATAAGGGAGATGTGGGAATGGAGATGGAAGGTTTGGATCGCACTTCAGTCAACTCGCAGTAGTTGTGAAACTACTTCAAATCTCTGCTCTGTTTCATTGGAGCTACTCCTTAGTATGCAACAGGGAACACTTTCAGTAACAAAAACACAGTTACAAAACTGACTTCTGAGTATGTATTCTTATGTCAGTCACCTGAAAACAAGGTAATCGGCATAAGAGGGATCATATGGGGATTCTGCTCTGAGATACTTGTAGGTGAAGTTCCTGCCTGTAAGGCATTTCCTTCATTAAGGTTCTGTGTGGCTTGCTGGGCTCCTTCGTCTAAAGCCTACCGAAGAAGCAAAGCATGTGTTGATTCGGTAAGCGGTGAGCTCTGATTTAGAATATCTAATAAAGCCACCGTGAAAAGATGCTATTAAAAGTGATCCATCTGAAATTCTGAGTCTCATTACCAAAACCACATACATTTACCAAGATAACTACGCTTTCTGAAGTCAAAGGCCGTATCATTTTTGCATTAATTTTGGTGTTTTTTTCTTGACTCAGAACAGTTGTAGTAATGCGAGCTGCTTTCACTTATTATTGATTATAAATCCTTTATGCATCAAAGCAAGAAAGAGGAGCACCCATAGACTACTGAAAATAACTTTATGTATACAAAGGCCTGCTACAGTAACTGGAGCTACTGAAATAGATCAAAGAGTGACTTTTCAATGTACGTTATCTGAGTATAGGAAAAATGCTGAGGAGTGTTCTCATCATCTGGGTATTTAGCTAATCCTGTCAGAAGGAACAGCAATATTTCATATTTAGTAGTGTCAGCATGTGTCTTTTTAATCTGTCTCATCCATAAATGCATAATAAAACAACAACGTTTTGGTAATATTCAACTAATTTTAGAAGGTTTGTAATGACTTGGAGATGGTTGTGTTCTGGGAATCCTGGGGGGGGGGGGTGTTAATTCTTTTGCTAAGAATTTCTCTACTGGAGCATTAATTTCAATAGAATATGAGAGGGGTAGGAAGAAGTGTCAGATGAGAGTTGACAGGCAGACAAACTAAAGGTTGGTTTGAAGTGATTCCAGTGCCCTGAAGGATCTGAACACCTTAACCTTTGTGAAATAAATCACATTTCTCAATTTTATTACAGTTTCAGAAGTAATGGTAGAAACTACTGAGAATGTTTAACTGAAAATTCCTAGTGAAAAAGTTTAGTTCAAAAGTCCAATTTGTTATGTAGAAGCTGACACTTTATTGCCTCTTTTTAAGGGGGCTCTTCTGTTTGCAATTTTCAACTTCCACTGTCACTAAGCAATATTAGTAACCTACAGGGCAATCAGATTTAGCCAAATGAGAATTTAATTTACATCCTGCCCAGAGGGCAAGGGCCACGCTTTTGCATAAGGACTGGGAGATTGAAGTATTTTCAGGAAATAATAATGTATGTCTGGACCTCTAATATACACAAATAACATGTTTATATTAAAAAATGTATCCCCTGATTGTTGTAATCTGAGTCACAAAGCAATAAACCCATAAATAAATACTCAGGTTCGTTACTTAAAAAATAACAAATGCAATTTACTTTATTTCTTATGAGTTTATTTCTTAAATGGTTATTTCTTAAGTACTTGGAATGTAATCATCTTGAAATGCATTCTCATCAATAGTCATTACTGCAGAAATTATTTCTTTGTACCCGGACTTTGCATTCGTTAATGGATTAGGATCTACCCACGTATTCTGAGATTTAGTTGACTGACGTATTCAAATAGCTGATGCTGCGGAAGTGCAAAAGCAGTACTTTTGGCTAGAAATAGCAAAGACAAAAGATTACATGATTTCTTTTAATACGTGATATTATTCAGGAGAAATATTTTATAGTACTACCCACTGTCTCAATCAGAGTTTTAGAAGCCACGTAAATGCTCTGAAGACAACATCTTTGTTTCTTACGGCAGCCTGTGTTGTCTTACTGGTACTAATGAGATACCCACTGAATCTATTCCTTACGTTTTGGAGGGAAAAGCACGGTGATTTTTTGTTCTGGTGTACTCAGGTTCTCATCCTTAGGGCTGGCTCAGGTGTGTTCTCAGCAGGGCCTGCAAGGGCAGGAGACAGCAAGAATGGCTGCGTGCATTGCTTGGCTGCTGGGACTGACAGGAGGCAATTAGCACTTAGTATAAACTGGAGGAGCCCTGAAGCTGCTTTGATGGACCATGACTGGCAAGAGTTTCCAACAGCCCCCATGCCTGTCAAAAATTGCTGTCATTCAGCAGTGGTCTGTTCACACCACCGCCTCCAAAGGATCCACTGATCTGATTCAGCGGCAGAATTGGCTGTGATATCTTTCATCAGCTGAGCCAAAACACATCAACAGGCAAAATGCAAGCTTCAGAAACATGAGAAATCCGTGTCACTATTCATATCTCATTATTAAAGAACTTCTTGTTGACAAATTTTAGCTCCGACTTCGTAACAAATCCTTGCCAGGGAAAATTTTCATGTGATGATTGATTGTCTGTTTTTAAAGGGATCCAGAAAAGTTACAGATTTTAATGTCTAGAATTTTTTGAGTAAACAGAAGTCTAGATTAATCAATTAATTAATTAATTTAATTAATTATTAAGCAGGGGGATCTATTCTGCAAAACAGATTCTGTAGTCAGGGCTATATTAGAGGGCAAAATCCATGAATTGCAAATTTAAAAAAGGATTAATTGACTGCCTTGATTGCTTTCCAATTGATTTCATTATTCTGGAGTGTCATATAGAAAATAGGTGGTATGACACGCATAAATATTCTGTAAAAAGCCACAGTAAAGCAGTCCTGACTCTAGTAGTTGTAGGAACTATAAATATTTAGGTAGAAAGCTCTTGACCAAGATTGTGAGACTGAAAGACAAAATGGAAACTAAGTTCCAATGAATATGTAAGAAAATGTCTTCTGAATGTCTCTTATATTTACCAAAATATTTCATTTTTAATCTCATGTTTGGAAAACCTCCAGTTTCCTCAGGCCTTGTGAAATTTTTTTACCATGAAAAACAGAACAAAATCCTAAGCTAACTATGATGTGAGTAAATAGCCACAGGTGCTAATTTGTGTTAAAGGAAAATTCAGCTCACTTCAAAGAAAAAATCAACTCTGCCATAGGACATTACAGAGCAATTTTAATTGGAAAGACATAGTAAAAATTAATTCATTTGCTATGCTCCTCTGTTGCTGCTTCTCCAGTGCTCCTAACCAGTGGTCGTAGGACTGAGTCAAATAGGCTGATGCTGGGAGAATGTGGCTGAAGAGTAGCCCTTGGACAGGGCATTTTTCCGTCTTAGGAAGATTTTTTCTCAGGCGTTTGAATCACAAGGTTCATGCTGCTACTTTAAAAGCAGCAAAGAAGCTTATTACTTAGTGTCTTGAGTCTGTAATTCATAGGTATTATCTAACTGCCGCTTAGAACCCAGTGTTCAATTTCGTCTGTAATTAACAATGTCATTTCAACTTTTAGTTCTTTTATGCATTTATATGTAAATTGGAAAAGCAATCTGGCTTATTTACAGTATGAACTTTGTTATAAGGCACTACCCGATAGACTTCAGAAGCAAAAATTCAAAGGGAAAGAAGGTAAATCAAATTAATGGGAAGGCCAGCAACACAGCATTCCAGCCTCCTTTGGCTGTAAAATGAGTGGGATGGGAAACAAAAAATGTGTGAACCGTCCTTTAAAGATATTTAGAGAGCTTTCTGCACTGATGCGTTATAAACCTGGCAGTAACATTTTTTATGGTTATGTAGTTAATTATAAGGATTTGGGGCATGGTAAATTGCTGCTCACAATGGAACCATTTATTGGGTAAATTTCTGGTCAGTGTTGTACACTGATGAAGGAAGATGGTATTATTCATCGGGCTATTCTGTGTGAGTCACCAGAGCTTTCAAGCATACGGTCATGGTGTACTTTGTGGCCCTTCAGCGTGTAATAGCAAGCATAACAGCGTGTAGGCAATACATTTCCCTTTCATGGCTAGTTTATATGATATCAGTTGTTCCCAGCTTTCTCCTAGTGTTTATTGAGGCATGTTTCTGTTCCTGTTTACAGTTCGATTATTTTCAATGACTAGGGTTTGATAAACTGTGTAAAACTGCACTCATGGAACCAATTTCAGTGTTTTTCAGACTTCCATTAAAATATAACTAATATTTTAAATATTAAGGAATAATTTAATGTTAGCGTAGCCGGATTAAAAAACACTGCAGATGGCTTGTTCCAATAATTCCCCCCAACGTCCCCAGGAGACTGGTTAATTGATGTGACTGAGTGAACTGATCCGTGTAACCAAAGCACTTCTAACAGCCCATGTATTTTAGGTGATGCTCAGGTTTAGAGGACTCTGGTGGCATTTTTTTCCTGGAAAAAAATTACTAAAAGCTCTGCTTTCTGTGAACTAAATTATGCCCAGCTGGCCACCAAAGTCAAAGCTCAAGAAGACATGCTTTGAATTCCTATTTTTAATTTTTCTCCCTTTCTTAAAGTAAAATTGTAGCCTCAGAGTATCAGTGATGGCCTACATGCTGATGAGGTAACTGCATTTACCTTAGCCAGTTTCTGCATAGATTACAGCTCACCTAAATTGAGCCTGGCCTTTTTGGCACAAGGAAAACTTTCAGAACATGATCTAATGCAGCAGTGTCTGCCAAACTTGACAAATGAGTAACATCCCTTCACCGGCTCTTCTGTAATGTTCTCTTGAACAACAGTACACAGATGTAGGAGGAATCCCTCTCTTCAGAGAAAGAAAGAAACAGGCTGGTTTCTAAGGCCTGCAGGAGTGACTTAAGCAATCATTTCACCAATGTTTTAAGTCTTAAGACTTGACAAGAGTGATATACATGTCTTCTATATCATTGCAAAGATACAGAAGTGACATGTGTCTGTGGCATGTCTTTGAACTTAATACATTTCAGTGGATTTCTCTACCGTCCATCATGAAAACGTTAAAGCAGATTAAGTTTAAAGAAAAAAAAAGAAAAAAAAAAAAAAGAAAGATAAAAATAGAAAAAAAAAAGAAAGATAAAAATAGGATTTACATCTGAAACCGAAGCCAAAACTCTTCACAATACGTATTTGCAGTGGGAAGAAGGAGGCAGCAAGGAGAGTGAATTCATATCCAAACCCCTGGGAATAATACGATCATCTCTCCTTATCCTGCACCTGCTCTATTTCCCAGCAGGGATACGATGGGGAACAAAATGCCTAGCACAGGCTGTTCTGTTTCCTATTGATTTCCACAGTGACTCTGCCCTTCTCAGCCCCACGTACTGCGTACTATCCATCTAGCCAAAGGCATATTCACAGAAGCTGTTTTCTGGAGAGGCATAATGGGTCATTGGCCCAGAAGCTACAGAAATAGTTGTCACACAGCAGAAACGTTTCCATTTCCCTTCCCCTTGGGACAAACTCTTACAATAAATTCCCTGGTCCTGTGCAGCTCAGTATGTCTTTGGTTTGAATACCCTTTTAACCAAAACAGACTCCAAAAATGAGAAGTGAATGTAAAATGGGCTTGCATTAAATACAAGAAATTGCAATCAATTTTGCCTGGATGCCAAACGGATTTGGTGCAATTCCATACAGGGAATATTAGTTAAGGAGGAGAGAGTAGCATTTAACAGAAGAATTGAAAGGTGGATAAGGGTTCCGCAATTACTGCAGCATGTGCAGAAAAGCAATACATCAGCAGAAAGGGAGATTAATGACAAATCAGACTGAGGAGCAAACATTTTCAATAGTGATCATGGCACAAGATTGTAGCATGTTACGCTCATGAAAGATTAAACAAATAGGGGAAAAGAGGAACAGCTGGAATAGTTAGGGAGATGTAAAATCTCTCCTACAAGAGATAAAGGGTTCAGTTTGTTTAGCCAAGCAACTTGGTGGTCAGGAAGGGAGAAAGGAGTGCAGAATCCTCTGGACAGGTGAGTGGAGGGAGGAACACCTGAGGGGTTTACCCTGGGAGAAATGTCATTTCATGAGGAATGATTTCAGCATATAAAAGAGAGGTGTTACATTTGAGGTCTTCCTTAGAAATGCAAACACACAGAGGAATGGGACTACAGAAAAAGTGATTTTCATAATGAAACTCTGGAGAATTTCATGAGAAGAAAGTACCTAAAACAAAGGCTCCTTTGCTATGCAAAAATCCCTACAACCACCACCAGTATTATCAAGGTGAGAGTCTCAGCTAATCTAATTGCAAGTAATCTGTCAGCAAAGCCTGATGCATTAGCAAACCTCCATAAAGGAATGCTGACAAACCATACAGGTAACAAACACCGGGTGTTGAAAGAAAGGGAGGGGAGAATGTAAGCAGGATTAAAGCAGGCACTCTGAAATAGATGGAGGTCATATTCCTGTTTTCTGTCTGTAGATAAGAAACACACAGTTTGAACACAGGTTATTGAAGATTTTGTGTTTGGAAGAGTATTTTCGTTGGGTTTGTAGAATAAAATTTTCCTACCAAATCAGGCCTTATCCTAGCAGACAGACAAAGGAGCACTGTCGTATTGTATTGCAATCTGAATGTCCTTCCTCTAGTAGTGGCCAAGTTTGTGATACTCCGCCAACACAGTGATGGTGATTCCCTCTGAAGGCTTTAACACAACTTCTCCAATGGTTCAGTCACTGAGGTAAGTGAATAGAAAAAAGAAATTAACTTCCTGCGACTCATACAAAGTGATTAATAACTCTTATCATCTTGAATGAGCAACTAAAACCCCAAGAGAGAATAAACTCAGTGAAAAGGAAGAGTATAGAGGGAGGAAAGGAGCATAAATGGAATGTTCTCCTTGCTGTATAAGCACTAAAAGTCATATGGAGCGAATATGGAGAAGAAGGTGCTGGTAGTTAACTACCAGCTGACTATAGAACATGAAAGCAAATAAGGAAGATCATTTCATCTTTCAATGAAATTAGAGGTGTGGCAGAAGTAAAGAAGGAACAGCAATTGCTGGCTGGGCAGAGTTGTATGTACAGGTGTGTGCAGTCCCTTCTAGAGGTGGGAACCTACTTACATGCAGGGAGTGAAGATGCAAGTCTGAGTATCATCAGAAACTCCAATGCCAACCCTTAACCTGTTGGGTATTTTGATGCTTAAAAGTAGGATCTTGGGAAATAATGACAATGCCCGTAAATTCATATAGCATGGAGTACTATAGTTTGTCAAAGGGTGTGATTCTCAACTGCTTGATCATTTATTACTTTGAAGATCACAGTAGAAGTTGGACTATATTGTCTAATATTTTTCTTCATATTCATATATTAATGTTAACATGCAAATAGTCTGTTTCTAGCATTCATCTGATTAACTGTATTAGCTGAGTGGTTTTTTCTTAATAGCAAATGTTTTGAAACTAATCAAATGGGCTTAAATCCTCATTATCTTTTGGGCTTTAACAATGCCACTGCCTGGTAATAGCTACGAGATGAAAAGAATTCTGGATAGCAAAATGTAAATGTCTACAGTAAGCATCCTGCTCTCCTTAAAAAAGTAACAGAAATTTACTCATGAAATGGCCTGTTGAAGTTGAATTACACTGCCTGCTTTATTTTCTTTTTATTTCACTATGGATAAAGAATGGCGGAGAGAAGCATGCCCACTTTCATTTGTTACCAATCTTTGTGACTCTGAAAAAGGAGAATTCACTTGTGTGGAAATGAAACATATTGACTTTGGAAGCAAGATCATGTTCAGTATTTATTTTATGTAGTACTTTAATGCTATACCAAATAGTGGGTTTCCTATGGTATGACTGGGCATCTTGACTATGACAATGAGTCTGTTACACCGGAGTACCTAAACTTAGGAGGAAGGTCTTCACTCAGAGGGTGGTGAGGCACTGGCACAGGTTGCCCAGAGTAGCTAGGGCTGCCCCATCCCTGGAGGTGCTCAAGGCCAGGTTGGATGGGGCTTTGAGCAGCCTGGTCTGTTGGGAGGTGTCCCTGCGCATGGCAGGGGGTTGGAACTGGGTGATCTTTATATTCTCTTCCAACCCAAGCTTTTCTATGATTCTAAGGATCTATGAACTCCATGCTAACAAGGGATCTCCACATGCAGTAATTTGCAAATACATACAAAGTAGCTAGGCTAAAATTGTGTCTGGGACGGAGTACTTTACACTTTTGAGTTTCCTGTTTTCCATAAAGGGCATTCTTGTAGGAAATACAAACTAAAAGCACATGCAACGGTCAAGCAATAGTGATGAAAAGCCAGATGGGTTGCTGAATCTGGCCTTTCAATATTATTGCCAGAATGCTTTTAAACAGCACTTTAGGAGCAATTGAAATTGTTCCAATGTAAAGCTTTATGGTAGCCCATATTTATAGAATGAACTTATGGATTTTCTATGACTGCAGGCTTAGATTTTAAAAACTTCTGTCTCTTTTGGAGGAAAGAGCCTCTAACTCCAGAGGATATATATATATTTATATATTTATATATATATTTAATAACAATGGTAAAATAAAGAGGCATACACTTCTTAAACAAAGTGAACCCGAATTTCTTATAGAGGCTTGCTGTAATTGTGGATGTCAGTTAAATTAACTCTTAGTTTGCTGTGTGTATTTCTCACACTGTTGCACCTCAAAACCTAAGAGCTTTCTGCTGCATTAGCTAAACTGTTTGCTTTTTCCCCTCCTAATGTGAAAACTAAACCCTCTTCTGGGAGAGGAGGGAAATGGGTATATTGAGAATAAAGAATTCAGCATTCTCAATAATATGTTTTGGGATTTTGTTGTAGTGCCCACTCAGATGTCTGCAGAAAAGCTGTGACCTTGTTGATGGTAGACAGAGAACATTCTACAGACAGCATGTCTAGATCACTTCATCCTAAAAACAGGGCACATAGCATAACTAGTTCCCTAAGAGAAGATGGAAATGTGGAGAGCAAACAGCTTTACTGCTAGAGGAACAGGGATAATTCTTATGTAGATGGCACAGGAAAAACAAGATCCAATTGGAGAGGAACTTGTGATTTTCAGGTCAGGCAGGAGCCTGAGGGAGAAGCATGCTCCCCAAGTCTCTTTTGTGTCTGCTCTTCTCCTGTGTGCCATAAACAGAGGGAAGTGATACTGCACTTTGGTTCCATTGAGCTAAGCAGCCTTCCTGCACGAGGGAGCTTATAGTGTGTATACTTACCTGGGAAATTGCAAGCATGCATATACTTCATTAGGCAGCATATTATGAATCAGGGTCATAGCTGGAGTAGTTGCTTTGTTCAAGAGATACTCAGATCCCTTGGGTAAGCAGCTAATTGCAGGAAACCTTTGAAAGCAAACGTGTGATAGGAAGAAAGCAATGAATATTGTTTATTCCAAAGACAGGAGAGATTTCTTTGAATCAGTTCTCTTGCATAATTATGTAATTAGGGCATGTTCTATTTTTAATTAAATCTCTTGCATATTCATGGAAATCCTATGAACTTGTGGACCAATAGGCATGGCTCTTTTAAAAATGCAGTTTGTATAAAGGAATGCCCTTCAATTTTTCCCCCCCTTTCATATTTATTTCAAACACATATTTCACATCATTATACACAGTTTGCCTGGCCAATGCCCTGACTTCCCTGTCAGGACAAGCTACAGTGTGATGATAAACCACTAATACAAAATTGCCAGAGGAGTATTTTAAATGGAGATGAAAAACACAAGAAGCTGCTGCTCTGAAGTGCCAGTATCACAGCTGGTTTTTGTTGGAAAGCTTGACCCGTGCAAGATAAGAATCAGAAGAATTCAGGAAGTATACAGTTCCCTCAGCTTTTCAAACCCAACAGTGACTCTGCACTCACAGTCTGTAGCCGATCCATTTTCTTCTGATTTTGTTTCTGTTGGCCTTAGAATCACAGAATCACCTAGGTTGGAAGAGATCTCCAAGACCACCTAGTCCAACCTCTGACCTAACACTAACAAGTCCTCCATATGAGAGTCTTTTCCTGTTCTTACACTTCTCTGACTACTACATTAGCTTTGATTCCATCTTCCTCTTAGGAGTCTTGCTTTCTCACCTGATCCTTGCTGTCACATCTGCCATTTTGTAAATTTGTTCAATGTTTTATGTGAGTGCAAACAGTTTTAAGCATACCTTTATACAATTTACCATTGAGGTGAGGCTGCACATTTTGATTTTCCACTACACCTCCATATGTTTCTATAAGCTTATGATTCATACCTATACATACTGCAGGAGTTACGCATGTGGTGCTGGGGTGATAATGCACCATAATATTCTGTCTAGACGTTAATAATACCCTTAAAGTTAGTCTGTCACTGTCCCCTGATGACTCCCAATATACATTGCACTGCTGCATTATATTTAACTGTTTTTCATCTCGGACCTCAATTTCTTCCTTCAATTCTTCTGATTAATGTGTATCCTGTGGAACATTAAACAACATGAAGAAAACACTGTGACCATTCTTTCTTCGTTAGAGGGAGTGGGAGTGAATTGGAAGCTGCAAAGTAGTTCTTGTGACACGTGTCACCGCCTTTCTGATGAAACTCTTAAATTTTATGCATAAACCTGTCCAACAGCAGGGATCCTTCAGTGGATCCAACGTGCATCCATGACAAGGGTGTTGAAACACGCAAGGAGCACCCAACGAGCCCAGAGGGGGCACCCAGCCTTCTCCTCAGGATTTGGGCTTCTGCCTTCTTTCCTGGGTGACTCGTACACCACAAGCTGCTGCTGCTGCTCCAGAGGGGTTCAGCTGGAGCATTTACGAGTCTCGCTGTCAGCAAACCCTAAAACTCCTCAGACACCCAAAACACCTGACACCACCATCACCAGCGGTACCCAACCCCAGTGCCTGCCCAGCCCTGCGACACCTGACGGGGCATTAAGGAAACCCCGCATTTTGCCCCGGGCAGAGCCCGGACACAACCCGAGCCCCCTCCTCGGGGCTGTGAGGGGGATGCTATGAGCGGGGGGCTCTGCCCCTTCCCGCTTCCCCTCCCCGCCGACCGCCATGGCGGCAGGCACGGCGCTGAGGGGAGGGAGAAGAAGGGCGCGCGGGGCCCGCTGGGAGAAGGAGGGGAGCCGCCATGTTGGGCGGGTCTGTGGGCCGTGCCGAGCCGTGCCGAGCCGTGCCGGTGGGCGGTGTGGGGCGGTGTGGGGCGGGGGCAGCACCAGCAGCCGGGGCGGTGGCTGCCAGCAGCTGTCAGCGCCCGCTCCTCAGGGGCCGGGGCCCCTCGCCGAGCGCACCGCGGCCGCCGCTGCCGGGCTTGTCAGCTCCTCACGGGAAGCAGCGAAGGCGCCGCGGCGCCCACCCTCTTCCTCACCCCTCCTCGCCCTACAGAACCCTTTTCCTTCCGCCCGCCCATCGCTGACATCCTTCCTCCGGTCGCCTCCTTTCCTTATTTCCCCCCCCCCTTCCCCCCTTTCCCCCCTCTCCCCTTCCCCGGGCTGCGCGGCCCCCGCCGCCCCTGCGAGCGCTGCGCACATCGCACGAGCCTGCAGCACCGAGCGGTGAGCCGGGGGGGACGGGGATGGGGACAGGGACAGGGATAGGGACAGGGACAGGGGGGGCACCGGCCCCACACCGCTGCCTTCCCCTTCCTCTCGGCGCAAACAACAAAAGGACCCCCCGCCGCCCCGCTGACAGCCTGCCCCCGCCGCCTGGGGTGCCTCGGCTCGGGTGGTTGGGGTTTCTTTTAATTTATGAGGATGGGAGGTGGCTTTCCCCGTTGTTCCGTGTCCCCCTGCTGATCCGCTAGAGCCGAGGCATCCCCCCGGAGGCTTTGGCTTTGTCCCTTCCCCTTCCCTCCCTCAGCGCTGCGGTGCCGGCCCGGCGCCGCCCAGGGAGGGGGCCCGGGGGCTGAGGGGGATGGAGCGGGGCTGAGGGGGTTTGGAAGGGTCTGAGGGGGGCTGGAGGGGTCTGAAGGAGCCTGAGGGGGGCCAAAGGGGTCTGAGGGGGACCAAAAGGGTCTGAGGGGGGCCAAAGGGGTCCGTCGGCCTCGCCCATCCGCCGCGGTCAGCCCGTGTCCGTGCGGCGCTTTTGTTTTTCCTTCGCCCGTGCTCGGGTTTGGCTGCTGGGGTTTGCTGCTCCTTCTGAAATGGTGGAAGGAGAGGCGGAGACAGCTTCCAGCTCGGGTTTTTTTTGTCAATAGGGACCGGATTTATGCCGTACAGGTCACCCACCCGTCGTGCTGCGCGCTGAGGTCTTAACACTAAGATCTCGGCCAGATTTGTGCGGTGCTAAAATGATGAAGAAAATCATGGATTAGGAACACGTTACCCTGGCAAAATGGCCCTAATCCCTACCTGACTTTACTGATAACTGCATCTTTTGGGCACAGATCAATTAGAAAGACACTTTCCGGTCTTTTTCATCCTGGCTTTGCGTTCCTAATGTTTGTAGGTAACAAGATGTCTGATTTGTAAAGCTGCATAGCAGTTGTCTGTGATCATAAAAAGGGACTTGCCTCCTTACTGAACGCTGTGTTATGAGCACACTGAAGCACATTTTAACAACCAAAGCAGCATCACCTAAATTAATGCTACTGACTAGCTTGTTGAAGGCTACTAAATCAATGAGGGTGCTTTTACTCTATTATTTTTTCCCCATTACTCATTTCCCTTGGCGCATATGACTTAAATGTAGCAGCGGTATTCAAGTACCAAACATGGAGTCAAAATACAAAATCAGAAAGTAAAAGCAGCCAGAAAAGAGCGAAAGTTTGTTCTTATACTTTGCTTTGAACAGCAAAATGGTGAGCAGTGTCACTCATAATATAAATTCTTTTGCAGCTGTGCATAAAAATATATTAAATGAGGGCTCTTAAAGTACCATTTTAGTGCTCTTACAGTTGGCAGAAGGTTTAGTAACATTTACTCTATGAAGTAATTATCTGTTTTACTTCCCCTTTTGTACTTGCACTTCACTTAAATAGGAAACTTATGTCCAAAGGGTGTCCATTGGAAAGCTAAAAAGGAACCTTCGAGATTTGGACAGCTTAGCATTTTAATTTTAAAAAGAAATGTTTCAAACTGTTCTGGAAAATAGCTTTATTTTAATTGATTATGAATTCCAAAGCTTCAGCGAAACATGATAGAGGATATTATAACCCTAGGATTATAGATACAATTGAAAGTAACACATTCAGCATTTACTGGAAGCAGAGAGAAAACCGATCCAGATGGTGATTCTGAGCAGAAGACCTCATATTTTGTAAGTCACTTACAGATTTTTTTTTTTTGTGAACACATGGTTTCAGAGAACCTTTTTGTGAAACTGTGACAAATATGGAAAACTAGTTGTTCCATTTAGATATGCTTTTTATATAATGCAGAACCATGTAGTAAAATGCAGAGCTTTTTAAGTTGTCAGTTCCTGAAAGACACACACACAACAATGCAGTATCACTTCTGCATCATGTTGCAGTTAAAGTTTGGCAACCTTTCTGTTTCCTGAAGGATGATGAAGGAACTGGACAATTCCATTAATGAGAAATTCCAACAGCAATTCAAGTCTAGATTCCATTCATTTTCTAATCAAAGAAAACATGCTATGATATCTAATTTCAAAAGGGAATAATGCTACTCCCAAAATGTCTTGTGAAGTTGCATCAATTACTGTTCATTAAAATATTGTGACATGCCAGCAGTGCCTTATGAAAACTAATTTTAAAAAAGGCTTTCTTCAGTGAAGGAAGAATCATGTTCAAAATCATAAAAGAAAAATTTGCAGGAGTCCAGAATACAATCTACTACACATTTTGACATACAGTAATGAAAACAATGCAGTACAGATGCATAAGGGATATAAGAGCAATTGCTGCTTGCTCTGTTTATGAAGAACTTACCAAGATGATGTCAGAAAACCCTCACTCGTGTGCTACCCTTAGGCAGTATACATCTCTCTCTGTATATCTGCGTGTGTGTGTTTATATCTGTATCTATATGTGTACACACACATACCTACATGGCTGTCACTTAATTGGGAGCTTGGGGAAATACTGTAGCCTCTCATTCTGCTCTGAGTCCACTTAATGCAGCTTCTGTTTCTCTTGAGACATCGTGAGCTTGTGCTCTTTCATCTCTAATTCTGCTTGGCTTCTCTGGAAGACATATGAGTGGATTTATTCTGGTATTAACAGCATCTTTTCAGATGTGTATCATAATTATTTTAAAACTTAATTCAGTGTACGAATAGTTGTTAATAATATTATGAAAATAATATTTTCATAAGGGAACTGGAAAATGAGTGAGTTTGGGAACATTCATAAAGAAGCAAAATATACTTTTGTATTTAAAGTTGAAGAGTTTGGTAGCAGATGGTGGTGAGGAAATGCCTACTAGGACTATTTAAATAAACCTTTTGTGGTCTGTCTGCTTGCAGGTATAGTTCAGCATGACACATCTATCACAAAAATGGGATGTGGCCAATTCCTTCATCATTGCAACAGAAGTGGCTAGTCACAGGCTTTCCTCTTAATACAGCCTGGATAATACTAGATTTCCAAGGCGTTTTTTCATTGATTTATAAAAACATATTAGGTACCTTGACCAAAGTTTAGAAAAACATTTATTTTAAATGTTAACTCTCATTTTCCTTAAAACAAAATCATTGAGCATATAACGTCTAACAGATACCACATAACAGTCAAATACATTGCTCATGTTAAAAAGAAGCCTTTTTGACTTCAAAATACAGCTGGTTGTAATGGTTATATCCTGAGTCATGCTCAGCATTGGGTATTTTTGAGGTAGTAAAGCTTTCCCAATAATTTTCTGTAGTGAAACATTTTTCTGTGTAATAGCAGGCTGTAGAAATAAGTGTGCTTTCTTTGAAAAATTATTTATCAGTCACCAAAATCAATTAATGCCTGAGAAGAAAAAGATGCCCTCCTGCTAGCTTAGATTTGCTGAGATGCTTCTGTTGCTTGGACTTATGGAATTTGAATCAAGCAGTTTGTTAGAGGGTAAGAGCCAAAATTATAGATCCTTTCAGTGATGTAGAAATTATTTCCACGGGGTTTTGTGTGAGGGTCTTTGACAGATGACACTGTGCTTGTTTCGGAAAATGTTTTATTGTCCTAGACAGTTAGTATAATTAATAATGACAAGCCATAGCAGATAGGCAAGCATGAGAGCTGAGGATGTATGCTTCCAGTACCTGAAATATATTTCAGTGTGTGAACAAAGGACTTGTTCTCAGAGGGCAAACGCTAAAGTACAGTTAATACTAGTTTTCTTTATACGGTATAAACAATTAGCATATCTAATTTCTCATACTTGATAGTTTCTTCAGACTGAGTTAGCTAAGAAAACAGATGCAAGTAATAGTATCTGACTGTTGATATAATCACTGTTTGTTTCTCTGAATCCAGCTTATCTCCCTTGGGCTCTGCTGTTTAACTATTTTTAGTACAGTCAGAAAAACACTATTTACCCTAGAAGCAGTTTTGACCTGCAGGTGGAATTGAACTGAGTTTTTCAAATAATTATTATTGGTCATCTTTTTTTTGTGTGTTCAAAATCATGTGATTGTGGTCTTCTACTCCAAACACGCTTTCCCCCCCGTTGTCTACATAAACATGCAGATTTTTTAACCTGGTTTCTCAATATCAGGTCTTGCCTACAGGTAAAAGTACTAAATTACTTTTTGCAGGTAGTCTTAAAACCGAGCAGTTTCCTACGTTGGTTCTTTGTAAATAATTGCCATAAAACCTATTAATTATATTAAGGTGGTGTTTTGGGGGTTACATCAGACCTGTAGGTGACTTTACTATATTCTAAAGTGAATATAGCGACAAATGTAACCCATCAGTCAGTAGTGCTATCTGCCTTATATATTGGTAGGGTTGGAGTGGTGGCTAACGACACCCTAATTACTATGGGATTGTAACCCTGCACTTGTATGTACCCAGAAAACCATGTAAAAAGTTAATGATGCACTAATTAACATTGATAAGGTCAAGAAATGTCTGATTTAAAGCTAACCTTTTTGGTAATAGTTAATATCTGCTTTTCTTACATTGTGTGTTTTATATATGTTCCAGGCAACAAAGCTGTATCTAAAAACATTTTTTTTTAAATGACGATACTTAACTTTTTCAACATTATCAGATAACTGGCTGTCTATCGTAAATCTTAGTATTTATGGCTGATATACAACCACTGATTACATACCCATAAACTGTTTCTCACATCGTGTGCTGCTACCCTTTGTAGCAGTATATTGCTGTTCATATTGTGTAGCGTCCTAATGCTGTGCTTTGTCCTGCAACAGCAGCAGTTAAAAGTTAAGAGCACGCTGCAAGTGCTCTCAGTGTGTTGTTACTGGCATGTGCCATTCTGCTGTGGAGAGGGTGGTGGCTGTAAGCTTCCTACAGGACCGCAGTGGCTGCATTCCTGCCATATATCTGGAGTTTGCTCCTTTCCAGCTGACAGCAGTTGAATGATTTGCCAAGCACGTTGCGCAGATTTACGGGCTCGCAGGAGAGGAGGTGGGTTCAATGGTGGGGGTGGTTCTGCTGTTTTTGCTTCTGAACACAATATGGTGCTTAAGATTGAATGCTTTTATGGATGTTCCTTTAGCAAATAACGTAGGAAGGTCACAGTTGTGTCTTCCAGCTTGAGCAGCTTCCATTTCTGAGAGGCAGCTGTTCCCTCATCTTCACAAATGTGTTTTGCTGTACCCTCGGCTTTAACATTTCATTTGTTCATGTGGTTAAGCTGGATGTGTCCCTCCCAAGTCATACTGCGTTTGTGTCTTGAGACAGGAGGGATGGCTGAAGAAGCAGGATATTTTCCCCCCGCAGGTTGATGTAGATGGTGGCTGTGTGTAATTGGATTAATGCAAGTAACGGGACAGGGAACGAGAGGTCACAGGTTTGAGATTGGAAGGCAGCAACCTTGTAAATTGTTTCTGCTGACAAAATAGTAATATATAATCAGTGGCTAAGGTTATAGTTGCATGTTTGTTTAGTCTGGGTGCTGCTTTATGTAGTTCCACACTCCTGCCACTTGTTCCACACCCTCACTCTGTTAACACAGCTGTCTGTATGGCAGCGGGGTGACACAGATTTTGGCTGGGTTTCCGCTCCAGACTTTTTCTTTTTGTGTCTGCTTAAAATAAAAGTCCTCCTCTGATCTCATTTCTCTGTAAATCCTCTCATATCAGATAGTAGTGCACGGAAGATGTAGGAATGCAGTTGTTTATGATTTCTTTGGGTGTAGCCCAGTTGCATTCAGTATACTGGATGCTGCTGTATTGCAATACAGAGGGTGCAGGAGTCGTGCTGATGTTTATCAGTGTGCTAGCACACTCGACAGTGACCCAGAGGTCTTGCTGGAATGAATCCTCGGGACAATACATTCATTTTGAGGAGTGGTATACATTGAGAAGGCTCAGTGGGTGCAAACCTGATCCCTGTGCCTCCGTAAGGCAGAGTTCATTTAACAGACAGGCCGTGCTAAAAGCTGGTTGTGTTCTGCTCTGAGTGCTCTGGCACAGAGCTCTGGTCCTTGGTGGGTGTTCCCGGTGGCTTAAAACAAAGCCCAGAGAAGACAGAAAAGGTTTTGTTATCATACTGATCCTGTTTTAGCCAGATGTCCTCGTTTTCAAAAATTTGTTACCCATCTGCTATCTTCTGAGAAGGCAAGAGGCACCACAGGGTGACTTTGACTGGATGGCCCAGTAATTTGCTGATACTTAATTACATCTGCTCTCCATTGCTCAGAACAGAGGTAAGGACTGATTGATGATTCAATAACTCTGCTTTTAAGCCTTTCTTACTCAGTAACAGTTTCTCTCACAGTACTTTTAAGTTGAAACTATATGCTATATGTCGTTTTTAGAGTCCATTTAGATTTTGCTGTTAGAACACAATTTATAACTTAAAAAAACCCCTGAGTGCTGAGTCTGCAGAATGAAGGTAAAGATGCACGGCATATTTTCAAAAGCAGCAGTCAGTGGGATTTGAGTTACACTGCCTGCGTGTAGTTTGTGTGTCCGCTGATTCTGTTTCTTGATCCCCACCCAGTTGTTGTGCTAACAAATGGCCTGGAAATATGCTGGCTGATTTTTTTTTTATTTTTTTTTTCCCTCTCTGCTGGTCTGGCTGCACATGGAACAATACTCAAAAATATGTGATCTGTTGCTCTTAGTGGCACAGTTGTTTTAGGAAGTGACTGTTCTGCCATCCGCAGTACTGAGGGATGCTTTCAAATCATATTTATCCAAACAAGACCATTTAAAATACAATACTCAAAGCGTTACTTTTAATGTCTGTTGTGTCTGTTTTCAATTTAATGTGTTGTTCTTTGCCAGTGCACAAGAGGAGCAGTCTGGTGCAGCAGGACGATGTCAACTGTTAAGCGAGTGTTGTAGATGCAGCCAATATTTCCAGAGTCCCCAAGGAGTCCCAGTGCCCCAGCAATCACTAAGATAAATTATGAGAGAGGGCTGGAGCTGGGGCTAAAACTGTGCTTCGATCCTCGGGTGTGAGAGCACAGAGTGCCAGGGCGACTTTGTCACGTGCTGGGCTTAGGGCCTGTTGTGCTGCTCTGTGCTTCCAGCCCTGATTGACTTCAAGACCATCTGAGTAAGCACTGCAGATTACAGAGCACTTAAAAGGGACATGATTCACAACCTTCTAGCAAAATCAGCTCTCTGCTATGCTGGGTGAGATACACAGTGAGTGATACAAAGTTGTTTTGCTGGAGGATTGCATCATTTGCTACACTTCCTGTGAGGTGAAATTTGCAAGGTGTAATATGTCAGTCTGGTAACTGGCGATTGCCGTTGAAAGCATCAATTTTGGTGGAATATTTAATGGTATAGAAGGATTTTTTTTCTTAATATTGTGGACAACATCTGAACAATTTTATTGTGTGCCTCCTCCTGTAGTTACTTTGGAAGAATGAGGTTAGTTGGTTTGGGGATTTTATTCTCTTCCTTAAATGAAAGGATAAAGGGGAAGGTGATTTACCCTAAAGGTTGAAGGGGAGACTCTTTGCATAGTTTCTGCATCTTAATGTAGGCTATTAGGTAACTTGAAAATCAGATTTAAGGATTTGTTAAATCTAAAGGCTGGCCCATGTTGAAGCAATGTTAGTGGATGGGGCTCTTATGTCTTCAGAAGGAGTTGCTGGTTTTCTCAGTTTTGATACAGATAACCCTTCCCTTCAACATCCATGAGCCTGCAAGAGTAACATAATCTGTACTTTCAGTAAATTGGCCCTTTATGGGAAGAACTGCTGGCAGTGATGTGAGGCAGAATGTGGCCTTCTCTGCCTTCCCTGCATGCATTTTATTATTATTAAAGTTCATGGAAATGCCATAAAAAGTAAATTTGGTAAAGATTATAGGTCTGATGTTAGTAAGTGGAAGCTGATGTGGTTTTTAATGTATTGTGGAAGTGTGATTTGATGGGAACACACTCTCCTACTTTTACCTAAGTGCCATCTAGAGTTTAGATAACATAAATAGATGATTACTTGAATTAGTCGGGAAAGTAGTTCATGTCTCAGAAATAAAAATGCAAAATGAAAGAACTAGAGTCAAGCTCAAAAAATGGTTTGTCTACACTATTGACAACTTAAAATTGCAAAACGTATATAATTAAAACCACTTTGCAGTTACTAGACCTCTCTATTCCAGTCCCAAAGAGATTCTCTCAACCAGCTAGAATCAGTCTACAAAAAACATCAAGACTCAGGATTCATTGAAGACACGGCTGCACAAGCTGATAAGCCCCTCAAGAGCTAAGCGCTATTCCCACACAGAAATAAATATAGACGGTTGGAATAGTGAGGGTAAAAAATAAGGGATTTGATAGCGATGATGGATTTGTAACTCAAATCATCTTGACAGCATTTCTTTAAAAATACAGTCAAAATTTCCTTTCGGTCTGCTTTAAGCAGGTAATTTATGAAGCATGTCTTTGTAATAACAGCATACTAAACCACAATACACATTTTTTGAATAATTATCCTTGATTTTTTTTTCTTTGATTCTTGTGACAAGCATTTTTAATTTTTATAAGCTAAGTATAAATATGATGACTTTTAAAATCATTCTGCCTCCTGATGCATTTAAGAATGCTTACTCTGTCTTTATGTAACTACTCAATATAGTCACAGATCATTTTGCTAAAATGCACCTTAATCTCCAGCGTGCACAGCGAGGTGGGCTTTATGGCCATAAGCACAAGGTAAATCCTGTGGCCAGTGTCGTAGGGAACAGGACAAATGCTCTGCTTTTCTTGAGGTCTACTTGTGGCTGCTTGAAAGTGCTTATTAGTGCTCACAAGAAGCTAGGGAGTACTGGCTTTGGAGAAAAGCCCCAGACGCCGTTTGGTGTTGACGCAGCAGTCATGCACAAAAGCAGCGACTCCCTTGCTCCGGGGGGTAGGAGGCTGAGATTTGCGGTCGCCCATCTTCAGAAGCTACGTGGGCACAACTGCAATTAACAAATTGCCATTAGAGCTCATTGCCCAAGACTACCAAGCAGTGGAAGAAGTTTGTGCTCCATTTTATTATTTCGGAAAAGGTTGGGGTTTTGATCTTACTGGGGGTCTATGGATGTTAAAGAAGTATGCTGTTCCAGATGGAGAGAAAGGAAGGTGTGTACTGCCAACCTGTGAGAGATGATATTAACCTCAGTTAACAGAGTTAGGAAGCGTGCATCTTCTTGAAAGGACAGCTTTTGGCATAGTTCCTCTGAACACCTGACTGGGTCTGCTAAACACACAGAGCATGCACCTGTCAGATTGCTCATGCACTTGCTTCAGCATTGACAAAGAGAAATCTCTGATGTGCTGACAAGTGGCTAGAAAAGTCTTATTTCCACCTAGCTTCATGAGATGTTAGGACTTGGGAATGTATACAGAGACTAAATTTTTCATGCTCATGATGTGTGTGGGCTGGTTGCAGCATCCAAGGAGATGCCACTTCTCAGAGAGAGAATAATCTGCTGTGATCCACTGTAATTTTAGGATATGTCACTATTCTGGTTTTTAATCACTGTCAATTTTTAGTACTTTAGAATGGTAAAATGTACTGGGGGAGCTGTGCTTGGAGGATGCTTGCATTTGATGCCATTCCTACTTGTACACAAATAATGGGGGTAGGAATAGCAATGCGTAGCAGAGTGGCTGTATCACGGGGGATCTCTGTCTGCTGCAGTAAGGGAGCAGGAGGAGCAAGATGGGATTTGGCCACGGGCTGCAGCGTTATGGAATTACAGGCGCGGCTGAACCTAAGAGGAAATAATTGCATTGGTGGCTCATCAGCTAGGGGGATGCAGTGCAAATCTTCATAGCTTGTGCTCTTTCAGAGCTGACAGCATCACCGTTGCTGGGAGTTCTGTTTTGCTATTGTATCTTCTATTAGCAAATATAACTTGTGACCCTGCTTTTCTCCTTTAATTGTTTTTAATCTTGCAAAGAATCCAAAGGTTTCTCCCATAAAGTATGATCTTTTTAGCAAGCTATGTGGTTGAAAGATTCCAAAATTTATCAAAGCAAATGCACAGTGACTGTGTTCTTGGGTTAAACTGGTACGTAGTTCTCTTCACTTAAACATAGTTTCATGCCGTGGATAGGCTTAATGATGGCTGGTGGGTTTTGAAGGGCATGATGCAGGTGTAGAACACGTGGCTGTGCAGCCTCATCCCAGCAATGTGGACAGCAGGCTGCACCCAGCAGCGTTAACAAAAAGCAACAGACGTGCTAGTCTGGCCGAAATCCCTGCAGTATTTGGGTCTTCTGGTGTTTTATGCTTCCTGGGCTTACCTTCAGAAGCACTGAGCCATTGCACAGTGTGAGTGTGCGTCTGGTTTGCTTACCAACAAATATGTCTTGCAGTGTTAAGGTTGGAGGTCAAATTATGAAGTTAATTCTGAGCTTTTTTAGGGTGCATGCCCTTGACATCAAAGAAGTACAAGAGTCCTTTTTATAGTATTTACCTTGCATACCTTCCTCTTAACCAGGTGGCACGGCAGCCTTCTGCGTTCAGGGTTACCTCTGGCAGAAGGAGCGCAATAAAGGGGGTCATTTTTGTTAGTTTGCTTTTTTTCTATTTAATTTGGATGCTTACTAGAAGGAACTTGATAGATTAAAAAAAAAGTGAGTCCAAGGGGTTAATTCTTTTTTTAGACATGTCCTGTTCTAAAGGCCTTCATACAGCTTAAGGTTGGTTGCTTGTCCATCTTGTCTGCTTCTGGTCAGCAGTTTTATGGACTCCAGTACATGCTATAATTGCTCTCACCAAGTTATTTTTAAGGTAGCTTGTGTATGCATGTGCTAAATTGCAAAGACACTTTCTGAGCTCGCCTTTTTGGAACCCCGAGGCAGTACCGAAGCGCAGCAGGACTCTGTTTGCAGAACTGGGCCAGCGAGGGTACCTTGGGTCTGACCTCCAGCAGAGCACTGCTTCCAGACAGTTCAAGATTTTCTGCTCTCTAGAGGCTCATACACGGACTCAAATATAGTATTATGATGAGACTCATATATTGCACTGGCAGTTTGTCCACAGTCCTGAATGTGTCAAACACAGAGGAAAAACTATGCTGTTTCTTCAGTGGCATCAGAGATGCGTGTATCAGAATAAAATGCCTGACTGTAAAAGGTCATTGTAATTAAAAGGAGGGCAAGTCAAAGGAAAAGAGAGGGTGTACACTTCTTTGGGTGTGGGAATATGGCCTGTGGTAGTAGGAAATAGGCTCATGGAGAGAAAGTAACATCTTAGATTGAAAGAATCATTCTTGTATGTGTGTGTATATATATATATATATGATATATATTTATATATATCATATATATATATTTTAGACTTGGACATATGTGACTGTAAGCTGTAACAGCAGTATGTTCAAACTGGCTGTTCCTTACCCAAGTCCTTTTACAAACGCCTTTGAGTGTCTGAAAGACATCCCTGGGTGATTCATCCCTGCCATTTCTGACGGGCGTGTGCCCTCAGCTGCCTTGTTAGGAGGAGGTGCAGTTCATGTAGTGGTTGACATAGTACTCCTCTTCCATGGCAGGCAGTTTTTTGTGTTTGATGATGATCTTCTTGTGCTTGGAAAGCTTGTGATCTTGTTGGAATTGTTTGAGAAGCAGTCTCCCACCCTTGCAGATGAGCAGTAAAGCAGGTAGCAGCATTTCAAGATGGGGAGCTCTGCGATGCAGTGAGATGTGCGTCTGGGCTGAGCTGGGAATTAAGGCCTTGTAGATGGCAACTAACACAGAATGAAACCAGCATGTACAGCGTATGGAGCCTCGCTATGTAATTAAGGAGACACTAAGTGAAATTAGGGTTAAAAGCCCTCCAATACACCAATTATTATTACCAAACAGTGAGCTGGTAGGTACATCTTAGAAACACAGAAAGGTCAAACTAATACCTGCTGTATCCATGGAGTTTTCCAGCTCATGGAGATGATGGGGCAAGTAGGCATGGCTTGGAGGTCCTGTAGCTTTTGCTGGTAGGGAAATTATTTACTTTTATCCTGTATGCAGATACCTTATTCTGTGTCAGTTGTCCTGTCTATATTTTCAGAGGAAAAATTTCAGGGAGAATTTGATTTGTTGCCGGACTTGACAGATTTTTTTTTTTTCCTTTTGTATTTTCAAGCAGTGATGGTCAGAATCTAGATGCATTTTAAAATGTTTCTACCAAGCTTTTAGTACTTGAAATGTGACCTATTAAATCATGAAAATATCAATACAGAGAGAAGAAACTTTTAGAGATATATAATAAGGAAATAAAGTTTTAACAAAGACTTACAGCTGTTTTATTGTTGTTTTTAGGCAAGGAAAAAAATGTCATGGGTTTCTTAGAAAAGAGAAGTGTTCTGCCTTGATAAGTTCTTGTATGCAGAGGAGGATTTGTATGGTTGTGTGTAATCTCATTCGAGAAATCAGAAATGATGTTGTATTCTTTTATCTAAGTAAAATTTCACCTTAAACGTGAACCTTTTTATCCTTTGAGGGAATTTGCAGGGAAGTGACGCTTTTTAAAGTAGGTGAGTACAGAAAATTATTTGTGTTTACGAGATCCTTAAATAAGAGTTTGAGAAGTTCACTAGATACATGTGTGTCTGTAGGAGAACTTGGGCACAAATTGTAGTGTCAGCAGTACCAGTGTTATTGTTTTAAAAGTTTTATGGCTAAAAAAAATACTTAAACTGATTAAGGATACAGCCCGTAAGTAGTTTGTATATGATGGGATTATCCCAGCAGCTACATGACAGTGGCCTTGTCTTTCCTTCGTTCCTGCTTCCTCTGGTTTAGATTTTTAGTATTCCCAATCTATTTCTTTGAATGAAGTTACAAAAGTGATTGGTGTGAAATTCTGCAAAAACCTCTTTAGTAGGTGTAACTGTGCAGCTTTTTATAACTGGCCAAGTTCGCTATTTTTGTGTTAGATGCAAACTGCTTCCTTTTTAAAGGTGTTTGAAAAGTGGTAAGCGACTTAGTACACAAAATGGTCTGGTGGTAAATAAACAGGATGCTAACACTCAAGATCTATGCAGGCACGTATTTAATCTGATACATAAATTGACTAAGCCAGCAGGCTAGGCTGTAACTCTGACATTGCATTTTTTCCCTTGATCCATGGTTTTGTTTTCCAGCTCTAAACCTTTGTGCATCTTGATTTTTTTTATTATTTTTTTTTGGTCAGTTGTAAATTGAATTACAAGATTAGTATTTGAACCTAGAACCCCTGCTCTGTAACAGGTAAAATTTGGACTGCAAGCTGATGTCAGGATAAAATGGAAAGGGGCTTAAGAAACCTTTGTGTGCTGTTTTGTGCATTTGTTTTATTTTTTTTTTTGTTTGTTTTCCTTTCTGTGGGGGAACATAAAGATTTTTTCTGGGGAAGAAAAAAAGGCAATAGAAGTGTACAGTAGGTTTTATCTTTTTTCACTTGGATGTGTGCATGTCTACTTTTGCATACAAGCTTATGTTTTTTTGCTGCGTGTATGGGATTTAGGGGCTCAGGCCATGCCAAACTAATTACATGATTATGTTGTCAAATACAGTCATGCTTGATGAATAGGTTTGCCCTTTTAAAATGGATTTTTTTTTTAAATCATAGAAATAGCACCATACCTCCATGTTACTCTTAAAAGATACTAAATATTTATTAATCTTACTCTTACAAAGAATCTGATAGCATAATAAATTGTATATTTGATATCTTCCCTTTTTCTCACTTCTTCAGTTATATACGTTATTGATGTGGAGAACATTATCCAAACTTCTGTAGTGTTTTGTTCAGAGATACTTAAACATCCTACAAAACCTACATAGAAAGATTTATTCCTTTCCTTATGCGATCAGTTCTACACATCTTTTTTGTCTCCATTGGGTATAAAATAAATTCTTAAACCTGCTTTTCCTTTCTTCAAAGGTTTCTGTGCTGGCTTTGCCTTCCTGAACTGCGCCTTCTGTGTATGCAGCCAGAGCTACGTGCCAAATTCTAGCTAGGATCTGACAGCCCTTTTTCCCTGTAGTAACAAATTGGTGTCCATTTCACACCTAAGATGTGGTGGTGCACACAGATTATTTTCTTGTTCTGGATTTCTGCTGTTGGATAGGTTCTCCCCAGGCTACGTGATTCATTTTTGCGTGAAGGGAGGAGTGTTAGAACACCCGATGTAGTTTTTGGCATTGCTTTCTTGGGTTTGTATATCCTCTTTGTAACAGTGCATGGCTGATCATTTATCTGCATTCATTTAACTTCTGCTTTGGTGGTTAAAATGTGCAATTTTTATTAACAGCCTCTATGTACACCTTACACGTGCCCACACACCTGCCTTCCATCTTTGATGTCACAGAATGACTACAAAGCACTGAAGCACGCAGAGGAATTGCTGTCCCGGCTCACATCAGACAGAAGCAAATTAACACTTGCTTATTTTGGAAAACTTAAATGTTGTAGAAAAACTCTAGGTATTTACAAATGACGTTTCTCAGAGCTTCTCAAGTACAAAATGAAAGTCCCTGTTCAAAAGATGTCCTTTGCTCTTTTATTTCTGTATGATCAAAGGTTCAGTTCTTTGCATTCAGGGCAGAAGCTGTTAATTGAAAGCATGGCAGCATGCTGGATGGTAGTTAGGGCTCAGCTATAGGTTAATTTAGCATAACCCACAACAATTTCTTACACGATTTTGCTTGTTGCGTTTATTTACAGATTTGGTTTGCATTAAACTGCAATCCATTTACACACAATTTTAGATAGTATGTGTTTTTTAAATGGTATTTAAACATTCTAGGTAGTATTTCTCATATTTTGAATGGGAATTGTGTAATAATTGTTCTGCTCATCATGTTTTGGTGAGCTGGTTTCTTACACCAGGCTAGAGTAGATGTTTGATACAGATGTATATGTTATGCATCTGTTTGTGAATATGAAGTTCTTGTACTAAATTGTGATCAAACCTAATCCACTGCTTCCCCAAGTTATCTGTGTTTTCAGACAATAGATTGTAACAAAATAAACTAGTGTAGCATATGGCTCTTTTGTGACAAATGGGAATGATTTTTTTTACAAATCACATTGCAGGAAGTCGTAACAGAGATTTGAGTGTATGTAAAGAGAATGAACAACCTCTTTTACACTATACAGTAGAGTACAAGCACATCCTTCAGCTGTAGCCATGCAGGCGTGTGTGTATGCATTGCTTGTTTCTAAAACACTCTTATCCAAGATTTAAGTGATTATAAATTTTGGGGGTGCTTTCTTCTTAAGTTATACTCACTGATGTTAATGCAATTTAGCAAATTCACTTTAAACATTAATTTATCAAAACTTCCCCAAGTGTCTTTGTATAGATGTGAAAAGGTTTTTGAAAAATCATTGCTACTTTATTCTAATTTATACTTCTGGTACACTTGAAGCTATTTATATCTTAAGTATAAAGGAACAATTCCTGAATTCTTTTTTTCATTATAGAACATTTTTCTGGTGATACAGAAACAGAAGCAAGTGATTTCTGTCTTCTGGTCGTATTGCAGCATTGTTATACTTGGTTGTCACTTCAGCAGCAGGACATATAATGGTAGAAATACCAGAGTTTCTATAGTTTGCACTTGGTTGAGGCATTTACAAACATCCAGAAATTTGATAGCCTTAATAAAGCGTGCAACGTGCTGACTAAATAGCACAGTGAAACATTTATCACAAGGATTGTGTTATACAAATCATTTTTTCTAGCACGTAACAGCTGTTGTAGCCTACTCAAAACAGTTGTGTCTAGGCCTGTAGACAATTGAATATCTATATCGAATTCTACAGGAACAACAATGGATGTAAAGTAATCTTAGGGGGCAGTTGTTGTTTTCAAAATACGTAAAGATATTAGCTTTTGTACCCCCTTGGAAAAGGATCAAGATGGTGTTTTCTTGCTCCTGGAAAAGGACAAAGTTTGATTGATCAATCTTTTTAGAAGGTTGGATGGTATTTCTTCAAATTCTAGGTTGTGAATAGCTGTAAAGATAATTGTAGATCAGTGGCTTCAGTTGTATGTATTATAACATATGTTTTATACACCAGCTACTGCACAAACCAGAATCCTAGAAAAGCAGCATGATTGTTCAGGCCTTATTGGAAAGTCTTTTGCCATGTTTGTTTGTTTATTTTCATCTGTTTGCCTTATGAATTAGCGTTGATATTAACTCTGGAAATAGAAACTGGAAATCTTGAAGTGCTGTTCAAAGCCAGGATGTAAAACATTGTGAAAGCTCTGCAAAAATATCATTACATTATGAGTATGTATTTAAAACAATTATGTTTTAATGACTTCTTAAAGAAAAGCTTTATTCACTTGTAGAGAATGGCTTGGCTGGGTTTTGTTTGTTTGTTTTTGTTGTTGCTTTTTTTTTTTTTTTTTTGTACCCTGTGGTTAACTAGTATGCTCTTCTTCTTCAGAATGTATGAAAACATGTCCACAATGGTGTATCTAAAGGAAGAGAAGTTGGAGAAGCTTACTCAAGATGAAATCATTGCCAAAACTAAGCAAGTGATTAATGGACTAGAGGCACTGAAGAATGAACACAATTCAATTTTACAGAGCTTACTTGAAACACTGAAATGTTTGAAGAAAGATGATGAAACTAATCTGGTTGAAGAGAAATCAAACATGATTCGAAAGTCACTGGAGATGCTGGAACTTGGCCTTAGTGAAGCACAGGTAAAGCTGAAGTGAAAATAAAGCATTTCAGAGTTTGTCTGAATTTTTAGTATGAAGAAATTAATGAAAGATCGTTATTTGTTCTCTAATTGGAATTTAAAATAAACAGATCAGTTCTGGCAAATGTACATTTGCTTTACTGAATATCAGCAGCATGTTGAGACGTGTGAGTTGTTATTGTATGTTAAGGAAAAAGACTGCTCTAATTATTAGAGGCTGTTTTACTGTGGTGCAGAACTAATTACACATTCAGTATCAAAGCACTAAATCCCGTAACTGAGGTTCCTTTGACTTCAACTTCAGTGGGATAGTTGCTATTTTCTGTTTAGACTTTTCGATGGCATTGGTCAGGTAATGAGCTGCTCAAACAAGAACTAAGCAATGGCATTTGAACATGAGCAATTGTTTAGGGAGATTGCACACTAATAATATAAAACAGATTTTGCTCAGGGTTAGGAGACCCAGCCTTTGAGTTCTTCTATGATCTTAAATCCGTGTTCTTGTTGCCTTAATTCTGAGATTCTTTTATGATGCTCATGATGCTCCTTGGCCTTAAGAATCTAGAATGTTTATTGAATGCTTTGTGAAACCAAAATTGAATTTAAACACATTTTAAAGGTTAAGGGTTTAGTATAGAACCTGAACAACTTTCATTTATGCTTAAAAGAAAGGGTTCAGAACTAACTTCTGTGAACTATCTTAGTGAAGGAAGGTATCATCTGCAGAAGAGATTTGAGAAAATGTTTATTCAGAATGTGGGGACTTTGTTGGCATTCCAACTTCAGGAGTTTCATGGTTTTTTGATCCAGTACCAAATATATGGGATGCAACACACTCATCAAGATAAAATGGCAAATGAGTTGAAGGTGCTGATGGGATAACTTTATATTAATAGGCTTTGTATTGGGCTGTCATTGTGCTCAGTCTTCTTAACTGGATTGTTCTTGTTTGGTGCTATGGAAGTTGTGTGTTGGGTAATGGTGAGTGGAGGTCTGAGAAAAAGACAAATGTATGTTGCTACACGTGGGAATGTAGAAACCCTGGACTTGGTACAGTCTGCTAGGCCTTACTATTTGCATACTTTGATGCCATGTATTGGAAGAAAATGCTAAAAGATACACAGCATAAAACTGTAATAGCTGAGTTACCTTTAATGGGTGTTAGTAGAAGATTTGTGACTGCATGAGTTACCTTTGTCTTCTAACTTCGGCATGGTACTGGGACTCTGAAAAGGTAGGTTTTTAGACTCTGTCAGTCTCTGTAGCCTCAGTTGCTAATATTGCCTTGTTTGCTCTAGCTGGTGTTTTGTGAGCTGCAGCTGAGGAGCCAACAAGTCCACATTTATTGCCTTTGTTAGGAAAGTAACTGTATTTTACGCTGCTACTGATCAGGCCTGATAAGCCCGGTCCTCCTGTGCTCTTTGGGTTTTAACAAAGTAGTATTTTGTCACTTGCTTAATTTAAATTAAGATATGGGAGTATTTTATGGGTGTTTGAGTGACATATAGATATGATGAAGTACATGTTAACTTCCATCGAGATGAAACTGATTTTGCTGAAGAAGTAATCAGAGTTTTCTTTCATGTAGAATCCTTTGCAACCTTACTCTCTGGGGTTACTTTGCTGTTGTAGTTTATAAAAAGTTGTTTGAGTACGTTGACTGTATTATTGCAACTTCCCTAAGTACGTTTTTTGATGTTGCAAATGAAACTGTTTGAACAGGCAAATTAATTTAAATTATTTTGAATATGTAAATAGGCAGGTGCTGAAGTCCAGAAGTTTGGACTGGTTTTAGGAAAATTATCCGTGGTGTTTCATCTCACATGAATTCTCTAGAAACTACTTCTTCCTTATTATGGTGTTTCCTGGAAACCGGAAAATTTTGGTTAAAAACATGATCTGTTTCAGATGAAATACTTAGCTTAAAAACACATCAAAGTTACTTTGTTTTAAAGAACCATGAAATTGAGAAGATGAGTTTCACACCCTGAAGTTACTAGTATTTCATCTAAAAGTTGATTTTTATTATCACCACTGGCCATTTTTTACAAAGTGTTTTTATAGATGTGTCAGTGGTAGATTAAACAGTGAAGGCAGAGCGTCTTCTTTGTGTAGCATTTGGCTTTCACTTAATGTGCTCATTTTTCATTTGACATCATTTAGTAAAAAATATATATCCAAATAGACTGCTTTTATGACCATTCTGGTTTTGTCCTATTTATGTGACTGTTCAAACACACTGGAAGCACACTCAAGCTTGTGATACATGTGTATGTAGGTAAAGTACTTATATAATCGTGTGTTCATGTGCACATTTAGATCTAATTAGTATAACTGTCACTTTGAAGTATTATCTTTATGCAGAGTTCATCCTTATGAAGTCCAAACATAAATATGAACCCTTCTCTATTTGTAATCTGTCAAATTAGCAGTACTCTCGTTTAGTTCTTACAGGGAAGGTGATCCTTCAGGCTAAAAGCATTACTGCTCCATTTTGTGTTAATGGAATGGAAATTTCCATTTCAGTAATCTGAATCCTAGTTCAAATTTTTCATAATGTTTTAAGATTACATGTAATCTTGGAGAGATTCTAAAGCAGTTTGAATTCTAACAGCATCATGAAAAACGGTAATCAGCAAAGACTACTTGTGGGTTAATTCTGGTTGAACAAATGGTTTATAAAAATAATAGAGAAAAAGCAAGTATCAGATACATATTAAGGTGAAATCCAAATGTTTACCACATTTCACAGATGATGCAGGTTTTAAGTGATAAAGGCTTGTGTGTTAAATACAGGACTGCATTCTGGAGGAAGTATGTCATGAGATACCTTCTGCTTTTCAGGTAATGATGGCCTTGTCAAATCACTTAAATGCAGTGGAATCAGAGAAGCAGAAACTGCGTGCTCAGGTTCGCCGGCTGTGCCAGGAAAATCAGTGGCTACGGGATGAACTAGCCAATACGCAACAGAAACTACAGAAAAGCGAGCAATCTGTGGCCCAACTGGAGGAAGAAAAGAAACATCTAGAATTCATGAATCAATTAAAAAAATATGACGATGATATTTCACCATCAGTAAGTAGCTGTGCAGTAAAAAGCAGTGCACATTTATGTTTGTGTTGTAATCTGCCTAGTTACAGAGAAATGGCAGATACAAGCTCCTTATTTGTTGCTCACGTAAGCATGTTGTTAAAATGCTTGCCTTGCACCAGTGTCACATAGTTTAGATTCTTAGAGTTCAGTTCTTATCTTAAGAAAGTATATGCTTTACTGCCTGTAGATAATAAAATACATGAGGATGAAAAATCCGTGAATACTTATTTAGCATCACATTAGCATAAAAAATATGAAGAACTGACCTTGAGACCAAAAACTTCCTTCTATACTCTAAACAGTTAAAATAAGTGAAGAGTGCAAACTATTGCAGATTGTAGGAGTGTGTGGCATTTGCTTATATTGACTGCAGGATTTTATTTTATTTTATTTTTTTTGGTCAAGTGAAAGTAGCGTGTAGTCTCTGTAGCCTCAATATAGGCTATACAGTAGGATAGGATATCATTAAATCCCCTTTCTGGATCTTCTGCCAGACATTGTGATCATCTGCATGTTTTCAGTCATGTTTAGCTAACCTGTTGTGTTACATATTCTTAGGTTAGGATAGAAGATGGTTACAATTTTAATTTACATAAGTAACTTAATACTTAAAAAGATTTATAACTTACTTGCTCTTCATGCTGTCCTTTTATTTAGCTTTCTTATGTTAGGTAGTATTGTAGAGAACATTTCATGTTCAGATGTACTCAGCCACATCTTGGAAAGGACAGTTTTTCATAACCTACTATTTTAGGAATATAATGGGTGAAAGTGTATGCATTTTGGTCTTGCTTAACCAATTGCTTGACCAAATTCTTTTAATGTACCATGAGCTGTTTTTGTCAGATGCATGCAGAACTTCTCAGTGGTATTAGTAGTTGAATACTGCCAGTGAAGTCTGTTAGGTAGTTTTTCTTTAAGGAGAAGAAAACAGTTCAGAGGAGGAAGCACTGGGATTTCTGTGTGCCAAAAGTTGAACTATAATCTATAGATGATGTAAATAGCACCATTATTTGAAATTGCACATAGGGATGAAGTTAAGCAAAGCATCATTATAGTTTCACTAACCATGTGGACTAGTCTCTGTTAACCTTTTGCCAACTGTGTATACTCACAATAAGCTTGGAATCTGCACACTTAAAATAAGATCTCAGGTGTTCAGTCTGCTGTTTTTGCAGAGCACCCAACTTTGCAACCATTGAGCTTGAATGCCAACAGCAGCAAATCCCTTTTTCTCATTCACAGGAAAAGGTGCTGGATAGTGAGCCAGAAAAAAAGGAATGTGCTCTTGGATTTTCTACTTACTGAGATAAATATTTGAAGTTCTTAGAAATGTTAATATTATGTAGGCTCCATATATAGGAAACAGGATGAGGGGATGATCTGCTTCTTTGTTTTATGTGATTGTGGGAGTCTGAATGATCTTTGGATGCTTAAAATCAATATACGCTGATAGATCTTGCAGAAGTTAGTATGGTTCCAGGAGTTGAATATTGGAGATGAACTTCCTTCCAAGTGCTTTTTTTTTCTTTTTGAACTTTACAGATCACAATTGCAAAATCCTGTTATTTGTGCAGAAATTGAGTCCTCAGAAATTGATGTGACAGAATTAAAATTGCTGGTGCAAATTTATTCTCCTTCAGGAGATGAATCTCTTTTTTTCTCTCCCTTGCTCATCTCTAACTGCATATATGACTTCAAAATACAGTGGACAATTATGTATTTAGTAGTGTTCACTCTTCCACGGGTACTTTCGTTAGGTATGATGTCTCCGTAAGAGTAACAAATGTGTTCTTGTGTGCTTAAATTAAGACTGAAATCTAGGAGACCTGATTTCTATTCCTGTCTCTCCTGAAGGTGTCCCATATTGTTTCAGGACAGAGTGTGTAAATACATTTGAACATAATTAAACTTCTACAAGCAATGTTATTCTCAACAATTCCAAAGGTCTGGAACTGGAGAGTTCCTTTAACAATGCAGATTAAATAGACTTGTCCTTTTATGCATTAGGTTTAATAGTGTAACATTTTTATTATTTTTTTCTATAGGAGGATAAAGATACAGATTCCACCAAAGAGCCTTTGGATGACTTATTTCCCAATGATGAAGATGACCAAGGTCAAGGAAGTAAGTGCATTTCAAATTACCATGTCAATGTATCTCTTCAGTGCCAAAGCTAAAGATGCTAATCTGAAAAACAAATCCATGCTTAGGGGCTTTTGGAATAGAGTGGAGTGTTGAATGCCTCTTGCCCTGCTAGAATAAGGAAACAGGAAAGCCAGAAAGCTGATTGTGATGATCGATATGTGTAGGGCCTAGGTTTTTAATCAGTTTACTAGCTCTGTTGCAAAATTCTTGGAGCTGACTTCAGCACCAAATTGGTCCCAGAGTCTTTGTGGGTCTCAGAGTGGCAGAATGACTGAGGCGTGTTCTGAAAGAGTGAAGCTTTCTGATGGTCTGCCCAGATGGTAAATTCTGTTAATGACCTTCTAAATTACCCAATTTAGCATTTTAGGGCAGGTTTCAGCATGAAGTCTTTCTCAGGCAATCTTCTGCTAAGATTGTCTTCCTTAATTTATTACCCATTCTAGAAGTGATGTCTTCAGGTCAGAAGGACTGATAATGTGTGTGGAGTAAAGTTTGAGCTAGGGGTTGAAGGAAGCTGTTAATAGATAATCCTTGCTTAATGAAATATTTTGCCTTTCTTATGGTAGTAAAGCTGATATTATACATGTATAATGTATTGATATTGTAGCGTATGTGCAGTATGCTGGTGGTGTATAATTCTCAGTAGATAAATGACAGGAAAAAAATATCTGACTCATCCCACCTTGGTAATCTGAGTTCTGAATTTCCATTATGGACTCATACTCAAGGTGCACTGCACGCTTGATAGCATGGTAGTGAACACCAGCAATGGAAGGAGGATTTGAAGAGAGAAGAGGTTAGTGTTGAGCATGAGCACCATCCTGAGTTCATCCTGCCTTATCTAGAATTTTATACTAGGAAAGTTGTGTGGCAAAACTGTTTCTATAACTGCATAGTCCATCTGTCATTTTACTGTTTTGCTTTACCGAAGAAGAGGGTGACATTTCAGTAGTTTGCTTGACCTCCAGGAAAAAATAATCAAATGCTTCAGTAGGCAGTAATTGTGGGTGTAGGCTTAGAGTTGTATGATTCCACTGAAGTAAAAAGACTCTCATTTGCTGTGAGTGTTTTTCCTTTAATAAAAGGGAGAAAAGAAAAGCTCATGGCTGGAACCCTTGTCCTGTGTGTTGCCTAGAATTTAATGAGAATGAGTAAGAGATGATTTTCCTCAATCTTTCCTGAAATCTCCCAGCTGAAGAGAAATGAGGGTTTTTTTTGTTTGTTTGTTTGTTTGTTTTACCAAAACCTAGTAGCTAGTAGAAAATAAGTGGCTAAACCTGAGGGTTAGTAAATAAAACCAAAATGTTGACACTGGCTTTGTCTTGGTGCCTTTTCTCTTGCAATTATTAGTCCTGGCATCCAAGGTGTTCTAATCCTTGTTATGCCAACTTTAATTATTTCCTGTTATAGCAAAGGGAAGCAAGCAAAATATACATTTAGAGAAGGAGAATAAATCAGTTGAGCTTTTCTGCAGGTACTTGACTTGTCCATGTTAGTGTTCCTTTCCATAGGAAAACTTCAATATTTCTAAGTGTAAAATTATGATATAGTCTTGAGAATTGTTAGTAATTTGAGCTGAAATAGTTTCTTATTTTCTTCATTTATTTGATTTGACCCTTTCAACGAAAAAAGTGAAATAATATTAATACAATACCCTTGCTTATAAAGCAAGGACAGAATATGAAGAATGAAATGGTCTTTTCTGCTGTCATAGTTCAAGACAGTATAACTGCTGTGAAGCATGTTCTAGCACCAATGCTTTGTATTGAAGGAATACAATTCAGTCTCGTTCTGTGTCACTGTGCAGTAATGTTAAATGTTTTCAAGTTATGGTCATCTTTTAAAACAACTTAAAATCTTGTGAATTTCTTTCAGTTCAACAGCAGCATAGCAGTGCAGCAGCTGCTGCCCAACAAGGTGGCTATGAAATTCCAGCAAGATTAAGGACCCTTCATAATCTTGTTATTCAGTATGCATCCCAAGGTAGATATGAGGTTGCTGTACCTCTTTGTAAACAAGCTCTTGAAGATCTGGAGAAGACTTCAGGTCATGATCACCCTGATGTTGCCACTATGTTGAACATACTTGCTTTGGTGTACAGGTTTGTATAGCAACAGATAAATGTCAGCTAACTAAATATTTAATATTTGGCTATAGGCTGTCAGCGTTCAGCATTTATTTTCCATTCCCTGGTTTTTATTAAAACCTTCAAGAGGGTTCAGCAATATTTATGTCTACGCATGCTAAAAGACAAACAAGTTGCTGCATTTTTGCCTGTGTTTTTGTTTTGAGAGTGAAGCTTGCTTATTTATTTGGTTTACCGAGGGGGCATGTCTTGATTACCCACTTACAGATGATCTAGAGACAGAAATTGGAGAATGGAAGGTCCTCGATCTCCCAGCTACTTTACAGATACGGGCTTCAGGTTTTCACTTCCTGGTTCCTGAATGTATTCTCAGTTACTCTTCTCTTGTAGTAGCCAGTCTTTAGGCCAGTAATGAAGCCAGCTTCACTGTTATGATTTTCTCTTCTGAATCCCCGATATTAATTATGACTCTTTTTAAAATTTAGAGACCAGAACAAGTACAAAGACGCAGCAAATCTCCTGAATGATGCCTTGGCTATCCGTGAAAAGACTTTGGGCAAAGATCATCCAGCGGTTTGTATACATGCAACATCATGTTTTTAGTTGTGTTTTTGACTGCTTTTTTTTTTTTTTTTTTTTTTTTTCCCCCCCAACTCATTCTAATATTAAACTCAACAGGAAAGTTTTTAAGACCTGGCTTATCTCTAAGCAGCACAGGTAGGAGGTCACACTGTAAATTTCTTCATTTTCTCTTAAATATTTAATGTGCCTTTTGAAGGTTATATTTGATGCTGTTTCACCACGAATCATCTGCACTTACTTGATTTTTGGATCAGATTGCATGGATCTTCTATGGGAGATTAATTTGTGAAGAAAGATTTTAAATTTGCTTACTCAGATCACTTTCTCAAACTTGAAATGAAGGCATACTTCTGATTTGTTTTGCTGCTGCCTTTAAATGAAACATAAATCAAACACTTGTACTTGGTGTTTAAAATTGGGGTATCTCACATCATGCAGCCTGTGTCAAAGTGAGGTGGATCTGAGTATAATTTTGATGGGTAACTTTGTAAGACAAGAATGTACTAAATGTCATTTCCACAAATGAATTATTTTATGATTTTATTTGTTTTTGTTTTTAGATTTCTTTTTATGTGTGTATTGTTTGGCAATGTTTATTTCTTTATTTGCAAATTTCAAGAGGTCTGCATTGTGGAAAATTTGAAAGCATCAGTGCATTGCAGATACATTAATTTTGATGGTATTTGTCAGATATTTGTATCTGCAAATTCCAGTAAGTAATATTTCTATTCTGTTGGCAGGTGGCAGCAACTCTAAACAATCTTGCAGTACTTTATGGTAAACGTGGAAAGTACAAAGAAGCAGAACCTTTGTGTAAGCGAGCTCTGGAAATCAGAGAAAAGGTATGACTGAAAAAAATAGAGCACCTTTGAATGGATTTTTGTAAGGGTGGGAGTAAACATCCTTACATTTGGTTTATGTTTTATTTGGATAGATCTGTCAGATTAATCACAGTAGTTACCAATGTCTGAAGTACAAAACGGTATTAAATTTCAGTAGTCCTACAGAGCTGTTAGAGCACTCTGGGTATATTCTAAATTATGTATTTTCTAATAAACCTCTCTACCTTTTTCTCTCATTTTGATTGAATAATCTTTGATTTGACAAGAGTATTGTAATTAAAAAAAATAAATATCAGTAAAGCTTTTAATTTGGTTATTCTGAGTCTGTGGATATTTATTCTAGTCCTTGTGACTGAGTATCTGCATCTTCAGACTTCTTCGCATAATATAACACATATAGCATAGATCTTATAGCAAATTGTTCTACAGCCTTCTCAGTTTGTAATAGAATTGAGTGGTTTTCATGTCCTTCTATTGCAAGATTTACTTTCATCATCCTTATGTTGCAGTTCTTGAGGAATAAAATACAATGGGTCATGTCTAACTAATGCATTTCTAAACCCTGATATAATGACTGGAGAATGTTTTAATACAAGTTTTTTGATTTTTCAGGTGCTGGGGAAAGATCACCCTGATGTTGCCAAACAGTTAAATAACTTGGCTTTACTATGCCAGAACCAGGGTAAATACGAAGAGGTAGAATACTACTATCAGAGGGCACTGGAGATTTACCAAACTAAGCTGGGACCAGATGATCCAAATGTTGCAAAAACAAAGAATAACCTGGTAAGCCTTTTATAAATAAATCTAAGAAAAAGTAACATTTTTTGATGAATTGAACATACCTTCATTCAGAATGTATTTGTTATATTATTTATCGAACCTAAATAAAACAGTGTGCTGATACCTTTTTTGGGGGGGGTATTTTGTTTTTAGGCATCTTGCTATCTAAAACAAGGCAAATTTAAGCAAGCAGAAACTTTATACAAAGAGATTCTTACTCGTGCTCATGAACGGGAATTTGGCTCTGTAGATGGTAAGTAACTTAGTCCCTAGATTTGAATGTGTATTTGATTTTTTGTAGTTAATAAATAAAATCTGTGGGAGAGCAATTGTATCCTGGTTAAAATTGTTGTCTGCTTGAGGCAGATTTAAAAAGTGAGTTTACAAATGCATTGAAGTACTGCAAAACACATCATAAGAAAGTGTTTAGATACAACAATAATGTTTATTTCAACAGGAGAGTTTTTCTTAAATGAGGGAAACTTGTTTAGGTTTATGTCTTATGCATCATATTTCTGGCATAATTTATGCACAACAGAAACTAATTTTGCTATTTTTATAGAGTTAAAAAAATAGGTCACTTTTCATTCACAGAAAAGTCAGTACAGATTTTTAATGACATTATAAATATATCGTTAATACAAGTCCTTCATTAATACAATTAAAGAATGGGGGGAAATGTCATTTACTGTAATTTACACTGTGCATTGGAGTCAAATGCATTTCATCATCAACTGTAAATCAGAGAGAAGAATTTTCATTGCATTCTCTGATGGTAGCATATGCACCACTCGGATGTCAAAACAGTTGGTACGATAAGAGAAAAAAATGTGTGTTTGCTAGCACATAACTAGGCGCATGACAAATCGATGTCAATATGTATGGGTTTCAAAGCTTCTCAGAAGTAACTGTTCCTAAGTTCAGATAACAAAAAGACAGATTTGGAAAACTGTAAAAGAAGAAAGTTTTATTGATCTTGTGCTACTTTCTGTAGTACAGACAATGATTTTCTCTGTTGCGGTAGTCACATAACTGTGGTTCTCAGCCTTATTTCAGAAGGGTGAAAATATTGCAATGAATGCTTTGTAGCTTTGTACTTCTATAAAGTATTTTCTTCTGTTTCATCAGATGAAAATAAGCCTATTTGGATGCATGCAGAAGAGAGGGAAGAATGCAAAGTAAGGCCGTTGTCATCATCTTTTTATGGAGTTTTTATTAAATAAAAATAATTGATTTATAACTTAAATATTGTTATTTTTGTTTTTAGGGAAAACAAAAAGATGGCACATCTTTTGGAGAATATGGTGGCTGGTACAAAGCTTGCAAAGTAGATAGGTAGGTATTTTTTTTACAGGACAAACCAGATAGCAGCACGCAGTATCCAACAATGTCAGATTAAAGAATGTTCAAAACGAAAACAAACCAGCAACTTGCTTGGGGCTACAAAAAATATAGTATTAGATATTCAGGCCCAAAATTGGGTTTCAGGAACACAGACAGTAGCAGTTTTCATGTCCTGAGGCTGCTTTTAATCTAGGCTGATGAGATCTAGTGTAGGTCACCTTTCTTTTTATACAGTTGGCTGGCATACATGCTCTCTCTGACATTGCCCCAGCAAAACCTGTAGAGAAGACCAGAAGAAAAAAGGAGACCGTGCAAATAATCATAGAAACATTGAGTGGTTTGGGTTGGAAGGGACCTTAAAGATCACCCAATCCCACAACCCCCTGTCATGGGCAGGGACACTTTCCACTATATCAGGTTGTCCAAAGCCCCATCCAGCCTGGCCTTGAACACCTCCAGGGATGGGGCATCCACAAATTTGCTGGGCAACCTGTTCCTGTGCCTCACTACCCTCAAGAGTGAAGAATTTCCTCCTAACATGTAATCTAAATCTACCCTCTTTTAGTTTAAAGCCATTCTCCCTTGTCCCTTGTCTCCCTTGTCACTCCACTCCCTGACCAAGAGTCCCTCCCCAGCGTTCCTGTAGGCCCCCTTTAAGTACTGGAAGGCTGCTGTAAAGTCTCCCTGGAGCCTTCTTTTCTCCTGGCTGAACAACCCCAGCTCTCTCTGCCTGTGTTCATAGGAGAGGTGCTCCAGCCCCTTGATCATCTTTGTGGTCTTCTTCTGGACTTGTTGTAGTATGTCCATGTCCTTCTTGTGCTGGGGACTCCAGAGCTGAACACATTAAAATAACTGAGCCTTGGGTTTCTAGCTGGCAGAAGAAAAAATAAATTGCTACACTTCTGCATTATTTGAGTTTCTAAAGCCTGAAGAATATTAGTTTTGTGAGAACAAAATTGTGTATTTTAAAATGGAAGACAAGTAACAAGCATTTCAGTTTGCATCATAGTTGGTGAAATGTTTTTTGTTTGTCTTAATTTTGTTCTTTAACTGTCTTTTTAATGTATGACATGGTACAGTGAATGAAGAAAAGCCTGCAAGCCGGTACTAGTGATGTTCAGTGAGGGTTTTTTCTTTCTTCACTGCTTGAATTCTTGCATTTAACAAGCAAAAAAGCCTTTGTACTGTTGAAATCTGCCCTGTTTTTTCGCCCTGAGCTCCAGGTGCCATGTATTTTGTTGGTTTGTTTTTCATGTTCTAGTTTGTTCTAATGCATGAGGAAATCCTTCCTCTGCTGTTACAGGAGCAAAAAAACCTTCAAGCAATAATATTGCCATTGAGCTAATTCTAACTCTCATTGTGCCATTGAATCAAAAACGTCTTTTTTGGAGTGTGAGACTTGTTAATGAAATGTGTTATCTTTTTCTTTAGTTTTATTGTTCAAACCTAGTTTGCACAGAAACTGAAAATAGATACTAATAACTGATGAAAGGAATTGTTCATTTGTTTTGTGACTAATGCATGCTACAGTAACAGTCACTAAGTATGAGCATGTATATTTTCTGGATGCTTCGGAGTTACTCGGCTGGACACATCAAGATTGAACTAAATTTTAACCTTTGGAGATGCATCTCAGAAACATGAGGATATGGCACTCCAGTTTTCTCTTGGGTAGTTCTAGAGGCTTGTAACTAATGTTCAGGTACAGAGCTGTTGACTAATCCTAGTGTGAGCTAGTAGTGCAGTTTGAAATGGCTTAACAGATACTTCCTGTACATGAATAAGGTATGGTATATTTCAGGTTTAATAATAGCAAAAAAATGTGGATATATTCATTTATGAATACCTGGGGCGCAATAACCCCAAGCAGAGCTACAGGCTGGGAGAGGAATGGTTGGAAAGCTGCCAGGCAGAGAAGGACCTGGGAGTGATGGTGGACAGTCGGCTGAATATGAGCCAGCAGTGTGCTCAGGTGGCCAAGAAGGCCAACGGCATCCTGGCTTGTATTAGGAACAGCGTGACCAGCAGGGCTAGGGAGGTGATCGTCCCCCTGTACTCAGCTCTGGTGAGGCCGCACCTCGAGTACTGTGTTCAGTTTTGGGCCCCTCGCTACAAGAAGGACATCGAGGTGCTTGAGCGGGTGCAGAGAAGGGCGACGAAGCTGGTGAGGGGCCTGGAGAACAAGTCCTACGAGGAGCGGCTGAGGGAGCTGGGCTTGTTCAGCCTGGAGAAGAGGAGGCTCAGGGGCGACCTTATCGCTCTTTTTAGGTACCTCAAGGGAGGCTGTAGCGAGGTGGGGGTTGGCCTGTTCTCCCACGTGCCTGGTGACAGGACGAGGGGGAATGGGTTTAAGTTGAGCCAGGGGAGTTTTAGGCTAGATGTTAGGAAGAACTTCTTCACTGAAAGGGTTGTGAGGCATTGGAACAGGCTGCCCAGGGAAGTGGTGGAGTCACCATCCTTGGAAGTCTTCAAAAGACGTTTAGATGTAGAGCTTAGGGATATGGTTTAGTGGAGGGCTGTTAGCGTTAGGTTGGAGGTTGGACTCGATGACCTTGAGGTCTCTTCCAACCTAGAAATTCTGTGTGATTCTGTGTGATTTATGTTTTCTTAATTCGCAAACTAATAAAGAATTTAATGTATTAATTTTTAAATAGTCCAACAGTAACAACTACCTTAAAGAACCTTGGAGCACTTTACAGACGGCAAGGCAAATTTGAAGCTGCTGAAACATTAGAAGAGGCAGCAATGAGATCTCGTAAACAGGCAAGTATGAAAATTCCCCTCAGTGCTATCTCTACATTATGGTTATGCAGACTTTCAGCTTCAGTATCTATCATACATGCAGAATATATAAACATTTAGCTATTCGCTGGCTGGTGCCTGGTGTCCCCCTTGAATTTCAGTCTGATCTAGTGATAAATCAATACCATCCAAACAGTTAATTGCTGTGGCAGTGACACCATGTACCTGGGACATGATTGAAGTTGTGGGTGAAATTATGTGGAAAATGGAAAAGTGGAGAACCTTGTGTTGGCCAGCAGTCCTCAGCTGGATGCATGCCCTGGGAGATGAACTGTAGCTAAGGGAGAATGGAGAGTTTGTGTTGATAATCTCCTTTGCCAGTATTGCTGTTCTGTCTGAGATGCACTGCTAATAATGAGCTGTCAAACTTACAGATGTTCTTGTTCTGCCCCTCACTGACTGTGACTGGTGCAGACTGCTTGACTCTAACCTTTGGAAGACCATTACAAACCTATCAGTTGCAGAGAATAGGATGGTGATTCAAGTTTGAGGAAGACTGCTCCACTTTTTTTTAAGGCTGTCTCTGTGTTGTCAAATCTCCTGTTCAAGTAACCCTTTCTCAGTGTTAAAAGATAGGAAAGTGCTTTTGTTTTCTTCCTTTCCTTTCAAATGATTTCATAGAATGTCTAATATGAAAGTATGTAACGCTGGACAAGCAAACAAGGATGGTCGAGATGGAAAGCAAAAATAAGAAAATCAAAACAAATAAAAAAACTTGGAAAGTTCAATTTTAATTGTCTTCATATGGAATAGTAAATAGTAAATAAGATCTATGTTTTTCAGAAGCATTTTTTATGTGGCCATCTAAAATTCTAAACTTAAATTCTTAGTTCAAGTAAAATCACTTAAATGATGGACCATATCTTTATTGATAATGTACTTTTTTATTTAATTGATTATACTAATTTGAAGTTTCCATTTAAAGAATGATTTTTTTTCAGTGTATGGTGCATTATACAAGCAGACTTTTAGAAAAGTGATAGAGCAAAAGGTACCTGGCAAATCTCCTGCTCTCCTAGTGAATTCAGCAATAGCTCTCTTTGACACAAGGTGACACAAGTTCACTTTTCTACAAACAATGGTGGAAAACCAGAAAGTGTTTGCCAAATAAATGGAAAAACTGTTAAGAGCAAGGCATGAATGTGGGAAAAAAGTTCTTCATCAGGGAAAATTCAGGGGTGGGGGGAAATAGTCAACACAGATACTTTATTTTATTGAGAATGACTTTACGTTCTTACTGATGGTTCACTTTTGGTGTGTCTGTCATTGAAATGTGATTTGAAAATAAGAAATGAATGTGCATTGCAACATATATCTTAATGTATTTCCTTTGGTTCTTAGTTTTACTGTTGTCATTACGTGTGATTTTTTTGATTATTTTTTTTAAAGTGTAGTTACAGCAAAGGTAAATTGGCATAATATGATAGTATAGGAAAAGAAAAATTACTTGAAGTTATATTTGCATATTGAAAAGAAAACTTCATTGGTGTGTAATGTAATATATACACCGTTAGTGTCTCATATGTCACATCACAAGCAGCATTAGCCTTGGGTATCTAGGAGACATTGCTGTCTTCCTAGCAGCATTGAACACTACCTTTCTATTAAGGGCATTAAAGAACAGGCAGGGTTAATGCATTTTCCCCTTCTGAGCTAAAAGCAAAGAGGTGTTTTTGTTCTTAGGTGCAGAAAAGCATCAGTCCTCCGTGGCTCTGTTCTCCTTCATGCATGTTTTGTTTACCTTAGCTTCTGGGATGTACGTGCTAGGTTTTTGGAGACCAGTCAAGTTCTTTTCTTTGCCCTTCTTCTTTCCTGACAAAATCAAACAAATTTGGAAAGTGCAGTTCCTCCTCATATGTTGTTGTTTGTTTTTTGGTAGTGGTGGTGGTTTTTCATAATTTTTTATTATTATTTTTATTTATTTATTTAAATACATGAGGTAAATGAGATGATAGCTTTGGAACAGAGCCTGAAGTCCATATGTGAGTTATCACCACCTTAGTGGTGAATTAAAATAGATTTATGCTTTTTATAAGCTGCTGCTAAAAGGATTGGTACAAAAGCTGTTTTGAGTCTATGCTACTCTGCCGTCTGTGAACTCAAATCGCTTTTCTGTGCCATATGGCCTCATGGAAATGAAAATACACACTTGTTATATATTGGTTTCATGGTTCCGCGTGTGTAGAATTCCATTAGGGAAGGCTGTCCAACTCTTCAGTTAGTGGAAAGCAGCTGTTGGGATCCAACAACCTGATTTCTTCATGCCACTACGACAGCAGGCTTCATTGTTATTCATGTATTTGCTCTGCATTTAAGAGTGAATGTGTCAAAAGTGTATTATTGTTTACCTTTTAGAATTGCCAAATTCTGATTACATTCAAATCAGAAATAGTGTACCCAGTACCCTGTGTGACATGTAATGCTTTTGTAAGCTATTAACAGTGGATTTCATCGCTTTTTACTAATATAATCACAGTGAAGAATAACTGTCTGCTTATACTGACAAACTATCTTTTGCCTGTGTGGTTAGTTCTGAGCAGGTGATCACTGACCGGTGCAAGTCTTAGAATCAGTTTCATTTGTTTGTCTTTTTCTGTTCCTATTTTTAAAATTTGCAGTTATAAATTCTGTTTTAGAATGTAACATTGTGGAAAAACAGAATAGGTAGAATTTCTGCATGGTTTCTGTATTCTTTTTTACATTGTGCTGGACTTCATGGATTTGCCCTAGAGATGCCCTCTTTTATTTGCTGCTGATGCTGCAAAGTAAAAAATGCGGAGTATTTTTGTATGTGCAGGGTATTCTTCTGGGATCTCTTCCTGTCAGCAAAAATTATTTATGATGTGGACTAGGTTTGTTATAAAGAAAGTGAACATGATTTGGGCTTTATTTTTATTCTAGTTTCTGTGCTAAAGACTTCTCCCTGCACTACTTTTAGTGCAGGGTGAAATACCTCATAGAAAGTATTTTATCACTTAAAGATATCTAAAGGATTACTTGGTAATCGATAGCTTATTTTAAAGAATGCCTAAATATACTTTATTGTCTGTATATCTAGTCTGTTCTGCCTATTATAAGCTTAGTTTCTATTATGCTATTCTATTATTTATCTTCTACTGTATTTCTTTCTGAAGGGTATAATACTGTATTGTGCCATGGCAGTATCTTAGATAAAATGCAACTGTGTATAGGAATTAGGTATTCAGATGCAAAAGGTAGTTGTTGAAAGCAGACTCAGAGCAATGGAATTGCGTATTTGACTTGTTTGTTGATATGGTTATTTTGTGTGAATTGCAGATGAGTACAGCAAATAATAAAATAAAACCTTTTTCTGCTTTATCAAATTCTCAGGGTCTTGACAATGTTCATAAACAGAGAGTTGCTGAAGTGCTGAATGACCCTGAGAGCATAGAAAAAAGACGAAGCCGAGAAAGCCTCAATGTTGATGTGGTAAAATACGAGAGTGGGCCTGATGGAGGCGAGGAAGTGAGTATGAGCGTAGAATGGAATGGGGTAAGTACAGTACACAGTTAAAGAAAATAGCCTAGATCAGTTATCACCATCACAAATCCTCACCAGCCTATCGTATCGTCATTGGTCCGTGGTTGATCTACTTTGCCTTTTTTGTAATTCTGCAGAATCAGTTAAGAAATAAAGAGTAATATCTTGTTTTTCATAAGATCATATCAAAACAAAATGTAATGTTTTAAAACTTTAAAACATCCTTTCTGTTGTTGTCCTGAATGGTGAAATTTCTTAAAGAATCCCAAGCAGTTGAATTTAACTCTGAGTTGATTAATGCTGATTGAGTGTCCTGGTTATGGTCTGATGTTTAATTGCTTTTCAGTGGGTTTCTTTTTACTGGTAGAAATATTCTGGCAATAAACTTTTGCTTTTGCTTTTGTCCTTTCGATGCCATGTTTGCCCACAGTTTAAATGTTTCCTTGAAAGTGCTGCATCAGTTGGAATCACATTTGCTATGGAGATGTATTAAGTGTTAGAGGTTTTAAAGTAAATTGATGAGCCTAATATTAAAATAATTCCAATCTCCACCTTATACAACTTACTAGAAGAAACAGCGTAATTTTTCAGGCTGTTACACAATCCATTTGAATACACAATGCCATCACATAAGAAAATGACAGCAATTTCACATTTCTTAAGTGAAATATTACTATCACTTTCCCATGTTGGAACTTAACTGGAGTCAGGGCTTGTTTCTGTTTTTCTTATGTGTTGGCTTCACAGCGTAACACTGATGGCCACAAATTAAAAACACACACACGATGTGATTGCATACACATCTTCTAACTACTGTTTTCCTTTATTTCAAAGACAGTGCAACCTTTCAGTTATTGGTCAGGTTTATGTACCTGTTGACTTCCCACACCAGCTTTCCCATGCTTTATCCCATTGCTAGCAATGGGATATCTACTGCACTGTTAACTAACTCCCAGCTGTAGTTCTACTGAAAACACTCTGTTGGATGATAGAAGTGGTGTACTTGCCTGCTTTTGCTTTATGGGAGGGGAAGTAGCCTACTTTGCAATACTGAGTGCTCTGAAGTTTCGTTTCTCTTACAATAGCAATCTTTTTGCTTGTTTGTCTGTTTTTAAGCCACGCTTCACAAATCTTAGAAATCTACAAGTTCCAAAGGAACCTTGGTAAAACATATACTGGTTTAGTTTCAAAGGAGAATGTTCTTTCCGTCTTTTCTTTCATCTCCTTGTCATTGTTTTCTTGGCATTGGTGTTCTCAGTGCCAAGACAGTCAATCAGCATCTCTCGTGAATAACACTGCATCATTAATAAATCCAAAGAAAGGTTGGATAACTTTTTTTAACTCTAATTTTGCCCATTCAGCGTTAGAACTGTGTACTGTACTCCTCCCTGAATTTCTGCTGTACTTTGCATGACTGTATGTTCTAAATGGATAAAACTTTTTTCTGTTATTGACATTAATTAAACAAGCATGCAGGTTTTGGATTGAAAGGGCCTTCTGGAAAAACAATGGACAGTATTTCTAGGTCAATATTTGAATGGGACTCAGTGATAAAATTTTTTGATCTGAAAAATTAAATTTTCTCCTCCCAAGGCAAATTTTTCTTTTTTAATGTGTTCAAGTGGCATTGCTTTATTCTGGTCTTCATTATTTACTTTTTGTTTTTCCCTCTTAAGAATTTATATTACATGTTATATATAAGTGGGCAACTCTCTCTCCCTCCACACTGCTAGCGTTTCTATCTCAGTGCTGTTCTTCCCTGTACATACATGGTGTAGTTTTTTTACCCTTTGTGTGTTTCCTCCAGACAAAATATTCTGATTCACAACATATAATAGATTTTTAATCAGGCTGTCTGTAGAGTTTAAAGAAAGGCTTGCCTTTTCCATTTAGATTCTTCTGAGGTGCTCAAGCTGACTCATGTTCTTTGCTGTCAGAGAGAATAGATGGAGTCTGTAGAGCATCAAACAATGATTTTTTTGTTGTTGGAAGAGGACGTTGTAATTGACTTCTATATGAAATTCCTAGTAAGCACTGTGTGCTTTAATGTAATGTCATATATTCTTACAAAAACAAGTGAAATATTGAACCAGATCTGTCATTAACAATTAAAATTAGCTAAGGTTGTGCATCTTTAAATGTTTCTCATGAAGCCAGTCCTTTAAATCTAAGAAGATATTTGAATATTCAATGAAATATTTTGTCTAAAAACACCAAAAATTGGAAATCTAGCAAATTATCTTTGCAAATATTTTAAATTTGTTCTTGTACCTCAGGATTCTTATTGTTTAGTATATCTGTCTTTTTTATCACTGTCACTTTCTAAAGAAGAAAATAAATCTGTCCCCTCTTACACCACTTTTAAGAAAATGAAAGTACATCAGATGGGCATTTTTGTAAATTGATTTTGCAGCCAGCTGGAGGACAGTTAAAAATCTTCATGGTATAATAATGTTTAATTTAAGGTAAAGTTTTTTAGTGTAAGGAAATATATGGGTTAGAATAATAAAAGATATTTCAAAAAGCTGGGCTTTGGGGCAAAGAAGTCCATTTTCGGGTGTGAAATGAAAGCAGTAAATTTTGTTACCGTATACTAGCTGGTCAAAGTTGCTCTAGTTTAATGAGAAACGTCAGACAGTCAAATCAGATGGGCCTTGTAGCTGATAGCTGTAAAGTACAGGAGACGATAATGGTGGGGAGCTGGAAGCAAACAGAGAAAGGTGATTCTCATTCCCTGAGTGATGTAAAAATTAGCAGTTAAACTTTGCCATAGAAATCGATCTCTCTGATTGTTGTTGGTGCTGGTTTTGCTTACACTGAGCCTGAATATGTTTTGAAGGTGTTTTGTTAGTCCTACAGTCAGTCTTTAAATCGGAAGCTTGATGCTTGTATTTCAGATTTGAAGTACCCAAAAGCTCGTTTACTTATTCTGAATATGTTAGCATAAAAAGTTATACTCTGTACATACCAAATCTGTCTTGCCTTTGGTCTTTGGACCACTGTGACTACTGCAGCATGACTGGTTTAAGAACATAGGAATAATTGATCCTTCATTGATAGAATATTTCTAACTGGAATTTTACATTTCAGTTTATTCAACCCTGCCAAACAGAGGCACATATTCTTAAAAGTTTGATCAACATTTGCAATTGGATTTGAGACACAACTATTCTTTGGTTAAATTTTGATCTCCCAGTCACTCGGTAGCACAGCATTTTGCCACTTCCAAAACCTGTGTTGATTGCTGTCCACTCCAGTTGCTGTAGGTAAAGGCTCTCAACACACATTGACAGTATAGGTAGTGGTGTCTGCACTTGTACCAAGAGTGGAGATTGTGTTGATTGAACCCCAGATTATTTTTAAAGGCAAGTTCTTTCAGCTGCCCTGTTGCACTAGTGAAAGCAGAGAAGTTTCCACTTGGATTTTTTTTATATATGTATATTTGTATGTGTGTATGCATACACATAAATGTTTTAAAACATATTTGAGAGACCGAATTGACAGTTAGGTGGATTCTAATTCCCTAAGGGAATGAACAGAATTTTGTCTGGAGGCTAGGGGCAGACCTCGTTCTTCTTAGAGTTCTGTTTGAGGAAAATCCTGACAGAAGTTAAAGCTGAAATGAATGCACCTTGTTCTGTTTCCTCCTCCTCTTTTTATTTTTTCCTTTATTTTGCATTAACGTCAGCTGAAAAATCCTTTCCTTGTTTACAAAATGCAATATCAAGGCTCTCCCTTCTTAAAGATGTTTTATGTTTTGTACCAATTCTAACGTGATGAATGCCCAGCATCATTCATGCTCGTTTGTACATTGCACATCAGTGATATAGGCTGAACTGCAGAAACTTTCATGTTCTGGTAACTGCAAGGGCCTGCACTTTGTACTTGAGCGCAGTCCAAATACTCTGGAAAAAAAAAAATAGTTTTGAGCGTGACCTAGAAATACTGTAAACATAACTGTTCAAAATTGAAAACTGTTGAATTTTTCCCAACAGTTTCATTCAGTTTTTCTCTCTCCGTTTCTGACAGGCCTAGATGCCTTTTGTGGTTCTTATACTGTCTCCTGCATGACGGGCGTGCACCATCTTCAAGCTTTAACTTCTCTCTTCAGTACTGACTGCTGTGTTTTAGCAAACCCCTTAAGATTCTTGTCAGAGCTACACTTCCCTGTAAACTGGCCATTCCTTCAGTGCTGGTGTCTTTTTTGGTTTTCTATTTCTGTACACGTGTAGCTTTGCCAAATATGTATCTAGTCATACAAAATGTTATTACAACCATTTGCTGTGTAATACATTAGTAAAGAAGTAACAATGAACTTTATAAGTAGCTGTTCACTATGGAAAAAAAAAAAAAGGTAGTTAAAAGTATCACACAAGGTATTATTGAAATGGCATGATGGTGATCTTTACAGGAGAAAAAACACCACAACAAAACAAAAAAAAAGAAAAAAAAGAAAAAAACAAAACACGTAAAAGTAAGGCATGTTCTCCAAGTGCTTTAAAATGTATTTAGAGACCTATTACATGGTTAACATCAATATGGAACTCTGGATGTCTTCACTTATGATTATTCTAAAGTAGCATTGCTGTTTAGTCTTTGTGTGAAATTTTGGCAATTATGCTTTTCTCTACTAATCTTGGTGTTCAGTGATTTGTGTATTTGTCTTTCTAACTTCTAATAAACTCACTCCAACTCAGGTGTCTGTCTTGGTCTGCTTAGTAGCACTTTGCTTTCTTCTTCCACAACTCTTCCTTTCATAATCACATAGGGTATCTCTGAGGTAGGAAGTGGTCACTTTTAATAAACTGTTTTGTTTTTTGTTTTTAAGAGTAAAACATACCAACAGAATTGTGCTCAGTTGGAAATTTCTTTGGATGAGCACAGCTGTGTAAAACATGAACGCAATATATAAAAAATGCATTTTTGTCATGTTTTACGTTTTCTTTGGTGAGAGTTAAAATGATGCACAGCAATTTAACCATACATGCTTCTGATCAGAAATATTTTGCTTAATGACTTTAGGATTAAATAAACACGTTTGCAAGTACCATAGATATTTAGAAAAAAAATAAAACAGTTTTCTTTCTAGATTGATGGAATGCTTTCACTTGGGGCTTGTACTCTGTTAAACACGATGCGTTCTTATGAAATGGTAACATGGTGATGGTGAATGGTTTGACATACTGTGGCTTTTTTTTTCCTAATTATTATGAATCATTGCTTGAGCATGTCTTCACAATTCAGAAATTTTTGTTACAGTTTGATGGAAGGAACCATTTTGGATTGGTAAAGTTGTAGCTATATGGTATTCTCTATGTAGGTAATTGTACCGAGATTATATTAATATCAATAAATACTTGTAACCAGGTTTTGGGGAGGGCAAAAGGCTCTTGCAGTTTCACATTTGTTCAATTTTTTTCAGGATGGCACTGGATCTTTAAAACGCAGTGGTTCCTTTAGCAAACTTCGTGCTTCCATTAGACGCAGCAGTGAGAAGCTGGTTAGAAAGCTGAAGGGAGGAAGTTCACGAGACAGTGAACCAAAGAATCCAGGGTAATTATCTATTCTTAGCTGTGCTGGTGTGCCCTCGTTCTGTGCCCCCACTGTAGCCTAGTGCAGTACCTAAGGCAGTATTTTCTTCTCTGCTTAGGTAACTGCATGTCATGTAGAATAGAATCTTAAAGAAAAATAAAATAGAAAAACTTATCTTAAGCATATAATGAAAGTTCTTTACTGTCTGAGGAATTATATTTGCTTTTAAGAATTAACTCAATTTTTATTTTTTCCCCCTTTTTATTGCATTAGCCACTTGAATAAACAAGCCTTGTAGAATTATTGGTCAGTATTAGTAGTAAAGTTCTCCTATTCACACAGCAATAAAGGATGATAAATATTACCTTTGTTTTTCAACAATAAAAGCTTGAATACAGTAAACCTAAGACAAGGATTTCTGTAGTTTTAATATATTAACATATTGTTGTGAGTATAAAGCAAATTACTGACTTGAGCCCTTCTCAGTATTTTGGGAAAACCCAGATTTCAGAGAGCAGAGGAGAATTTTGAAAAGCTTGAACCTACTTGTGCATCTCAAACTTTTTGACCTTCAGCATCAAATTTTATTGATTCAGAGTTTTCACACTTTCCTAATTACCATATGATTATGGTTTTGGGTATATGTATATTTCTAGTAAATGCATAAAAACATTCATCACTTTCTGGCTGCTGCAGACACACTGAAGTGTTAAAAATTTAGTACTCCTGTTTTCATAATGGCACTCCTTGAGTTTTTGGTTTGGTTTGGTTTTAACCCCCCAGCATGCTATCAGCTTTCCCTTGCTGTGGGAAACTGGATCTCAATTAGTTAATAGGAAACTCTGCCAATGTGAATTTGAACTGTTTTAAAACAGTTAAATTAGAGAGCTTGGATTATCTTCTGACTGCATCTATGAGTAATAGAATAGATGATGATGGCAACTTTCAACTTCAGCTTGATCTGATTTTCAAAATCTTTAATTGAAATTTTTTTGCTGAGCTGTTGCAGACTTGATGTTGAAGGCACTGAATCAAATTCAAGGTCAAAACTCCCTTTGCATTTATCGATACATAACTGAGAACTGCCTCTGAGATGACAGATTGGGAATAAACTGTGAAAAACAAGTAATTAGAAGAAAGAAGTATGCAGATGTAGGAGGAGTTATAGAAAATATGCCAGTGCAAGCCAGAAAAGAACAAAGGAATTTTCTTCTTGCTTTCAGTATTAGTATTGCTATACTTTAGTTTTATGTTTCTACTCAGTTCTGTCTAAAGTTCATACATCACAGTTCAGGTGCAGCCTTGTAAGGATATATATGCTTATATTCAGATTTAATTCTGCATTTGCTCCTCCTTTTTGTGAGACATGGAAAGGTCTTCAGTTTCTTAGAAGCCAGAGTTTTATTCCCTGTTTACTGTAGTAAAGACAGCTCGCTTTTTCTGCAGCTGAAGTAAGTACATGATTATATATAGTACATTAGTTACATCTACTTGAAGACATTTGTCTTTGCAGCGTCCTGTAAAAACTCTTCTCCCTCTTTATTGCCTGCATTTCTGTAACGTTATTTGACCAACATAAAAGTAATCTACCCACATAACGTTAATTGCATTGTGTGGTCTGTATCAGCAGATATTTCCTCAAATAAAGACATTGGTATGAAAGAAATATGGAAAGATGGCAATATCTTTCTTGCATTCCCTTTTTGACAAAATCTTCTTGGTTTTCACTGTTATTCTCAAAGAATAGTTTGTTTTTAAAACATGTAATAAATGTGTTGTATTGGCAGCCGTTTATGTAGGTATGCACATTGAGCGTGTTGACAAATATTACCTTTCGGTTCTTGTAAGACATAGAAGATTTTAAATCCTAATTTATATTTGCATTTCTTATTAAAAACAGCTAATACTCCTGGTATTAAACACCAGCTTTGTAGATCATTAGCATAGCTGTACATATTGATACTCTAAGAAGGCATTCTAATTTAATTTTCTGAAGAAACTTTAGTAAATTGAATTAAATATATTTTTTTCTGTTTGAGTTTACTAAAAGGGCTTTTAAGTTTTTATAATGCAGATGTTTTGATATTTAATTATGAGCTGAATATTACAATACTGCCATAGCATATATAGATGTCATTTTTGCTACCAACTCAGCCAGTTTAGGTAGAAGATTTACGTGGCTCCCTTCTTAGTGATATACTCTGCAGTCCCTGCTGGTGTCTCTATGAAGGCTGCTTTATTTTGAAATTTATTTACACCTGATGCTTATACTGTGCTTCTGTAATAAGTAAATGGTCTGATTCTAAATGAGAAATACTCAAATAGAAATATATTATTATCACAGCATGAACAAGAGACTTAATTTTCGTCTTACTGCTTGGCACAGAAGGTTGAAGAGAATAAAGTGGAAAACTTACCAGGGAAATCTGTTGTCAAAAAGACTTCTGCATTACTTTAAGAAAAAACAAACCTCCTAAGAACTGTTCATTGAAACATACAATAGCAGAAGCATGGTGTCAGTTCTTTGGTTATTTACCGTATTTCAGAATTCAGTTCTGCAGTGATTTAACTTTGCTTATAGTGTGTTAGATTTGAATTTTTCCACTTATAAAATTTTATCATAGAACAGAACAGTTGAGATTTGTAATTTAAAATGGGGGGAAAAAAAAAAAAAAAGCTTTCATTGTTGCACTTACATATACAGCAGAAAAACAATTCAGTGTCCTTGTTAATTGTTCAAATTTCTAACATGGAATGTAAGTGCATTTGCCAGACTGACATTCTTAAATATTTCTTAATTAAAGATTGAAGTTTTTGATTTCTAAAAATAAAAATCTCATACCTCACAAGTGGTGTGATAAATACTTTAATTAGCACTTCAGCAAGGACATAAATCCACTTGTAAAAATTTACACCTTTTTACAATTACAATTTTTCTATTTCCCTGGAATGTTTTCCATAAACCTTTATGCTCTTTTTGATGAGAGTTTGATGTTCTGTGTTTTATGAATTAACTTTGACTTCCATATATAACCTCTGCTGTACACGTTTCCTTGAATAAATGAGAGGTGTATACTATGCATGAGTCTTTGCTTTGTTGTTGCTAACACTCATGTCAAATATTTTAAATTGTGTGCATTCTGGCTTTTGAAACATTCAAATTCCTTATTAGGAAAAAAAAAAAAAAAACAACAAACAGAAGGCGTGTGTTGCATAGCAGCTGTTGCCTGTGTTCATTAGCGTTTTGGTTCGTTTTTCTGCTAAGCCTTTGCTTTATGAAAGCACTTAAAACACATGCTAGGCCTTGACTGTTAGTTGTCTTGCTTCAGTAGAAAGAAAAACTGGTTAGTGCCTAACGTGGTCTGTGTGGATAAACCTTTCCATGTTGTTGGAAGGCATCGGAAACTTTGTGTGGACCTGGTACAGCTGTAGGTAACACTGCAGGCTTCGTGCCTCGTTTTGTTGTGTATGGTTCAACAATGAACATTCAAAGCTCTCATTGAGGAGTTCTTAACTCATTAAAGAGCTGGTCAAAAATCAAGGCAAACCCAGGGCGTTCTGAGTAATGCACAGATACCTTGGGATTAAGGACATCAGACCTTGATGTTGTAGTCACTGGGATCTGAAACTTCAGACTAATTCACAGAAATGTGAATTTCATTACACACACTTTAAAATATTGTTGTTAGATGTTATATATGTTTTAGAAATGGAGATAAATTATTAATCCTTACCTCAAACACTAGTAGATACTACTGGAAATGCAGGGATATTTTGACTCTCAGTAGTTCCTGTATAGGTGATTACATTTTTTTTCCTCATCCGCTGCCTTCAGTACAGTATTCTAGGGTTGTTGTTACCACTGCTTGAAGCACTGTAAAGCCAGCACGACCAAAGATAAAAGCAGCAACCATCTTATTTCTCCTCACCTTGAAATGCTTAAGATAAAATATACTAAAATGTTTTTTTGAAATAACAGATTTTGGACATTTATATAGACGAGGCAGAAAGTACTAAACTAATGTTTGTTTTAATTTTTCCAAGTTAAATACTGCCAACGTGACAAATTTGTTTCACCACTTTTGCCTAAAATGTTTGAATGTTTTGATGCTCTTGTAAGAAGCTGCACAAAAATGAAAATGAGGATTAGCAAATTAAAAATTAATGTTAAATCAGTGTATTAATTTGATGTGCTTTAAAAACGGAGATTTCATTTTTAGTTGCAATTAAATCAATTGCCTGAAGTGTTTAAGCTCTGAGGAGCTTCTAATTTGTTTTAGATGTAATTAACAACTGAATATAATAAATATTTTAATTCATATAATTATCTTAAGGGGTATTCCTCCGATCAGTTTGGGGGCATTGTTAAAACTCCCTTAACTGTGCATTGGTCGTTGTTGTACGTGTGTTTTTAGAGCTGTTAGTTTTCAGCTATTCTGATCGGTTTATCCTTGCATGTTCACTGTCCTGGTTGCAGCATGAAGCGTGCCAGTTCTCTGAATGTTCTTAACATGGGTGGCAAGGCTACTGAAGATCATTTTCAAGTAAGAAGCCCTACGATATTCTTACAAAAATAGATAGTATTGGTAGGGTTTGGGATTTAAAAAACAAAAAAAAAGTGTGATAAATAATGAAACAACAGTGATTGGCGAGATCCTAATTCAGCAAGACGTTTACTAAATGATGTCTTGAGCATATGCTTTAACACTTTTGTGAATTAATATTAAGCAAGTACTTAAGTCAGATTAGAAAAGACCATTAGTTTTTGTGATATCAAGCAGTCTCTGGCTTTGGACTGTCTAACTATTAAGATGGATATGAAACTTCTGAAATCTTACCTCCTTGTAAACACTGCTTTAAAAATAAAAAACAAGAAGAACTAGTAAAACTCAGTTGCTAAGTGTTTGTTCTTAAGCATCTTTATTGAAAAGGGCCCCATCACCTTAACTGCTGTAAGTTTTCAGATTTCCTTAAACATTACTTCAGTTGTTGCTGAGGTTGTAGAGGAATAGTCTCTAAAACACGCCTGCTAAGTTTTTGCTTCAGCTAAAATAAGCTTATCTTGCCTAACTGTGTATGGTGTGCCCGATCGCTACTTCCCATTTCTTGTTTTTGCCTAATAAGTCAGCGTTTCCCATATTGTCATTTATGCTAGCAGTGTTCCGTGTTCTAAACAGTGTTGTGCATTGTACTAACACAGTAACTGCAACTAATTTTAGGGAGATACAACTTCTTCAGTACTAATGAAACTGTACACGAGGATCTTCCTCACTATTTGTCCGAAAGCAGCAAATAAACCCAAATTGTGTGACTCTCATTTTGCTGTGGAGTGGCATAAAGGTTTAACAGTACTATCTCTAATGAATGTACTACAGAGGTTTCTGTGGTGTGAAACGTATGCTAATCTTTGCTTAGAGTAAACTTTAGCCAAAACAAGAATAAAAAATCCATCAGGGTAAAGCATAATTCTTTGTAGCAACAGTCAAAGGTTTTGTAACATCATGCCCTAGAGTTCTTAGTATGTAAGTGATGAGTTATTCCGGATGAGTTATTTATCTTTGTGTGTACGTGCAGTATTAAAAGCAGGTATCGACTTGTGAACTTCTCTAGTTTACTTGCTACGGACACTTGTGGTGGTTCCCACAGATGGGTGTTTATGCTTTGAGTAAGACTTGGGCTAGGGTTTTAGAGGGTGTATATTGATCTCAGTAGGTCTGTTTCAGTACTGTAGTTGAAAATCAGGGGAAAAGATGTTTGTTAGAATAAGGAAGTCCCTCAAAACAACATAAACAAGGCTGGTTCTCTCTAGTTCCTTGTATTTGTTTCTTCCTATTTGTTAAAGTTAGTAATTTTGTTTATTTGCTTGAACTATCTGGGCATCTGCATAATTTCTTTTTTTTTGTTTTCCCCCCCTTCACACAGGAACGAAATAATTGTCTGACAGACTCGAGAGCTCTGAGTGTCAGTCATACTGATTTGGCGCATTGAGATTCTTGGACAGAAGCTAGCTAATACTTTGTGAATAAAGAAGCACTGAGACCTTCAAAGCTTTGGTTCCTCATCATTATGTATAGGAACACCTAGTTTGTAGATTTTTATTTTTGTTTTTTCAGTGGACTGCTGTTTTTACTTCTCTAAATAGGGACAATTTTAAACACGGCATTAGTGGGTATTTTCTTCTAAAGGAAAACTATATAGGTGTATATTGCTCATTGCACTGCTCCCATTCATGCTACTTATGTTTTCTTTAATAGGTCTGAGGATTACAGCAGCCAAAAAATTGTAAAAATATGAACATATTTAAAGCATACCAAAATGCAAATTGTTTGAAAATGTGGGCAAAATGAAATGTATAGCAATAAATATATACGGTGCTGGGGAAAAGGATAAATTATTTGCATTACCGTGTAAGTTCAAATTGAGCACACTGCATTGGCGGGGATTTCTCTTGCACCACTGATTATTTTGATGTTAAAAACCTTAGCTGGCAAAACAGCACTTAGACATGGCTTCCTTAACCACTAGACTGAGCTGTTAAATTCTGCAAAAGAGACGGTTGGGGTGACATTATATCTAGATAGCATGAATAGCAATACCTGTGACCATAACTTTGATACTTATTGACGTACGTCTTAGGGCACAATAATCAATGGAGATAGGTCAGCTCACGTTGATCAGAACAAATGGAAAACGTTTTGACCTTTATCTTGTATGGCTGAAGGATACTGAAGCGCTGGACTGCAGCTGTCCCAGAGCAGCTGCTGTTGCTCTTAGGGAAACGCCAAGCCTCAGGTTGACTTTCTCGCTTGTCCACTGGAATTCACAGCCCCATTCTCTGTACGCTGAAAGTGCTCCAACATTTCCTTACGCTGATCCCAAATCCTTTCTCCGTAATAGCTGATGACAGCAGAAGCAGGCAACTGCAGGCTGGGCTGTTACACTGTGGAGTAGCTGCTGTGCAAAGGACCACTCAAATCTAAGGGCCCCAGAGGAAGCACTAGATGGCCACCGGCGGCAAGCAACTTGTTTGACCACACATCCATGTTAAATCTACTTACGGTTAATATATATGCTGTCTGTATAAAGGACTGCTGCTGGAACTAAGTACGTATGTTTTAAGTATTTTATAGATACTAGTATTTCCTTTTGCTTTTCTGTAAAGCTTGTAATTTTGTTCATCTTTTGTAAAAAGTCACGTGGAGTGGATGAGAAAGTAAAACAAGTGTAAAAATGTATTTGTGGTCGTAGTTGTGAGTTGGAAAATGCAGAACAAAATTAACTTTGGGAAAAGCTGGAACATTCATTCTAGGTTAGCACCAAGTGAAAGAGAGAAACAAGTTTTAGAGTTTGAACAGGCTGTGAAGAGTCGTTAGAATTAGTACTTCTTAGAAGTATTTGACTGGTTTTGCATCTGGTTTTAAGTTGTTACAGTAACTGGTGCAAAAAGTTGTATATGTAATGCACTTGACTATGTTTACCAGGAGGTACCTTATTAGCATCTCTTCGAAGAAAGTTGCGTATGGTATACCTGCTATAAAGACGGTTTAGAAACGGTGAGATACGATGCTGCTAATTTGTAGAAGTTTAGCACAGAGCAGTATGACTCATTAGTGATCTTGAGCAAGAACAAGTTGTTGCTCTGTTATCTTAACAGTATATACTCATATAAAGTAGACTCTCGAGTTTTAATCTTTTATTAAAGAGCTTAATATAAAAATATATAATATATATACCTTTTTTCCCCCTAAAGCAAAACGTGTTACACGTACCCACTGGTGAATTTGGTTCTCTGCACAAAGCCTGAGCTGGCTTTGTAGAAGGAACCGTACGTAGACCAGGCTGTCAGGCTGCGTGGGGAGACACCAGAACCGCCGCAGCTGCTGACTGCTCTGGCAGCCTGCAGCAGTGTCACCTGTCCCTTTGGCAGCACCATGAGAAGCTCTGAGTGCACGCAGCCCTGTATTACGGTCACCTTGGTTCACAGCAGCACGGTGCTGCTGCTATAGGAGTGGCTCAGCGGGCCTCGTAACACTGTTCTGTAGAGTTAAACGCTTCACTTGGAGAGGTTTATAAAAGTCTGACTTACTTTCCTTTAAAAAAAAAAAAAAAAAAAGCTGCTTGGACACAACTGAATTTGGTAATAAGGAATGATTTAAAAAATATATTGAAAATTTTCAAACACATTCATCCTTAAAGAATATTTTTTGCAGACTTGTTTAAATAGAAATGCTTATAGAAAATACTTAGCCCTGGTGATGGTTAAATGTATGCTTTCTAAAAAGCTTCTAAAATGCAAGACCATACTGAGTGGATTTTCTCATTTAGGATTTCAAATAGCCCTTACTGTTGGTGGCATTACCAGTACTGTGCTTTTAAGTGTTTTAAACCCTTACATTTTAAAGTGTGTTGGAAGATAAATCTGAATTGTTGAGCTACAGCTTATTAAACAGTTCTTACATTTAAAAGATTTTTTTTTTTCAGTGAAGAAATCCAAATTTCAAGAATTCTCCAATCCATAGATCCCCAAGAATGATGGCCGAGAACTTGTTAATAACCTTATAGCTTAGAGGCAGTGTGCTGTTTGCAGTTTGAGAGAAACTTGTAAAGTGCAAAAACAAATTTAAGGTCAACTTTCCTTGTGTACAGTCACAAATGAATTACTGTCATGACTTGGCTTGTGTACAGTGCAATTTCAGGTGGGCTTCTCACTTTGCCTTTATGGAAGATTTTCTTTCTGAATTTCCTCTGTTCCAGTTGTAGCTAACAGTCTGCATAAAGTACAAGACCAAAAAAAAAAAACACTGACTGCATAATTCATGGGTGTCTTCAGTAACAAACTAAATCAACAGCTCTGATTAAACAGAAAATTAAAATTTATCTTTAGAACTGACAGACATCTTGTTAGGAAAACAACAGCCTTGGCAGTACCAGCTTGTTCTTAATCTGGTCTGGTTTTCTTTGTTCAGAATTGTAAAGGTGAACTTGTAAAAAGGTTACAAAAACTTCAGACTATGCCAGTTACTTTAGGTTCTCCTGCTAACAGTGGTTGGTTCTGAGGTGTACAGTTGGCAACTTGCATGTAGGAAGAATCACACGCAGATTGTTACTGGTACCAAGGTGCCTCTTGCCCTTTATCTGTCTGGTTGTGCACCACACTTCAGTAACACTGGCAATACTTGTCCTTGAGTTTTGATCTTGCTAAATGTTATTGTAAAATGTAACGGGTTGGTGATTAGCTCCTCTCTGAGAGGAATAACTTGGCTACTGCTGGCATGTCTGTGCTTGGAGTACAGCAGAGAGCAGTTGGAAGGAACAATGGAAAATGGGGCCCATTAGAGTTTGTGTCTTTCCTTAAAACAAACCAAACCCCCCAAACCTTCCTGAATGGTGGTAAATTAAAATTGTTGTTTGTTTGTTTGTTTGTTTTATTGAGAAAGTTGCACTTAAAACATACTGTTTGAATCCAGTAATTTTGAAAATGGTGTGGTTCTGTTGTAAATATACAGTAATAGATGTGTGCAGTGCTTCATCAAAAGCGTGTTTGCAGTACTTTGAGGAGTTCAAGTTAGTTTAGTTTTGTTCCATAGGTCATGTGTTTTGTCTGAAAGCTGCTAAGAGAATGGCATTTTGGTAATGTCTGCCTTTACTTAGAGAATAAATGTGATGTGATACTATGAAGCCTACAGTTTCCTTGTAGCAACTTCACGTTGTCACAGACAGAAATATTCATATAAACATTGGCTCTTCTTCCTTTTTTTATTTTAGTGGTTTGTAATTGAGGGAGATTTTGAACATTTACCTTTGATTCTCTTTTTTCAAACCATTCACTGTAGTCTCTGTACACTGAATAACCAAGGTCAGTGGTGTTTTCTTTGTTTTTAAGAAGGGGGAAGCTCACAGCAGTAAACCAGAAATGAAAACCAATGCCACCCCACCTAACGGAGTTTGAAAGACTTGAGTTTTTTGAGAAAAAGTTATGCCTATAGGGAAGTTGAAAAACTTGTCTATACTGTGTGGTTTAGTTAGAGCTGCTTAGAGAACCAGTGTTGAAGTTCATTTAGTACTTCAGCTACATCAAAAAGCTCAAAGGTGCTCTAAAGGCTGTGCTGGCACATGATAAAGTAAGAGATTAAAATTCTAGACATCACGGAAGAAGCACTGTCAAGTAGTTTTAAAAGGAGCAATCCTTAGGTTAGGCTCCCTATATTCATCAGATTCACTCGAGTCACAGTTCATGGATGGAAAGTTACTGTTTTTTTTAGGTTTAATTATGTAGCACTGTAATACTGTGATACTCTACACTGTAAGGTATTCCACCCAGATAAGTTCTATGCAATCAGCAATGGTATTTTGTTTTCTAGGGCATGATTTAAACGAAACAAAAACACAACAAAACCAGGTAACTATTTTTAATGTCAATTTATCCTTCTTGAGGATATCAGTGGTTTTTTGTTTGTTTTTTAGATCTGTGGATTTAATATTTGATTAAAAACTTTAACATGCTAAAATTGGCTTTAAGATGCTGCATTTTGCTCTCCATGTGTACTTACAATTTGTTACAGCTGTGGAAGAAATCCACTTCAGAGTTCACCTGTTTGTCTTACCCCATAACAAATGTTATTTGTAACAAATAGTAGTAATTCACTGTGATTTCACGAAGAAGCTTGTGATGAGATTGTTTAATGTGTTTTACTACGTGTTTTGTTAATGCATCAGTTGTGTAAATTTATCTTTGCAGAGCACAAATTAACTTTGTTTTAATTCTACTTTTCAAAAGAAATCTGTTTCTAGAACTCTGTGTTTCTTCTGAAAAAGGTCTCTCTAAATACATCACAGAGCTGTAGATTAATTCAAAGTTGTTCAAAATTTCTCACGTGTCATTTAACATTTCTTTTCAAAGTGTAGAAATTGAAATATTTGAAAACAGTCTTACAGGGTAAAGATGAGTGTACTTCTAGAATGTAAATCATCTTTGTAAAAAAATTAGTTCAATTTTTCCTGTATAGAAACAAATCTCAGTTGTGAAATCCAAAGATGAATAAAGCTGTATAAAGGGAAGGTTCTTAAATTGCATTTATTAAAACTTGTGTGTTTCGACACTTAACACAAGGCAGATACTTCATCAGATAACTTGGGCTGTCCAGTCTTTGCACCCCAGAGCTGTAGTGATGCAAGAACAGCATTTCAGAGGCTGGTAGTAAGTGACACTGACAAGAGGGGTAGAAACTGCAGCTGAACATGCTGACTGTTGTAAGCTTGGAGGTCGGTTACATTTCAGTGGTTTGGGTTTTGTTTGTGACTGGGATCTAGGAACCTCACTGCACCATATGCTAACTCAGAGTTAAAATTGCAGCTGGAGAGCCAGATGAGAACCAACATGGGCAATGACAGGAAGATTGGGTCAGGTAAGATGTTATTTAAATCATTTGATAATGTGTTCTTCCAAGTAAACTGGAACTTACATTGCAGCAACACCTGTGGTTATTTAACATCACCTTGCTATGGGCAGTCAGGTTGCAAACAAAGTTATCAAAATATCATATAATGTCTATCAACCTGCTCTGAGTGTGTTGTACAGGGAGGCAGGCTCACTGGATAGGGGTAGGCTGATTCCTGTTTATCAGCTACATCCATGTGTGGCTTTAAAAAAAAAAAATTACAAGAGGATAAGCGTTGTACCAGTCAAGGTCCCTGTCCCAGGTAAAGAGAAATGGAAGAGAATTTTAGTGTTACCTATGCTGCATGGACCATTAGGATTGGAAGACTGAGAAGATCTCAGTTTTTTCCTAAAATTGAGTATGCAAAGACTTAAAATCTTCATGGTTGGATTTTATTAAAAAAAATAGAGACTGGTCACATCCAAATACACATAATGAAGATTTTTTTTTTTTTTAAATAGGGCTTTAAACCCAACTTGCTACATCATTGCACAAGGTCCCCTGAGGTGACTGCAGAGATGTCAGAAAAACGCAAAGCAGCATTATTCTACTTGCTTTGTGTTTCCTTTGTTCAGGTCCAAGGTTTGAGTGTAGTAGGGAGAACAAAAGGTGCTAATTACCTAAAGACAGAACTGAGAAATGTAACAACAGAAACCCAGGACTCTAACATGGCAGACACTGCTCCTGTTTAGGGATCTGGGGAAGCAAGGAGAAGGGTGTTGGGGGGAAGGGATCTGTTTAAAAGCTTAACAAGGACAATACAAGTGGGCATCAACCACTGATCACAGCTCCCACCCACATAACATAGACAGAGTAAGGTTTAAAGCCTCTGGAAATTGTGGATGAATAACTTGATTTGGCTTTCTTTGGCCCTGAATGCAGCGATGACCAGAAAAAGCACCCATCGTAGCAGTAGGCTTGAGGCCAGCAGAAAAAAAGATGTGATAAATAGTACAAAGATGCAAAGAAAAACATGTAAGGCTCTACCAAACTCCTCTGAGAAAAGCAGTAGAGACAGATACTACAGCTGGAGGAAGAGATGCAGAAGATAATCAAGAATGCTCCCTCTATCCAACAAAACGGAGTAGTGCAGAGAATCAGGAAGAACAAGAACAGAGCTGAGACCGTGTGGTTACCATGCAGTTTGAGATAGGGGAAAATAGAACAAGGGGATTTGGGTGTGTAGTTGATATTTAAGTGGAAGAGGTCAACTAGGCTTCTGCTATGAGTGGAGGGAATGGGAAAGGAGTGGAAAAGAACCAAATTATCTGCAGACATTTCCTCAAAGATTTCCTCCATATTTCCTCAAAATATGTACAAAACCAGTACAATTTTAGCTCTTGCAGTAAGACGTTAAAATCAAGTAACCTTCCGGTACTTTTTAATATCAGGATTTAAAAAATATATAGTTTTTCTAAAAAAAGATAGCTGCTTTATGATAATGGTTGCTTCTGTGACTCTGCTGATAGAAGAACAGCTGTGTGCTTTATAGCAGAATGAGGACTAGAAACACCAGTAAATATATCCAAATATAAAAAGACCTTCTCATACTGTAAAAAACGCATAATGTGTTGTCGTATCACCTCTCATGGAGTTCAGCATCCATTCCCCCACCAAGGAAGAATTGCATCTTATTAATGATCCTTCCTGAAGCAAAGCAGTTTCAATACACTTTTGGAGCAGGAAGTTTTAATATACAAAGGACTTACTTTATTCCTTTCACACCTTCCAATTCTACTGTATAGCAGCAAAAGGATGGAGGTAGATGAGGAGCAAAAGCCACTCTTAAAGTCCTCACGTTTCCAGTGTGGTGAAACACGGCTCCAGACAACTGCTCGCGTTGTGATACTCGGCTGACCATCAGTCTCATTAGCAGGTGATTTGCCCAGGTTATTCCAAGTGCTGGAGTGACTTTGTTATCCACTGAACTATAAAGAAAGCATTACAGAGTTTTGCATGTATGAATTTAATAGGGGATATCTTTGGTTCTTCTAATGTAGTTTTGCTACAACAGAAGCCATCTACTGTTTGCTACATTTCAAGCTGTATGGCTTCAAAAATGGAGCTCACAGGGTGTACTCACAGTGCTACACAGCAGGGTCTCTGTAACAAGGTGATAGTTGGAAGTGCCTTTGTACAGAGTAATTCAGTCACTCTTCCAACTACTGCCATGTATACTTGCCTTTTTTGATGGGATTCTCTCTTGTGACATTAAAATAATATTAGGAAAATGTTTGAATTTAAGTATTTGAGTTATGGAATTGTTGGCCCTGAATTCCATTAAAACTTACATTTAGAAACATTTGGTAGATACAGCACTACTTTCATGTACTACTTTCAACAAAGCTTAAAACAGATTTTGTTTTTCTTTTTCCTGGAGAGATTGCAACCTCTCCAGTAAAAGAATTTCAAGATATCAAGATAACCAGGGAAAAAAGCAGCCTTACTCTTGCTCTGTGTCAGTTCCTCAATCTGGAGGACGTAATTAACTCCTCACAAAAACACATTTATGTAGCTCCTAGCTTATCTATAAATGAAGTTTACCATTAGGATTCAAACAACAAATATGTATGTTTGAATCTCATTAATATCTTGGTGTCAAAAGATAGTTATAATTTTCCTCCTTAAGCAACAAAAACAACCCGTAAGGTTTGCTTGCTGTGTTTTTCAGAGCAAACAGAAAATGCACTTGCTTATATCAATAAAGAGAGGCAAAATTCCTCTTGTGCTGGCAAGTACACCAGCCATTAACTCCAGGGAATCTGTCCTTTCAACTTGCTGATTAGGGATTACCACATCACTGTTTATGATGGTTTCTTCCACTGTAGGGCACAGCAGCTATTACTGATCTCTAGGAAACACAGCACTGCTGGGTAAATAAATGCACCGCTGCTCTTAACATGCACTGGTAGTTGGTACTGGAGTTACAGGAACATACAGTGGTTAAACGCTGTACGACGTTGTTACATTCCCCTGCAGATGACTTACCCACAGCCACACTGAGCAGCTTCTGACTCGCCCACTGCGTCGGTCACCTAGAGCAAAACAACAGCGTTTGAGGCTGACCTGTAGGCACGTGTTTGATTTTAGCAATCAGCAGGGCAGGGAACAAAGCCATCAAAATTCAACATACTGATCAACAATACTGATATGATTTAGTATCATTAAGTCAACTTATTGGTTTACAGATCACATATTACGACAAGTTAGAAGAACCCTTACTCTTCCAAGGCATGCTAGAAGAGAGTTATGCTAGCTACGGCTTATGTTAGTTTAACTACTGATTTTTTTTTTTAATTTATTAAAAAAAAAAAAAAGTACAAAAATCTGTCCTTGCCTAATGGAGCAGTTTGCTTTTGACCACAACTTAGTGACAAAATCCACACCTCTTGATTCCTTATGCTGTCTTTTAGTGTCATGATTCTTCAGCACAAGTTCCTCAGAAAACACAGCAAATTAAGCTATAGGTACTTATTTTCTGTATATAATGTACAGAAATGATTACATTACAAATCCTCCTCAATATTGTAGTCAGTTTATTTCTGTAACTACAGACTTGACCTATTGAATCATATTCTGTGTACTCTAAAATAGAGTCCAGACACTAATATGGTATCGTACTAATCTGAACTTCCCTGAGTCAAGAGCTTAATTTATTGCTTTTTCTGCACAGAACAAAGATTTTTATGCCTTATCCATGAGGTTTTCTTTTCTAGCTAGACTCTATGTTCAGTTGTGTTTTTTTTTTTTTTTTTAATTGTATAAAAAGCCACTTTCCCCACACTGCTTAGCATGTGAGTTACAGCTGGTTTGGAGGCTAAACACTAAGGAATTTGAGGCTGTATCTTTTTTTGGTTCAAGTCAGCTTGCTTGCGTTGTGATGTTTTAGTAATCTCTGCAGTTACACAGAACCACTGAGCTATACAAAACTGCAGCGAAGTCCCTGGCATTTTACCCTCCCCTGGATAGATAAAACTGTGCTTGCAGAGCTCCAACAGCAAGCTACAGGATGACAGCACTTGAAGCCAGCACACAAAAGAATTCTGTTAGTTCAGCTGGGTGCCTTGCACAGTTGCTGTACATACCCATTTTTGTTAGCTTTAATGGAAGTCTCCTTTGAGAGAATTAATGGTCTATAAAAGCTTAATATTCCTAACTTTTTCAAAAGTTAAAAATTACTACTTTAAAGTACATCTATTTACAGAAAACAAAGTTTTGATCAGTTATTAAGACTCACCTGACTGTTAAACACAATAACAAGAAATCTAACTGTCCTGGTTTCAGTTAGCACAGAATTAATTTTCTTCCTAGTAGCTGGTGGAATGCTGTGTTTTGGCTTAGAATGAGAAGAGTGCTGATAACACCCCGATGCTTTAATTGTTGCAGAGCAGTGCTTATACTAAGCCAAGGACATCTCAGCCTTTGCTCTGTCCTGCCAACGGGCAGGCTGGGGGGTGCAGTAAGAGCTGGGAGGGGACAGACCCAGGACAGGTGACCCAAACTAGCCAAAGGGGTATTCCATACCATCTGACGTCATGCTAAACAATATATAGGGGTGGCTAGCCGGGGGGAGGGGGCCGGACTGCTCGGGGTTAGGCTGGGCATCGGTCAGCGGGTGGTGAGCAATTGCATTGTGCATCACTTGTTTGTACATACTATTATTACTTTCGTATTATCACCATTGTATCATCATTATTATTATTGTTATTATTATTTTGTTATTTTTTTTTCCTGTCTTATTAAACTGTCTTTATCTCAACTCACGGGCTTCACTTTCCATTTCTCTCCCCCGTCCCAGAGAGGGAGGGGGGAGGGTGAGCGAACGGCTGCGTGGTGTTTAGCTGCCGGTCCGGTTAAACCACGACACTAACCAACACAGATTTACACACACGCACACAGCAACTGATGAAATGGTCCCCATACAACGAGAAGCACTTCTGATGCCATACCTGATTAATGCACACAACCGGAGTGCTGAATCGTGTGCTTAAACTGTGAAGCTGTGCTCCGAACATCTGCAAATATCGAGCCTTCAAAACAGAATCCGAAGCTCCAAACTCACATCGAAATAGCGCAGCAATAGAGTCTATGACCACCAACCGCACCATGCCTCGTTTGAGCAGCAGGGAAATCCTTTTAGTAATGCAGTTGTGGAAGGTGTCCTACCCCAAAATACAAACAGCATTAAAAAGGTTCCAATAACTCTACTCTACTCTGTAGCTACAGATCTCATCACTGAAATGCAAGCTGATGAAGGTTCTCATCATAAAATGAGTTCGTTGATCTTCAAGTCTCGCTAGTAATTATTTTTACAGACACAATTTTCTGTAATAAAACATCAGAGACTATCTGTGCATGCATAATGTACTGCAGTAATTTGCAGCTCTGATTTAAAGTATGCACAGACATGTCAAAATCTCAAGAACGCAATAATACAATCCTGAACAATTCCTGTTTTGCAGCATGGTTCTCACTGAGAACTCCAGACTAGCATTAAATATTCAAAACAGCAGTTAGAGACTATGCTGCTGTTCCACTAGTGACATTGACAGTGAAAAATACAGCTGCTACATCAAATCCATATTGATGAAGAGTTTTATTAATATGAGTATCTGTGACCTATATCATCCCTTTTTATTAAAAACTTTCATTAATTGAATATTTTGAAGTCACCAAGCATTTAAGTTGCAGGAAGTTTAACTAGGAAATATTCTGTGGGGTACAATGTATACTTTATGTATACTGATGCACACAAACACACAAACAGAATCTCTACATAGCAATAGATGAACTATAATAATTTATTGGAAAGTTGTTTTAATTAGCAGTGAGTGCAGTTCTTTACTTTTCAGAGAGATCTGTGTACTACTGTAGGATGAGTCTCTCCTTTTAACAATAATGTACTCTACAGCTTTCAGAAATTACAATAAGAGCCTTAATTAATGTTTCCAATGGAAGGTACACAGCAAAGGTTGCTTAGCTTCTTCCCAGCAGTGAAAGTGGCAAGTATATTACAGCAACGTACAGTACCTTCTTCATTTACAAACTATTAAGAAAAAACTACAGCAATTGCAATGTTTTAAGACGTGCTACTTTAAGCCTTACAGAAAAAAGAACTTGCAATGGTTTGTCAATAAATGGCATATTCATGGCCACTTAGGAAAAGAAGCAGCACTTGAACATGGCTTCTACATGGCAAGAATGCAGAACATTTTCCTTCCAAGTTTACTGAGATGTCATGGGCCAGACCCAGTACAGATGTCTAACAGGGAGAGAAGGGCAAGACAGCTGCACTGCAGTTATGCTGTGCCACTACTTATTGCAGGCATCATTTTTTGCATTCTTCCCTTCCACCTGTTTACTTTTCATTTTTACTGATTCTGGTGTTATATTAAAAGTCACTCAGAACACACCACACCTTTTGCTTATTTATTTATCTGGTGCCTCCAGACTCAGTAATGATCTCTCCAGGAGCTGCAATGAAATGAATTCTCTTTGTAGAGGCTCATATGATTTAAATTAACCTCTTTGCTCATATAAATTAACCTCTTTGTAGAGGCTCATATGTTGCTGTTTTGGAGTTATGATGAAAAAGTGGTGATAACACACCAGTGTTTTGGTTGCTGCCAAACAGTGCTTACAGAGTCAAGGACTTTTCTACTTCTCACACTGCCCTGCCAGCAAGGGAGCTGGGGGTGCACAAGAAGCAAAGGAGCACAGAGTCAGAACACCTGACCCAAACTGGCCAAAGGGATGTTTCATCACTTCTTTACTTCTTAAAAAAAATAAAATAAAAAATTATATATATTTTTATATCGCTCTCTAATTGAACTGCCTTTATCTCATCCCATGAGTTTTCTAACTTTTGCCCTTTTCCCCCATAAAGCAGTGGAAGAGCAGCTGCATGGCACTTAGTTGCTTGCCAGGGTTAAACCACAACAAACAAACTTTACCACATTTTAATAAGCATACCTTGTGAAAAACAACCACATTATAAGAAATATTAATAGTCATTTAAAAATATCTTTCACAATAAAACATTGTAATAGTTCCTTAACATTAACTGCAGAGGTTAAGAATTATTTGTTATAGATCTTAGTTCACTTGTAGCCTTTTGAAAGGTCTGCTTCAAAAAACTCTTGTGGTTACTGGACTGTAGCATTATAATCATGTATTTGCAGTCTGTGCTCCTACTTACTAGGTCTGCTGCATGCTCGACGAAGATGTTGTTTCCAAATCTGATCTTCTGTATGACTTCAGGTGGAACATCTGCACGCAGCTTATGCTGTTGATCTATGAGTTGCTGCAAACGTTTACTTGGGAACGCATCTTCTGTACAAACATAGACAGCCCCTATAATGAAGGAAACAAGCTCTGTTATCACAGCAGGGCTCTTACACAGACAGCTTTCCCAACAGCACAAAAATAAAATAATGAATTATACACTCAAAAGTGGTTGCCAGGTGCTTTATTGGTGCCTGCTGACACAACTGCACTTTTATACTCTCCAGTAATCCACTAGGTGACACTTTTTGCACGGCTGCCGAATGCCTGCCTCCCTAACTTGGGTGATGAGGAGCACCATAATTTATCCAACCCACAAATGGAGTCATACTGCATGGCCTGCCTTAGACCAGTGTTCTGCTTACTTTCATTTGTTCTTTTGAACTTTCTTGGTGTCAAATTTACTTATGAAGGGGCACTTACTGCCATAATTTGTTAACCATTTTAAAGAGGATCACTCACCCAAACTCATTCCAATTAACTCTTCTTAAAAATGGTACACTAGATAAGAAAAACATTAAATTTCAATAACATTACTGTGACTGATGTCTATGTATTTTTACTGTGGTTTCTGGTTAACAAGGATGCATTATTGCAGAGAAAATTAAGCATATGCATCAAACATGATGGGGCAAGAAAATAAATACGTGCAATATTTTCTTAATAAAATTATTGCCATTACTGCAGAAATAGCCAGAACTACCTGAAAACAGCTGAAAATTATAGTTATGCCTAAAGATTAAGTCTTTTTTAAGAAACAGGATGAGCTCAGGACTGGACCAAGGAAAAACTAATGGTTACAATATCAAAAAAATATTTTGCTGGTGGACACCTGCATAACAGTGGATATTGATTTCTAAGAATCCTTGATATTAGGCAAAGATGAGCATAAGGCTAATTTTCTTTAGGACTAAACTTCCTTCTTCAGCTCAATATTCCCCAACCCCTCCATAAATTCTTGTATAAATCACTGCAGTTCCTGCACTCCAAACCAGACTTTCAGTTTTACCATTTCTAAAAAGCTAGCAAGTAAAAAAAAGCAACAAACTTGTAATCACAAATTTGGCATTACGTGCATCCAGCATCAGTGGTTGCTCAAATAGGCCAATTATGGCTTGCAACATTTAAGTTACAAAACTGGAAATTATTAAGGTGCAAATTCAAAACCAGCAAACAAACAAAAATAGCGAAAACCCTCCAAGATATACAGCTGCCTTAAGCGCGTGTGGTTCTGAATTTCATGCTAACAAAAGCTGTGCTAACTTGTGCTGAGATATCTTAAGGCTAAAAGAGTTTGTGAAGTAAAACATTCTGGACTTCTCCTTCCTTATTCACAGCTGATTACCTTTAGCACAACACTGCCTGATTCTGAAAGACAGTGATTTCTTCACCACAAATAATGGCTTACACCGAGAGCATCTGGCTTTTAAAAATCAGATCTGCCTTAAGCACTGCATCCTTTGTGCTCTCTTCTGTTTACTTCAAAAAGAAGGAATGTTTGTCACTTCAGACTTCATGTTTTTTTTCAAATGCAGGCTTACATTTCTAAATAGATCAATGCTCTGTTGTTTAAATAACAGTATTTCAACCCAGTTATTGCAACATTCAGCAACTCTAAACAGAAAACTTGAGAAACTTGCTGAAAAAATACATTTTTCTAAAATTAACTCATCTGAAGACAAAGAAATGTGAGATTCTGCTGAAGACCTTTGCAAGTGATTTCAGTACAGTAATAAGAACAGTGACAGAAATAAATGTAAGGTAAAAGCAAAATATAAAACCATCCAACCAATCCTACTGTGTTACAAACACATGCACAGCTGTATCCCAGTTTCACATTCGTATATGATTAAGAAGTAAGTCAAGGCAAGCAAGGTAATCCTACTGCCATAATACCTGGAAGCAAAAAAGAACAGCTGGAGAAGCAAGTATCTGGTCCCCTCTGCTCCACTGGTCCAGCAACCTAGATTTAAAATTCCTGGTCAATAGATACACTCTGTCCTCTTCTTACAATCATAGCAGTAACTTTAAAATCAGGTGAGCACATTTTTTTTTTTTTTTTACTTAAGCACTTGTAAAAAAGATGATTATTTCTTTTTAAGAACAGCTTTACTTCTGTCACCTGCTAAACTTCTACTCTGCAGCAACACTTCTCTGCCTTCACTTAAATTTACTACCACAGATATTATATTCTGAGAACAAAACTGTTCCACTCGTGATTTCTCCAAAATATACACAGGAACAACCTTATCCATTTTCCTGAAATTTGCTGATTTTAGAAAACAATAATATAATTTTCATCTTGAACATTAAGAGAATTAAGTCACACAACATATATAAGCTGAACTTTGTCTTGGCTTCAAAGTAGAGTTTCACAATAAAATGGAAGCAGCTCTCTTTCCTGCTGGATCTTTATCAAGGCTCTTCAGCTTCACATTTGTGACACAATGAAACTGTTGATTACCAAGAATATACACCAGTAAATTAGAAACACAGAAGGTGCTTCACATCAGTGTAACAAGGGCTAGGAGAAACTGACAAATAACTAAAATAATTAAACACGATGTTAAGGAGTGATGCCTACTCATGTCTCCAAAGCACTTAATAATATTCACATACGTTTAATGATAAGTGAATTGTCATAACCTAAATAAATGAGGAGACTAGCACAACACAAACAGAAAGGCCCACGGCAGCGTGCTATTTACAGCTTATTAGGAAGCTGTCAACACTAACAGCAACTCAGGAGTCATATTTATCACTTTTGAGGAGGAAGCTGGGAGATACTTAAGAAATCAGTCATCCTCGGTGACCATAGAAGCATCTTTTTTATGGTTCCACAACAACCGAACAGAAACTAGGTATTTTATCTGATCTTAGTGCTTTACTAGTATTTAGGCAGATAAATGTGTTATACTTATTGTTGGCCAAAAAACAAAACAATCAAAAAAACTATATCCCAAAACAAGCAAACAAAAAGCACAAAAAATCCCACCACAAAAAATTGCAAGTGATCATCAGATAATGGAAGGATTTTCAGTCCTGTGAGCATAATCTGCCATGCCAGAAACCAGCTTTGTTAATAAGAATCAGCAGCAAACTTTTTTTTTTCCCAGTACAGAATTCTAATATAGGTATGCACGTCACATTATATTCATGTATTGCTCATGAATATGGACATATTAAATAAATTCAGCCTATATGCAATAGACCATAACTGACATTCTTAGACCAGCAGAAAGATGGCCTGGAGGCAAAGGATGTCCTCATTCCATGGTTTACTGCCAGCCTTCTAGAGCTGAGAATTGTAAACAAGATTAGCACCAAGTCAAAGGTAGGAAATACACGGCAAATCCGTACTGTCTAAAGGAATGTATTTCAACGTTTCCACCTAAGAGAAGGAAAGTTTCTAGTACTAAAAAAAACAAAAAACAACAACAAAAACCATACACACAAAAAACAGCCAACCACCACCAAAAAACACAAACAATTTCAAATAATTAGCTATGTTTTAGCACCAAGTTAAACATCCTATAAGTAGAGCCAAACCTCTCTGATGGTTAATAAACATTTTTTTTCATCCTCAGATTTCCTACAGAATAAACCTGTCCCATACTTTAACCTAACCTTTCAGTTCCTGTATTCCACATAAGTCCACCACATTCCACAGTTATAGACTGCAGAGAAATTGAGGTTTTGTTCTCTAAGTGCTGTGCAAACAGCATCTTCTTCTAAGACCTCGCAGTCTAAGATATGGCAGGATACAACCCTGAGTGAAAAACTGCAAGAATTAGGATACCACTGCTCTAGCACTCCAACTCCTGCAACTGGATATTTCTGCCTTCTGTACCTTGCCCACCTCCAAAATTTGGCAATTCTCAACAAGCCATATTGAATTTGTCTCAGTTGAACTTGAAAAAATCTTTAAAAAACTACAAAGCCTGAAGAGAGCACTTCACATTTTGCTGCTGCTGTTTAGAATCTAAAAGCCTGACAAGAGTAATTACCTTCTACCAAATTACAACTTTGGAAAATTAGATGAAACCCTGGGTTCTCCAAGTTGTAATTACTTTCTGACCATACTGAAACACAAACTAAAAGGCTCTAATTTAATTGAGAAGTGCCCACATTACAGTGTTCTTAAGAATCTTTTACCCACCACAGAGTTCTGTGCGACACCTTTTAACTCAGTATCTTTTTCCTTCTCTTTGAAGAATTCTGATTTCACAAAAGAGTTCAATAAATCCAATAAATGAATAGTCAAACTGTGATTGTGTTTGAGATTCTTAAATTGAATGTTCAAACAGATCTGCTCTGATGTACTATGACGACGATCTGCTATGCTGCAGCTCCTACTTAGGAAAGTATATATATAAAAAAAAAAGAATAGGTCACATTTAGTACCTTTGTTCTAGATTTTCTTAATGCACATATACTAGAGTTTAATTGATACACTCAAAACTTTTGTGAGCTCTTCCAAAATGCTTTGGTTCTCTCACCGGACCTTTGATAGCCATGAAATATTTAAGAGCAGGCAGATGGGGAACACAAACACAACAAAGCAATCATAACAGCACCAGAACAGCACAAGAAAAATCAAGCAACTTCAAACACAAATAATGAAGGATTTGCCATTTAATAGCCCTGCAAGGAACAGTCTTGAGACTAGAGTGCCACCTTTTTCTGTACTCCGTTTAGCCTGTTCCTTTCTTTCAACGTAAAGAGGGAGAAGTCCTGGGGCATAAATAAAAATCTGTTTGCACCCATACTATCTGCAGCAGTTAGCAGCAACACAGGATGGAATTGAACAGAATATGTTTGCTTCTGTTCTGATTAATTAACTTAAAGCAAACTAACATAAGCCAAAGGCTAATTTCTGCTCTTTAAGCAATATGATTTGGACATTCCATGATTTTTCCATGTGGGTGAATACATTACAAGAAATAATTAAGTTTCCTCAAAACAAATGACAGAACTGCCAAATTAAACCCAGTGCTGCATGGAAGGATGAGCAAGATCACTGCTAAAACCCACCTAAGGCAGCCTATCAGCACAGTGAATTCTCAGAAGTCACTCAGATCTCCCCCTTTCTAAGACAGCATATAATACTAAAAGAAAATACTATAAATTAGATCAACGTGATAAAGATGGTTAAAAAAAATAATAAAAATACACCTACTTACTTTTGCCAAAATAGGAAAATGGCAGCTACAAACAATACTTTCTTCAACTGGATTTCCATCAGTTTTACTCTGTTAAACACTTCAATTACTGTTATCAGATTAAGTATTTTACAGAATTTGAAACTGTCAGCTAGGGAATGTATGCTATATACCTGAGATGTTTGTGGTAAATTACCTGACAGGCTGCTTCGCTGTGGTTGTTACCTGAGGAGTCAATAAGTACTTACGACAGTGACACTTTTCTTAAGTTGTCTGCATGTGTGTTTAGTTCTACCCGCAGTGGCATGCGGATAAACAATAGACGACAGTAATTCTGTATTAAATTACGTCGTGATGCAGGGCGTGTGCACTGCATGCTTTTCTCTCTGTGATGCTGCATTACTAAGCAGCTTACAACTAATGCTATGGCAGAAGGGGAAGACACTCACTGAATACGCACATTTACCTCAATACACAGGTGGCATTCTTAAAGACAGTATTTTCCTCTAAAAGGCAAATTTAATAATCAATATTTATATTTTAGTACTTACCAGACTCTAATCCACCGTATTTGTAAGGATACTGCACACAAAGGCACAGCTGCAAACTAATTTGAGTCTTCCCAGCAGAACTTTCTCCAGCAAGTTCTGTGATTCCCACTAAAGGGATGCCACCTTTTAACAAGTTATCTAGTACCGAACATCCCACGCTTAGCTTCTGGTGTTGGGAGGCAAAATGATCTTTATCTTGGTAGAGCTGAAGTGCTGCAGAGTTTTTCAAGGATTTAAAAAAATAAAGAAAGAAAAAGAAAATTTTATTTAGTATCTTTCTAACTCACAATGATACAAAATAGATAGATGCTGACACTGTACACCAGGTTTGTATCTACACGGGATGCTTTGTTGACAAATTTTCTAATTCAGCCTGGTCTCCCCTGCAAAACCTACTAATGAAACGCCTCTTCAAAAACTGGTCGTTGACACCAAACCCTGTTCTCCCCTATAACTGTTTTCCTTTCTCTGTCTCAAAGAAGTGTCTCTGAAAAAATATATTCCAGGAAAATCTTGCCAGCAAGGTTCAGGCAGAGCAATTACAGAAAGAGAAAGCTATAGCAGGCTATGAAACAGTGTAGCAAGCATCTGGCCAAGGCATAAAGATACACCTTGATCACAAGAAAATAGATTCTAAGTACAGTGCAGCCATGAAGTACTTGTATAGGAAGAGCTATCCAATCCTGCTTGGTTTGGAATGACATTTTCTTATCCAATCAGTTTATGTAGTTTATAAGATGTCATATAAGCTTTTTAACTAGTCTTAGCACAAAAGGAAAATATTGAAAAAGAGGGAGAGAAAAAGAAAATATTGTGTTCATATAATCAAGTTTTCCAGACTAGAGTATTATTTTGTCCTGTTTTAAACTGGCATAATCCCAAAGAATGACTGACACAATTCCATCTATCTTCAGGGTCTCACAGAGGCAGCCCTTAGGGTAATTAAACCGCTATAGCAAAACTAAAACACGTTTTCATTCTCAGAATCATATCATTGCATCAGCGAGGAACCAAAACTGTATCTTCTCCCAGTGACAGTATTTTAAGAACATTTTTTGTATTGATTGTATTACCTGTAAGCATACAATTTCTCCTCAGCGAGTGAGAGACAGTTTTCAGCAGACACTCTGCATCTGCACTGGACAGTTTCATCAGTCTTTGCAAGTCTGCTCCAGAAAGGTTTAAAACTTCTTTTATTGATTTTATGTCAGCTGAAATTAGAGGAATGTTTATAAATACTTTCCATTGCTTTATAGTCATGCACACAAGAAAGAGTTTGCCGCAGAGCGGGCAGGGGCCGGCCGTTACCTTTCCTCAGGGCTGCGACCACCCTGGGGTTCAGCTCCAGCTGCTCCCAGTCCATCTCCTGCCACAGCGCTGGGGGCACACAGCGTCAGGGGGTTAATTAACTGTATTCGTTATATTCAGGTTAATTTATTCAGGCGGTTAGTTACATTGTTTTTATTTATTTTTTAATCAGATCTATGTGCAGTAAGTGTGACTCAGCGTGACGTTTTGTAGGAACGTTCTTTTTTTATCTATTTCTTTATATTATTTCTTGTATTTATTTTTATTTCTTCTTTATTTATCAATTATTTCCCACAAGTAACAACGACTTGCAAGAGCAGCCCTCTCAGGTGCCGTTAAGGGCTTTAATTTTTAACTTTTTAACTCAAACCCGCCCTTAACCCCTCACAGCCCCCAGCAAATGGCCGCCCCCCCCCCGGGCCACCTCAGCGCCCTCAGGGCCACCTCAGCCCACCCCCAACCGCCCCCTCACAGCCGCCGCAGCCAATAGGCAAACGGCCCGCCCGCAGCGTCACCTGTTACCAGGCTGACCGAGCTCCTCTCCGCCCGGCGCAGCCAATGGCGAGGCGCGGCTCAGGGGGAGGGCGGGGCGTGGGGCGGGGCTCTGCCGCCGGGCTGGGAGGGGAGCGGCGGGGGAGAGCGGCGCTCGGCGGCAGCCAGCCGAGCACAGCCGAACGGAGCCGAACGGAGCCGAACCCACTCCGCCCGTCCCGCGCGCTGATTGGCTGCCGTGCTTACCTCGAACGCGGAAGGCGGGGGAGCGGCCGAAGCGTGCCCGCCCTTCATTTCCGGGTTGCGAGCCCGGCCGTTCCTTCTGCGCATGCGCCTCGAGTTCCCACAGGGGCGTGCAAGGAACCCCGCTCCATCCCCACCCCTCGAGCGACATGCGATTGGCCGCCAGAGTGCGGCGGCGGCCTCTATTGGCCGCCCGCGGCGGGTGGGCGGGCATTCCCAACCCCCCTTTCCTATTGGCTCTGCGCCGCGCTCGTCCCGCGTTCCCGGGGCTCCCATTGGCCGGCGGAGCTGCCAGTCCGAGAGGGCGAGTAGCGGTGGCGGAGCCGCGGGGGAGGGCGCTCAGAAGATGTCGGGCAGCGAGGCGGCGGATGCCAAGAAGCTGGTGCGCTCCGCCAGCGGGCTGCGTATGGTGCCCGAGCTGCGCGCCGCACGCAGCCCCTTCGGCCTCGACGAGCCGCCCTGGGTGCCCGACAAGGAGGTAGCGCGGCTGGGCGGGGGGCTGCGGGCCCCAACGGTCCCCCAACGGTCCCCCAACGGTCCCCCAACGGTCCCCCAACGGTCCCCCAACGGTCCCCCAACGGTTCCCCAACGGTCCCCCAACGGTCCCCCAACGGTCCCCCAACGGTTCCCCAACGGTCGCCCGTGGGCTCGCCTCAGCGCTGAGGCGGGACCGGCCGCGGGGTTGGCGGCTCCCGGCGCTGCTCGTCCCGTCCCGTGCTGGGTCAGGCTGGGGGTTAGGGACAGGTTCTGCACACAGAGGGTGGCTGGGCACAGGGACAGGCTCCCCAGGGAGGTGATCACAGCCCTGAGCCTGACAGGGCTCAACGTAGCGTTTGGACACCGCTCTCAGACACGGGCTGGTTTTTGGGTGGTGCTGTGTGGAGTCAGGAGTTGGACTCGATGGCCCTTGTGGGTCCCTTCCACCTCGGGATATTCTGTGGACAAATAAAGCTAACTTTGAAGAGCGTTTCTTTAAAAACTGACACAAAATATAGTGAAAGGCTGCGTTAGAGCACCCTTTGTGGCACGTAGTCTGAATGTTCTGTTCTGCATGTTAAATAAATCTAAAACAAAATCTTTTCAGTCAGCTTTGCTTCTAAACACTTTTAAAATAAACTGTGTAGTCGTGACAGTCTTGTACATTTCACATAATATGCATTATTTGTTGCCAGCCCGTGCAGCTAGATGCTCACAGAGTTCAGAATCAGTTGTTTACTTATTTCCCTTCTGTGGTGTGGCTACGTGCCAATGCATTTAAACGGGACTGGAGTTTTTTTTTTTTGAGGAGCCAATATGAACTTAAGCAGGCAGCCTTTAAACAGACCCGTTCTTTGCCAGATAGGGATCTGGTTGGACTGTGTTATACAGGAGCGCTGCCCTGTAGGTCAGCAGAAAGGAAGAAAATTTTGCCCTTACCGGGTATCTCTGGAGGCAAAAAGTTTGGTGTAAAAGTTACTACACCAGCAGAGTCACTCAGCTACAGCAGCTTCTGCCACTCACTGAGCCTTCACTGCAGCGACTGAGCCTAGCCTTCCCTGGCAGAAAGTGCTGTGGCTAGTAAGCCAGTTGCAAGTTTCATCTGAAATAATGATCTTGTTTTGGAAAGTCACTTTTTCAACCTATTTTAAACGAGCAAGCAGATAAAATATCTTGCTGGAGTTCTTGCAAGTTAGTCTCTTCCAACCTTAGAGAACAAAATCCTCCCTGTCGTCAGTAGCAACTGATTGTCTGCCTTAAGCATAGCTACAGTGCAGTTTTCGGTGACCGGAGCAGTGTCAGATGCAGGTGCCCAGGTGTGCATCGATCGGTGAGCGTGCAGCCAAGTGGGATCTGGAGTTACTCGATAAGGGGTGGTTTCTCAGGGCGTTGTGTGCAGTCTGCTTTTGCCAGGTAGGCGACTTTCGATGCGCTGTGTACCTTGACCTCAGCTATCTGGAAACTTGAGTGCTGACACATCGCCAGCAGTGGATGCAATTTGTCTAACAGTTATCTCCAATTGAAAGCCGGTTCCTCCCAGACGGACAGTGTAGCTTTATAGCTGGGCAGTTCTCAATTATAGCCGACTAATTCCATGTAAATAAAAAATGTTGCTTCCAGGTCTACTACATAGTACCATCTTAATTCAACTGCAGGCTGTGGGAGGATTTGTAGAATTTATTGAAGCTAGTTAGATGTATTTAAGAATTGATGTATCTAAAATGAATAGACATAATGTGGTGCATGGTGTGAATTTGTATTTTCTATCACATTGGTACCGCAGGCATTCATTCTGCTTAAGACTTGACTTTCTTTGTGGTGTGTTCGACAGAACGATGATTAGTGACTGAATGTTGCCTTTGCATCAAATTCAGATGTACTTGCTATTGAGAGGAGGTGTATTGTAGGCAAACGTTTTAAATGCTTGTGTTCACTCATATTCTTAATCGTGCATCTATTGTTGTGAAGAAAGAAAAAGTTACTTCACTGTATTTCTTTACCTCAAAGTGTACTGAAATTCAGACATCCATTTGACTAGCTTTTACCATGTACAAATTTTTCTTTAAGCATGCAGTGTACAGGGAAGGAAGTATAACAAGGAAGTTATAAACTCATCTTTTTCTTAATAAAATCAAATTTGAGAGGCAGCCTTAGCTAGTTAGTGGATTCAACGAGAACATCTGCTCTTGACAGTGATTTAGTTCAGTAAAATAAAGAACATATTTTCTTCCCCCAAGAGAAAGGGCGAGTATTACCCAATGTTGACCTGGCTTTTCAAATACACTGACTTCTGCTGTGTACGAGTAAATTCAGTACTTTTCTGCAGGAAATGTCTTCTGATTTGTTTTTTAAAAGTCAAATGATCGTCCTAGGAGTTATGGCAGTTGGGAATTTTGTTAAACTTAGCATGTAATTTTGGAATACATTTAAGTTTTCTAACTTTGTATTGCAAGACTGTGCAGCCTGTAAATATCAGGATGTTCTTGTTGAGTCTTTAAGTATGAGGAGTTTGAAGTGTGTAAGACTGAAGCAGGACTATAGAAAACGTTTTTGGTAGTCTTTCAGTGAAATTGAAATGATTAAGGAGTTGAGGTTGGTAATAGTGTGTAGATCTGTGAACATGATTAAACTTGAGACAGAGCTTAAGGTGTTGGTCAGTGCATGTGCCAAGGGTCTGAAGCAAAGCTTCTTGCTAATCCCCAGAAGAGCTCAACAAGTGATATGCTGGTGGGGGAAGTCATGGACTAAGAGTCCTGTAAAATTTGGGTGTTACAATGCAGAGGTGGACAGAGCTTGTGGCATCAGGCTGTGTCCCAGATCTCGGGTGGCCGAGGAGCGATGCCTGCCTCAGAGAGCAGCCGATGGGAGAACGATACGATGGAACCCAGCTTGGTGTGGCTCAGGCGCTCGGTGGTTGCGTGACAGCGCTGCTCTCGCACCCCAGCGAGCTTACAGCCTCGGCGAGGAACCGGTTGCGCACAGTCCCGCTGTTATCAGAAGGCATCTGCTGCTGGCACCAGCTGTGCTTGTCAGGCACGTTGAGCTCTGATTCAATGAGCTTGCAGACGTCCATGTTGGTAAATGTTGGCTGTGTTAATGTGCTTAGCCAGGTGTTAGCTTGCATCGCATCTATCGCTTCGTTACTGGATATGCAAATACAGCGCATGAAGTGTAACTAGAGCCTGCTGCCGACCTGCACTGTTCTCACCTCTGGGGCTGAGGAATTACGCTAATTTGTTACCGTGCTTCAGCAAATGCATCAGAAGTTCCTCTCTACTTGTGCTGAACTTGCTCTCAGTACTTCTAAATTAATGCTGATAGCCAACGACTGCTGGTGCTTCCGTTTTCTTCTTGCTGAAGTAATGACAGCAGCAATCCGCCAGAATGAGCAGTATGCTGGCTGTTTGTTAAATCAATATACTCGTTATATGGGTTTTATTTAATATCTTATTTTGTATCTGAGTGCTTCTACTTTCAAAACAAAAATCAGAGTTGCAGTAGTCTTAAAAAGCCTGTGTCTTGAGGACATGAGAAGTGTCTCAGGTGTTGCACTATCTTCTTGCCGATGCACTACCAAACTGAAGCAGCTCAGTGCTCGCGTGCTGGTGTCAGCGCGTGGCCGGACACGAAGGGTTCACCTCCGGGGAAATGCTGCTGCTGTGCCTGGGAAGAGCTCCCTGGTGAAGTTGTTATGCAAACGGGTTCTCTTGGGTTTGGTTACTCAAAGCAGAAGTGCCTTGAAGGAACAGTATGTTGACTCTGCTTGTGTCAGAACATTTTGGTAGGAAAATAGCCTTCTGTGATTTCTGCCACTGCGTGCCATTTCACTTTGTGACTTATCTCTGACTGCACTTTATGTAAGGCAGCGTTATCATGAAGGGTCTGGAATTCAGAAATATTTTTCTGTAGTTTGTAGGAAATAAGAAGATGGGTAATTCCGTTACTTGCTGAAAACAGATTTTACGTTTCGCCCAACATTGTGTATGAAACCTAATTAAGGTTTCATACACAAAAAAAGCTTTTTTCCCCCTAGGTTGTGGCTTCTGCTTTCTGATTTCGAACCAAAATTACAAATTTTCATTATGAAAATGAATTATACTCCTGGTAAATTCAAAGTATTTTGAAATCCTTGCCCTGCCCAGCTTCTGGGCAAACAATTAAGCTCCATACATGAAAAAAACTAAAACACTAAATGAAGATCGGTGCACAGCAAAACATGGTGTAAGCTGTAGAGTGTTACATGTTACAGAGAAAACCTTGGGAATGCTGATGTTGTCTTGTGCTCAAGGTTATTAATCAGCGAATATCAGAATAAGCTTTTATATGGCCATTGTGAAAAGGGGAGGTTGGGTGCCTTGGTTCAGTGCATTACTTGAGACAGTGCAGGAACACTGCTGGTTCTCCTTTGTCTGGGATTTAGAAAGAGCTTCCTGTAGCAAATATTGCAGAGTAGCTATTTCTCTTCCATTGCAGCGACGGCTGGTACCCTCTAATTTGCTAAGCTTCTGTTTAGATGTGAGAATGCTTTGTATAAACTGTTGTAAATTACGAACAAGCTTTTACTTAAAAAGTTTCTAAAGATTTTTTTTTTTAACGTAGCTGCTGTAGTGTTTTCTTGGTTACTGTTGTAGAAGTTGTGACAGTGATTGGGAATGTGGTGAAACAGAAATCCCTGAAACAGACTCCAAAACTTTTGTAACCTGAATGAATTCTTAGAAGATAGAGGGTTGTGTATTGAAATGTATTAATTAAAGGCAAACAGTGATAACTCTGTGCTTAGCAAATGACACCCGCTCAGCCTAGGGCATGTTTTTAAGATGACATTCTGCTGAACTCTGTGAAAGCTTGGTTTGAAGAATTCAGGTTTCCAGAGTTAACAAAACTCACTGAAGAATCATCCAACTATGTTCCGATTCAGATGTGAGATGTAATTTTGCATTAACATTTGCAAATAAATCTGGTAGTAATTACTTGTGAGCCTCAGAGAGTGTTCCCTCCTCCCAACCCCCTTTTTTTTTGATACAGTGGATAAAAATAAGTTGTGAAAATTAAGCAATCTGACTTCAGAGTATCAGCCCTGCGGAAGGTGACTTTCTGCACAGAAAATGTTAATTGTAACAATCACTGAATTCTTCTGGTACTTAAGCAAGTCAGAGCTGCTGACCTGTACTTGTACACTCAGTTGGGAGAGAGAAGCCTCCTCAATTTTTTTCTGGCTTTTCTTTTGGGAAGAGCGTGGGCGTAACCTTGTGTTAGGAAAGAGATGCTTCAGGAAGTAGTGACATTTTGTAGCTGGAATAAAAAATAAGTCCTAGTGGCTTGGAAGAAAACCAAAAATCTCCTAGAGTGTTTTAAAAATATGCAAGTATTGAGAGCAATAAAATACGTAAACAGTGTTTTAGAGTGTCAACAGAGCATCACAACAGGATGACAACTTGCATGAAAACATAGTTAACTCCAGAATATATGACTGTCTGGACAGCCAAACGTAATTAAGCATGACAAGAACTTCAGAAATGTAGTTTCTGCTGACAGGATGTAGTATTCCTTAGGGTGAATGAGTTTGGCTGCTTTTTTTTTTTTGTCTTGTGAGTGGGGATGACGTTATTTTGCTACATCTGTATTAAAATAAATGAAAACTGTGGTGAAAAAGATTAAAGGATGTAAACTTCTCGGAGGCAGTTCTTTTTGGGGAATAACAATAAAGCCCAGTCTTTGCATGTGGTAGTAGTACGATTAAAAATCTAGAAATGTTGTTAGTTAACATTATTTTGTACTGTTTTGTAGTGCCCAAGATGTATGCAGTGTGATACAAAATTTGACTTCATAACTAGAAAGGTAAGAAATGAACAAAATACAATGTTTTAACTGTTGCAAAATGCTAATATGGAGCTCTGGTTTAAAATGTGGATGATTTCAGTAGAATATCATGCAAAGTCTGCTGTACATTCAAATAGTTTTTCTTTCTGTTCTGCCTTTTCTGAGTAGAGGACTTTTTTTTTCTTTTTTATGTTCTGTTTCTTTGACATTCCTCTTGCTCAGTGTGTTTGGGCTTTTCCCAAATGCTGTGTACCCACAGGATTTACATTCAAAGGAAGAGTTAGAGGAGCCCACGCTGGAGAAGGCTGCTAACATCAGTACTGACACAGAAACCAGATGAACTAACATGGCTGTGTCCTGGGAGATAAGCTTAGTTGTGGAAATGTGAGCAAATGTTTTCAGGAGTAATGAATTGCAATCTGACGTTAAAGGGCTGTATGGCTCAAATGTGGAGAGCCAAAAGTCAGATTGTCCATCTGTTCTAGAAGTGAAACACAACTGATCTCACAACAGGAAAGGGGAATTTCTGATTAAAGTAGAAACTGCCTTGATTGCTGTGAACCATAATTAGGTTCCCTGCATGAAGAAAAACCACTTTTATGTAATGAACATATTTAAAGTGGACCACTATGGAATTGTTGCTGGTTTACAGAATATTGCTGTCAGAAAACCTGCTGGAACGGGGTTTGGCAGTCTCCCAAAAGAAGCCAACAATGATTTTAGGAGATAAAAATGTTTCTTTGTATTACTGCACTGATGGGCGTTTAGCATTTGCTTGTGGAAGTGCAGAAAGATGTGGAAGTGTGACTTGCGTGCATTGACCTAGGTCATGATTTGTAATGTATTGTTTGGAGGGAAAAGGAAGGAGAAACTTTAAAACAGACATACTGATGTGCTGTACCAGAGAGATGGAAGTTTTCAGAAAGACTGAAGAACATTAGGGTAACTACATTATAAGAACTAAGAGAATATAGACTTTTTTATTTACCTTTTAGTTGGATGAGTTAAGAGCATGGATTGGTTGAGAATCATCAGGCTGCTGTATTTTACTTGTGTTACTTTTGGGAAGTAAATGGAGGTAGCCATGGGTAATAGGGGTGCTTCAGAGAACTTTGCATAATACTTGGTAGAAAAGTCTAACAGTGATCAGAACTGCAGTTTATCAGTGCCTTGTATCAAGCTGTTGAAACTTGCTTTGAGCCACAAATCAGTTCTGGCTTGCCTGGGAGTACTTGTTCTGGCCTGAGATACTGTCATCACATGGAAACTTGCATCAGGAGGAACTACTGGGACTGTCACACCCCAGTAGTGATGGAGTGTGAGCCACTTGGTGAAGGTTTGGGAGCTGCTCTGATTGTATTACAACTTTGCTGGATTTGTACTATGCTGCCTGATATTTCTGGTAGAGATGGGGCTTTAGGTTTTAGGAATGAAAGTTCTTAGCATTTTCCCTGGGAAAAAAAACTTGAGAACAAGTTTTGAGGGAGAAGAACAGCATCTGCAGTTGAAGCTCCGAGAGATCTCTTCTTGGAAGTAGGAAGGGTTCTAGAAACTACTCTTCTCTTGCATTTCTACTGACAGGCGAGGAATTTGGGAGGGTCCTCTCAGTGTCTTCTCTGGTCTGATTTAAAAGTCTCTTGGCAGAGCACCAACAAAGGCCTGTAGTGCTTTTCATACTACGCGCAGTCTTCAGGGTTCAGTCTTCAGAGAGTTCTTTCTACCACTACAGCAGCTCGATGTCATTTACCACTTGACTACTGTCCTGTCCCTTCAACATGTACATTTTACACCTGAGAAACTGTGCTGTTTCTTGGGGAGGAGGATGTTTAATGTGGGACCTTTATCAAATTATTCTCTAATAATTTCTTTTGTAAATAAACACAATCTCCTCTCATGCTAAGCATCACTGCCGAAGATGTGGAAAGTGCTTCTGTGACAAATGCTGCAGTAAAAAAGTGCCTCTGCCTCGCATGTGTTTTGTGGACCCCGTGCGCCAGTGTGCTGAATGTGCCCTCATCTCTCAGAAAGAAACAGAGTTTTATGACAAGCAGCTTAAAGTGCTCATGAATGGTAAGTACCAAGTGCACATATATGCTGTTTCAATCTCACTTAGATTTGTTCAGATGCTGTGTTAAACAAATCTGATAACTGGCAAGACTAATTTTTGTCAAATGAGCTGCTACATTGCAGTTTTGTCTCCTTAAAATGCATATTTGTTGTTGCATGTTTGCCATTTAATTTTATATTATCAGCTTATTTAGCAAGAAGTGTATGATTTGGGTCAGGTATTTACAGAATTCTTTAAAGACAAAGGAGTTTTTAATGCCTTTGAGGATAGATGTGTGTGGTTGGCACTTTATTAATGTAGTCCACCTTTTAGCTGTTTCTGTTAGTTACGCTAAATAAGGATGAAAATGCTTAACAGACATTTTTAAAACAATTAACAGGATGCTGTGCTTTGATCTTGTGCATGGCCTATGGCTGTGGTTGATGGCAGGTCGTAAGCTTGGTGAGTTTTGCACAGCATTAAAGCTACATGCAATACAGCAATTCATGTTCCAATTATATTAAGAAAGCTGAATCTTAAGTTTTCAAAATATTCTCTAATTGTTTGGGGCCTTCTGATGGGCTCTTCACTCAGCGTGATGCAGGTGTGTATAGTTGGTAAGCTAAACCACGCCTCTGATTAGCAGTCTGATTTGTTCCTACGGAGATTCTAGGTCTAGACAGAGCTACATTTGTCCCTGGTAGTATACAAATCATTCTTAACCATGCACAGAAGACAACTTTTAAAAAATATTTATTTTAACCTGAAGATATAAGAAAATAAATACTAAAAAAGTCCTGCTTGCATTCATGTTATGCGATTAACGTCTGTAGTTATTCCTGCCTTGCTGTGGAGGTTCAGATCTCAGAGAAATGGCGATTTTGATCTCCATGGCAGTTGTGCTGCTGGTCCCTCTCTGTCTCATGTCGGCAGCAGCCTGGGGCCCCATACCGAGGGTCAGTGAGACGCGGTGCTATTATGAAATAGATCGTGAGGTGAAGCTCTGAGGCTGCATGATTCAGATTGTGGAGATAGCTCACAGGCCAATTGACAGTGCCGTATGTTTGGTTTTGTTTTTTGATTTCCCAGACCAACAGTGTTGGGATTAGGTAATACAGGGAGTGTAACAATACATGGAGGAAATAAAGAGGTGGGCATGTAGTCTGCTTTATGAATCACTTGGCTCATGTAGTTAAGGTGACTTTCCTGATGCCAGAGGAGCTGTTTGGAGCACGCAGAGAAATACAACATGAAGGCTGCAATTCACTGACCTCAAAGTAAGACTGAGCTAGTCTTCAGTAGTGAGAGAGGTGTCTTAGTATCTATTAAGCATGCAGCTAAAGGTCACATCCTGCTATTTGATTCTTCTGTGTAATTTTAAGAAGGTAGGATCGTCTGGTTTTTCTCCAAATCTGTACTTATTTTTGAAAGATTTATCTTAGAAATATGATTTACATGATTTATCTACAGTGTAGGTGGAATTGCATCGTAATTGTGAATGGTCATATGGTGCAGAACTAACTGAAAACCTTTCTATACTTGAATGTCCTGTCAGTGTTTATCAGTTTATGTCAGTTTAATGTTCCAGTTAGTCTCCTAATTGAGCCGAATCAGTGCAGTAAGTATCCTTTTTGATTCTTGAATATTTCTTCCCAAACTCTGCATTGAATACTGAAACATTTCTTTTCAGGTGCTTCGTTCTTTGTAACTCTGGGAACATCTGATAAATCTGAGCTCATGGTTTGTCGACTTTCCAACAATCAGAGGTGAGGAGGACTGATAGAAATTGCACTTGTGAACACGGCTATATTGTTATCATAACCCAAACAAAATACAAGCATAGCTTCCAGTGAGGATACTGGAAGAATAATCTGACTGAAAGGATGGATATAATGTTATTGTATATTATATTATTGGGCTAAGGGTGTGTGAATTTAATAGCAGTGTGAAAAAGGGGCCCTCGGAGGTGTGAAGCACTCCTCTTGCTTTGTTCAGTGAAGACTGTTTCCAGAAGCAGCAAGGAGCAGAAATGCTGGAATGCCTTGGAATGACAGAGCTCCGCTCCTTGATAATGTCTTGGTGGCACTGCAGTTCAGTGTTTCTGACAGCTAACAAAAGGCTTACCGGAAGAAGGACCGGGGAAAAAAAAATCTATAGCTACTGAAAAAAAACACTCGTTTCAGAATGATGAGTCCAGTGCTGCACAGTATTTCTTAATGTTACAGTCAGAGCATTGCTTTGGTCATCCCTAGAGTTTGGCTGGCTGGAGCACTTCAAACTCAACGTTCTCTTCTTGCCCTGTAACTCTGGAGGAAAGCATTTAATATTTTGAAAAGGTCTCCAGGCAAATTGCTCTACAGTTCTCTATTTTTTTGTCTTAAGTGAAGCACTTCAATGAAAAGTAACTTCACCTGCTTGGCTCTGCTCCCTCCTCACTCTGTGAAGTATACAGGCTACCAGTCAATGAGAGACTCTAACTTAATTCATTTGATTTGGACTTGATATTGTAAACAAGAAACTTAATAACAGTTTATTTTTCATATAGATACCTGGTTTTGGATGGAAACAGCCACTATGAAATTGAAATTGTACAGATTTCAACTGTTCAGATACTTACAGAGGGATTTACTCCTGGAGGTAATTTTTTTCATTAAATACAAATTGACTATTAAGAAAAAGATGAAGTGGTAATTATTGTTCAAGCTAGACAGTGCATTTCTGGTAGCTCAGGTGTAACTACATTGTATTACAGTGGTTCTCGGAGTAGAGTGTAGTGCATGGAAGCTGTCCATGTGGCTGATGGGATTTTAGGTGAAACAAGAATTCAGACATTACTTTAGGACTTTAATAATGGGGGAACTTCTTGATAAAGGTGATCGTCACCTGGTCTGATCCATTCTCCTTGCTAAACATCTATGGATTGGAAAGCTCACTGGAGGGAGCTATCAGTCTTAGCTTCTGTTTCAGAATCCAGCTAAGATTTCTCTTCTATTTGTGCAAACAACTTAGAGGAGAGTAAGAGAAGCTACTCAAAAAAAAGATAATATATATATTATGCTTTCTTAATTTCATTCAAGATGAAGGGTTGGCTAAGTGAAACTGCTAATATCTTGGAATACTTTGGTAGCTACTTAACTGCCTCGTATCTGGACAGATTTCTTAGTATTTCAGGATGAACTTAAATATGATTTCATTGAAATGAGAGCAGACAAGGTCAGGAATTTTAATAATTGCTTAGTAAGCAACATCTCTGTCACTGCTGGAATTTTTAATTGGACAGTCCGTGCAGTGGCAGTACAGCATGTTAACTTTAATGAACTTGGTATTCAAATCAATCAGATGTGTTGCAGAGTTGCTTAATGCTCCTGTAATTTCTTGTTCATTACTATTCTGATCGCTTTATCTTTTTGCCTGCCTGCCTTCCTTCTTGATGGTAGAAAAAGATATTCACACTTACACCAGCCTTCTGGAGAGCCAGCATATTACTGAAGGTATCGCCAGTACCTTGTGTGAGCATGACTCACTTCAGCATGCTGTTACGACCCCTCTCCCATCTGTCTTCCCTTGCAGTGCTAGTTTTTTGCTTGATCTATAGCTGTTCAACTTAAGACAAGTTATGTTCATGTATTTATCCCTTCCCATCTATTTAATAAACTGAGAATGAATGTTTTGTAACTGCTTGGAGGAGAACTAAAACACTTGATTCCTCCTTTAGACTACATGTACATGTCTGTGCTAGAAGAGGGAAGACTTCTACCCATCACCTACTTTAGCAGAGATGTGCTGAATTCTGTACACCAGGAATGAGCAACATATTGTGTGTGTACTGCCTAGTACCTGGTACAAGCTGTTAGGCTGACTGGGTAGATGCAGGAGAGCGAGTGATGAAGTCGGATTGCAGTCTCTCCTACCAGAGGAGGAAATAGCTGTGTCTGCAAATGCTGTCTGCAGGCTTTTGATCACATTGCTTAGACCAGGATTGTCTTTGTTTGGCTTCTTGGATATTACTGTCATGGCCTCAAGGACCTTCTTGTGCAAACAGTCTTTGTAAAAAGAACTTTGCAAAATGTCCTTCTGTGTGTGGTGGTGCTGTTCCTGTGACTTAGTTCGTGGCTACTACTTCAGTAAATAAGCAAGCCAGTAACTGAATGTGAAGGATCAATGTGCTGTTTTACACAAAGCTTTTGTTTCATTTCTGTATTCTTGCTTTGGTTTATCTGTGCAGCTAGAGTAGGAGAGATGTAAACAACTTCTTACCATGCTGCTGTCAGAGCAATGTCTTTTGTAGTGGATTTCCTTCAGGAAATAAACAAAGTTTTTGCCAGCTCCTATTGTGGAAGCATCTTTCTCAACCTTTGCCAAATTTGGTGGGGCTTATCACTGATGTGCCAGACTTGGGATCAAGCAAGGATCCCTGTTTGATACCAGTCTAACTGGACAAGAGTAGTTCAGTTTAGAAACTGCTGGCTGTATTGTGAAGCCATGGTATCTATTTAAGAGAAGGCAGATGGTAACACTGAAATACAAGAGTTTTGTCTCTGTAATTAGTGGCTTCTACAGGCTCTGCCTCAGTGACAGAACTAGACAATACTGAGTCTGCACATTGCGCTGCCTGGCATTAACACCCTTTTGTCACCGTCTCCTGATGCTGCACTTGGTGCACTTGCAGTTTTTAGTGCTTTGAATCAAGTGGTGAGATAGCTGTCTTCAACTGTGACTATTAGCTAAAAAGTTGTGTTTATTTAGTTTGTGAAGTTTTGTTCATGATTTTTTTTTTTTTCAGGAGGTAATACTCGTGCCATAGGTATGATTCTACAGTATAAAGTACCAGGATCAGAGGAGCTAACACAGATGAAGTTTACAGCCAGTGAAGACTACACCTCTAACAAAAAGTTGTCAGCAAGCTGGCTGGCAGCTATGCATAAGGTAAGGGAGGGAGGCGTAAAGTCTTTGCAAGGAGCTTTGTAGCAGAAGTGAAACTTCAAGCAGTCAATACAGTAATGTTTTGTGTTTATATTAGGCAACAAAACTTCTTTATGAGTCTCGGGACCAGTAAGAACAGCAGACTGTTGGCAGCTGGAGGGAAGACACCAGCCTTGAAGGACCTGCCTCTCACTTTGCTAACCTGGCGGCTAGGTAACACTTGTTCTTCTTGACCTTTTGTCATTCCAGTGTGGTTCATTCTGTAAGATCTGGCAACTGCAATGTTTTATTTTGAACCATGAGTATTCACTATAGTGTGCAATATGTATACAATTAATGCTTTAAACAGTCTCACCTTTTAAGACTTTGTATATTTTGTTAAACCTTTATTGGCACTTAATATGAAAGTGACCTGCACTACAGCTAATGTACAGCACAACTTTTATAGTAACAATTATATATACTGTTTGCCACAAAAAGCAAACAAAGGTATATGTCTCTTCTGCAGAGAATAGCTTTTGGGTCTAGATCTCAGGTTTTTCCCTCTATCCAAATGTTTAAAAATCAATGTACAATAAAATCTGCCTTAGATATGATTTTATAGAAGTCAATTGATTTTTTTAACACATCTCACCAAATACCACCAAATTGGAATTACATGATTTTGAAACTTCCCTTCTGTAATAACTAAGCTTCCAGAATAATTTTTAGTTTTGTATTTTCTTTTTGGTAACTAGCTTTTGTTAATCTAACTGTAATGGTATCTGGAATTGTATACATTTTAATGTACAAAAATGAATAAATTAATTCACTTATTTAAAAAATGAGCTGATGCTTTCACAGTGTAGTTTCTTTAATGATAGATAGTATAGTCTCTGTCTGAACTCTGAAAGCTTTGACTTGTTATAGGCAGCACCCTAATCTTAAGCTTTGATAATTTGCTAAAACTACTGGCACGAATCTTCTGCCTACACATGCTGTATACCAGGCGTCTTTCTGCCTTCCATCTCCCTCAACAAGCACGCAAGGCTCAGTTGTCAGCCTGTGTGCAGAGCATTTCTAGGCAAGTATTTATTTGCCACGGTTGGAATACTGCAGTTTATAGTGTAGGTGCTTTAAAAATTATTTGGTAAGTCAGTTCCTGTGCAAGTGGTAAAACAATGAGGAAATTGCATCAACAGAACGTGAGAAGCTATACAGGTAAGTTTTTTTTATGTAGACTATGACCAATGGCATGTCCACAGTTGCTATTAAAAAACAGGAGAATGCAGCCATGCCTTAGCAGTACTTTATTGTGCACATTTACATGTTCTCTGAATTAGTGTATCATAGGCTCTTGAAATCATCACATTCATGTAGCAAATTCTTCAACAATAATACCCTTTCACTTTTCACCACAATATATACAGTTAACGCTAATCTGTGGTAAAAGCAAGTTACAGCACTGCAGAAATGGATATATAAATTATACACAGAACTTGTACATGAAGAATTAATTAAATTGCATACTGTTTAATGGGAGAAAATTACAAGAAATATGGCTACAACTTATAATGGGAAATTCAAAATATACTTTTGGTATATAAAATCATGTACAATTAAAATTCCAGTGAAGTGCTTTTTTTTTTTTTGCTTGAAACTACAATGTAGTGGAATAGATTATTGCATAACTTGCCTTGGCAACAGATGTAGGCTGCCAAGAACCACAGAAACTGTCCTTAAAAATTACATATTGCCTTTCTTAAATCCCTCTCTATACCTCATTTCTTTCTTCTCCTCGACTTAGCATCTACACACCTCACTTTCTACTTCTATTCAGTCCTTCATATTTTCTTTTAGACTGACCTGGGCAGACTTCAAATTATACAATATAACTCTTACCTGACTCTTACCTTTCTCAACTATTGCACTTTCATCCATGCAGACATACAAATCCCTTAAGCTGCTGCAAGTTCACTATAATTGTTCTGTCCTGAATGGACAAACTGCAGTGGTTAGTAGGGGAACCTTTACATTAGTAGAGGTAACACTGGTGCTGTAGGCTGAATAATAAGAAAATATAACACCAAGTGACCTATTCCTTAGGGGCTTTGAGAAGCGTACAAATGCTGTTTGTTTGGTTAGTTTTCTAGCTTGAGTCTAAATGCAAATAATACTAGATGCTAGACTATGTAAAGCTTTTGTTGGGGTTTTCTAGACTAGGATTTAAGTATGTAAGCACGTTAACACTTAAAATCCTAGCCTTCATAAAGCTTTGGTGACTACGTACTTATGCATGTAATAGGTGAAGATTTTGTGTCCTAGAACCCAAAAAGCTGATCAGCAATGAGAGAACTCAACATTCACTGGTATTGAACAAAATATCCAAAATCCTGACGTGGGACAGTTACTGTGGGGTTGGAGCAAACTGGACAGCGTATCTGCACTTCGCAAATGACACCTCTGAACACTTAACACAAGAAAGCTCCTACCACGGAACTTTAACTTAATACACTGCTTTAGACAACAGTTGGTAGAACACTGTAGGTAGTGGAGATACCGCTCTCCTCATCAGTGGTGGGTCACATAAAACAATCTTCATTTACAAACTGCAGATCTGGAAAATCTTGGATGCTGTCCATTTAACAAGAGAAAGCACCATTAAAACTAAATATCATAGTTTTATTTCTCCATGTGAAATGATCAAAAACAATGGCTCCAGTGTATGTTTTAAGTTTCCAGTTACCATCAAGGTATTGCACTGTTGTATGACTGAAATCAAGCAAGGGTTCGCTGTCTAGGTTTTATTCGTGGATATAACTGTAAAAACAAAATGAAAATATTAGGCTTTGCATGGTTGATACCAGTTTAAATATAAATCAATTTAATTACAACCAAAGGGTACTTAAAAGAACTGAGTGATATGAAGCGTTTTATGGGTGTGAGATGCGTTTCTGCTTGTAAAGCTACGGCATGTTCTTAAGTTACTTCTGAAAAGTTAAACCAGCAACAGTGGGAAGCCAAGGGCTGACTTACTCCTTCAAAGAGCACCGAAACTACGCTACAGGACATATCTACGTAAGTACAAGAGTTCCCTGTTTAGCCCTAGAGCTTGCTTCAAGCTCTATAAGGCTTTCATACACATTTTGTCCTCTGTATTGCTCCACTTAGAGGCCTTACATTCCTGGTCTTTTGTGATAGCAGTGTTACGTTTGACTGAGCACAGCATAAATGACTTTCCTGAAGCTGTCACCTTCAAAGTTTCTTCCCATTTTAAAGTTGTATAAATATATTGCTTACCTTGTGCCAGGTATTAAAAACCTTCCTAAACTTTTGGGCTAAAGCCTACAGCTGCCTAATAAAGCCACTGTACTTTGCACAGGGGCCTTATCTTTTAACCAAGGGAAGTAAATCTTACTATACTTTGTATATATTAGGCTGTAATAACTTATTAAATAAGTGTAGGACTAATCTCTTAATCGTAGCCTCTCCTTTCTGTTTTCAGTGATAGAGGCCTGACAGAATAAGGATACTCTGCTTTGCACAGCTTAATAGTGGAGCATTCAGATGGTGCACAGAGGGAGTCTGACCACAGATCCATCTTGTGGTCCTATTTTCAAAATTAAAAAAAAAAAAAAAAAGAGAGAGAGGAGAAAGTAACTTAGAACTTACCCCAAGAAGATTTTTAGGCACATAGCCTTCTTTATCATTGAGGCGGGCCCACCACCACTCTGTTTCATTGTCATCCTTGCGTCGCAGAATAGTAATGGCATCGCCCTCGTGGAATGACAACTCATCATTATTCTGGGCTTCGTAATCCCACAGAGCGTACACCACTCCTTTATTCATCACTCCCAACTTTTCCTGCACTCCTGTTAACAACAAATTAGACAATACACTAAACGGTAAAATAACCTGTTTTTCCCCTCTGAGATGTTTAGGGTGGACATTGAGGCCCAAATATTAGTCTCATTAATACCATTCCATGAACAATTTTCAGCACTTCTTGAAACAACTTCAGAAATTTAACTATGTGACAAAATCAAATCTGGCAGAATAGTCAAAAACAATTTAGAGCATGAGGGTTTTTTTTGCTGTTGGTGGTGGTGGTTGTTTTCTTCATATATATAAATATATATATACATATATGTACAATGGAAACCATGGTGTTTTTTTGTTGTTGTTGTTTTGTTTTTTTTTTCAAATAAGGAAAATAGTTTTGCAGATGTCTGGTGCATGTTTCTCATGGGCCTACATTCTGTAACCGATCTTCTATATAGTAACACTTGAAGCTTTTGTAAATCTGTACGATGTCAGGTATACAGAGCCTTAACAAAGCTTTTAGCCTTTCTCTGTAAATTAAATTTCTCTGCTCCATCGAGGTACTTTCTTGCAAAATATGTCTCAATGTAATCTGCTAAAAAATTGTGCATCTGGAAGTTAATGTCTTTATTGAGATACTTGACAACTCACAGTTACTGTGAGAACCTCCCACTGCAAACATTTCCTTGAAATTAAATGAAATTAATACTTAAAAATTAGCATTAGAAGGAACCTGTGAGCAAAGAAGGCAAGGATTGTAAGCGACATAACCAAAAGACTTTTTTTTTTTAATATTTGAAAAAACATGCAGGGCAATATTCTCAAGTCCGGGGCCTAAGCAGATGTTTCAGAGTGACAGGAAAGGGAGGAATTTTACAAAGGCTAAAAAAAAAAAGTTTGTAAAGTCTGATCACAGCTTACCGTACAAGAACTGGGAACACTGAATGTAACCTTCTTCCATCTCTTCACACTTATCTGCAGCAGTTTCGATATCACTTATAGTTGAAGCAAAAATAGCTGCCCCTGATTCAACCAGTAGTTTACACAGATGAACACTATTGCAAGAAGCAGCACAATGCAAAGGTGTCCTGAAATAAAGCAAAAGTGTAGGCATCAAAAAAATAAAGTTCCAGGAATCCTATTTTGTCTTGCAATACAGCATTTAGTCCGTCTGTTTTTAAAGCCAGTTGCTCTTTATGATTATAGTGTATATGTGCATTGTTCTAAACCTGCTGAACAACCTGGAGTGGATTCCAACGCTTACCTGACTCCAGTAAAGCCAAACATTTTAAAATAGATGTTAACAAAAATAGCAATTTTCATAGCTTGCAGGACTGCTGGACATAAAAGGATATTTTTCAATATGAGGGAATTTGAATTATAAAATAAGGTGGGGGAACAAGTGCTTGGCATAGCATGGTTTCCTATCTCCAAACTCTTTACAAGTGCTACATCTGCTTGGAAGGCTAGACCTATTCTTCAGAAACACAATCTGTGGATGGGTTACATAAAAATGAAGCATAAACTTTTGTCGCTCATTATTTAAATCACTTCAGCATGTAAACACAAAATGCACCTAAAAGGTAAAAACAAAATACAGTATAATTTATGATTCAAGGGTGATCGCACGTGGGTTAAATATCCTGGAGCTCTACATTTGAGTTTGTCACCATCTGGAGATTAGAAAGTGCTCATTTACTGGGAGAAACAGGGAAGGAAATTGTTCCTCAAACAGGTCTCCACTACATTTTGGATTTGCATCAAAATAGCATTTTTCTAGATGCTAAGTTAAAAATCTTATTACTTACCACCCATCGCTATCTGCTGCATTTACGTTTACCCCAAAATCAAGGAGAAACTTCACAATGTGGTGATGGCCAGCACACACTGCGTTATGCAAAGGTGTAATTCCTTCATCATTGGGCTTGCTGGGATCATCAACCTATTGAAAATATAAAACAGTTCAGCACTTTTGTTTTCTTTTTTTAATATTTGAAAGAGGTTGCATTTGCTTAGAAGCTCACCTCGTATATGATTCTTTGTACAAGATCAAATTCTCCCTCCAAGGAAGCATCTAGGAGAAGAGCCAATGGATTGAACTTCACCCGCAAACCATGGCCTGTTCTTTCCGAGTTAGGTTTCTTCAGGTTGGTACGTTTGGTCTGGGTGGAAGTGAAGGTTTAAAGCATTACTTCAGGTTGCAGAGGTGTTAAAAAACATTCATTACTTTTTATGCCGATGAGGAATTCCATTTGCCTTGGATGGCCGTAAGAACTATGCAAATACTTCTATTACAGTCTACTAATAGAATACTCAATACCTTACTGTAACCTACTCAGTTTAAAATGAGAAAGCATGCTAGAAGCTCCTACTTAAAGGTAACAAGTACAAGGGACAAAAGTATTAAGCCAACGGTTTTTGAGCACCACAATCTTAGTTGTGTCTAATATGAGCTGAATACATCTCTGGCAGATGGTCTGAGACTGTGTCACTACTTTAGCTTAGACTAGAAAGCGTGACAATTAAACATGAGAATTGGTTTCTACTCAGGGGAATTTCTGCCTTAAATTAGTTAAATTGTCAGCTGTAGGTCAGTACCAAAAAGACTTGCTGTGAGAAAAAGTCCATAAGGCTATTTTATGTAACATTCTAGATGGTGTAATCAGAAGAAACATCCTCAAGATCCAAAGCACATTTAAATGTGTTTGAGAATATTCTGCATCATTCATGTCCTTGCCACTTTCCAGAAAAATAAAATCTACTATTAATTAGAGCTTTCCAGAATGTGTTTAGTCTGTATCATCACAAGGTCTGTTCTCATTTACGCCCGTTTAGCATGGCTATTTCGGTTTGGAAAATAAGCCTCCCAAGATATGAGTAATATCTGTTGCTAACATACTCCATTCTTCCAGAAGTATCCTGGTTCACTTGTCCTGGAAAATGCATACAAAAAGCCCTGTGCACACTGCAGTCAAATTGTAAGAGGAATGCAAGGTTTCTGCTAAAGAATCTATGATAACTCTAGGTGAGTCAAGAAGTAGAGATATGTTTTGAAATCAGTGTTAAATGAGTCATGTTAACAACTAAGAATAAAATTCGTTTTGCTCCCCACCTTCAATTCTCCATATGCTGTAGATTTTGGTATTGACAAAGGCAACTAGTGTTGAAAAGACTTTGGTGCTGGATGAGGACTTGGAAAGCAATTCAAATTGAGACAAATCCCTTAAACAAACATTTCTGCTAAAACAAGTCAGCTGTGTTTCTGTTAGTTTCGTCAGCCCTAGTCTCACCTCTCTCTACTGAGAGGGGGAAAAAGGAATGCATTTCTCCCAGAATAGCTTTTCAGCTTGTATGCAAATTAAAAATCTCCACTGCAATTCATAGGTTCATATAAACAGTTAGCTTTGTAGCCCTGGGGAAATGAAAAGTTATTTTTCATGGTATCTCAGATACCACAAAGCTTCTACGACAATACTATATCCCAGATGAAGTTCTACATCCTAAATTACATACACAACCTCCTGTTGCCTGTGTCTTTTTTCCTTATTAAACAACTCCACTAGTAAAGAAGCTATTCCATCAGATTATTCCTTGGAGTCACTTTTTTTATATTATTATTTTAGTATCAAAACTCGTAATGCAAGCATACCATTTAACCTTAAGCATAACTGGAAGAGGGTAAGCTTAACACACAGCTAATTCCGTAGTTCAAAATTTGTCTTTTAGTTACTTACTGGAGGAACTGGAGGAGGAAGAGCAGGTTGCAAAGGAACTTCATCTTCTACTGGAGAACTGACCTCAGGTGTGGGACTGGACGACTCTTCAGTAGAAGGAACTATAGCAACATTGTTGTTGTTGTCTTCAGTTGTCTCAGGTGTTTGATTTGTGGTTTCAGTGCTGATCAGTTCCTCAGTAGCAGGAGAAGGTAATTCATTATCGTTGGCATCTGATGAAGGAGGGGGTGGCTCATCAGGAACAGGAACTATAGGTTGCACGGAGATGGGTTCCTCAATATTGCCATTGGTACTGGCGTTACCGTTATCAACATCAGCTAAGATGCCTATGAAGTCCTGGGGATTGCTTGGCTGATAGAAAGGAGCACTTTCTATTCCTCCAGCAAGAGTATTAAAGCGCTGATACAACAATTTTTGTATATTTGGTCCACTTGGGCCTTCTGGTTCCGTGATAGAACTACGCTTCTTTAGCGGCCGAGGAGCATTGGCCAATTTTCTCCTCAGAGCTTCCAGGTCAGCATCGCTTTGATATCGCAGGGGTGAGTGCACGATAGGTGTGAGCTTTGTAGGACTGAGAGGACGAGGAATGTTTTCCACATTGCTGTTTTCACTGGGTGGTGGAGCGTTTTCCAGCTCTTGATCTTTTTCAGAGACCTCAGTCTGAGGCTGAGATTGTGGCTGTGAAGGAGTCTGGGCAGGCAAAGAACCATGAAGGAATGGCAGCGGCGAGGGTGAAGTTGAACCAGATTGTAAGACAGGCTTTCCATAAACTGAAGGAAAAAACAATGGAAAACAGTGAAGAACTATTCTCAAATTATGTAATAAAATATTTGCAAATAAACCAGATGTCTTTGTTGCTACTTGACACTAGTACAGAAAATAATTATGTTGGAATCCATCAAAACAAAAATAAGTACTCACCTGTTGGCGATGGCAACCACCAACTCTCTATGCACAATTTTTTTCAACTTACTTATAAAGCATAGATGGAGCATCCAGACTGTATTGTTCTATTCCTATCTTGTTTTAATTAATAGGCAACTGAACATATTCTCATTTATCACCCCCAAAAGAAATGGGATCATTCTGCTGCCATACTACAGACAAAAAAGCAAACAAACAAAACTTTTCTCACGGATTTAGAGAGGCTTCTCAAACAAGATGTCATTTATATTGATACATAAACTAAGCCTAATGAATAGATTTTAATAGTCTATTTCAAAGGACAAAAAAAATAACGTATATTCTACCTGCTTTTACTGACTTATTTAAGGTATTATATACAGCTTGCTGATAATTCTTTGGTGGTGTTGCTTGTTGAAGATACATTGAGTAGATGGAACTGGAGTTCACTGTCTGTGGCCCTTTTCTGGGAGACTGAGGTCTTGATCCTTTATCAGCTAGAAAAGGTCTGATGGCCACAGTTAAAGGCAGTTCTGGCCTGCCATCTCCTCCTGGGAACAAGGGGGGGCCAGAAGGCTGATACGTGGGGCTGGGAGGTACAGAAATCCGCTGCTGAATCTGCTGTGAAGAGCTGGGTTGATGCACGTTGCTTGGCGGCGGGAGTGGAACAGGTCTTTGCCGATTTGTTATACTCGTTCCGGGTCTGGGCAGGCTTCCATCCTTCCTTCTTTCTAGAGAATTTGTAGAACCTGTTCCTAAGGGAACCGGGCTTGGATAGGTCCCATAGTTTTGAGGTAACTGCTTGCTTACACCAGGAATTGTTGGTGGCACTTTCCCCAGGTCAAGGCCCTATGCAAGAACAAAAAAAAGTGTAACACCTCATTAAATAAAATACTTGCAAGCAAGAATATTCTTCATTCAACAAAACAGACTAATGATGTGTGACAAGAAAGGAGTCAGTGTAAGTAATTTGTCTTCCTTAAACACTACACGATTCTACCTGAATTTACCACCAAGACCTACTGTTTAGAAGCATCTTCAGTTATAATACATTAATATGAATCCAGAACTACTTGAGTACTTTCAAAGCCTTAATGACCAGATCTAGGTTCTGGACCTCAGTATCTATTTGGTAATTGATAATGTATAATGTGATAGTAGTGACAGTTTACCAAAACAATTTAAAGACAAGGCCATTATTCTTTAAAGATTATAGTGTTAAAGAATTCATGAAGTACAAGAACAACAGTGCAGACAGACACCACCAGTGGACTCACTGGAGGATGGATTTATTTTTTTTTCTTCTTTTTTTTCCCAAGAGAAAGAGCATGTTGAGAAGTGGTAATTCGCACCAAGGAAAAACAGTAACAAAGATGTGAATTGGAAAAATAGGAAGGTGGGGAAGAGGATTAGGACAAACAAATGGGGAGAAAAGGGGAAACCGGATATGTGAAAGAACAGAACGTTCTATCAACAAACTACTTAGGCTGAAAAAAAAATCCATCAATTGTAATCTGCTAAGAATACAAAGGAAAAGGGGGGAAGGGATACAAAGGTAATTTCACTTGTGACATTTTAAATACTTATAAGCAGAGAAATAAAAAAAAGTGTAGATATCTGAAGCAAGTTTGGCTGTGGCAGCCAAAGGTTCATAATTTCAGCAAAACAGATCTAAAAATGCACCGCAGAGTAAACCCACCAGCTTATCAGTACTTCCTAATACTGAAGTTGGCAAAGGTTGGCTGGATATAGTTCCTTGTTTTAAAGCAGTGTCCATGCTCGATTCTTTCCAGTCTGTGTTGGAGATCTGAGGGGGTTTTACCACAGGGGCTGAGCTCTGCTTAAGTAATGGCCAATTTCCATCATTAGCTTGAAAACAGATGAAAACACTATTTAAAATAATCCATACCACCATTGTAAACAAGCAATAACAACACGCGAAATGGAACAGGTTAGATTACAACAGGATTAAGTTGATTCCAGAAATCAGATGAAGTGCTATGTTTGATTCAGAAATCAATACCCAAAGCCCAATCACTGTATATATAACATGCTGTTTGTTAGCCTTTGACATTTGAATTGTACCACAAATTCCTATAGAAAAAAGATTGTTAAAATTTTGCTTTGAGTGTTGCACATTTTACTATTAAAAGGCAAAGTTAAGTTCAGAGAAGAAGTCTTTACAGAAACACTTAAGCGTATTTCCTTTGGTACTCTCCAGGAACACTGTCAAATTATGACACATGTTAAATCTACGTCTCCATGTGGACTTATTCCAAATTTAACCTATTGTTAGTGGGCTCATTGACTCATAACAGGAAGTAAAACTCATTTTAAGAATGTGGTAGAACAAAAGCCTGCATTCCTTTACTGGATGTGGCTCCTAACTTACCTTTTGTTTTTTCCTCTACATACTCACCTGATCAGCATTGCCTCAGAGATTTAATTTTAAAGAAACATATAAGGTCAGCTGACAACAAGAAGTCACAGTGCCAAAATACAAGTCCTGGACTTTTATCTTCATTGCATGAAAAAAAAATCATGCACAGCTGCATGTAAACTGCAGCAACAAATCCTTAACAAATCCTAGATGCTTTGATACATTACTTTATTAACTGCAACAGACTATTTACTTTCTGTTCCCCAAGTGAGAGAGTTTAAATCATTTTATAATTAGATCTGGCTTACAGTAACTCTGCAGATCCTTGGCTAGATTCTAGGGCTTAAATCTGCTTTTGACAGATCAAATTTTAGATGTCTCTAGAGTGACCAGAGATCATTTCTCCTTCCCTATCGCCTGCAGTTAACTTAGTGGAGCATTTAAAGATGACATGTAACACTTTACTAGGCCAGGGCAACTAAGTGGGGGGAGGAGATTAACTGAGATTTCTGGACCCCATAGTAAACTCATAGCAAAAGCCTATAGTAAAAAAAATAAAATCAAATGACAACCAGGCAATGTTTCCTGTTTCGTTTCACTCTTAAGCCCCTAGAAAATAGAATCAGCAAGACTATTTATAGGATTTCATGCCATCCTCTGTCTAGTATAGATGACAGTCTAAGAACAAGGTGCATAAAATATTTTAATTACATTGAATTTAACTTCCCCACTACTTTCTACATGAGCCTCATCCTTTTTAAATCCAGACCCTCTCTCCTCTTCACTTCTGTTTCATTCTGCTTCTGTAACAGAGTGTAACTGCTCCCATCTTCACATCCTTCATGTGACAGTCTGGCAGACTGGCAACTGTCACGCACTTTGCATGAGCACACCTTTCATGTACTGCCACAACCCAAGGTGGATCTCATGCACTTAACTAAGCTGCTGTTGTGATCCCCAACTGCAGGGTATGGCACCAGGTGCTCACAGGAGGCAACCACGCAGCATCTCCCTTCTGCCTTTGGTTTGACTCTCAGCCACCCCACAGCCACTTCAACCAGCTGGATTCAATTTCTCTTCCAAATGTACCCTCTTGTCTACCTGCCTGTAAGACTACCCAACACCCAGTGCATTTCAACTCCCACTAACCAGATTTGTATTTACATAAATAAGACAGTGACATAGACACACAAGTTCCTGTGTATTTTCTCTGATTTTACCTAAAGATTATTGTAGGTCTGGATCCATGATACTTGCTACAGCAACTGAGGTATAAGCCAAGTATAGCATTTTTGTCCTGCTGAAATCAGCAAGATTCTTGCTATTGACCTGGACAAGGTGAGCTTTTATCCCACCTCTGGGGCCAGTGCAAAACAGAAACTCTCAAACTTTCACACAAAATAACTCAAGCTAAATGTGTATATATACATCTATCTGCTCCGAGATAGACTAGAACATCTTTTGGTGCTTACCACAAATTTTCTAATAATAATTCTCATTTTTTTTTCAATGAAGAAAATTCATCCCTAGAATGCTATTGCAATACTCTAAGGATGAATTTGCCACAAATCCATTTACTTCAAATGTGAAAAGCAACTTCTGAACAATTTTACATCTCAACAGCATCTACTACATACCAGCCCACAACACAAGTTCTAAAGATGCTGTTTAATATGCATCTGTATGCAAGAGCTCAGATGACCATATTAAAAACTGAGTTCTTAGCTAGCCAAGTATCTTCTACGGACTCACAGTGCTGGGTGTCAAATAGAGTAGGTGCCAGACGGATGACATTGTGAACAGCAGACTGAAGAGAAGTGGGAGGTGACAGAATAGGATCCGCTATTATGTCTAAATCAGAAACCTTCCAGGTGTCTGGAGATTTTTTCACACACCCCCAGTCTGTTTCTATCGGACACACCAAGGCAGATCCAGTTACACAGAAAAAGAAAGAAAAAAAAAAGTAGTGGAAAAATTAAAACAATGACAATGGAGAAATTAGAACAGGAACACACAGATAATGAGAAACAAAAGCATGACAGTTGAAAAAAAATCCCATTTTTATTTCTTCCAGGGAGCATATAAAATTCTCCTAAAATAAATCTATCTTACTGGACTTCTTTCAAGTATGTTCAAAGTAATAAATACAAAGTCAGTCCTAAGGTAGAATAAGTACTTTTATAAAAATCAAAGAGCTCTCATTCGTAGATCTTAAAACCTTGTGAGGTCAGTCCAGAAGTATGGATGTGTTTCTAGTAACGTTAAGACTTATAAAACAGTGAATTATTTCTGGTTTGTGAACTTAAAAGTTATGAACTGTCCCATACATTGGAGAAGAATTCACATATCCAAATCCAAAACTGCTGCAAATCTGTCTTTTCACCTCACAATTAAATCCTTCCATACTCTTAATTTTTTCAATAAAAGCAGTGATTGGGTTTCTATAGCCTTTGAATCAAACTAAAGATATTGTTAGATCACTAATATCATTGGAAAATGTGAAGATTTTTGTTTGTTTGTTTGTTTAAAGTTCTGTTGTTGTTTATGTTCACTTCCTGACTTTGGGATTTTTGGGGTTCCTGTTGTTCTTTCCTACAGACTTAGGGAGGTTCTGATAGTCTTTCCTTCAATCTTTTCCTCCCTGTTTGGAAGCATCTTGCAAGCTTTGTTGGCGTATCCAGTTTTAAGTATTGGAATGCATGTGAATATTGCAGAAGCTTTGGTCTAGCAGTCTCATCTCTTATCTCATTTCTAGGTCTCTCCCAGAAGATCGTGCTAAATCAAGTCCTGTGATTAGATTGATTGGACTGTGCATTTTTTATTTTTATTATGTATATTTATTTGTATTTATAAATCAATATTTATTTGTATTATGCATGTTAAGCTAGCCACTTATTAAGAACTCTGATTTTGCTAAGATGTGAGCACACAAGGGAGCTGCACCAAAATGAAAACTTAATGCACAAGTGTCATGACTTGCTTCTGTTAGTCTCCAATGTAAATTTAAAAAAGTGTCTTCTATTTTACAATACAGATAGAATTATTAATTTTGGGAAACATGGGAATCAATTTCAGTTATGCAGAATACTCTAGAGGGGCAGCTCCTTCACTAATGAAGGCAGACAGAAGTAAACACCATCAATGCTAAGGTTATGCCACTTTAGAAATGCTTTAAGAACCACAAATACTCATCTCTCTGTAGGAGCAAAAGCTTCCCATAGTTTTATTGCATTCTCCTACTTAGTCTCCTTCTGGGAAGTAGTATTATTTTTACTAGTTCACTAGTTTTGGTTTGCTGTGCATATACTATGAATAGTTGTTTATAATATTTTTTGCCACCAAGTTGATTTCATTATGATATTCAAACATACAAACTAATTCAAAAGCTATTAAGACAGAACAGTTAATTCACAAAATCTGTAAAGGAACATGTAATCCTTTTAGTGTTTTACCACCTAGTAAAATCACAAAGAAAACATACTCTACCTTCTGAGAAAAACTCACGGGAAAGAGGTGAAAATGGCTCATACCAAGCAAGTACTGTCCAGTGAACTTGAACACATCTAAACATGCCTTTTCTGCTACAGAAATTATCTCAACACAGGATCTCTTACAATTACTCCCTTTCTTATTACTCCTTTCCAAATAATATATATTAACGATCATCACACTTAGGTGCTTACCAGATTTTGATCTCCCGTGTGTTGAGCTAGAAGCAATGGTGAGAGACTGTGGTTTAACTGGATCTACTGGTACAGCGTAAGTGCCAGCACTTGGAACTTGGATGTAAGGTCCTACAGCTGCCACCCGTCCTGAAGCACTCAAAGATGATTGGGGTGATGAAGTTCCATTAATACGATTCAACTAAAAATCAGACAAATTGAAACGTGAATTTCCATTTAATCTAGGCATTTGTGCGTGAAAAGGAGGTCTGAATTTAATTATCTGGAACCATGCACTGTAGCTAATTCACTTTAATAAATTACTCCATGTTATGCAAAAAAAAAAATAAAGAACTAGGAAGACAATTTTTTTTCCTTAAAACTAACACCTCAAAAATTAAATTTCTCAGCCACAGCACATACTTTTCATGAAGAAAACTTTTACTGCTAAAGGTCTCTTTTCAATGTACCTTTTGTATAAATGAATAAATTTATGTATTGAAATCAACACCTCCAGCTAGGAATACACAGGGGAATCCATAAGTGATGTCTCTAGTCCTCAGACAAAATGTCTACTGATTTCTAGTCAAAGTCCCAGACAACTATCTGCTAATTTTATCAGACCCTTTATTACATTTTTATCATTTTTTCTGTTCCAGGGAAAAACAAAGACAAACAAAAAACCTACCTTTTTGATGCCTTTATGCTCTAAAAAACAGCCCATAATGAAACTTCCTACAAATATGGCGTGTACAACACGCACACAAAAAAGCAGCAGTTTTCTCTTATCTATGGAAAAACTTAAAACTATGTTAAGAAGTTTACTACTTCTATAATGGGCTCTTTACATGTAACTGTACTACTCAGCTGGGAATAGAGTGACATTCTATGTAGAATTAATAGGCTGCTGATAAACTAAAGTGTGGCCCTTTGAATAGTTTATCTTACAGGAATGTTTTCTTTTTGACGTGCCTCAACTTTTTTCTTGTATAGTCGTTCACGCAGCTCATTGATTCGCTTGTCCATCATGGCCACCTCCATATTACGTTTGTTTAACAGTTCTTTCTGCTGCTGAAGCTTGGAGTTCTGCTCCTGATTAAGCCTGTTCCGAATCTGAAAGGAGAAAAAAAAACATTAAAAAACAGCACTTGTTAGGACAGTTACTTCATTTTGTCTTTGTCAAGGTTGTTTTTAACATGTTGTTAAAAAAAATAAAATATGATGCAACATGGATCAGCCATGTTCTGACATCTGATTGTATGCTTCCACAAAGCCTGTCAAATTACCATGAACAACTAACTGTTATAAAGAAAACATTAGGACATGCTATCTTTTGCCAAGCTATTGGATACCTCGTAAGCATGTAGCATGCATCCCATTTATACCAACTGGATTAAAGAATTAGGCAAAAACACATTTCATAAAGCAGTTCCAAAATGAAATATTAAGTCCTAGAAAACACTTGTTAAAAGTTACATTTAACCACAATGGAAGTTTGAATATCATGGAAACTAAAAACAAGTGATATCAAACTTGTACAAGAAATTATGCTCTTAATTCTGTTTCCAGTTCCACACAAGTTCTTGATGCCTGGAAGGGAAGTTAACTGAACTGCTAGCACCCGGTCTGGATACCAGTTTTTCTCTCTGCATGGGGATTAAACTGAAGCCTTCACAGCAGGTTTCCAGTAAATAAGGAGACTGATTACCTTTATAGTTTAAATCAACTATGACATCCTGACACATTAAGTATTCTTAAGTATACTGTAAATTTTAAACAAAAACTGGACAAAATTCCAATGTGAATGGAATAGTTAATTATTGATGTGAAAGCTACTCTTCAGATGTACCAATATTTTTGGATAAAGATGTAAGATAGTGGTACAGTGAATAACATACGAATATAGTGTAGCTACATTAGTGTGCTGTATAGCATACTGAATAGTGCAGTGAATATAGCTCAGCTTACAATTTTGATTATTTTCTTAAAATGATACTTCCTATGTGTTTCTGTTTATTTACATTCTCCTTATAGCTATATTTTCACAATATATTTTTAAATTACTCTTATTTGCTGCCCAGTCACGTCTCCAAGCTAAGACAAAATCTAAGGGAATGTGCTATATCCAGTTCTTTGCAAATCAGAAAGGCACTGAAATGAAAATTGCTTTTGGAGAGAGATTACAAGTACTTTGTGCACATTCAGTATCTTCCATACTGCTCAGAAATGCCCTTCAGAACACTTTCACACTTTGCCCCATTATATGTATGAGCAACAACAGAAATAGTTTTGAAAGCTAATGAAATCCTGTTTTAAGAGGACGCTTGCATTGACATCCTGATATTTCAATTTTATCAGATCACAGAACAAAGTGTCCACCCATAAAGGCAGTAATATGACTTATTTCAACTGTCATTTAAACTGTATTTCTCAATATTTTACCTGTAGCTCCTGATACAATTTTTTTAATTCTACTGCTGCAGGTCCTGTTACTTGTCCATTGTAAGACTGAAACCCATTCAGCTTCCCCTTCCGTAAGTCTTCCAGTTGCTGAGTAAGTTGATCCACTTTTAATACTGCAGCCTGTAGCTCCTGCTGCTTCTCCTGGAACATGGCACTTATATGCTCAATTTCAGTTGCTAAAATTAACAAGATAACAATAATAAACAAGTGCAGAAGATACTGATAATTTTTAATTCTACGGGTATTGCTAAGAACAACATACTGGTTTTAAACCTGGTGTATTCATACACATAATAAACTACTTATAATGCATCAGGAATTGTTAACATTTACAACAGATACTCTAATTACTTATGACTTTATAAAAATAGATAATAAATTACATCATGTATAAGTTTCCTAGAAATTTCTGGCAACCGTTGTATGACAAATAAATGTTCTATGTGAAATCCTGTTACAGTGTACGACATTATTTGCCAGATATACAGTGAACAGCAAATAAAATCGAATAGTATACTTAGAAATCCCACATACACAGATTGCCATTCATGATCTTGCTATAATCCACTTGTCCTCTCATGGCACGGATTTTTTTCAACTTTGTCTCCTGGGTTTCAACACGTTCTTTAAGTTTTTGAAGCTTTTCACTCTCTGAAACAGACTGCTGCTGACGACGTTCTTGCTGCTTCAGGTAACGCAAACGTTGTTCCTAACAAAATAAAAGACAAAAGGTACTTGTTACCCTTGTATTTAGTAAAGCCTATCTCTATGATCACTGGTTTTTGGTTTTGTTTGGTTTGGGGTTTGTTTAAGCTTATTTTCCCAGCAATCAGAAAAACTTGTATCTAGTTAAAACATACATTTGTCCTCCTGAGGAAAAACAATACCTCTTTAAAATAAGTTTGTTAAATTTATGGTAAGAAATTCAAAATTTTAGACCAAACATCAATTTTGCAGATTTGTGAAACTATGTATTGCTTGAAGAATCAAGCCTATCAGTGAAACCTTCCTTCTGGCATTTGGCTTCTGCTGCTATTAATACTTTTCCTACCATTGCAAAATGAACTTCCAACACTGCGATCAAGCTTCTCAGTGAACACCAAGCACTCCCAACAGAACATTTACACAAGCTGGCCTACTAGAAGATAATGTTCCAGTACTTAATGACAGTCCTCCTGGTGGACACAGAGAAAATATTTACTTTTTCTATGTTTTTTCCACCAAAAAAAAGAGAATTGTTAGGTTTATTGCTTGTAAAGACACTGTGCCATACTCCAAGCATCCCATGTGTACTGTATTTTATAACACCAAGAACAAAGTCAAAAACATTAAACCCACTCTGTTTAGATTGTCACACCTCAGACTTCAGAAATATAATACATGAATATATTTGAAATGGGCACATTCTCATCTCACATCACTGTTACTATATCGAAGTGAATGAGCGAGTATATATGAATATAGAGTCGTGGGTGGTCTATTACAGATAACAAAGTGGGCTTCACAAAAGAGAAAAAAACTAGCGATGTTTTTATAAAGACACACAACTGTTGCTTCTTTAACCACTTAAGCTTATTTAAAGTGACTTGGGTGCATTGATCTGTACCCCCAAAACCCACATTTCCACACACTGACAGAAATCTGTATTTATTACAATCTCTATATTTTGTTTGCTGCTAATTATTACCTTAGCAACCAACATTTGCTGCTGATTTTCAATCTGCTGCTGTTGCCGGGCTGCCATGTCTTGAAGTTCAGAGAGAGTGAGCTCAACACGTGGATTCCCAACCTGTAGATCACAAAACATTACATCAACGTGGTGATGTACACGGAATGCTCTGATGTTAGAAACTAAATTCCCACTTGTCAGAGGAAGGCTAACACTCCCTCCCCAGTCCTTAGAAGAAGAAAAATGATGGATAGCTGTTAGAGAGGAAGGAAGACCAAAGTATAAAGAAAGGACACAGTTCACACACATACCAGCGACAGAAAAAGCAAGAAGGGGCAAAGCAGATGAAAGAGAGGAACACTAAGAGACAAAACAAAGAGGAGAAAAGAGACCTCATGCTACATTTAAATTTGCTTTCTTAAGATGTTCTGTAGAATTGGCATCCACTGCTGATATAACACACACAATAGTAGACATGCAAGCAGGAATATTAAGCAGGAACTGGAAGCTGAAGCTTCTTCCCTTTGCTAACACTTTCAGTGTAGGTACCTTGGCAGCTTGAATTAACAGTACGAGGGGGAATGCGCTAAAGTTGTACCAGGGGAGGTTTAGGCTGGATATTAGGAAGAACTTTTTCACTGGAAGGGTTGTTAGACATCGGAATGGGCTGCCCAAGGAAGTGGTGGAGTCACCATCCCCAGAGGTCTTTAAAAGATGTTTAGATGTAGAGCTCAGTGATAACACTTTAGTAGAAGACTTATTGGCGTTAGGTCAGAGGCTCAACTCAGTGATCTTGGAGGTCTCCTCCAACCTAGATGATTCTGTTGTTTAGCATTATTTACGTTGTGCAGGACAAGTACACACGAGAACCCTTAAAAGAGGTTGTCACTAAGCTCACATACCAAGACTGTGAAATGTCACAGAATCCCAATGGTTTGGAAGGGACCTTAAAGCCCACCCATTCCAACCCCCTGCCATGGGCAGGGACACCTCCCACCAGATCAGGTTGTCTAAAGCCCCATCCAGCTTGGCCTTGGGCACTTCCAGGGATGGGGCAGCCACAGCTTCTCTGGGCAGACTGAAGCATTTAAGATCAGAACCTGTGAAAAACAGTCTGTGCAAAGTGAAGTGGAGTAAAGGTGATCCACTTTGGATAATTAATTAGCCATTACTGTGCAAACTCTGAATGAAGAGAAGACCCCCAACCCCAAATCCACCTCTATCAAAGTGAAGAACCAGTGCCATATGGAGAAGCTTTCTCCCCTCCCTCCAGAAAAAAAAAAAAAAAAAAAAAAGACAAAACAAAACTCTGTATTGCCTTTATTTAAAGATGTCAGGATTTATTTTTATTTAGCTGCTGATTTCAGTTCGACAGACTGAGCAGAATGGCAATAATCCTAGACAAGAAATGTTGCTGGAAGCACCGCAGGAAGATTTCAGATAAAAGTTGTTCCACACAGGGCTTGCTGTTCTACTTTGGGGTCAGCGAAATGTAGACGAGCATTTAGAGATCTTTGGGGTTTAAAAAAAAAAAGGAAAGAAATCTTTATTATCAATGACACCTCTTCTGTTACCAAAGCAAGCTTTGGAGAAAGACAAAAATCATGGGGGGAAAAAAGCTAGATAAAGATTTAACACTGGCAAATCGGAACTCTGGTGGAGTAGCAAAGACAGCTTTGTTTAGAGGTCAACCACACAGCAATAGATCACAAGGGATGAAGAAAAAGGGTGAAGGAGGTGACAGTCCAGTGTGTGTGCTACAGGCCTGCATTATTCCATGGCAATGGTGGTGCAGGTAACGGCGCTGCAGTATTAGTAACTGTGCCCCCGCTGCTCAACCAGTGGGGCACCGGGCCTATGGAACAATTTCTCCAAATTTCTTCTTATCAGTGCTTTATTGTAATAGTACTGCTACAGCAACTGCCTATTTGGGGCTTTAATACAGTCTTTTCCCCTTTTCTATAAACAGACTTTATACATATACAATACACACAAAAAGCTTTAGCACAGCTAAAAAGAGATGGGAATTCTACTCTAAGGCTGGCAAATACAGAGATGGCAAAGAATCCCATTATTTAAAAGCTTAATGGTAGGAACAAGAAGGGCAGCTAACAATTGCTATAAAAATAGTAATCTTTGGTCTAAATTATAAGTGTTTAAGGCCTTGTACTGAATAACTCATAGACAGGAGTGGGGTTTTGTCACCCTTTTTGCATTTCAAAACTAACACATTTACAGAAGTCAGGGTACAGAGGCAATTATAAAAATTATTTAAAATTTATACAATTCTGTGACAATCTGTGTGTATTGTGTGTTTCCAAAGATGAATATCCTGCTTCAATATGTTCATAGTTTTGCCACCAAAAATAAGTAATTTAAATCTCTACATTAAATTACTTCAATTCAACCCTTTTTTCCCTGATATGCAATCACAGGAAAGACTGCAGTTTAACAAGACAAATTCCAGAAGCTGACACTTGCAAATACCTGCTTTGCTACTCAAGGGAAGACAGAAAGAAGGAAATAGGAAAAAAAAAGCCACAGGCTTTGGATTGCACATTTTTTTCCTGAAAGAGAATACCAGCCTTTGAAAAATTATGCCCCAAAGCTGAAAGTTCACAGCAGTCCAACATTTGTTGGAAGGTATTTTACACGTAATTCAGTCAGGTGATGGATCAACACAAAAGCCAGACTACCACACTGCAATACTTGAATAAACAATGGAGTATCTTCACCAAACTACATGACAATTACTATTAGTAAGCCACGCTGAAATTACGTGATTTCCTATACCCCTCACAGTACATCACTGCTGAAAAAGCAAAAAGAATTAAAAGTTTTGGATATACTGAGAATAGAGGTGTGTTGAATGAGTGCTTACAAAGTAGAATGTAGTCTAAAAGTTTTATAGATTAGGAAAAAAATTAAAAATCCCACTAAACACATTCCCCACACCAATCAAGGAAGTACCAGATTTTAAATCAGATCAAACCTGATCCCAGAGGAAACCTGCTCTACTTTTCTGGACCCACTCCAGTGACTTCCAACACAGTTCTGTAGTGATCCCATCTGACAAGATCCCCTACAATGCCTGTGCTCCACTCTAGGCAAAGTAAAATTCTCCTCTAAAATATTGTTGACACCAAGTATTTCAGCCACTCTGAGTGTCTTGTTTCATATTCCTACAAATTGCTCAAATATCATTTCTCCAACCAATGCATAATATGGAACTGATTCTTTAAGCTTCAGTCAGGAAAGGAAAATATTTGTTTTAAAATAGATTGCCTTTTTTTTTTTTGTACACTTGAGCTCCAATTAGTGTTTCATGTTTCTCCATGTAATTATTGAATACATCTCAAGATCAGTCACTAAAACAAGCCAGATTGGGAACGCTAACTTTTAAAAGTTGTTGTATCTTAAATGTACAATATAGACATGTCAGACTAAAATTTCATTATAGAGAGTTATTGTCCTTCTTTGAAGATTTTCTGTATAATAGATTATGGAGCAGAATTTTAATTCTTACTGGAAATTACAAACCCTCTTAATAGTCATCAGTAATTAAAATTATTTTTGGTGCAGAGGTCAGTCAAAAAAATTATGTATTTATGTACAGATACAGCTGTATAGAGTAGTGGAACTGAAACAAAAGGTAAAAACCATCCAAAGCACAGATTTTTCTATTTCAAATCTGCTAGTGAACACAGTAATTAAAAAAAGACTGAACTTAATAGTGTGTATTTATTTATTTATTTTTAACTAGCATGACTTATGATAGATGATTTCTTCACAACATTCTTTAATAAGGCCAAACAACTTGTGTGTACTTGTGCTGCTCCCAGGAGGTGTTCTGGCTCTGCTGACTTCTTTGGCATGGTTTTCCATCAGAAGAACCTAAATCTCTGACTCTGTAGGGAAGTATTAAGAGGGACTCAGAACAGTTTGAAGTCTACCCTCTGGATCGCTGATTTTAAAAAGTCAAAATAAGGGAAAAAGCAGTAGTGTTTTTCCAATACACATATGCTCTGTTTCAAAAACAGTCGGAAACAAGTTTTAACCTATGAAAGTTATTCCCAATGCTTCTTCTCCTTTCTACTTTGATGATCAGTTTAAGTTTACACTGACAACTCATTCTATTTCTAGTAATACTTTTCAGTCTAACGCTGTCCAAGAAATACATGGTTTACATTGCTAAGAAATCTTGTTAAAATATACACCCAGACTCTAGTTGTAGTAAGCCTACAGGGGTTATGCATTTTTCAAGGTAAGCAAGCCATCTTACCTTGTAAAAATTACAGATTTCCTAAGTGAAAACTGTAACCCACAGTACACAATGACTATAAGAACCCAGTTTGTAAAAACACCAGTTACAAGAAATAGTTTGACCCAAAAGCTCAGAATTTTCACTACTTTAAATAAGCATATTTGAAAGTGTATCTTACAATGCCTGAAAAAGGTACTGCAACATTTTGCATTATGTGAAATAAAAAGAATTGTGAGATGAATAAATATTAGCTTCTCCTTAAAGCTATTAACTTCAGTAAAATATTCCATTTACAAAGTGCAATGTCTAGAAAATTTTTATATAGGGAAAAGCATTGAGAACACAGGAAAACAGTTATAATTAGCCATTCTTATAAATGCCCCATGAGAAATGTCTTCACGTTTACCTCACTGAATACCAATGTATGACCTTTCCACTTAAAATAACTACATTATACCTAGGAAAGAAAAGAAGAATCTGAAGAAACAAAGTTTTAAACCTGTAGCTTCACTCGCAGTTTGCTCTTTTTCATCCACATGGCAAAAGCAGCACACTGACCAAGCAGAATTCCTCTTCAACATTAAGTCAGGTATTTTCAGAAAGACTGTTGCTGATTTTATGCCTCCACAACAGGACAGCAGCATTTTTGACAAAGCCTGGAAATTAGTGAATCTTTCTCTTGCAGAGATCTAGTTGAATCCATTTGCTTAGAGCATTTTGTATTAGTTGAGTTGGCTCGTAATAATCTGTATGCAAATACCACCACTGGAAGAAGTCCGTCTCAGTCCTTCTTCAGAACCTCGTGCTATGCAAGGCAAATGGATCAGGGTATGTGCTCAGTTCTTTAATGAGGTTGTTGGTTTCCCTGTTTCTTAAGTTTGTACAGTTAATAACTAGTATGAACGATTTCATACATGACGTGACTCACCTTTCATAACAAACACAAGCCTATTACATTTAAGGTCTAGACCTCCTCCTCTCTCCTGCAGAGAAAGAAACCTACCTCCCACAGAACTGCCTCCTAAAGGAGGTACCAAAAAAGCCACTACAAATATCTACTCCTCCAGATTCCGCAGATTCATTTGCTACATGGTGATACATCAAAGGAGACAATTTTGCTGAATTGTAAATTTCTTTTCATTGATTCACAGAAGCATTTACACACAGAGATGAACTCCTAAATAAAATCACACTGAACACACACTGCATATTAGGCACTAAGGAATTATTACAGATGTTTCATACAAAAATACTTTACTCTTATATTCCCTAATTTCTTAAAATTTACAAGAATTTCTAAGAGAATTGTATTTATTTTGTCTAGCATGCCACTTTAAAAGGTCATGATGAGAATTTGTAATGAACTGCATTTTCAGCTTCTGCCATTAGCCTCCTACTAGAGACTGGTATTTTACCATTTGATGATTAATATTTTTGGGACAGGTGAGATGAATGGTACAGCAGTAATTAAATAGTTTGGAAACCAGTTTACAAGCAGCCTCAGAGCAAGTCATACCTTAGATATTTAATTAAGAGGGAGAACCTCCTTTAATAATGAATTCTGCGCATTAGCCTTGTCACTCAAAGTTCGTCTTCTTGATCCTCCTTCATTTCTGTCCTCACACTATGCTGCTCTATCGTCACAAACTCCTCAGTCTCTCTTTACTCAGTCCACGTGCTTCTGAGCTATTATGAAATGGTTTACTCACTGACAACCCGCAACAGTAAAGGAAAAACTGCATCTGCACTCAATTTAGTTCCTTGACAAGCAGAAGGTATTGTAGTCAAACATTTAAGCCACAAGGGCAGATTCCAATTGGTTCTGTGTTTTTACTCCCATTGGAAAGTTATTTTTGAAGAGGAATCTAATCATGGCAATATTAAAATCAAAAAGCCAGGAGACAGAACTTCAAAATAGATTATTTTTAAGAGATGATAATGAGGATGTGATTTGATTTTATGGATCAGGCAGTAAGGCAGAGAAATAGACAAAGATACTTTGATTTTCTAAGTTTGCATTAGGAAGAACAGAAAGCTACTTTGAAAATAAAACATCTACCACACCCACACCTGAGCCTGCTATGATTTCAGAAATACCAGCTTTAAGGGAAAACAACAACTGTCTAAAAGCTTCACAGACCACCTCAATGACTGGCAATATCACGTTTAGGCTTGGCAACACCTAAACACTCAAAAAATAGCCAGCGTAAACCGTAATTCAGTCAATTCGTTGAAAAAGAAAACCAGAACAGACCAAGAATTTATCAACCACTTCCTGTACAGTGTCTCCTCAGATCTCTTCCTAGGTTTGCAAGAACCACCACGTCATTAACTTCCCTTATCTACTCCTTCCCTCTTCTTCAGATAGGTGTTCACACCCATCACCCACACAATTCAGCTCTGTTCCCAAAGCTCTGCACTAGAAAGTTTAGGTTCAGATACCTCAAGCCTCCTGAAACTAGCCGAGCTCCACCCTCTCCTACGTGTATTCCTGTGCCATGAATCATGTACTTGAACTTTCTCACGTTTTCTAGCCTTTTTCCTATCATCACCTCTACACTTACTCCCTAATTTACTACTTCTTTTAGTACTTAAGTCTATCCTTCTCCTTGTTTTTAACACTTCCCATGGTCAGAGATAATTCTGAGGTTAAATCTCTATTTGCCAATTAGCCAGCATGACCTAGATAAAATGTAATCAAGCAGTGAGCAGGCAGGTGAGACAGTCTGCATCCTAGCTTGGACACCAGGATGGCTGCTTCTGATGCTGGCTGTCAAAAGGGCTGCCCACAAGTCTTCTGCTCGTATCCCTCTACTTCTTAACCACCAATTACTTCACTGAGAAGCCAATACAGAGCAGATACCAGAGCAGATACTGGAGATAATGCACCACATACTATGGTGCGTTAAAACCGAGCCACAAGCTAGCTATACTTTGAGTGCTTTATAGCACAGGGCAGGCTGCCTCTCTAGAATTCTAGCAGAGGTAAGGTACATTGTGGCCAAATGGGATGTTGAGATAAATAAAACAAAATCCCCCACAAAACAAACACAAGCCGTCCCTTAAGAGTTCTCCGCACACACACACACTCCACTCTCTCCCCAAAAGGTCTCTTACGGGAAAAATAATCATACCCCCTACCAGAATAAACATGAAAAAAAATCTTCATCAAGGTTAGGACAACAGCAGCATATCAAAAAGGTGGAAGTTTCCCCCATGTGGAGGAAGCAAATTTTTTTTCCAGCAGTAAGACATGCAGCTGTACCATGTCAAAAAGAAGTCACTATCTTCACCAGCATGATAGGGAAGATGGTGAAGGCCAGAAAGGTACCACAAACTGCTCCTGAGAAACCTTAAAACACCTACACAGAAATGCAAAACAATGTAAAGGCTCTCTTTTAGGAGCACTTACAGAAAGACTCAGCTCTCTATAATCTGTAGCAGTTTTAGGTAGTTCTCCCTTCCCAGGACAAAACCAAACCTTCCTCAAGACCAAGAATTTACCTTTGTAAGGCCGCCAACCCCATGCAGCTTTGTCACAGACACAGAACTGATCGCTCTGAGATTAAGTGTGAGAGTGCATGAACAAAGATGACCATACTTCCAGCACAAAGCAACTGACAACCGCAAAACAAACAGGGTAGGTTGGCGCGCTCTCCTGCCAGTGAATTCCAGACTGGGATCAAGGCTCCAAGAAGTCTCAGCCTTCCCAAAACCCTGGAGCTCTCCTCTCACATGCCCATCCTTGCATTTTCCTCCTCCGTTCTGCACATACAGGAAAGGCAGAGCTTTGGCTCTCAACAGCTCTGGCTGCTCACCTGCCAACCTACCAGAGCAGGAAAGAAATGAACAGCTTGCTTCGATTGCTCAATCTAGCAAAAGATGTCTTAATTCTGCTGTTCTTGTCAGTTAGCATGGGAGAAGCCCATCAGCCACACGGAACTTTTCTGCCCTAACCTTCATTCAAAACACCATAGCTTAGGGGATGCTCTCACTTGCCCAGTTAAATCTCTCAAGTTGTCTGATCAGAGCAGCCCTTGCACACTGCTGGTACCTGTCCTCAGCAGAACAATAACAATGGGGACAACACATGGAAGGGATGGGAGCTTTTTTTTTTCTGTACTCTACTAGTGCTGTATTAAATTTATCTTGGATAAAACGCATGTGGTTTCCTTGTGCTACCTGAGGAGGAAAGGAGAAGAGAATGGAGCCATCTATTGCAGATGACCAACTCTGATGCACTTACATTTCTGAAAATACTGACCCGCGGTCCAAAAAGGCTGCACATCTCCAAAGCTAAGAATGCTAATGGATTTTGAGCACAGTTTTCATACAACCAGATTTTAGTGCAAAGTACAAAAGCAACTTAATCTCATGTGAAAGATCACGCATAACACTATAAAGGGATGAAAGAAAATATGTTTCTATTTAAACTAAAATAGATTTTTTGCTGATCTCGACATGGACGACATTATTTCCAGTTTAATGGCTTTATCCACAGCTCTGCCTGGCATTTTTTTTAATTGGGTCAGAAATATGCCGATAGCAGAAATCCATTTTAAAGAATCCAATGACAATAGCATGTGCCTCTTTTTTTTTTCCCTCTTTTTTTTTTTTTTTTTAAGCTTAATGGAAATGAACAAGCTAATTAAATCCAGAAAAGGCACCCAGAATATTGGGAATTACAGAAAAATACAACTAGTGTGTGCTATCTCCTGATAATCAAATAAATTTGAAATTAACATCACAAATGTAATCTGGTTACTTAATTCATAAATTTGTAATAAAAGCAGTATTTTATTTGCACAAATGAACAAACTAAGAGTTCCTTAGAACTGATAAACTTACTTCAGGTACATTACAATTTGCTGAGAAGTCTCACATTATCTGTATTTGATAAAACCCCAACATCTTTCCTTAAAGTACAATACTTTGTTAATTCCTCCAACTTGCTAATACAACTACGTAATTTGACATAATAAAGATTTAAAGTCTATTCAGCATAAGCCACAGACTCTAGATTTCCCTTGTTTACTACTGTTTACACATATTTCTAAGAAATCTCCCAAGTGAGACTGTCCTCTATTCCGGACAGAGCAGCTAAGGAAAGGCAGAACGTAATTACACAAAACAAAAATTAAAAGAACGTTAAAATAGATTTTCAAAGTTACAATTGGATTTAAGCACATATTGAAAACCTGCTACATGTAAGTACCCAATAGCTGATTTGAAGCAAACCTTGTACTTCTCTAACAAAATAAAACTATTTTAAAAGAAATTTTGCATTCATTTAGGAGTACCAGATCAGTCGTGCACACAACTTCAGACCTGTTTACAATACCAATACTTTTACTCAGAGTAATTATAACTAGTGAGTCACATTTCAATCCACATTGAAAATACATTACTCGAGTTTCTTTAAAAATAGTCTTGGAACTGTATGTTTGTGAGTCTTTCGGAAAAAAATATCTTTTTAAAGAAAAACACATTATTTTAATAGGCTACCTCATTATGGTTAAGATTTATTTATACGTCAGAATAACACGTTTAGGAACAAATAGATGTTTATTCCTCCCTTAAGTAATGGTTTCACTGCGAAGTTGTTCTGTGGTGCTGTAATATTGTTTATATGAGAACAACAGAATAGGACATTTCCAAAACAACCAAAGTACTGAAAATAAATATCCTGTTTAGCATAGTGTTGCACATGCCACAAAACTAAAGTTGCTAAAAACAAAAGTTGACCACGACACTTCGAAGTAACTAACTTTTCGTAAGGTCTTATAACTTAAAAATTATAGCAAAATCATCAGCCAAAATCTTGATTGACTCAATTTCATTTACAAAAAAACAAACCAGTCTATGTTCTGGCCATGTGATAACGAAGCCCACAATCACTTAAAGAAGTTCGAAAGCAATAACGTATTTAAATAACATCCACTAAAGTGTAAAACTTTGGAAAAGTAATGAATTACCTGTTTGCTATTTTCCCACGTAATTGTAAGAGAGCACATCTTTATTTTGCAGCACTGCCCATCAGCTGTAAACACTTGTGTTGCTTCAGCATGTTCCAACTCCATCTTTCTGTTATTTTCTGTCTACACTTAATTGCTTAACCGTTCGCTGTGAGCAAACCAAGCCAACGACTACACGCATCTTATGCATTCTTGTATGGCTTTTTGCCTCAGTGTAATCAATAGGAGGTAGGATATTTATAAATATTATTCCATATGAAATAAATGTTTCCCCAATCATTTATCAATATGAAAAACTGTCTCTCTGCATTCATCAACAATCAGCTAACGGAAAAGGCTAGTGGATTTTGCCAGCAGTGAAAGACCTAATCACTGCAAGATCAAGCCAGCTGTCAACTGTGATCAGCTTGATTCACTGCACTTCTCATATTCAATGGAAAATGTCGAGCAATACACATTTCATTCGCAGTTACCAGGTTAAACTGCAAATATGACAACACAGAAAATTTAGTTTTAAAAGGGCAACAAATTATTTGCTCCGTTTTTATTCTTGTAGTATTACAAACCCTGAAGAAAAAAAATGAATACCAAAAAGATCAGGCAAATCATTACTTCTTGTATTTAATTTAATTGTTTAAAGTGACAGGAAACTCAAATTTTGAAAGTTCACTTGAAATTTAACAAAGGCAGTTTATTTAACTAGCACTGCCTAAGATAAAAACGCAAACAGTGCAGTCAAAATAGAAAAGGTTGTTTCCAGAAGACTATCAATCGGTGTTTACTATAATGCTCTTCACTACCTAGTTTTGTCTTTTTCCTAAATCCTGCATGCAAAAAGATAAATATTTGAGCCAGCAATGAAGCTAAAACACGTGTAATAGCATACATCAAGAAGTTTCATGTCAGAGAAGATTGCAGCAAGTCAAAACCTAGAACTCAGGATTTTTAAATGCTGAATATGAAAGAAAATACTAAAATCCACTACCAGTTTCTTATGTCTATAAAAATGATAATAGCATGCAAGACAAAAACATAGAAAGCTGTAATTTACCTTATAAAACTCATGAATTGCATGCAAGTTCACTCTCTCCCCATTCTTTCAAGAAAAGAATTCAACGTGATTCAGTGCACTTACACAAGAGATCCAGCCAAATGGGTCTCCATAAGGACACTGAACAACTGTATGTCAAAGCACGATAAAGTGAATATTCCAGCTACATAAAGAGGCTTATTTTTAGCAAGCACGAAAAGGTATGAGCTATAGAATAAGATCATCCAGTAAGAATAAGGGAAGAAAAACAAGTTCAACTCCCCTGCTCCTAAATTAGCCACGGGGACTTTCATTTTCTGTACTTTGATGTGAGGAAGACTGCAGGGGAAACAAACCTAAGTACAATTAGATCAGGAGGCAGTTGTGGAGAAAGAGAAAAGGAAAGGTTCTCTTGCCTGGGAAAAACCTAGGGGTGGGAAGTAGGTACGCTAGGTGTCCGAAGGCCAGATGGACAGGAAACTAAATGAACAAGTGAGGGTGCGTCAAAGAAAGGAGGCCAGCACTACATGCGTGTGCACGCACACACGCACAAAAGCAAACGCCACCACACACGCATGCTGAGGAAGCACTAGTCTGCAGACAACAGGGCTGCATAAAAGAGATGACTGAAGATGGCCTGAAAAGGGGCAGATGGCTTTGCAAGTACCAGAAGAGTCTCCTGCTCAGAACTGAAAGATGCTCAGACACAGAGGGACAATCTGAACTCTCAAGCTTGAACATTTAAAGCTCTTAGAGCTCTGCACTGACACAGTGAATTTCATAATCTGTCTCCTGTAAGGAGCTACTGAAGTAAGGGAAAGGGCAAGTCCCATCTTCATTGCAATAAATTTGTATCAAAATATTTGGTTTAACTTAAAATTATACTAATGCAACTCCAGAAGGATACAAGCATGGCAAAGGGCATTAAAATTTACAGCAGCGGTGTAAGGACTGGGAAAGCAACACCTTATGAGAAGTTATGAGAAGTAACAAGTGAGCTCTTCAGGTAACATTACGCACATTAGGTCATAAAATAAATGTTATGTGTCAGCTCACACAGCCCTATATTCTCAACTATTCCACCTTTATATAAAAGCAAGTTTGGATCTCAATGCGCAGTGACAATTGGAGGCAATTCTCCACAAGCTTTGTTTAGTTCAAAATTTGGAGAAAAGTATGAATCTATTAGGCCAAGTTCACTGGATGAGAAATAGATAAAGATGTACCGTACTTTCAGGTTCAGCAAACCGGACAGGACTTTTCACCATTCCTCTTCCATAGACATCCACAACTAAGTGTTGCTGTAAAACTAAAGAGCCATGCCTGAGAGAAAACAAAGTCACACCTGCAGAAGTGGGAACTAAAGGTGTAAATTGAGTAAATGGTGCAGTTTAGGTCTTTCCTCCCCTGCAAAATATGGGAAGCCACCTGTTGGCTTCCACAGAGTAGCACATCGTTGTTCCCTGTAACCTGCTGCACAGAACTATCTTTTGGTGCCCAGAAGAACAAAAGAACTACTAAACACAAGGAACACTACAAAACCCCAATACTCAGGGAATGGCGAACGGACAGCGAGAGCTGAATGGAATTTAAAATGAATGAGAAGGCAGCAGACAAACAAGGTTAAAATATATCCATACGCACACAAGAAGTGAGTAAAAAGTGCAAGTCTCTCTCACATCCATAGCCATTTAAGTAGATGCTTGGTATCTCTGTCTATAGAGATGAAAAATTATGTAAATACATAGAGAAGACATGTAGGGAAACAGTCCCTTCATATGTTCCAAGAGGGTTTCCTGTTCCCAGTAAGAGAAATTATCTTTAGATTCTTCAAAGCAAATGAAGTTAGATATTAAGAACTAATATTAGTCATAAATTTATGCCATCTTAATTAAAATTATAACACAAAAATGGTCACATAGTAAATAAAACATGGCGATTATTTTCATAGCGTGTCAGTATCTAGTATTTCAGTTTATACTGGATGAAGTTACATTTGAGAAACTACAGGACCCATCAAAACACCGCTCGTGACATTCCAAATCCCAGAATGATGTGATTTTGCCTAAAAAGCTTATAAAAAGCCTCAGAGTGAAGTACCAGGTCAGGAGCATCTGAATTCCCTACAGTTTCATGTAAATTCTTCCAATGAGATCACGCAGTTACTAAACTTGTACAGATGTTTCCAGACAAACTACCCTTTACCAAGGTGTGAAGAGACTGGGACTTTTTTTTTTTTTTTTGCAACAAAATTAGCTTTAGACTGCCTTCCCCCCCTCCCTCTCCCAATTTAATTCCCCCTCCCTCCCCTGAGGTTTCTTAGTTGGGTTAGCTTTTCTATTGATTTATTATTATTCTTTTTTTTTTTTTTTTTTTTTTTTTTTTTTTTGAAAGAGCAAGATATAGCAAGCTTTTAGGAAAATGCTTCAGAGATCAGATTAATCTTTTTTTTTTTTTTTTTTTTGGTCAAATCTGCTAAGTTGACCCCCAGCTCTTAGTAGATGTCTGAACTGAAGGTACAGGTAAGGCTCCCCTATCTGACAAGAATTTTAGGAATGAATAGTGTGTCATCTTTTAATGAATTTTTTTGTTTAGACTATGCTATGAGACCCCTAAAAGGATCTAGATTTCCACGACTGACACTGTCATTTGCTCATTTTGAACAAATGCCATTAAAACTTGCCTTATGTGAATGGCAGCCTCTTCCAAATACATCATTAAATATTATGAACGGAAGTACTTAATACTTACAGGCTATTATCAAATTGTATTTGTAGCTCAGATCTGAAGAGCAATTTCTATTTCCGACTAAGCTCTTTATCCCTCAACATTTCAAATGAGAAACTTTAAGCAATTATGTATAATATATTTCCCTTCTCTTTCAGTTTTCTCTTGAGTTTACTACTAAAAAAGTTAACTTGTTTGTGTGTGTGTGTGTGTGTGTCCCAATTAGATTTTGGCAAATCTTTGCCTGACAGGCTGTGGAAAGCTGTACAACTAACCTTGTAAAAATGGTTCAGCCATTTTTTAAGCTTATCAGAAGATTGTTAGAACACGTTTAAAAAAAAATTAATTGTGTAACTGGATATAAGATGTTTAATGCCTTTTTATGGGGTTGCAGTTGTATCGTTCGTATCATGAAAATTAATAAACAACAAAAAATTCCACTTATGAATTTTGGTACCAGCTATATATCTATCTAAATTCTAAGCCGAGAGTTTGACAAACCTTACCACATGAACTCAAAAGCAGTGTATATTCTTTACTACTACTTTTAACGCAGAGACACTGATTGCATTGGATGGTTCTGCCAATAAGAGCGTAACTGCTCCCAAGTTAAATCAGTACTATTAAAAGCGCTTTGTGTGTACATAAACATTGAAGATTTTACCTACCTGTTAATGGAAATTCCATGAGCATGGAATTATAAGGTTCTCCTGATACTAAAACAATTGGGCTATGTGTTGCAAACCTGCTGCAAAAAGCCTGACTGGAGCCACTTGAACAGTAACGTTCACTTCTGTTATCTAACAGCAAAAAAGAAGTTAATTCTCAGCTATCTGTGTTGGTCATAGTTTCAAGACAAAGAAAATTTAAAGGACTGATTGTCCAGTTAGGGGTTTTGTTTTACACTAAAGCCAAAAATTTCTTGGGGAGCAATAAAATCAGGTTCCTCCTTGCATTTCTTGTCAAAGGCTTTCGTCAGTATCAAGGTAAAAGCATATAGATACCAGTTTCCCTGAAGGGGGGTGGGGGAGTGGGGCAATTTTAGTATTAGAAAAAACAAAATGAATTAAAGAAAGAATGGTACATAAGAGTACAAACTGATAGTTTATTCTCCCTAAGTAAATGAAGAAGTTTAAGAATAGAAAAATAATATAAATTTGCATTTCCTGCAAATGAGTTATCTGTCATCACGTACAGACTGTTTTCATCACACTAATAGAGTTCTATTCTGTCTCATACACTTCTCTTCTGTTGTGTCCCTGCACTCCATTTTTTTTCTCCTGACTTGCATTTGCTTTCTCGTTTTCTCATTTCCAATGAATTTCTCAATCATTAGATTACCTTTTCATCTGGAAAACTGTCATCACCAGGTCAGTCCTGTTTCCAGAACTTCCTTTATATAAGACTATGATCCATTTTTCCTACTGATGACTGATAGGGTGGCTCCCAGTCCCTCTCCTGTGTACCACTGACCTCCAGTGGATAGAACCGTATTTGCTCTTTCTCACTGTGTTCAGACCACTGTCATTTCTATGGAATGAAGTTCGGATCATGCTAGGACATCTATAAGAAAACAAAACCCAGCATTCTACAGCCACTGTTTCATGGCCACTGATAAAAGGCAAGAAATGACTAAATGGTAGAAGGAAGTTTGCAGCATCAGTATAATGAGGATCACAGTATCTAAAAAATAAATTTCAATCAACCCTGCTCAAAGATGCTCAGGACCAAATTAGGTTAAATTCTGAACCTCCACTAGGATGAAATTCCACAGACTCCAGGTAATCTGTTCCAAAGCCTGACTACTGTCATTGAGAAAAGACTTTCCCTGATATTTAATTAGAATTTCCCTTGTTACAAATTGTGTCCAAATCAAACTGGCTCAGCTACACATGCAAAAGAATGGAAGAGGCAGCTGTTCTCAGAGAAGTGAATCCCTCGAGACACCAACCAATCTCCCCAGCAAAGGAAAATGTGTAGTTATTTAAGTCTTATCTCCACATAAGTATACCTTCAGGATAGTGGTGGAAAGAGATCAGGCCCTGATTACAGCGTAATTCCACTTCCAAGAGGAAAATTGTAAACAAGAGCAAACCCACCGAGAGGTCATTTCAGGAATAAGAGAACCACTCACATAATTTTTCCTTAGACTTTGTTATGGAGATGCAAAGCTCTCAGATGAGCACTTACAGATAAGTATTCTCTTCACAACAAAGCACATTTCATGGTCTGAAGACACATAGCCTATTCCATTTTTAACATTCAATCTTCATTTAGAAGATTATCTGATAAAATTCATATATTTATGTAATCTTCTGAGGTTAAGTTCACCGTTATTTAAATAATTGCTGATCATGCACACAGGAGTTTCACAGAACAGAAAAGAACATTGCATATGACAAAATATCAATTCATGAAGTTATCCAAGTTGAATTCCAGACAGATCATAATTTTTTCCCAAGACTACTGATTCAAACATGAAAGCAAACATGTATCTAAAAGTTCTCTATGCATGTCACACTTCCAACTCAGCCCCAATATTAAATACAAATCAATCATTTCATCATAAAAAACAATACACGTAGTAAAAAGATACCTTAATGCCGAATATTTGGTAAGATTTGAGCTCTCTTCAATGTTTCATTGGTTTGTATTGATTTTAGGGCTAGTCTAACATTCAGCATGCCAGTAACAATGAATAAGCCTAATGCATTACGTAAGTGTAAGCTGATTAAATCCTTGATCCCAAAGCCACCTCTTTACCCCCCCTCCCCCTCCCATTTAAAACTTGGTACAGTTGAAAAATCTGAATTTTATAACTTTTAGAACCTGATTTGTACCATTTATGGCATAAAACCCATGAAAACTTATAATAATAAAATCTCTTCATGTCCTTCTCATCTTTTAGTAATTTCATGAACTTACTAAAAGTGTATTTTAAAAATGATCAGTTCCCTAATAATTCTTAATTTTGTGGCCAAAAAATATGAATGGCACACAAGTAGTAGTGTTTATCAAGTTACCAGGTCTGAGCTTTACCCACAAAATTAACAGCAAATCAAACTAAACACAAAGTTCAGTGCTGCCAAGAAGTACAATTAGAAGGCACATGCTAGTTCTGATTTCCAGAAACTGTCGTCTCAAACGAAGTATGTGAGCTATGAGGAATGGACCTCGGAAGGTCATTAAAGAGTTATGCTCCCTTAGCATACTAGAGTACTATGATCTCACTACATTGTCAATATGACAATGGAAGCAGGATAAACAGATCCACGTAGATGATGTTATCAGCTAGTGTTCTCTACAGAAAAGGAATATAGAAAGCAATACATGATTAACTGTTTTGAATAGGGAAAAAGATTCCTTCCACTAGCCCCACATGCCATATATAAAACCAGCTGCTAAAAGCTGAAAAGTAACTAAGCAGTTGAATGGAAAAAAAGAAACTATAACTTCGCTGCTGCATGTTTAAACATACGTATGAGATTTTAGATGCCAGTTGTTAGGCAATATACAAGGACAGAGTCACTTAACCTGCACAATTGATTTTAACATTTTAGTTGATATTTTAAGACATCTCAACTTGAAAAATCTGATTAGTTTTGTCTTTAAACTTCTCTGAAGTGTTACTTTACCCAGACAAAAGAGCTCTAAGGCACGTTTAGAAATCAACAGTGTTCCAACAGACAATACAACTATGAATTAGTGAGCTCTTCTTGAAATTCAAAAATGTTAAAGAATAATCAACTATATCTAAAGTGCCTCAGAAGATGCAGCAAAATGGTCCTGAGTGAATGAGAACAGATTATGGTCTGTTGAGTCTTTATTAGAATTGAGGATGAGAAGGGAGAGAAGAAAGTAAAGGGAATTCCAACTCTGGAACAGGTTTTTAAGCCATGGCAATTTTGAAACAGACAACCTGTATTTTACTTGTAAAAGAGATGATGTTCAAACCATAATTCACTGAATGCCACCAAGCAGGTACTCTATGCTATGCAATATGTTTTTTAAATCAGCAACTTTGTAAAATGATTTTTTTTTTTTTAAAGCATAGAAATGAACCTAGTATGCAAACCAGTATAAAGAGATGACTCTGAAGGGTATGTACCTCTTCTATCAGTGTTTGAAAACATTCCAATCCATAGATATATTTTCATGTTTTACCTTACGAGTCTAAATCAGTGTTAGTGAGAAAAAATAATCAAGAAAAGATGCCTGGACAGGCAATACTCATACGCAAGAGTAATATAGCTGCATTTTTCCTCACACAGGATGAATAAGAGAGAGGAAAGCAGGTGAGAAAATGCAGTAATTAATGAGGCTGATGGCTTCTTACTTCACAGAAGTGAATTTCTTTCTAGGCAGAAAATTTACAGAAAATGTTCATGAAAATCACAACAGAACAGGCATTAAACATTTTCCACTGGTTCCTACAAGAGATTTTGCAAACCAAAAAAATTTAAAACTTAAATATTTGAGTTCATTAAAAACCTGTATGATTTATTACTTACCCCATTCTCTGTACGCTTTTCCACAGGTATGTTTATTCCATTTCTTTGGTTCTGGGCTTGTCGTCCACCTAAAAGTGAAGCATCATTTGTAGTGCAAAGTTCAGTTTTCAACACAACTGGTTCACAGTCTTTAATCTGTACTTTTCGTGATTTATTTTTTACATAACATTTTACCTATGAATTTTCATTCTGCTGGTTTTGACTCTCTCATTAGGTTATTCTCTGTACACAGTGGAGTCAGCAGAAATATGACATAACTTCACAGACTTCCTCTGTTAAAGGTACAGACATGTAGGCCCAATTTTCTGGCTTGTGTTTTGGCACTGATATTATGAAAGGGAATGTACTGAGAATGACTACTGAAGTTTCACACTTCTGTGTCAAGAAGCAGCTCCACAGAAAGTACTATAAATTAATATATAAGAGGAAGCTTCTGCAATGCCTTGTAAACAACTTTATTCTTCAAATTGATCCACAGGTCAATAATGAATTAATAGGCCTTGCATGCTTCAGAAGGGACATTTTTTTTGTACATTTAAATGTGGCTTCATGTGTATCTTAAATTTCTTAACATACTTTAAATTAGAATTGCCCAAAGGATGACTAAGTATTTTACAAAGTATCTAATTAACATATATGTAAATCCTTATATATTAATGGACTTGCTACTTCTGGCACTCAAAGCAACCATCAGCCACTTAAAGATATGAAAAGAAACCCCAGCTCAAAGCAATAAGGACTTAGCCAAAACTTGAAATTCGGTTGTCATAAGTAGTCAGGTTAGTTGAATGAGTAAGGATTGTCTGAGCATGCAAATATACAACTTACTCTGAGTTTCCTTTCCTCTCTCTCAGGCAGTCTGAGAGCCATAAAGTATAATGCACAGTCTCAAAAATCTTCTCATAAATTAAGTAGTCTATACTACTTAAATCAGAAACTTAAAATACTTTAATTTTTATCCCAGTCTTTAAAGAAAGCCCCTAATGTAATATGGATTTTGTAATTTATGGATATGGTATGGATAATGTAATTTTATATAGACTTTTTCTGCAAATACAGACAGTCCAGGGATTTTTCAAGGTGTGAATTATTACTACCAATAAATATATCTACAGAAAGTACAGAGAAAGTAAAGCTTCTAAGACCTCTGTCAACAATGTCTGTAAAAGAGATTTGTTTCTAAAGGATGCAAATTAGTTTACTGAATCTTTTTTGTGGGTGCAACTGAAAGAGCAGGAAGTCAGGAAGCACAATCCCACCCTCTCAAAAACATTGTGACTTTCTCTCAAAAGCAAAAATGCATTAAGTGTCTCATATAACAAACATTTTTGGAACAGTACTAAGCAGAATAGAAAACAATCTTACTACAAAAGCATTACTCAGATTGATAGAAATTATTCTAGATAAGGGAATTTGAGAACATCAATCAACATGACACTGAACAATGTTCAAAAAGACTTTAGTGTAAGGAAGTTGGATTGCCTATACCTACTGTTTACTCGAGCAATTGATAATTGAAATCACTTCAGAAAACATTTTAGATATTTAGGTAACAGCATTAGAAGGTAAGTGTACTTACTCTGTTCATTACTTTCAGCTGGCGACTCCTCATGACGAAGAAAAAATTTCACCTCTTCCCTCCGGGGACCCCATTTCTGCAGGTGGTCATACATCATATGATCAAAGGGTATGGGACGTTCTAAAAACAGTAGAAAATAAACAAATCTATCACAACTATTTTAAGTTAGGCAAAATTTTATAGAACATTAAAAATACAAATGTCTTTTTTTGTAGTAATTCAGTCCATCCAATGTGTTTTCACTTATGCAAAGTCAAAGAAGCAAGCATACACCAACAGAAAGTAGTTGCACTGTGTTAAAAGCTTGCTTGTTACTATAACACAGGTCACTGCTTAACAGCAATACATAACCAGTCTGCAGAGCCATACAAAAACTAACAGTGTCTACAAACTCTGGTTTAGCTATGTCAGGAATTCTTCAACACAACCTTTTTCACAGTGCTGATCTTTGCACCTTTGCTCCCCATCAGCAGATGGATATTTTGCTCTATTATGCAGATGATACATTCTGTTTGAACCTCAGGGCTTCCACACAGACAAAAAAACATGTCATTGTATTGACATTTCACCTATTACGAACTTGGGTGGGTACTTCCACTCCAATACACTAGACTGGATGTTAATTTCTAGTACATGTGAAATTATTGGCAAATCTTTGAAGAGATAAAGGCTGTTCTACGCAACAGTAATCTTTGTTTTCCCCAGAAGCGTAGAACATTCTCATAGTACAGTTATTTCTTCAAAATCAAATCTACTATTACTAGAATGCTATGCACTATGTATACAGTATCTCAAAATGAGTAAGTATTTCAAAAGAAAAATTTTCACTGTTTCTATAATTATTGTTTAACTTATTTTGAAGTATTTTGATTTAAGGTAAGAAAAAGCTTAAGAGCTTCCTAATACTAAGTACAGTATTAAGAGATCTCTCCTGATCAGAATACAACAAACGAAACAGTGACATTAGAAGAGATCTAAATCAGTTGTCCTACATACACTTCATACAAGCCACCATTACTACAGAAAAACAGGCTTGGATGGAAACCAGAAGGTGGAGTTTGTGTTCTTTAATGTTAAAAGGAAAATCCTTTATGTCCCCAAAAGTCAGACCACGCTATCTCCTACCAAGCAGAACACTGCCAACAATGTTAGACATTTCTAATTTAACCCATTTGATGCAAGATGACAGAAATGATACAAAGATATATGACATACCTTCAAGAAAGCTTGGAAGGATGGATTACAGGAAAAAACAGAAGACAAAACACATTACAAGCTACCTTTTTTTTTTTTAATATATATATATATATAATGAACTGTGTAAATGTATACACATGTTGACACTACTGGGATACTTCATTGAAATATTTTGAAGACGATGCATTTAGATCACTTGATTCAAAATGTATTTATTATTGCAGTCATCTTGTGAAAAATCTGTCTTGTCAAACACCCTGATCTCATCAATGCCTTGCTAAGATCTCCCCAACATACAAATGAGCACACCCTAAGGCACTGTATTTTAAACCATTTAAGAAAAGAAAAAGCCAAGATCGTGTCCCATTCTAGATTAGTCATTTCCTTCAAATCAAGCAGAATTCCAAGAAAACTATGCCTTCCAGGGAAAGGAGTTTTCAGCTAGAACTAAAGGAAGTGTTTTACATTGAAGATACAGAAAAAACATAATCCAATACAATGGATTTTATGACAAGATCAGACAAATTCACATACTAGAAGGTACACCTAGAAGATAACACTATAATTATATTGTTATTGGATAATATCTGGTATGTAATAGGTATATTTCTTTTCTATACACAGTAGCAAGCTTTTAGAAAAATTCAGTTATTCAGTTTCGTTCAATTCTACAGTTATTTCAAAAGTATCAAGTACAGCTCTACAAATACTACTGTTTGCACTTGCATTTTATCAAATACTACTCTCCATGAAGAACATTTGGTTTTGGAGAACATTTGTTAAGCTTGGATTGTTAGATAATCTTTTTTTCCCCCCTTCTTTTTGAGGGGGAAGTGGTGTGTATGTTTTTTGTTTGTTTTAATCTGAAAACTGTAAAACTGATTAAAAATACTCTGCAGAGGAAAACACCTCCAGGGCACCTCCTCAAAAAAAAAAAAAAAAAAAAATCTCCACATGCTTTTTCCTTATTCTATTTCCAGTCTTTTTACACTGTAAATAGCCAAGGATACAGATAAAATGATACTGATTATAGTAGGCATCAAAACATAAGTCATCTCTGTGGATTGATCACCTGTCCACATGGGCCTGTTTTCTCTTTCCAGTAGCAGCAAGCAGCATATGCTTGTGGAAGCAGCATATGAAACAGAATAAGCAGAAATTGATCCTTTCCCTTATCTACCCTTCTAGCTTCCAAGTCAGGCTTTGAGAGACTTCCTAAGATCAAGCAAAATCCCATGTCATCAGCCACATGTTCGATATCCAGGGGGTTCTGTCCTCTACAGGTGCCCAGAGGACCGCCCCAAAATTAGCCCCTGTGTCTGAGAGCAGTGTCCAAATGCTTCAACTCTGTCAGGCTCGGTGCTGGGACCACCACCCTGAGGAGCCTGTCCCTGTGCCCGACCACCCTCTGGGTACAGAACCTGTCCCTAACCCCCAGCCTGACCCTCCCCTGTCCCAGCTCCATGCCGTCCCCTCGGGTCCTGTCACTGTCCCCAGAGAGCAGAGCTCAGCGCCTGCCCCTCCGCTCCCCTCGTGAGGGAGCTGCAGGCCGCCATGAGGCCTCCCCTCAGCCTGCCCTGCTCGGGGCTGACCAGCCAAGGGGCCTCAGCTGCTCCTCGTACATCCTCCCTTCCTCAGGCATCTTCCCCTCCAAGCCTCCACTGTCTTCATAGCCCTCCTTTGGGCACTCCCTAGTAGCTTTTTTTTTTTTTTCCTTTATTTATCCTTAGCTATTCACGTTGTAAAGAGAGCTTCAAGCATTCCAGTATTTCTGGATAGGTCTTTGAAGAAGGAGAAAATAGTTCTAATGGAATGGAAAAATAGGGAAGCAAAAGAGAAGCCAAACAAAAAGAGCAGGCAGAAGAATGCAACAGTGACCCATATAATCCCATTATCCAACACGTGCAAGATCAAGTTTAGAAAACAGGCAAAGGATATTTTGAAAAACACTCAGTAAATATACAATGAAATATCTAAAGTTATTTGCAGAGACAAGCTATTCAATTTCGGAATTACCCAATAAAACACCTTTCTGAAGGTTAAAAGAAACGTACTATTCTTCTTTATTACAGTCTTGATAATTGTCAATATGTTACTACTACATTTACTGCTAATGCTTCTGAAGATTTTTCAAAATTCATAATCCAAACAAATAAAAAAAATACCCTTGTGTAGCCCTGTTATTCATTTACTATTTAGTGTGCATGCTGGATCCATTTTTTTTCCTTAAAGAATTTTACAGGACTCCAAGTACAGCGATTAACACAACACAGCCACAGTTAGCTCCAACTGCTTTCAGTGGGGAAGGGTCATTTAAAACAGAAGCAAATTTTATTCATCAGCCAACTCCTTGCCTAACAAAAAAGGAAACAGACAAAAACAAAAAACAGAACACCATATTTAAAAACACAGAAGCTTTTATTTTCCTTTTCTTGTCCCTCACTCATGTGGGCTCCAAGAAACATTGTAAACAGTGTCTGTGCATGCAAGGTTAAGGTCAGGAACTTACTAAAACTCAGTTCTTGAAAAGGAATTTTAAAAACATGATTTTCAGGTTTTTCAGCTCCTCGTGCGAGGTAACATTTCAAGTGCTTTCAAGCACATCCACTAAAATTGCAGCAAGAATCTTCTAAAGACCACAAATGGTAAAATACCTAAAAAATACCTAGTTCATGGACTTTAGGACACAGAAGATCTGAAGCTTCAGGAATTTTTCCTAAATAAAAAGACTGTCAACTAAATATAGTAAGTAATGATGCTTGATAATGAGTACCAAGAAACTGAATGTCTGAACAGGGTTGGGCTAATTCTGGCACCGTGAGGAGTGGTCGCAGCACGGCTGCTGGTTAAGCAGGTCTCCCTTTACTAGTAAGGCCCTGATCCCAGGAGCTTTAGGAGCTTTTCAAAATAAAAGATCCTGTTTACATCATAGACTTGAAGAATGAAGGCTAATAATTTTCCAGACATGACCATGGAAAGAAATGGGAAAGATTTTCTTTTTTTTTATTTATTTATTTTATTTCTTTTGCAATACTTCCACCAAAACAATTTGGAATATGAAGCCCTAAATTAGAGAGCAAGCTGCAGCAGTACTGAAACAGAAGAAAAATGACTTTGTAATCATTTGGCACAACTTAGGCACGTGAAAGAGACTCGGAAAATAAAGAGGAAGAGGAAAGGGACATTAACATTTGACACAAGAAACAAAGAGTTGAAGTCCCTATTCCTTCCTTCAGTTTAAAGCCTATAAACCTCAAAAAATTGCAGGTAGAAAACTTGGTCTAACGTTTACTGCAAGTTTGGGTAGCACTAAGGAGCATTTTCTGGAAATACTTGCTCTTTAAGAATAAAAAAAACGTTTCAGTTAAATGTTTTCTAGTTGTTACAGCTTTAAACATAATTGTCAGTAATTGCACAAATAGAAGAAAAGAAAGAAGGTGAAATAGGAGAATATATATGGAGGAGTAATTAATAGGATTGTATATGGAGGAGTAATTAATAGGATTGATCCCTATGATTTAACAATAATTTTAAAAAAATTATTTCTATGAAAAATGAAAAAATGTCATCTATGTATAAATTCAAAATTACTTGCAAAAACTATTCAATTTTTAGTTAGACAAAAATTCTCAAAGATTAACTTGAGCAATGAGCTAGACACCTTTTCTTTGAAGCAAAAGTTTTGAGGTTGGGTGAGTTCTAGCTATCCTGAAAGACCAAAACACGGATACTGCATCGGTGTTTTAATAGATAATTGCAAAAATCGTTCTGTTGAAACTATATATCTTATATTTAAAACAGAGTAATTTTTAGGCTTCATAATTTGTTCTTATTCTGATTACATGTATTCTGTCATCTGTAATAAAATGTGTTTATGCCTGCTATACAGGAAACCAGAACACAAAGTAATGGATTATGTCCATAATTGGGAGTTCACTGTAAGATCAGAAAAGCATCTTTACCTACGCAGGTTTGCAGTTGTATACTACAAGTATACTTCCATTTCTTTCAGTCACTCACGTCTAGGCTGTAATTAAATTCAGGAAGACCAACAATATCAATTGCTAAAGGCCATTCCAGATGTAAATGAAGTGGATAATTGGGTAATGGACAGATTTAAAAGCTTGAAATCCATTTTCTTTTGAAACGCACTACAAGTTCCTGGCATCATACCTATCTTTTGACCTCCTTACCCACCATGACTCGCAATAGCTGGGCAACAAGGAATATATTTCTTTTCCTCCTGCCATAGCCTGAGAATTCTATACAAAGCAAGGAAACTTCAAGCTGAGTAAACACAAGGTGCTACAAAATTAGCTGACATATCAGGCACAAACGCTGTTGCCTTTTTTCAGCTATTAATCACCTAAAGAAACTGGAGAAGAATAGGAACAGAGAAGGAAATAATAAAACCAAATGCACATAAACCAAATACTTATGTCATGAAACTCCAAGAAGAATCAGTTTCTTAGGTGTAATACAAACAGCTCCCAATCTATTTTACAACTCTTCGGAAGCTCCTCAACCATTTCTTTAGCACGCAACAACAGAAAAGATTAAAAAAATACTCTTCCACTGTCACCGTATACAGCAGTTTCATTGCAAATTGCTTCCCACTTCGCACTCCAAACCAATGGTTTGAGTTGTTTTCACTTCTTAGTCTCATATTTTCTGTGACAGATCTCTGCTCCTGGCTAGAATTATTTTTAAAATTTGAGTGGAAGGAGCTTAATGTAGCTCCCAGGAGCAGCTGAAGGAAAATTATCATCCCACCCTCCTTAAAAGAAATTTCAAGTTGTTTCACTCAGAAACTTTAGTATCCACCGACTTTGGGGAAAGAAGTTGAGACCACCAACACAGATTTTACAATGATATCCTACATCTAAGAAAAGCAAACAAAATGCTTGTCCTGAAATTCCTGTCAGACAGACTTAAAAGCAGTGTGCAGGACATTTTTTGCTGACAGTACAGGTCTGTTTGAGAGCTCCAGAAATGTAAGCAGGTGTTTCATTTATTTATTTTTAATTTTATTCCCTCTAGGATTTTGCATACCTTAAAGGAGGCTGTAGCGAGATGGGGGTTGGTCTGTTCTCCAACGTGCCTGGTGACAGAGTAAGGGGGAATTGGCTAGAGTTGCGCCAGGGGAGATTTAGGCTGGATATTAGGAAGAACTTCTTTACCAAAAGGGTTGTTAGGCATTGGCATGGGCTGCCCAGGGAAGTGGTATAGTCACCATCCCTGGAGGTCTTTAAAAGACGTTTAGATGTAGAGCTCAGTGATGTGATTTAGTGAGGGACTTGTTAGTGTTAGGTCAGAGGTTGGACTCAGTGATCTTGGAGGTCTCCTCCAACCTAGTGATTCTGTGATCTAGATCTTCATGGACTATAATGGGACCAAAGACACACAAATCACAGGATAGATACCCAAATTTAGTTTTAGTTCCTCCATCACATCTCCCAAGGTAAGTTTTATTTTCCATTTCATAGAAACTGTTAGCTTCAGATATCCAACATTTTCAGAAATAACGTTATATCCGCAAATAAAATATGTTATCAGTCTTTGAAGTCATTATAGAAAATTCATGCTTACATTTGCCACAGTTGCAAGGCATAAGTGCCCCATAAAGATGCTGTGGATCACTGGCTAGAATTTCCAGTCACCTTTTGAAGCTAGCTGACAACATTCTCTGCATTTTTGCAAAGTACACCCTCCAAGTATTGTGAAAGCAGAAGGACATGTAATACCATATATGTTACACTTTTACAGACCAGTGGTTGCAAAGTATTAGGGATAAGTGAGTGCATGCAGATCCAGTTTATATATGTTATATACTTGGCATTTTGACTCTTTGTAACCTAAACTTCTAATTTGAAAAAAAAAAATAAATAGCAACCTTCCTATAAGTTTTATTCTTAAAGACAGTTTTATAAATACAAGCTGAATTTGTATGCCAAGAATTGCAAACATGCTTAGCCTCCCTTCTGCTTACTCTTGCCTAAACTCTACAAATTCCCATCTAATTAGGAAACAACTTCGAGGCACCTTCTCTCCTTATAAAGTCTTAGAACCATTAAAAAATGAAACGATATCCCAGTAGGAAACTATTTTAGTTTGCTAATACTTAAAAGCTCCACAGGCATCTGAATAATGCAATAAACTTCTCTGCTTGACAAAATGAATAAACAGCCCCTGAACAAAATATACCCCTCTCTATAAAAAAGTAAGAATTCTATATCAAGTTATGACCTCATTCTTTATACAGAATAGATGACAAACCGCTTAAACAGGGGTAACCTTAGTAATTGAGGTAGGTAAGAACCTACCTGTTATCCTCAGCCATTCACTGATCCTACTCATATATTGATACACTATCATAACCTGGAAGCTTGCACTACACTTAATTGCAAGAACTCATCTAGAAACAGAATGCATAATAGGGCTTTTCTGACACAATCCTGAAAAGGACTGCTCATCCCATCATTCTGTGAAATAACAATTACAACACAAATAGAAGACAGGCACTACTACCTGCCCCAAGGGAAGTTATTGAATTTTTGACAATACACTTCCATGAAGAAGTTGGAGATGATTCTGGCACAATTCTGTATGAACTTCTGTTAGTTACGATCCAGGAAGAAAAACCCATACAAATTATACAGTTCTATGATTCTGTTATACCAATTCTTAAATTTCAGGTTGTTATCATGTGGGTAACAGTGAGGAAACAGGATGGGAAAGAATCCAGATGGTAACCTTCACTCACTTCTTGTATAAGATCATCGCTGACGTTACAAATTATTTAAACCCTACTCCAACCCTGAACATGCCGTATGCCTATTTGAAATAAATGATGTGTAGAAGTAAAAATACAGCCATCCTTCCCCCCCATTTTTAAAAGGCAGATACTGAATACTTCATGTAATCTGAAGATCTGAAATACAAAAGACTAACACATCTTACATATGCCTTTTATCAAATACTCCATGCTGAGAAAGGAAAACGAGGAAAAAAAATAATCAAGAACTGCATTAATCTCTACAGATACTAAATACCACACTCTGCATGAAAGTTTGCCAAGAAAATAAAAAAGCTTTAGAACAATTAGAAATTATTGATACTGAAAAGTCAGCCTTACCATTTCTTCTAATTGTGACAAATATTTAAACCAATTTCCACCAAACATTTTGCTTACCGTTTCCACGCCATACTTCAGCCAGATGGCAGCTTCCTTCTCCAGGCTCTTTACAGAACTCTACTACATCGCGACAGGTTGTTTCTGGTGTAATTGGAACTTCTGTCAAAATCTGCTCATTGTTGCTCAGAAACACGGTTAATATCATCTGAAAGAAAAAAAAAGTAGCAGAATATTCAGAAACATGACAAGAATATGAATATGGGTAAGATTTATAAACCCTCTGTAAATGGAACTATATGCTTATGGTTGGTCAATATTATCATAAAAATAGTTTTCAGTTTCTTCTAACTTAGCAAATGATTTAGTCCTTTGTGTTGATTTTTTTTTTTGGTAAGTGTGAATGGAAGGTTTTTCTTTTTTTTTTTTTTCTTTTTGTTTTGTTTTTGGAGGGTGGGGTTGGTTGGTGGTGTTTGTTTTTCCTCTTTCATTTCAGTTAAAGTGGTATAGTTCTGTCTGACAATGAGGCTGGGAGGGAAGGAATGAGTTTTGCTATAATAGATGTTTGAAATTATTTGCAACATTTAAATGCTATGAATTAATACTTTGTAAAGTAACATAAAGCTCCACAGGTGGGCAACCCTTTGCAACTTGTCTGAAGATCCACTCACATTTCATTGGATTGGAAGCCTTGGAGTAAAAACCAAACCACCATACAAACGGGAAATAGAAATGTCACATTTTGCAAGGGGTTGCATTTGTTTAGTTACTTGCTAGAGGTAAAACCTCTGAGAAGTCAGTTGTTTCCACGTTACTCCAGCCCCCACCCTGCACTTGCTGTGTAGACCAGATGCACACGCAACCTGCCCGCAGAGGCACTAAGCATGCTCTCCTGACTTGTACTTGTACAACATCAAAGGACAACTTTCCCTCGAGTAACTGCTCCCAGCTATTCCAGTTGGAAAGCTGCCACAAAATAGTTTTTCTTCCCCTCCCCACCTTAACAATATTCAAAAGAACTTGACATCAAGGAAAACAGAAAGAAGAAAGAGTACAATCCAATCTATAAAGGAGCAAGCGTAGCTCTAAGAGGGAGCACTAAGCTCAGTTGAAGTAAACTTTTGTTCAAATGCTTTGCTCCACCTTAAGCAAAGGTGTGCACAAACACACAGAGCTGGAGCTATTCCCATCCCTGCTCATGTTAGTAAAGGTACCTTGCTGCAAAGTCAAGCATTCAAAAACTGCACACCAACTTCACCCACTTCACCCCCTCTGTGCACTGTGTTCTGATATGGCCATTAATAATACATTCGATGCTGCACTTCTCTATCAGGGACCTCTCCCTTACAGAGACTTCTCGATGAATTTGGTTTGTAGGCCCTTATGGCATTTGCTGCAAGAGCTGGAAGCGTGTCCTTACCAGCTGAGGGGCTTGTAAGGAAACAAAAACAAAACAGCGAAGTCCCAATACAATAATACTAAAAAGATTCATTTTAGCCCTGAGTGGGACTGTTTTGAGGACCCCTTGAGAGCTGTATACAGAAGCATGTTTTTCAATGTAACACTACATTGTCAGAAAGATACTCAGCCTTCAGTTCCTGCTCAAAATTAAACAAGTGTTTTTAACTATGTTATCACTCCCTCACTCTCTGGCACCTCAATTTACTATCAGTACACTAGTCATGATACCATTCTGTAAACTTAAGGGGATGGAGATATGTGGTGTTTAAGACATAGCTACTATAATAGATGTCCCTAACGAGTGTTGCAAAATTATTAATTTTGTCTTCTAGGAGGAAGACAAAGAAAGAAAGTTACTTCTTTCTGTAAGAACTTTCTCTGTAAGTAAGATTTAATATCACATATCGAACCACAATGATAAAACCTAATTATTTAACAGCTCTTCATTAAATAACCACTCGCCACTTAACCGGAGTTGTGCCTCAATTTGCATTGGCATATCTTTAAAAAAACAAACAACAAACACATTCAGAACACTACTGGGACACATTACATGCACCAAACTGGAGATGAGCACTAGTAACAGCTGGATACTGAGCAGGAGCACTCCATCCCAGCACCGTCAACTTCAGAAGTAAGCACGGGACCAGTCCCAAGAAAGCCCGGGTTCCCAGCCCTCAGTCTCCTCGGCAGACCTGCAGGCTGTTCCAACCCATCTTCCTGTTCTCCCTCAACCTGCCAAGCTTGTATGCAGTACCCTGAAGTTCTCACAGTAACTGCATTTCAATGTGAGCAGCAGTCATCCAGGGCTGTAAATGTACCAGAGCTTCACCCTTGAGTTTCTCCAAGAGTAGCTCTAAAAGGAGCTGTTGTAGAGCTAGGATACAACCACAGCTAATAACGCAGATGTCTGGAACCACCTACTGTTTACAGCTCAGTGTTATTTCTCCACAAATGAAAAAAGGTCCAGGCCCGGTTAATCCTCAGTGGCTGTGGAATCTTTTACACAATAAACACCTAATACAGATTCTAGTAGTGGAATCTGACCTCATACTTAAGAGGGGAAGTGTCACATATGAACACAAAAAAACAGGCTTTGAAGCCACCTGTAGAGGTCATCCCAGCCAGTCTCTTGGCCTGGGGCAGGATCACCTCTAGCTCCATCATGCTGCAGAGATGCTTGTTCAACCTGTTCTGAAAAGCCTTTCATGGTGGAAACTCCACAACTTCCCTCAGCCATCCACCCCAGGATTCCTGCTGGAAGGAAAAGTTCCTTAAAGTCTAGTCAAAACTTTCCTTGCCACCATTCAAACTAGCTAGCTCTTCTCCTAGCCACAGGAGTGATAAAAAACACTTGTTTGACTTTTTTCTCCACAGTTACATTTCAGGTATACCTAAAAAAAGTAACCAATAGTTTTTTTTAATTTAAACACCAACCTGTGAATTATTAATGTCAGTATTATGAAGTGATTTCCCTATAACACTTGACAGTAATTTCAAGATGAAAACCAAGTTTTTATGAGAATGTTCAAAGACACTGGCACTCCCAGAATCAAGAGGAGGTCTAGGCTTCTTCATGGTCTGTCCCAAAGCCCTGTTACCTCGTTGTGAAAGACTAAACGGCACAACTTAACATCACGTGGTTTCACATGGCTTCCAAGTTTCGATTTCTGTATTGTTGTAAAGATAAGTGCCCCAGAAAAGTTGTTTCGTGTATTCAAGGTTATCTGCCTACATCTGCAGACCAGCTGAAAAAGAAGAAAGGCCTTGGAGGTGCAAGTTATCCCGTACAACTCTGCCAACTCTCCATAAATTCAAACCTCAACCACAACATAAACATAGTCCCCCCTTTGCAAGACCAGGCCCAAGTTTGCTGTACCTCCAACACAACATTTTCAGCTCCCTCAGCTCTCAGCCTGCCCCAGCACTGCCTTCTCCGAAGCACACTGTCACCCACAGCGCCGTCTGGGGGACAGCCCAGGGAGAGGTGTCCCTCTAACGAGGCAGCAAGGTGCTGCAGCCATCACACTACTCCCCAGACTCGTTTAAGTAAGGATTTGTATTTATTTTTAACAGGTGGTTGGAGTAACACCGTGGAAACTGAAGCATTGTACTGTGAAGCAGATGGCCTGAAGCATACAAAGAAAGACTCAAAATATTGAAAATTATTAACATATTGCAGTATTAATTAGATTTTCAAGTCAGTGTCATAGCTATCCCTATTTATGGTGAAGGCAGAATAATAATCCGAGGTAATTCAGGGAGATAAAATACAAAGAAGCACTGATGGAGCCTGGAAATTTCCTGCTGAAGAATATAAGCGAGGCATACGCATGAAATAGACAGTACACCCACTGAAGGAAATTAGCAGTATTAAAAATGTTCTTAGCCCAAGATTAGGATACAGGAAACTGGTAAATCCTTCTCATTTTAAATGGGTTCCAAACATGAACAATTGCAGAAATGCATGTTCTTAAAAATGAGATCATAACCATAGCAACATTTCAATTCAATCATCAAAAATCTTCAAGTGTGGACACAATGGCACACAGTAAGATCTGAAATGTAACCTCAGTGCTTCTAAATTATACTTGGTTTCCACAATAATACAAAGCTCCAAATCTTACCCTTTCCTCAATACAGATGCAGATGTTACCTGTCTGCTGCTGTCCTCTGCAAGCCTTGCTTCCCAACCAATGGCTTTATTCCAGCTTTCATTATTTCCTGAATCTTTCTACTCTTCTCCACCAACCTCTAATATATTCCTTCACAGTTCAGGTCTTTCCCGTGCCAGATGGGCTGTATCAGCCTCACAACTGAACTCTTACTGTTGTTTCACTCATTTCTCAGCTTCCTGAAAAGCTCCTGCTAGGACAACCTCCGAATCCTTCCCAAATCTTCTCTGCTCAACGGAGTCGGGCTGGTGCACGTGTTCCTCTTAGGATGAGGTCTCTGCTTCTCTGTTCCCCTCCCAATTCTCTCCCATCGTACTTCCTGGGTTATTTGAAGGGCACACATAATCATCCCCGCCGTTTCTCACGGAAATAGGAGGGAGGGATAAATCCTCGAGATCTTTATCCTCATTTATCATCTCCTCTGTTTCCAAAGACTGATAATGTCACCCACAAATTTCAACAGGCACCTTCCAGAGAGATGAGACAGTTTTATCTGTCCAGACCTGATCCCTTACTGATGAATCTGAAACCCTGACCATCTCCAATTATCTCTTGTGAACACCTGGCCACCAATTCAAGTTCCACGTGGCCATCACAGCCCTTACCCAGTTATTTCCAATGACTCCCTGGATTTCATATTCACGGTAACACAAGCATACCTATCATTATGAGCTGTAATACAGACATCTTTCACACCAATTATTTTCTCAGTCTTGTGTCCCAGATCCATCCACAGTACTACTGTACAATATTGAAGGCACGGATAATCTCTTCTATCAATTGGTGCAGCTAATACTCTCAGAGCTTGGAAATGTGGCTGTTGGTTTTCTCAAGTTTTCACTAATGTGCCTTTCTTTTTTGAAAAAAAAGTCACAATGTATAAAAAATGATTTTTCAAGCCTATGGCTCTATGGCTTTAACCATGTCATCTTTATGCATTAATTTTCTAGTTTTCACTTCCCCACTGTGATATGGAGTCTTCCTCCCTATTGCTTTTCACTCATTTATCAAGAAACTGATGCCAAATCAGTCCTTTACACCAGTTTTTCTACTCTCCATGCATTGAACAGGCGTTTTTATGCTTTCTTCTTATCTAACTCATCTACCACGGCAAAGGTCCCACAGGGCCACAAGTGAGAGTCCAACATCCCTTGTTCTCTGTGAGCTTCTGCAGGCTATCCTGTTTTGCAGCTCCAGCTGCACTCCCCTAGTACAGTAAAAGTAGGAGAACTGCACAAAAACAGAACAGAAGACAGCAGCTGATGTTCTTAGTTGCAAAATTGCCTAGAAAGTTAAGTACTCCAACTTCTGAATGAGGTCTTTTTTCCTCACCATTTTTCTGCAATCTTACAAAAAAAAAAAAAAGCAATGCTTTTGATCTTCTGCTGGTACCTCAAATTAAGAACAGGGATGTTTTTAATTAAATCCTCTTTAACAACAATTTTCATGGAAAAAAAGAAATACATCTTACTCCAAGATTACCTTATGCTACCAAGACATAAAACACTGGTGCTTGAGTAGAAATAAACCTTACATAAAGTCTCTCCATTGCCTTACACACAAGTTAATTTACTAACTCCGATAACACACCAAATGCTGGCATTTCAGGCTAACAAAATCCAATCTAAGCACATATCTCCTGATACCCTACTCCAAGAAAACTGAATTATTTAAGCTTTCAGAAAGCAACCAAAAAATAGTATTTCAGGACATGCTGAAATATTAGGATTTAAAGCATGTTAGAGTTGATTTCCACTAATAATATTAATATTCAACTAAAAAAAGAGAACCAATAAGTTCTAGGGATGAAGATCAATTCACCTGATTTTTGCTTTAAGTATGATTGCCTTTTAACTAAAAGCCACGCTTCCACCCAAACACGGGGTTCCTGACAAAAACGGGATCAGAAAACTGTTCCAATTCTCAAAGGTAACTTACTTTATATCCACAACTACAAAGTCACTTAGAAAAGTCCGTCTATGAAAGATTAAAATGAAGATCAAACAGCATAGAAAGGGTTAAGAAGAAAAAACATCCTGACAACATGAAAGACACTATTTTTTCTCCCACTTTTTTTCTATCCACTGCTTTCCTTTTCCTGGTATTAAAGCTACAGTGGACAATAGATCTTTTTTGTTAAGAACTTCTACCATCTTTAGAATTATCCGACTGTGAGTTAAGAATACACTGGATACCGAATAACTTAATATGGCTAAACTCACAAGCAGCTGTTTAGTCTTATCAGATTTTTCATTTGCTTTTTTTTCCTTAAACCAGCCTAGAAACTTCATTGTGTAAACGTTTTAAAAAAACAAAACCAATAACCTCCACCTCTTCCAGCAGAAAAGTGGTTAGATGCTTCAAAAATACAAAATGTGTATTATTAAAACACTGACACACAATGGACTGAAAGTACAGAACAATTCTGGCAGCAATGCCTGCTTTATTCCCTTTGTTTCGTGGGAACTGGAATGCATTACCTTCTCACCAGGCATCTCCCCCTAATGAAGCGTTCAAAAAAAAAAAAAAAATCCATTCAGGAGCTTGTGCTTTGCCATTTCAGATAAAGTCATGGTTAAGTCCATAGCTGCCGTAAGTCCAAGTTGAGAATAGTCAAAGAAAAAAAAAGTCTTCTTTTACACAGCAGAGACCTCAGTATCTCCCAACACATTTTGATAGCCTCCCAACCTTGATTCTGCTGGCCTGGGAGCCCAGCCATTCTCTGTATTTATCTATATTTAAGGTGCAACTACAATACAGCTTTAACTGAAACATCCAAAAGCATATCTTACTGAAATTCCAAAGTCCCATCATTCAAACAAACTTTGATTAAGACTGACATTTTCATTTACTAGAAAAATCAGCTCATGCGACACAAGAAAAACTGCGAAGAGGTGGAAAACCAACCCTTTGGTGATGAGACATGCCAGCATTCCCAACCCTGCACAAAGAATGCTCAGGAAAAAAAAAGTCACAAGTTATCAATCATTCTGTGCAAGTTAGCTTGCACAGAATTCATGCCACTACATAAATTTTGCACCAGCTAAAGCTGTAGAAATTCTAGTTGCACATCTCCAGCACCAAAGCAGAATTTCATTTCCTTTGCAGTATGAACATTCTCCTTTTTAAGATTGTGGACTTGATTAGGTGAAGCTTTAAGCAATTATATTTTGAATGAAATAAGACTATGAAGTTATAAACAAAAAACTGTTTTAATTAAAACCACCTAAAGATGTGTTCTTGACTCAAATCATAACTATTTCTTTATATCGTGAGATTTTTAGAACAAATCCCAAGTAAGTCTGATGTTCTTATATGTAAACACCTGAAAAGGAGTAAGATTTAACCATCTCATTTCCATATATTAAAAAGAAATCTTTAAGTGAGTTATTCACCAGCACGGTTTGTCCCAATCATTTTAAGTTATACTTTTTAAAAATAGTTTTCTTGAAAGTTTTATTGCAGTATGTTCATGACATTTCATATAAGATTATCAAGACAGAAAGCAAATTTCTTATTGCTTTTCATTGGGAGATTTCTTCCTTTTAATGTCTTTTCCCCTTTCCCACGTAATTTCTTATTGATAAGAAATAACAATACAAGTTCTATATTCCGGAACACATTTTCCTTACATCCAAGCTACACATAACTTGAGTTTAGGCCAAAATTTAAGACTCAGTCATGCCTATAGACCACATTGGTAAAATGCAGAAAGGTAGTGTCAAAGAAGTGGAGTAGAGTCTTCAGTTTGCAAAGAATACAGAAATGAGTAAAGTTTTCTTTTTTTTTTTTTTTGCAGACTCACAAAAGCATTTTTTTTGCACAGGCTCATAAAATAATTGCATCATTAACTTGCTGCTTTGCAGTCACTGAAACATCTACCTTGACATCCACCTTCACAGGACTCTGCACAAGACAACTTTGTTACATAACCAAAAGAAAAAGATAGCTGTGTCAGTCAATACTTGTACCAAGAAACTTGGTGATGGAGTATTAAATTCCTTCTCTTCACAGAGCACAGAAATTACTTAAAAATATATATTTAATACCTCTTATAGAAATATGGAAGTAGAACATTAAAAGAAGTCTTAAAATAAGATCTTCCTTCAATTTTGTAATGTCTGCACATATGCAATAGCTTAATGGAGAGGATAAAGCCAAAAAAATTAAATGAAAACCCCACAGATGTTTCCTCTCAAGAACTTTACCACTGTTGCCTTTGTCTTCTTCAGTAAATAAGCTTTCATGTCTAACAGCAGGTGTTCAGCAGGATTCAGACTATTTCATAAACCTATACATACTTGCTCTTTATTTGCTGAAGGAATACTTAGGACACTTTATTGTTCTTTGTCACTGACAGAGAAAAAGCTTCAGCACCAGTTATAGATACGGAACGTGGAGTCTCTTACTCTTCCAGAGGTAGACTTCAGTAATGGCAGAGAAATAAGCCAGCAGTTTTGCTAGAGGAAAGAGCACTATCATCAGGCATTTAAATATATTCAACTACACAAGACAGGTCTGCAGATTATTAATGAAAGGTATAGTAGTAGCTGACTGGAAGGCTTCCAGTGCTCCAGGAAAACAAAACCTAATGAAACAATAGCAACTAGAAGGACTAGATGCTTGTATAAACAACACGAGCAACCCACAGACTCGAATGGTGTTCTACAGGCTGCGAGAAGCAAGACATAAATGGGGCCAAAAGAAACAAAAAAAAAAACAAAAAACACAACACACGACTCACCAAACAAATACTAAGTCTCTAGCATCTGCTTAAGATAGAAGTGATCATTTAGACATTACAATCCTATACTTTGTTGTATTAGAAGCCATAGTGCTGTTAACCCACATCCAGCTCTCCTGGCATCATTTTTATACAGGCTGCTTGTTGCTTGTCACAACACTGGAATGCTTTCCTTTAGATTCCGATGGTTCCTTTGAAAGCAAGCAGCAGCTGGGACTTTGATAAATTGATTTAAAAGATGGGCAATAAACATGTGGCTACAAAAGGGAAAACAGGTAAAGCCGAAAAGGGCAAAGTTAAAAAATAAAAAGAGGTTAAAAAGAAGTTGCACTACAAATAAATCTATTAATTTAAAAGGAAATCTGTCTAAGTGCAATATTTAACGTCATGAGCTAAAGAAACACAGCCTGAAGTTAGAGAAATATAAGACATGCCTCTTGTGATGTTTTCTAGTGGAAAAACGTAATTTGGCACTTGCAACAGAATGAGTTCAACATCCCTGCATCATTATCTCTTGGCTTGATTCCTAAATTGCTACATCTGGAGGAACAGCAAGAGATCTTGTTGTTGCTCCTTGATGCAAATAATTCCACCAAAGGACTGCCAAGACACTAGTTACCACGTAAGAGGCTTCGGGGATACATCTAGATACACAAACACATTCTTGCTGAGCACATTTCTTTCTGAAAGCAACGTACCGCTTAAATGCGAAGATTTATTTTTCCATAAAAAAATAATTCTGCTCCACTATTTAAAATACTGTAGGCCATTATACCATCTTTCATGATATACACAGCCACTGTTAAAAGGTGGAAGTTGGAAACTTCTTGAAAGACTAGCATTCACAGTTCAGAGAAATATTCTCACCTTGCAAACTGGTATTGTCTGATTTGCTATAGGAGTCTTTGCCAACTACTACCCACAAACAGGAGACTGATCTCAGAATCAAGCAGTTCTGAGAAAGACACAGTTTTTCTATGACACTTGCTGGCCTCATCAAGGGCACTCAGATTTTTATGTTTTAGAATACATTTTGTCTGTAAATCTTAGAATGACAAACCCTCATCTGTTACTGCCTGCCTAATTTCAGCAAAATTCATCTATTGCACCTGCAGGGAAAAAAAAAAAAAAAAATCAGCAAGCACATCAATTCTGTGCTGGTTGTTACGTGAAGTAAACAAAATTGCTAACTTATTAAAAAAACTAGCAAACACTTGCTGTATTTAAATACAATAACATTTGTTCACATATTTAGTTAATGAGAATTCCTTAAACAATGGATTATACTGAAAATGCACAAACCACACAGCAGAAGTGTGAAGAGGGCCAACTGCACCCTGGGGTGCATCAGGCACAGTGCTACTGGCAGGGCCAGGGGAGGGACTGGCCTGCTCTGAGCCCCTGTGGCCTCACCTCCAGCACTGCAGGCAGTCTGGGGCACCACAAAACATAAAATAAGACACAAAACTGTTAAGAGAGTGTCCAGGGGAGGGCTACAGAGGTGGTGAAGGGCCTGGAGGGGAGGATGCACAAGGAGCAGCTGAGGCCCCTTGGTTGTTCAGCCCCGAGCAGAGCAGGCTGAGGGGAGGCCTCATGGCGGCCTGCAGCTCCCTCACAAGGGGAGCAGAGGGGCAGGCGCTGAGCTCTGCTCTCTGGGGACAGCGACAGGACCCGAGGGGACGGCATGGAGCTGGGACAGGGGAGGGTCAGGCTGGGGGTTAGGGACAGGTTCTGCACCCAGAGGGTGGTCGGGCACTGGGACAGGCCCCCCAGGGCAGTGGTCACAACACTGAGCCTGACAGAATTCAAGAAGTACTTGGACAATGCTCTCAGACACAGGGTCTGATTTTTGGGTGGTCCTCTGGGGATGCAGGAGTTGCACTCGATGATCCTTGTGAGTCCCTCCCAACTTGGGATATTCTGTGATTCAGTGATTCCAAACTCGGGCAACAGCAAGACTCAAGATCAAAACAATAGCTACATTGGTACAGTCCTCTTTCCTGAGCTCCATTTGTCCTTAAGCTGAGATATAAATAGTTTGGTAAAATACAAACATGATTTCCACTATTTGTCACATCTCCAACTCAGCATCCTCTAAACCAAATGGTTCAGAGTTAAGTGGGGAACTCCAGTACAAGATGAGGTGTGGCCCCCTAATCTCCTGGGGGAGAAGGGAGGAATGGCTGTGACACTACAAGCACATCTCATCATCTAGCACAATTCAGTGCTCACATTCACAGCTCTAAATCTTCCCTATCTGTCAAGGTGATCAGTACATCACATAACAAGCATATGACAAGCTTGAAACAACAGTTCACCAGCTGATGAGATATGAATAATATGTTTAAAAATACTATTAAATATTTGACTTTCCAAACCATTAAAGAAGACATGATGCTGAAGAACAATACAACTGTAATTCCTTTAAATTCTGCAGTAAACTCAGGTGAACTGCCAACAAATTAAAAGCAAAACCAAATTAATTCAAGATGACTCAGCTTCAGACATCATTTTATTAAATATGAATCTCAGCTTTCCATTCAGAAAGAAAAAAGGAAAGCTGTATTCAAACAGAGAAGTTAAAAGCAAACAAACACACCAAACCCTACAAACAGGACCTCCCCCTCAAAGACTCAGGAACCATATGTCAGATTAAAAAGCCAAAAAAAAAAAATTTTAGTTTTTCTGGGTGGGAGATATGTGGAAAAATCTTATTTAAGGTTTTTGCATGTGGGAATGAGCAACACTATAAAATACTGTAATATACTTGGAAAGACAACTCATCATGACAACACAAGGCAAAGCTGAAGAAGATTTGAGTTAACTGTGAGGTTTGGGGTTAATTTTCCTGAAAGAGCAGTAGAGCCTTCAAAGTATGCATGCAACAGAAGTGTCCCACAGAACTTGTATCACAGAACTGAGTGTTCTCAAATTATTAAAAACATTTTGGCCAAGGCTAAGGAAAGGGAGGTGCTGATGTTTCTACAGTCTTGTGTTCGACCTTGTCAACAGCTACTGCAAAGTCATCCAAACCCCACTGAATTCCAGAAAAGCCTGACCAAACTACTGCATAGAAAATAATCTCATCAAAAGATTATAGGACACGCACAGATATTTGTGCCTTTTCATTTACGAGTTTTCAAAAGAAAAATCCATACCACATAAAAACCGACCAACTAAAATAAGATCTTCATTGAAGATGTGCCTTTGGTCAATTAATAAAGACTATTTGGGGCACTGAGCACCACTTTTCCATTTTACAAACAAAGAACAACTTTTTTGAAGTCTCCAGACCCACACCCATATGTAAAGTTGGGACCAGAATCAGTGCTACTCTTTCCTTTAATCTTCAATAGATCAGAATAAGAAGGGACAGCCACAGCTTTCTCCCAGGGAGTGGAAAGCATTAACAAAATACTGATTGTTTAGCACATTGCTTCCAGGGAATACCAGCCATTCAATCTGAGATCTGGCTTGGCAAAAACGTAAAAAGTGAAAACAGAATATAACCTCTGGGATTCAACAGGCAGTTTGCAGAGTTTTCCTTCCATCATCAGGGTGGAAATTGCACATAATAGAAAATTACTCTTTCCAGTCCATTTCTGGAGTTTTTACATGGAAGATTTAAAAATTAAAAGTCCTTCTATTTTCCTGTCAGATATCCATTCTGTCTGAATCAAAAAAAAAACAAAACAAAAACACAGAATATCCTCCCTTCTCCCCCCCACCCCCCCCAAAAAAAAACACTTAACTGAATTTACACAAGGTAAAAATTAAAGTTTCAGGTATTTCATATACAAAAGAGACCCATATAAGGCAATAGTCTCTGATTTTCAAGGAAAAATCCCACATACAACATTCTAAACCATTATAAGAAATCACCATTAAGTTTTACAAGACAAAATCACAAAGTGTATTATTTTACAGTAAAGAAACAAAAAGCAAAGTAATCCCACCTTCTTTTTTATAACTCTGTCCTTTGTCCAGTTTTTAGAGTTAAGTCCAGTCTTTCCTGATAGCCAAGATTTCTCTTTTGGTGTTTTAATAATATTGTGAAGAACCATCCTTAAAATATTCTTCATGTGTAAATAGTAGTGAATAGAAATATAATAGTGCAGAGCTAAAGCCTAGAGCAGTTTCTGTGCAGCAACTACAGTGAAAACCCACTTCAATGGAGTATTTTTGGTCTACTGGCACATGAATTCAAGCAGCGTTGACGAGCAGTGATAAGATGTTCTAAGGAAACAAGACAGGCCACAGTTGTGACAGGAACAAGATAGGCTAGATCAAGTTTCGCCTAATTAGGCAAGGTTGCAGTAGGGGAGTTCTGCTATCCTCTCATTGTGCAATAGTCATCTTTGTTTGATGTTAGAATAATGAAAAACATTAAGTATTCATCCGAAGTAAATTTACATATAAGGCTCTGTCTGTCTCAGGACAGACAGAAGTGATTTTTTCCATTGAAGGGGGCAATAGGGAGCAGAAGTTCAAAGAGCAAACGATGCTAGCATCTACCAAAGATGTTTACACGATGCTTTTCCTGAAATTAGTGAAACTTTTGAAGACAACTAACCAGCTTAAAGACAAAACAACAACAAAATCCACCGTGTATTTACGCCTAAGAATACTATAGTTCAAGCACTCCTCCATTCTTGGCAGAGTCTTTCTTCTTGCTGGATGTAATTCAAGCAGCAGAGAATATAAAATGGTAAACTATGTTTCTGATTGCCTCTTCATGTCAAGGGACAGGGAATGTTTATCATCATTCCTGTCAACACTACCCAGGATCCAGAGCAAGGCAGACAGAGATGGCACCAACAGTGCATTCAGCTCTCACTCTACCATTGCAGCAGCAAAGCGCGCTCTTCTGCCTGACCCATTCCCTTAATAGAGAAAACACAGAACGAGTGAGCAAGTGACCCAGCGTGGGGGGAACAAAAACACACAAAGATACCAACAGTATGAAAAAACAGCAGAACTGAAACAACCCATCTCTCTCAGAGCAGATTATAAACTACATTTTCTGTGTAGCACCTTATGCATGAACTGCAGAAGGAAGAGTAGTAGGTTCTCGGTTTAATTTGCGATGCACAGAACTGCTACATTACCCTTCCCCACGAGCAGCGGCAGAAGGAAGAAAAAACTGGTAAGGTTCCATATTTAGCCTGCTTCAACATTCAGAAATAGCATTGTCCTCCCTTAATGCATTTTGTCAGAAACGCAAACACTCCGATCCCATGCAGTCTTCCTTCCTCCTTAGCAAACAAGTACCGTTGATAGGTTTACTGGGAATATAATCAGAAGAATAATTTCAGATTTCTAAAATGCAGCAACTTAAAAAAAATAAAAAAAATTAACCTCTTAGGAACTGAGGACATTTTAAATAAATTTGAAATGGGAGAATGTTTCTTAAAAGGGAAGGGTTGTTTTGCTTCGAAAAGGATGGAAAAAATCTAAGCTGGTTGTTCTCCAAAAGCAGATCGTATCTTTATCTGCCAGAAAAACAAACTGTATCACATGAATAAATATTTGAGAGGCAAAGCTGGGCCTATATTAACACACGTTGTGCCCATCTTCCAACTGTTGCTACAAGCTGAATGCTTCTGAACAAAAAAAATCAAAAAATTTTAATACCTTACTTGGTATTAATTAATAGGAGCGCTTAACATACATGTGCATTTGGGAGGTATATGGGAGGGTCCAAATCTAAGGCCCACCAGCCCTTTGGATGATCAGGATCTTTTAAAAGAAGCATATAACTTAAAAGACATATCACTGGACTTCCTTCTTTTATCCTGTCATCCTCCCTTCGGAAGTAATTGAAAATGTCTGTATGTACTTCGTTAAATCAGATAAATAATAAAAGCCATACAAGCACAGTGTAGCCCCTTCCTTTTTCTCATATGGTCCATAAGCATATTGTCTCTAAATTGAGTATCTGATCCAGTACAGTTATGTGGCTGACTGATTTGTAACTGTTACTTCTAGGAAGGAAATTATAAATCTAGGAGGGAGAGGAAGATAAGGATACCACAGCTACATCCTCTGGTTGCGTAATGTATTATCAGCCTCAAAACTCTATGTTAAAGGAATAAGGGGATTCCTCCTCCACACAGCATGTAAAGAGGTTTGAATGCTCTAACTGCAGATGAGGTGCATGAAGTTTTTCACAGGTATAAATTCTTATCTTATATTAAATGCAGCAACTACATAAGGTCCAAGAAGACTTGCCCTGTGTAACAAAGCTCATATTCAGCAATGCTATACAACTGCAGATGACATAAATCACTCAGCGGGAAAGTAAAACGCAGTCTATGATCCTACTAAAGCACTTTATCATAAAGACATTAATGGCCTCTGAAAAACACATGGAATGATGTAGGAAAAAGAATATAAAGTAGAACTGGAAGTGTAATTCCATAAAGCACAATTCTACATCAACTGCAGAACAGAAAATTACTTGACATAAATCTATAGATTAAAATTGGTAGATGCGAGCAGCCCATACAAGGAAGCAACACACAAGTATAATTCTTCTGAACTCCTGCTGTTCTTTAAACCCCAACACCGTATTTATAGTATCATTACATTTAAGCCTTTTACTTGTTTCGGTAACTTGGATTCCACTTCGCCACCCAATCTCCCTCTCACTATTTTCACCTCTGTGCTCCTCCTAAGTAAGCTTTATTGTAAATGCCTAATACATGCAATTCGTTGATTTTGAACACGCTTAACTACAAACATGCGTGATTACACAAAGGGCCTCTAAGCCAGGCTTGTACACACTTGTGGAATCTTCAACTAAATAGGCACCTTAAATTCCAGATGAAAATTATGAGAATTTGTACATTCAATAAGACAATCAGCTTGCTTGCTTTATATACAGTCTCCTTTAGTTTCTGCAGTATGATCAAAAATCCATGGATCATACTGGGGAAAGAAAGGAAGCTCACACATCTATGATCGTTTTTCTTCAAAGTTAGTTTTAAATTAATTATACTTAATGAGACAGGTACCTGGATTCACTTATCACTTCCTCTTAGGCAAACTGACGGTTTAGTTTACATATTTCTGAAATCTATTTTACTGAGGTAAAAATATCATGTTCTATTACACTATACCAACTGTGAGCTCAACCACCTATGCAGAGGATACGTTGTAGTGAGCGTGTTTCCTTTTTCCCCAAAGCTTCGAGAAAATCAAAGCCATAAAAGAATTTGAATTAAATATGTCTAATACGTACATTTAAATACAGACATTCAAAAAATATGTTCTTCTGAAGAAGAACATACCTAGCATGCTTTTCCTGGGGGAGAAGAGGGGAAGCTTTTTTTCTCCTTCTTGTCCTCCAGAGGATGCCAGAAGCAGGGTGGCATTCCTAGCCCCCTGCACACCAGGGAGCTCGTCCCAGCCAGGCCCCGCACCCCGATGCACACACACCTACCTACACGAGGACACTCGTGCTACTGTGCCCGCTCCCATGTCAGAAGACACCTTTTCCTCAAAAAAAAAACTGCAGTACTTGACAGGAGGAGGATAACTGAGTAACTCTGGCCCCTGTTAGGGTGGTGAAAGGAAGAGAAAAGGATGACAAAGGAATTCAGACACAACCAAGATACGCTCAGCCCTGAGCACTGGAAGAGGCTGCTGAGACCTCACTCCTTTAAAAATTTCTGTGTAGTTTGTTAAACAGCAAGAAAAAGCCAATCAAAAGCTTTATCCTGCTTCTGAAAAGGTACAGGCAAGTACCTGCATGCTCCAGATTATGCTCACTTACAATTTTATGTCATCAGTTCTTCCGAGCTCTGGGAGCGCAAACGGAATAGTACCGGGTTGCTTCAGGACACTTTTTTTCCTCAATCAGCTAGGATTGCTGGGGATAGGGACAGCAGTAAATAGGGATAATGCAGTAGCATCTAGAAGACCCAAATCACAGTCAAAGACTTGTTAGGTTGAATGTTAGGAAAACTCCAGATACACAAATACTGGAAATGCTGTATAGTAAGTTCTTTTATTTAGTGTAGTTTATACATCCCCAAAGTGCTTTTTCTGACTGAAATTTCGTAATGTAAAACCAAAAGTCTATATAAAATGCTATCAAAGAAATCTAAAGGTAGGCAAATGTGAAAGTGAATTGAAATTCAAAAGCCTTTATCTCTAACAAAAAATGAGCAAAAGGACTTATATTGAAATAATATAATTTATGTGTCAACTTAAGTATTTGGGTTGGATCCCAGAAGCACACTGAGGTCAATAGAGCAGCTTATAGTTCAAGCTGATTTAAACCTAGTTCAGAACTTCACCTCCTATCAGCACTACAAAAGCAAACACTACTGCTATCCATCATCCGAAAAAGAAAGGTAAAGAAAGTGCCGCAGTCAGGAATTTGGGTTGGGGGAACGGGCTGCAAGCATCGCACTTTGAACTGCTTTGTGTCAATGTAAAGCCTTGATTCTTATGGCACATTCCCCATAAGCAAACGGAGTCTTGCTGAAGTGCTGGTAAATGACAACAGAGCAGAGGACACACTGCAGCATCAGTACTCCAAGAAGCTAGTCAGAGAAAGGACTGCAAACGTTTCCCAGTGACACGGGCTAGTAGACACCAATCCAAGTGGCATGGTTTTTGAAATGACTGCATTGATGCTGACATGATTAACAAGTGTAAAGGAGGTGAGCCATTACACATCTTTTTCCACTAGCAGAAAACCATGATTCAGACGTGTAGCTAAAATTTTCCAAAACTCGGATAACTTGGGACAATAAAGCAGTGAGGAAGAACATTAAGCATCAGGCATGCTGAGACGTTCAGAGCCGCATGCAGAGATGAAGCTGCATACAGAGATGAGTTTCACAGTTTATTTTCATAAGACACTGTTTCAGGAACTCAGTCATCTCCCAAAGTGTACATACAGTCCCACTGTTTGGAGCCTGAATAGTAATTAACCTATTCGTTAGCCCATTCATTAGCCTGCAGAATCATACAAAACTGTTTCATTTCCAAGAACTTGCTGTTTTTAAGTACACAGCAGGAAAATCTAACCTCTCTCTGTCAATGCATCTGCACAACAACTTGAGCTACGAGGACCCTGCTTGAGTATTTCTAATAAAGCCAAGTATCTCACGCAGTTAGAGGTGGTAGCTTCTATGCTGACCACATCAGCACACAGTATGTGCTCTGGCTAATGTGTTGTTCTCTATACAAAATCCTTACAGCCTGAGAACAATTTCACAAACACTCAATATTCTATAGAAACGTGCAAGTACCCTCTTCTTACTTATCTTTTCAAAGGAAGTGTCTGAGCTATTTGAACACTTGTCTTTGGCTAGATGGGATGGGCTTGGATTTTGACCCATGATATTGGTTAAGATTTTACAGGATATCCATATACTTTCTGAAGCCTGTTTTATTTTTCTTCACCCAAGAGCAGTAAGCTTTGGGAAAAAGAAAAAAGTTGAGCTGCACTGCAAGTCCCACCTACAGAAGAGCAGTAAGAATGCCAACAGGTGCTGCACTCACTGTCTTGAACCATGTCAGACAAACTGCATTAAGAAAGTGGATTACAGAAAGATTTCCTCATGCAAACATGTTCAAAGTGTATCTCTAACTTAAACTGCACCTGTTATTCTAAACTAAGATTTAACCCAGCTTTCTGGAGAAACTACAAAAACATTTATATGCAGGTAAAACTACACTTAATGGCTATGGTAATCTTGCTGGTCTCAGACCACCCTGTTTCTTTTCCTTAAAGATCAGAGAGCAGCACAAGCATTACTTTTGTCTATGTATTAATAATGAAGCCCTGAATACTGCTTTTTTTTTTTTTTTTATCCAACACTAACTCTCACAACCCTCAGCTGTTCACCTTTGGAGATCTAGATGGATATATTCTGTTTTTTTTTTCAGGGGAGAGTGATGTTTGCCAGTCTCAGAGTCAAAAATTGACTCCCAGGAGAGGAGCAGAACACGATTAATTCAGATGCTAGCTAATGTGTTGCACTTACGTGCATGAGGTCAACCCATAGGATTTGGGATCTGTAAAATTCTCCTAGATCAGCCTGGCGGAGCCCTGGGGCACTGCACTGTTTTCTTGTTTTCATTTCAGAGAGCTGGGAAATTTGCCACCTGGGACACAAACCACATACCAAAATCTTCTACGCGTATCTCAGCGTACTCGTGCACTACCCTGGAGTTCTTTCAGGCTGAAAATCCCATTGGTAAGCTGATAAAAGCGATTACGCCCTTCTGGCAACCTCCGCGTTTCTGCCCTTTCTTGTGCTGGTCCCGGTGCCTCTCTGACCCCGCAGCGAGGCGGTTTTGGTGTGCTAAGCTGGCAGAAAAGTACCCCGACAAAAAAAAAAAAAAAAAAAAAAAAGCAAACAACTTCCTGCTGAGTTAGCAAAGTAAAGTGGCTCAGCACTGATTCAGATAAACACCAGCGCACGAGAGGGGGCAGCAGGGAAGGCAGCCTCACAGCAGCCCCTGCAGCGACACACACACCTGAAGCCTCAGTTTCCCCCAGCCTCGTCTTGTGAGCAATATTTTAGTCATGGGAAAGCTGAAATCCTTCGGTCAAACTTGAAGTAGGCAGATATATAGGTGAAACACACCGTCTGCAATGAGTTTAGATTACATGAACTCTTGTTACCTGCTGAGGTTGGAATTCCTTAAATAAAATATCAGTTTTACATCTGCAGTCTCCTCACCCGTAAATACAACTCTGCTGCTAAGCAAAGCAATGAATTGGAAATCAAAAAATCTCAACTGTACTTCCAACTAGTGAACGTCTAGGCTAAGTTACACTATGAATCTTAGGAGATTAGGTGAGAATAATTGGCAGAAGCCAGAAGGAACATAATACTGCAAAGTAGGAAAAAAATGTGACAGCAAAGTAGTGGCCTTGACCTGAACATTGCACTTCTTTTTTTTTTTTAATTTTATTTTCTTTGGTCACAACTTCTTTTGTATTTGCTTCTCCAGACTTTCTCTAAGACCACACATTGCACCCCAAGCCCTCACTTGCTCCCGTTTCAGGGAACACAGATAAAGCATTACTGGATTCACAAGCAAAAAAATAAAATTAAAAAAAAAAAAAAAAGTAAAAACTGGTAAAGCCATAACTGCTATTTCTGAAGATCTCGGCAGTGTAATAACATCGTTCAGTTTAATTTCACTGTTCTACTGATATAGCAAGCATTAAGGGAACAAAATTCAAGATACGTTGCTTAGGGTCCAGCTTCTACCACCTTACGACTAACCTGAGTAACCACCCTAGGCTGAAACAGGAAGACTCCCCCTTCCCTTCTGTCCCTCTCAGCCAAACAGCTTGCTCCCTCCTGTACTGGCACAGACAATAGAAGTCATAATATGAACTGATTTAATGCACTAGTCTGGCAAATTATACACATACACATGTGTATATATTATATCTTCAGCATTCTTTGGATGCATTTTTAATATTATTTTAGTGCCCTCGATCGGTTTCCTGAGGCAAGCAGTACAACATGCTCAAAGCAAACGGTGGGAATGGGCAGCAAGAAGCAACGAAGAAGGAAACAGGCACTTCCACTGGCCACAGGAAATGGTGAATTCAGCTCATCTGCATTGTGAAACCTCAGCCTTGAAAGGAATCCAGTCGCTCCAACATCCTACTGCACCATCGCGATAAACCTGCACGCTCCAACACAGGCGAGATCACACACACTAGCTTCTGAGCAAGGCTGAAGCAAAAAGAGAGTGTGACTTAAAATCTAGGTGAAGCAACTAAAAATTTGGGTTCAAGACAGTTCTTTTTCTTAATTAAACAGTTCATATATTTGCTTGTCCTTTGATTTGTTACAGATTTTACACTTTGTCCCCTTGAAAGCGTTAAGGGTTTTGACACTCAAATCAACCCCTGAAGGACCGCATCCCTTATTGCACAATATATTTTTACTATTACCTGTCATAAAAAATTGTTTTCAGTAACTCAAAACACTGAACACATTCAATTGGATATAATCCTTAATACATTACAGATTCTTATACGCTGCCAAGTTTAATTGATTCTAATGGCAGACTTCCAAACTACCAGAAAAATGTACCTACCAACCCAACAGCATGAAGTGTTAAACTTTATAGTATTTATTTACTTAAAAGTCTTGTAATTTAAGAACCAGTGAGACACAGGATACAAGACTAATGAAGAAGACGCTTATGGAAGTGACAATGATATTTTAAAATACCTAAAAACAACACTTTCCAACAATTTAAGGAAAATAAAAATAAATGACTTTGCTGGAGTCTGGCAAGATCTAAAAGTCCCTGAATGTTTAAGAAGATATCTGAGCTTTGATTTTAACATAGAGCATTAGACTGCAAATTCTCCTTAAAAAGACAATGTCTTTATTCTATGCATGAGCAACTCTTAGCACAATGTACATACCTGTACATTGTATTAATATAAAAATTAGAAGAATAAGCTAGAATGCTTTTTATAATATAGTAAGAAGAGTTGCACTTTACATCAAGCTTTAACTTGGTAGATTGACATAACTTGATTTGATGGAGTGGCATTTTGCTTTCAGGTTAAGTACCTGTCCTCTCTAAAGTCTATAATGGACAATCTGATCTACATTATTAGTTTCTCTTCATCACTAAACGCAACCATGTGCCTCAGAATTTTCTCATGTTTCATTAGAATCCACAAGCCTCTATTAAGTATATTTACATGTTCTAGCATCAGAGTAGCCTACAAAGCATCCCTTTTGTTGACATGCTGAAGGCTATGAACTCACACTTCCCATAGAATAGGCCATATTCTGACATCCTAAGAAAACAGTGACATGATCCAAAAGAGACAAAATGGCCTTTAAGCTTTGTTGCAATAAATAACTCCATTAATAATGGCTGATAAACTTGCAAATTATTCTCTGCAGTCAGTTCACATTTATTCAGCAAACAAGGATGATATCAGTACTGCTGCTAATTATACAGCTATAAATTAATTGCAATATATTTTATCTCAGCATCACCGAAAATTCCTAGTACTAAGTGTATGACAGTGTATGCCTTCCTTCAGACTTACACAATGTAGAATTATGTTAGCAGTGACCTTTCTAAGCAAGAGAACAGTGCACACTGATTTGAAAATATTTTGCTTTTAAATTAGAAATAAATGATGAGCACTGTGGACTTGCTGGGAAAGGTTTTCGACTGAATACACGATAAACATATAGTCATTTGGAAAAAAAAATATCCTTTTTATAATTCACCTGGAAGACAGCTTAATTCAAAGAGAACCACTGCAGATACTCATCTTTGGTTTGTGTTTAATCAATTGTTATCTATCTTCACAGATCAGGAACACGTGCAGCGATTAGGAAAATATTAATGCACATTGTAATATTCAAGATCCACTTGTGTACTGTCTAGTCTAATATAAAATATGCCTCAGGGATGATCTTTCAAGAAGAGCTGCAGTTTCACACAGAATTAACCAAAGCGCAGTCCACATCTCATCACTCCTTGGAAGCCAAGCTGTATTCAGAACTACCAATAAAGTTGCTTTTACATTTCATAAAAACAAATTAGAGTAAGCAACATGTATTTATATAGAACCTGGCAGCAAAAGAAATCACAGATGATGAAACCTTTCAGAAGTAATTCTATTCCCACATTAAAAAAAAAATCCACCACACGGGAAAAAGGAAAAAAAAACAAATATATCTCGATAATTCAATTTTCTACTCTTCAGATACGACTTCTTTCTTAAAATTGACAGTATGGAATGTAAAAACATTATGAATCCAGAAACGGCCTCAATAAAGTACTTCAACTGTGATAAATGCAAGTCACTAAAAAAATTAGAAAAGTTGGATACTTTTCAAACATTTCAATTTGTTGACAGAAAACCGTAGCTATGCCCACTTGTTACAATTCAATAATAGTAGTATTATTAGTCTCTCCTCCTACTATTATTATATACTTTCACTAATTATGGACAAAAAAAAAAAAAAGAGAGGATCAAGGAAAAAATGTTTCTATGAATTTGAATACAAGGAATTCCATCACATAACAAGTTAGAGTACAAGCTTTTCCCTTTTCAGACTAAGAAATCTCAAAAAAAAAACAAAAAAAAAACACCACCCAGTACCACAGCCACATGTTCACATTATTTTGATATTATATGCCGATGACTCCATTAAGTATTTTTCCCCCCATCCTTGCAGTCCAGAAATAAAATACTTGGGATAAAAACCTGTCAGACTAATGGCGCTGTCAAAGTGTCCATTTAAATGCACATGTTCCCAACTACCTTCTGACAGACAGTCCGTAACAGCATTTAAAAGCTCTTCAGAAAGGCAAAATATTTATTATTCTAGGATTCAGATTCAGTAAACTCTAATCTGGAACATTACTACCACTGCAGCGAGGTAATTTGTTTTTATTAAGACTCAGCCGCCAGTATTAAAACGCTTTGAAGTACATTTCAAAAACATAACACAAGTCTGAATCTTATAACACTTCCAAATAACCACAAGCGACTGCTATATTTAAACAAGCACGAAGGCAACAACACTGGCAGAAACACTCATCCAGTAGTTAAAAAAAAAACACACAACACAAACACAAGAGGGACTTTTACAGAAAGCCAAGCGCCGCACTACGGAAGTTGTGACATTCACCTGAAACACACACGAGGCAGCAATGGGAAGCAAATACATTCCTGATGACCTAGCCTGTCATTGGCACGCCGGGCTTTCGGTAAGAATGCGATGAACGTAAAGCACAACCCAAGGTGTGCTGGAAGCTGGGAGAGCTGACGGTTACCTCTGTGCTGCTTTGGCTAGCCAACGGCCAGCTGGAGCAGGTGATACTGGGGAAGAATTTGGGGATTTTGGTATCTGTTGGTAGGAATTCTCTCTCAGTATCGGTGTCTTGGTACCTGGCAACTGGAAGCTGAGGCACGGCGACGAGCTCGCCATAACGCCTGCTTTTAATCGCTGCCTGCGCTGCCCAGCCTGAAACTTTACGTCCAGGTGAAGCTCTTCGCTTCCTCCTCTCAGCCTCGGAGCAAAGCACCCTATCCCCCAACCAAAACCCATTCTGCGGCGGCATCTGGGCTGCAAGCACTGCAGAGGACCTGTAAATAAAACCTTTTTTTTCCCGTGGAATCAGCGCAAACACGTGAGCCCTTCCCCAGAGCATCTCCTCAGCCCACGCTGGAGAGAGGCAGGGTCTGGGGGGGACCCCCTGACAGCAGGGCACCCAGGAGGGACCCCCCTGACAGGACGGCACCCCCACGACCAGGGGGACACCCAGGAGGGACCCCCTAAGCCCTCGGGGCACCCAGAAGGGACCCCCCAAGACCCGAGACCCCCGGAGCCTTTCGTGTCTCGGTCTCGGTGCCTCCAGCCCCGACCCCCAGGAGCTCCCCGGGACCGGGGGGGGCCGCAGCTGCCGTGAGCAAGCCGCGGGGTCACCGACTGAAGCCCAGAAGGGAGCCGGGCCGAGCCAGAGCTACCTGCCCGGCGGGAAATAACATCAATTAACCCTTAATTTTTTAAAAAATGGGTGTTTCGAAGGGGTTAAAAAAATAACAATCCCCCGAACCGCGGAACAACCGCCCCCCCCCCCCCCCACGGACACGAGGGGGCGCCGGGGGCCGGGCACGGGCGGAGCCCGGGGGGTGCCGCGGCCCTGGGCCTGCGGCAGGGCGGGCTCAGCCCCTTCCACTCACCGGCATCATCGCTGCCGCCGCCGTCAGCGCCGCTCCTCAGCCAGCCCCGCCGCCACCACCACCGGGCCTCGCCTGGCACCAGCCCGGAGGCCGCCTTCCTCCTCCTTCTCCTCCTCCTCCTCCTCCTCGCTCGGCCTGGCGGCGGTGACAGGTGCCCGGTGCCCTGCTCGCTGCCTGCAGCGGGCGGAACCAAGGGGCCCAGGCGGCGGCGGCGGCAGCAGCAGCGCCCGGCTCCCAGCCCCAGCGGCCGGCTCCCGGCTCCCAGCGCCCCCCCCGCCCGCCGCCGCCTGCCTCCTGCCTCCGCCGCCGCTTCCTGCTCCGCCCGCGCCGCGCCGCCCCGTCAGGGGTTAACGGCCGCCGCCGCGCCATTGGCCCGGGCGGCAGCGCCGGGGGCGGGGCGAGGCGAGGCGCGGGCACGGCGGAGGGGGAAGCGGGGGGGGGAGTGGCGCGGGAGCGCGCGTCGGGGCGGAGGGGGCGTGGGGAGCGCGGGCTGAGGGGGGCGGCCATGATGGAGGGGGGGTGTGCCCTGCCTGGTGAGGGGCGGCCTCAAGATGGGCAGGGGGGTCCTGGTTGTGGCTGAGGGTGGGCATAGATGGTCTTGCAGGTGTCTCCTAACCCAAAGCACGCCATGGTTGTGTGATTGTGGTACAAAACCCTACATAACAGCCTCACTCCTCAAGGAGCCTGGCATCACGCTCCACCATGCTCCATTCCCCTCTTTAATATCCAGCCTTGGTTCCTTCGCTTCGCCAGGGCCTCTCTTCCGAGAGCTGCGGCAGCAAGATGAGAGTTAACAGCTTGGAAGGAGCCAGGCACGACACGAAGTCAAAACAGCACCATATGCTAGTGCTGCCGCACATGCGATGTAGACAAATTTCATATTGTTGTGAGTCTTAAATCCCAATCTGGAAAACACATCGACCCACACCGTTCCCGTCAGTGGCTGATCGCCAGCCTTTGTTACTTTGCTTGTAGAGCACTGCGACAGATCTCGGCTGGGAGTGAAAAAAAAAAACACATTAACTTTGGAAGTTTGGGGGAGGACCTCAGGTACTGTTTGCATAGGTCTCTGAGGCTAAGCAAGATAATATCGACGATAATTGCATATTAATCTCAAACATGAGCTTGTGTGTTAAATTTAACCTATACCATAAGATTCTGTAACAGATAGTTGCATAAATTACCTTAATGCATATGTGCCTAAGCCCTCATGACGTGTCCCTCTCAGTGAATTTACAGGATCTGGTTTGAACATTGTGATAGTCAAAGCTTCTGCTTCTCTCAGTCCTACAGGAAAATCCGATTAGCATCACAAGATAATACTTTGTCGGTTTGAAATTATTTTGCAAGTATTATTTGGAGTGCTACTAGCTGACAATACCTCTATTATCATACTCGGTTTCTTGTAAGCTATGATTCCACCTCCCACACACAGCTTTAGAAATAGGTAAGAATGTGATACTTCTGACCTAAAAAATAACTTTCAGATCTACTGAGAATAGTGGTATTAATTCTGCAATTAAGCTGACCTGAAATAAAACAGGCTATAAGGTGATCGTAGTTAAATTATCTTAAAACAAAACAAAAGACGGGAGTGGACTTATCTTCAGCAAGTTGATATTGAACTTTAGTGAACAAAAGAATAACAGAATAGATTTTTTTTCTGAGTATTTGTGGTGAAATTCTTAACTTTATCAACAAGGTAATTATGAAACTTTGTCACAAATGTTCTTTAAAAGTTACTGTCTTGTTAATTAACCAGGTCAGATATTTTTTTGTTAACCAGAGATTCTTAACTTATAAATTCTTTGCAGGCATACATCATAGCTGACTTTTCCCTGTTTCCACTGATTGTTAATATAAGCTGAAATACTAAAAATACTACCCTGGTATTGCTTTCCCATTGCATTGGCAGGAGTGCTGACACAATGAAAATTGGGAGAACGGGGTGTAGACAGTTGCCACCGGGAAGGCAGACACTCCTCCACGCAGTGCCTCCACTGGAATAATGGCCTCTGGTATAAAACCTTTGTCAGCCTTTAAGACAAGTTGCTTTTGGCTGGTGCAGGTCCAACCTATTCAGCAACCAGATAGACTGGATACTGTGGACTAGGAGGAAATGCCTTTAAAAGGTCTATTACATACTTTATATGCAAGTCTGCTCCAACTCCTATTTCTACTTGCCTTGGGGAAAACAAACAAACAAACACAAAACTTATTGCTTCATCCCTTCCCATCTCCACTTTCCCATAGAAATTATAAAAAGAAAAAAAAGTTAACCAATCTTCACGAATCATAAGACTGAAAATTGTGCCTGTACTGTGGTAAATTAGCATATTTCTTGCAGAATAATCTTCTCAAGAATCACTCTTTTATTGGCCGAGAGGTAGAGCAACCATTATAAAACCTTACGATTCCAACTATTCTGACTTAAAACGTCTACAGGTGTTTTGTTTACTGTGAGCAGGAAAATATTCACTTGTAATCATGTACTTTTGTTTTTCTTCCATGCTGCCCAAGCATTTCCATACTAAACTACTGGTCTAACTGTAGAAATTATGTTGCTTGGCCAAAGGGGCCAATGATACCTACAAGCCAGTTGCCTGTTTCAGATAAGTGAGGTTGTGTGAAAGCAGACATGATTTGAGGAATGCCTGAGCAGATAAGGTAAGAGAATTTGGAGTGCTGGTGGAAGCAGATAAAGCCAGAGATGCAGAATCCAAGTTACTTGCTTCCCAATACATTCTTTGCGAGAGGTACTCTAAATTCGTGGGCCTTTTTCTAAAGGAAAGTAAGTGTTTATGCTAATTTGTTGGTATTAAAACATATTATGCAAATACCTGGTCTTCTTGGTATTAAAAAAAAAGGCAAAAAAAAAACAAAAACACAACAGAGCAACACTATTTAATTTCTGTTGAAGCCACTATGAGCTTAACAGATCTTTGTTCAACCTATATTCATTAAAAATGAAGATTTGCTATTGCACACTTGCAGTATAATTAACTTCTGAGCTTTGGGCTGAGCTCTTGTTTAGCTGGAATTTGAAACTTGATCAAAATGTATGAATTATCATCAATATTTTGTGAAAATACTTCCATGGGTACACAGAGAAAAAAATATCAAAGTATGTTTTGTATTTAACACAGATTTATTAAAAAAAAAAAAAAAAGTATATTAACTGTAGTTAGTAAATTGGCTGGCCTTTTATATGACCATGCACAACATTCTTAGGAGAAGCAGTTTCCTAAAGATGCAGATGGGAGACTGGACAACTAGTGAACTTTTTTACAAGCACTGTCGACAAGGTTCCAATTCCTTTTGGTGTGTGGTTTGTTGTTTGTTCGTTGTTATTTTTTAAGTAGCTAATGGCCAAGTTTTCAAATGTACAAATTTTTAGATTTTTAAAGCTACCAGGTCTGAACTTTCCCTGCTCGTTTTTTTTCATGCACACATAGGAGGATGGAAATGAGTTTTCCTGCCTTCTTGATCCAAGCTTTCTCCAGTTTTGCATTAACTGGTTGAGGTGCTTTTCTGGAACATAGGAAAATGTTTTCAGGCTTCAGAGGTGTCACAGGAAAATAAGTGCTTATTTTTAATTAATTTAAGACTTCATTTTGTGGGAGATTATTTTAAATAACAGGTACTACTATTTATAGACAGAAATAAATGTTCTTGGAGGTCAAACATTTAGGGTGGGATACATCTCTCATCCAACCTTAGTAATTTAGAAGTTAGACGTGTAGTCTAAATCCATCATCTGGGCTCCTTCTGTAGATAAGCTGGGATGGGAGGGAAGGGAGAGAGGCAGTTCTGCAGGCAATTCATTCCATTCCGAGATACTCATCCCCCTATCTCAATGTCTTGGTCTTTGAAGGTGCCTATCTCGTATTGATTAAAGATGGAGCCTGGATGACTAGCTGAGATTAGAGGGGAGGCTTTGAGATAGCCACAGTTAGGGTGGGTTTCCTCACTTCTGGCTAAATAAAATCTCTAAAAAGTGAGTAGCAGTCGGTTAGTTTTTTTTTGTCTTTGTGTATTACAAAAATGTTAATCTATCCTTTTTAAATAGCTTAGTGGATTACTTTATTACATAATACAACTCTCTTTCCAAAAAGTAGATTTTGTGTTTGCTGTAATGCTGGAAGAACTGGACAGGAGCAGGTAAGCGATTTCAGAAGCTGAGTTTTGCAGGTACTTCTAACTTCCCAGGCTTGCAGGTGCAGTGTGCTGTACCGGTTGGTACTGCTAGTTTAAAATCTTCACTGAAATACTGTGTAAAGTAAACGTGTGTGTCTAAAGGAAAGGTATTTAAACGTGTTACTATGGCCTTTAGTAGCCTTTCGTTCCAGATTCAAGCATATTTCCTAAGGACGCAACAAAAAGGAATTGATACCGAACAATAGTCATACGCTGCCCTGTTTGAATTCGTGTATAGCTGGTGCATTCCAACCCCACCAAACCAGTTCAGAGATAAACTATAAATAATAACCTAAAGGAAACACTTTGATGTCTGTTTTGTATACACTCTATGAGACACGTGAATAGGAGAAAGATACTTTTTCATCCCCACCTTGTAATATTCTAAAGTAATGTATGCTGGACCAGATGACTAATGTTTTAAAGTTTGCACAGCACAATGCACACAGTGCATCACTCTGAAAAGGAGCATAATAATTAAAGCAGAACTGAAGCCCTATGATCTGCTTATAGGCGAGCTGTGTGCACTTCTTGGGGATTTGGGTGTCTGATACATCATGTGTTCCGGCGCTGCATTTAGTGGATTAGAGATACAATTTATGTTATTGTTTAAAGAAATTACATGCTTAATCCAACACACATGATGCAAGAAAGCATACTTAGTGGAGAATGCTTTGGCCTCATTGGGAATGTGTTGCTATACATTCTTATAAAATTCTTACAGTAATAGGTATTGTTAATTTTTTATGGTGTAGCTACAGAAGATATAGCTGTATAAGACATTACACGCCATTCTTTTTACAGGTGCAAAATCTTCTGCTCCCTGTAATTTGTGATGCAGAAAGCATTAACTACATTAGGAGGAGGGAAAGCAATAAGACCTCCTGGAAGAGATTCTCTCTGCTTCTACCTTTAGGTTTATAGTCAGGCTCTCAAGATGTTTCTTTGCTTTTTTTTTTTTTTTAATTCTAAATGTGGCTATGTGTGGCAGCATTTGTGACTAACTAGCTGATGGGATGTTAGTTGAAATGATAGTTAAAGATGGGAAAGTGTAAAAAGTCAATCCTTCAGTCTTTATTCCTTTTTTTATATGCCAGTTTGTTTTGTATGTATAACTTTCTAAAGTTTGAGGGGAAGAAGGATGGGTCATGTCTTAAGATCGAGTCCATCTGTTTCACTTGTTCCTGTAAGTCTGAAATTGTTCTCAGGTATCTCATGCATGATGCAGTGAGTCAAGGACTCAACTTTTCTTGACAATTTCTGTATGAAATGATTTAAAATACTCCCTCCCAGACAGAGGTCTAACAAAGAATTCTGTGATACTAGATTAGTTTTAACCCCATGCTGCAGGAATGGCGGGCTAATCTTCAACTTTTCTGTTAATCATCACTTCATTGGTTAAGATAGGCAACTACTTTATTTACTATAACTGAAAACATCCTGCTTTGCTCCCTAATGCTTACCACTGGATCTGATGCCAATTTGTGTTCATTTTGTGTTATTCCCATACTCAAACCCAGTAATGCCTAATTTGAAATACGTTTCTTCTAGAATACGTCTTACTGTTGGTTAGCTTACTTGAGGTAAGTAGTTAAGGATTTTATATACACACATATATATGCTTGAGGGTGGATTTCAGCAATTACTGAGACAAGGTGATGTGCAAAGGAGGCTTGCAGAGAAAAACAATATTCACATATGGTAGGAGAATGAAATTATAAACCAAACTAAATGTGTGTTTTTTAAAGAAATAATAATCTGTTTATATTCAGTATTTAAGCCACCAAATTATTAGGACTAGAGTACTGGAAATAAAAGCATTCCTTACCTTTTTTTGGTGTGTTCATTGATCAGATTTTATAGATCTGAATACAGAAGGTAAGTTGACTCCAAAAACACAGTACAAGGTATCAAATCTGTTTAGATAAAATACCATTACAGTTGGGAAAGAGGACATAGGTATGGTTTAAGATACACCTCTATGGAAAACATTTCTGTGATGTATAATGTGTTTAAAAAATGTAAGTGATGACTTTGAGGGTTTTTTGATTACAAATGATTGTCAGAGCATCACTGTTTTCTATACAGGTGTATACAATTTGTTTTGAATCCAAGTTTCTCTGTCACAGACATTTTTTAGTATTGCATTTTGATTGAAGAGCACCTGCACTCTCACAATCCAACCAGCAGATGCAAGCTAACATATTTGCAATGTTCTTTCCATGCTATAAGTGAAAATACCCACTGTTTATACCATATTGATGCTTAAGGTTCATCCTTCTAACTGTATAAACATTGCTTCTCCAGGTAGGGTAATGATGTTCTAGGCCAGGGAACTTAATGAGAGAGGTTGGTGGTTGTTGTTGTTTTTCTCCTAAGTGCCTTTGGCTCATAACCTTCCAGAACGGTATTTCTGGATAATTCCTATTGTTACTGTTATGATGCCATGACAAGGTTTACTTAAATTGTTAACTGGATAAACAGAATGTCAACAGCAAATGGTGACGAATTGTATTGGTATTGATGGAACCCTTTTGAAAATGACTGAGTTAAAAGCTTTAGAAATTGTGACAGTAGAAAATTTATCACCAGTACATGCTTAAAATCTATTTTAGGTTGATTTATTCAAAGAAGATATCACAATATGCAGCCGAACCTCAGGAGATTGGAAAGAATGGAAAGGACCACGTTCTTCACGGTGGAGTACACACAATAATCATCTACTTGCTTGGAGATGATTAGATTAGTTTAAAGGTTTGTATATTGCTTATGTCTCAAATTCAAAACCAGTATTTCTGTTCTGTAAAAGGAGAAGCTGCAGCACAAGTTAAAGTAACTCGTCTTTTCTGTTTTTATTCCCATTGCTATATGAAAGTTCCACACAATTTTTTCTTGCCTTCTGCTTCTGTCCTCCCAGACAGGCCTGAGTACATGTTTAAATTACTAGCCTTCATTTAAAAAGGGGTGTGATAGTTAGCATTAATAAGAAAGAATGCATAATCTGAAAGCAAAGTGAAAATATTTTTGTTAAGGTACATGATTCTAAGAATTAATTAAATCAAAGTATGCTAAAAAGTATTTATGTCTTAGTGTTTACTGAAACAGACTGAGATCCTTTGTTAAGACTGGTATGTCTGCAATTCTTAGCCTCCTGATAGAAAGGCAACATTTAATTTTTTGCTAGTTATTGTTTGCTAAAAACAAGTTTAGAGATTCTAACTGGGGCCAATTTTTTTTTCCCAAGCTCTATCTGATATGATGCATGGAATACAACATGACTTACAAAGGACTCTAAGGGGAGAACTGTCATTTCAGATACAGGGGAATTCAAAGAAGGCTATTTTTGTATACAAGTACACTCAAGTAAAAGATCTGAAGCATCAAGACTAAAAAGTCATTGCTGCAAAACAGTATCACTTAAGACTGGTATGCGCATACTCAAGGCAAGTATGGAGTTAATCAAAAAAGTGGAAATGCTTCTAGTGCAGAGGGGGGAAAAAAGTATTCTTCCATGTATTTTTGGTCCTATATCAGATGCCTTTTCACATTCTATTCCGTTCTATTAATCCCCTCTCCCCTCTTAATAACGTTCTAGTTGTATTCAGTTTAGTTGTTGCAATTTTGCTTGTTTATAAAGCATTCCATATGAAATACCTCACAACAGTTCTACTTAATACCTAAAGAATTCCCCCTTAATTGCAGTAATTCTTAATATTATCAAAAGTATGCTAAACACAGCAGGTTAAAACAAGAAATAAAGGACTACAACTGATACTGCATGAAAAATCTGTGTAGGCAGAAGTAGTCATCACAGATGGGATTCATTCAGTATACTGCTGTTAGTTCTACCACCCACAGAATCTTATTATCATTTCCTACCAAATACAGTTCATTAGCTCTGAAGAAATCTCTATTGTTTGTTTCAGCAGATAATTGAAGTTAGTGTGATGATATATGGATATTGAGTAGTTAAAGGTCATGCCAATTAAAAAAAAAAATTGTTCTTTAAGTTTCTGAAGGTCATAATTAAAAGTGTTTTCATTCAATGACAACCAGTATAACTTCTGATTTGAAGAAACACTTGAAAACTTATCCTTTATTACTGAAACTGAAAGTATTCTTTCCGCAAGAATAGAGCATCAAGATGTTGTCCATTCTCTACTTGTTCGTTTTTGCTTTTGTTCCAATTAAATTATAGTAGAAATTTGAGCAAGTGACATCCTGCCACAGAGGAAGGAAGCAAGCTTCTACCTTTTTGCGGAAGCTCAAGCTGACATTCCTGATTTGTATACAGGGCGGAGTTCTGCATTCTTTTTATTGCTGTGAGTGTTGACAGTGATGACAGTTCTTGAAGGAGAGACGGTTCTTTGATCTTGTGTGTCACTTGCTGTGAGGAGGAAACTTGCACTAAATTATTGTAAGGGACTTGACTTAGGAGAGCTGGTAGAGTGAATGGACATAAAATTCTGATTCATCTGCCACTTTCTTAGGAAAAAAAAAGTCTGTTATAATGCAAGTTATAAAGCAACTATGGTGAAAATAGCTGTAGATGGATCCAAAGTAAAACATACAAAAACCCTACATGCTTGCTTTCCTACTTTAGAGAAAAACCTAGAATTATTAAAAAACGCCCAATCTTATTCACAAACTGTTGTATCAGCACAACCAAGAGAAGCACAGCACTGTGGTAGAAGGGTGGAAACTCCACACGCAGGCAGAGTACTCATTCTGTTAATCCACGGCCAAAGAAAGTGCAGTACATTTAACAGAATTTAATTAAAATTTCCAAAGAATCCATTCTTGCCGTGGTCAGTTCATTCTGAGTTAGGGGAGAGTAATTGTTTCTAAGTGGTTTGCCTGCAGCAATAGAACAGAATTCAGGAATTTCTTGTTTATGAGTTCCTCAAAAATTACCGAATCAGTCACATGGCTGTCTAAAATAAAGAGTATTAGCTGCAAAATGTTAGTTGCTAAAGGTAATGAAATTAGGATGAAGAGCTTGCTGTTCAAGAACTATCTTGTAATTTCTTCTTGCTCCTGTTTACCAGATTGTTAAACAACACATTTAATGCCTAAGGGAATCTCCTATCTTACTATTCCTTCCTTCCTAGTAGCTTTACAGATTTCCGTGAATGAAACAACAGATTTCAGATGTTGATTTCCTCACTTAGTTTCATTGCAGCCATCTGGTGGTGACATCACACATAATCACCTGTGTCTAACAAGCACCTGATAGTTCTGCTTTGGGGACTGAAATGAAGGTGCAATACACACACATAGCAGCTCAGTATCAGGGTGTATTTGTACTTCAATGATTTACTATCATGATTAAGATACACAGGAGACAACTTCAGCTGTTTTAGTTAATTTAGATCATTTCCTGCAACTTTACTCATCCTCCCCATTAACATGAAGACACATTTATTTTTTTTTCCCTGAGGTATACATTAAAGAGGTTAAGTAGGTTGGGCCCTGTGACTAATGATTCCTTGGCTCTGACTGTATTTTGCTCTTCTAGAGTATTCCATGACTCTTTATTAGCATGCAGGGGATAGATTCTCAGCTGTAAGACAAGACTTGGAAATTTACGTTCTAGAAATCTCATAGCTTCACGATGAGGAACTGTAGCTCTAAGACCGAGCTTCGAGGTACAAATACAGAACTACTTAAATGGTAAAAACAAACAAACAAACAAACAAAACATCTTGCATTAGCATTGTCATTATGGTAGCTCTCTGTTTCTGAATTTTCATGTTCTGCACTGATTAAAAAAAACAAAGCACAGCACACCACAGCAAAACTTGGTCAAGGTGATGCTGCAGTAATTGAATGAGGCTTTTCAAACTCTGTAGGAGTTTGTTGTTCCACTAACACTGCAAAAGCTCGTTTTTGTCATTGCCAGTACCTTATCATAGGCAACACATGAAAAGCACAATTGGGAACTACTTCACTACACAAAGCATGAATTTAATCCTCTCCTTTTAGAAATGTCAGCAATATAAAGAGGCAGCGGCTAAATGAATACACTACAACCTGACAATAAGCAATAAACATTTCCTCTACCAGTGTCGAGTTGTGAAGGATGGTTAGTATTACCTACATGGACAAAACCCCTGGTTTTAAATGGTCATTTGCATACAAAATGAGCACATTCAAAAAAACCACATTCTAAAATGAGTATTCACTGCAGAGATAGCATTGTGTAGCGCTTCTCTACCTAGGGCTACGTTACAGATGCCAATGCTGCAAGTAAACTGATCACTCCTTTCATATCTCTCAGTTTTCTATGCTGTAGCATATACTTCCACTGAGGAACAGAAAGCATATCAATAGTACTACTGGTATCACCTGATGGGTGTGTTGGTTTCTACTTTTGAGTCAAGCACCTGACTGTCAGTTTCCTCGAGTGAAAAAAATGGAAAGATACACAGCAATTTTACTTCCCCTACCCTTTGCAGAGAGTCGTCTGCTAAGGATCTGTCCTGGTTTCAGTTAGAACAGAATTAATTTTCTTCCTAGTAGCTGGTAGAATGCTGTGTTTTGGCTTAGGATGAGAAGAGTGCTGATAACACCCCGATGTTTTAATTGTTGCAGAGCAGTGCTTATACCAAGCCAAGGACATCTCAGCCTTTTGCTCTGTCCTGCCAACAGGCAGGCTGGGGGTGCAGTAAGAGCTGGGAGGGGACAGACCCAAGACAGGTGACCCAAACTAGCCACAGGGGTATTCCATACCATCTGACGTCATGCTAAACAATATATAGGGGTGGCTAGCCGGGGGGAGGGGGCCGGACTGCTCAGGGTTAGGCTGGGCATCGGTCAGCGGGTGGTGAGCAATTGCATTGTGCATCACTTGTTTGTACATATTATTATTACTTTCCTATTATCACCATTGTAACATTATTGTTATTATTGTTATTATTATTTTGTTATTATTATTTTCCTGTCTTATTAAACTATCTTTATCTCAACTCACGGGCTTCACTTTCCATTTCTCTCCCCCGTCCCAGAGAGGGAGGGGGGAGGGTGAGCGAACGGCTGCGTGGTATTTAGCTGCCAGCCGGGTTAAACCACGACAGGATCACAAATAGGAAGGAGTATTCTGAAACAGTCAAAGAAATTTACAACAGAAATACAACAAAGAAAGACCCAGCTGCAGACAGCATTAATTTCCAGCAGAAAGTGCAATTTCAATAACCCAGCAGTGTTTCCCATGTGTACTTCCTTTTCCTATTAGACAATGAAGCAAGTCAGATGTTGTGTTAGAACTGAAGTAGGTGAAGTTTACCTAAAAGTGCAGTTAACTGTGCTCCAGGGGCAGTTTTGCAAAAGCTCCTCTTGCTTTTCCATTAACATCTAAGAGACCTGACAGCATGTTGATGTAGCTCAGTTCCACTGTGCTAGGTTCTATAGCTAAGGAGAAGCACATCCTGAAGTGATTCATGTTTTTTTCCCTAGCTTGTTTTCCTCAGCTCTGTAATTGAAAATTGCTAAAGCATTATTTGAAGTACGTGTAGTATCTTAGGAACTAACTCAGTGATCATAAATTTGCATCACAAGTGCACATATAGCATCTTACCTGGCATAAATTTTCAATCTGAACCACTCATTAACTACACCACAACTATGACCCACTCTGTAATCACCACTGGCTAATATCTGTCAATTTGAAGCTCCCTTTCCTACATTTTATTTTGTTCCCTTCTTTTAGCGCCTTTTGGTTTTATGTAGAGAAAGAAACAGTAAAGAAACTTCTCATTTGTTTTTTTTGGGCGGTTAGAAAACACAGCAAGGGCAGAAACATTGAAAACACAGAAAAAAAGGACTTGATGGGGAAAGAATCAGATAAGCCCTACCGAGGGAAAATACAGAACAAGGAACAGAGGAACTGTGGAAGAGAGGTCAAGAATGAATGAAAGATAGCTATCTATTCTTTTCTAATCAAGTGAGTAACAGTATACTGGCCTTTAGGGGAAAAAAAAAAGCCACCGCCTGCAACTGACATAGCCCATGTCAGTATGAGTACTGACTAGAGTTTTCAGAGAAGTACGATCAGTAATTTTACTCTTAATAGGTGTAGATGCCAAGCTGAAGCAGAAGTATAAATTCTGTAGAAATTAAAGGCAACGAGTATTTGGAATGTTTACCATGTCATCAGCAGGCAAGGTTGTCAAGCTTGTGTCTATTCAAATACAAAATATTTAAGTTACAGCCAGATATTACAGTAAGAGAAATTGAAACACAAAACCTTAATCAAGCTGAAAGATTTAAGATGTTTCAGTGATGTAGTTAAAAAGATGTACGTAAGCATGAAGCCATTAAAATGACTTAGGCCTCTTAATCTTCTCAAAAGCAGATTAAGCTGAACTTAAACAAAACATGACAAAGTAAAATTTTGATTTTATGCACTACGTATCCTTGGTATGGATGTTCAGTATGTACAGTTCTGAAAACTCATTTTCCTAAGGTTTTTGTGTCCCCAAAATATTGCACTGCAAGCTGACAGTTACATCATCACACTTGGCACACTCAGTTAAGATATTTTTAAAGGCAATGGAGTATTTCAAAGGTTCTAACTGAAAAAGATGCTATGAAAAGTGGCATAATACTTTTATATGAAATGTTGGCTAATTCTATTAAGTTTAATTACAGAAATTCCTTTTTTTCCCAAGGTACTATCGTAAAAGCTTTTATGTGGAATGTGGAAGAACTGCAGAAAACAAACGTATACACTAAAAATCAATTTTCAATACACTCCAGTATACTGTGTCCAACATGTTTAATTTCTTGTTGTTCAACAGATTTATTCTAAGTACAGAAGTATACCAGGTACAGTTTTAGAATTAACTTCCCTATGGTTGTAACTTGCTTCATGTACAGTAAAGATGATCAAACACCAAATTCATTCTCCAAGAAGAGATCTTTAATGATGGTCAGAAGACTCTGAAAAAAAGACACGATTTAGCCTGTTCAAACAGTAGAGTAAACCAATTCAAGAACATAGTTCAGAACCTAGAATAGATGACTGTATCTAAATCTGAGCACAATATTTGGCAGGTTCAACTGTCCTGATAAGTAAATCTACCACACCAAATGAAATACACAACAAATTCAGCTAATAGTAAGAATCCTTTTTCACACATTTTAAAATGCTATTGCAGCAAACTCTTCCGCAGCCTTGGAATGGTTATTGGTATTGGTTATTTATAATTACAGTTTATTTATGCTATTATCCTTAAGTCTATTATTGTCACTAATTATATATATAAAATGTAAATAATGTTTACATATACAAATTCAACTGGGAGCAAATGACCTATCTATAATGGTACAGAAAGTAAACTGAGTTATAGCAGCTCATGACAAATAAGAGGGTATTATGTAGTTAATACTTACTATCTGCCACTGCTTTTTTGCCTAGAGGAAAAGAAAAAACAAAACAAGCTGAACAATTACACTTAAAAAAAAATAATCCTGTTTATATTTTACAGATAAATTTCAATTAGATTACACAACTCATGATTTCTTGAGTGTGAATAAGATTTTAAAAAGTGTATGAGATGTACTTTTTATGGTACATTTCCATAAACATATATAAAAATTATTTTTAATCAACCAAGATTTTAAACATTATATATATAAATTATTTTTCATCAACCAAGATTCTATGTATTTAGAATTCATAGCCATCAAGACTCCCACTATAATTCGAGGAAAATTTATACAGAATGGTAGTTTTGCATAGTGTGTGTGTATATATACACACAAAACTGAAGGATGTAAACTGAAGTAATAACAATACCGTTTGTCTTAAAATCTTGTTTTGTAATTAAAATAACTTATTTCACATTCCCAATTTAATTGTTCTCCTAAAAGTCTGATTTATGGTGACCAGACAAAAACATAAAGAAAAAAAAATCTTCGTAAGGCAGGCAGTCATAAGAGGCTGTAAAATCTCCATCCTTGGAGGGACTCAGTTGAATTCTGACTGGTGCTATCAGCAACCTGATCTAGCTGCTCTGAGCAGTGGTTTGGAGCAGGTGACTTCAAGAAGTCCCTTGCAGCCAAAGTTATTCTACAACAACCCTAAACTTCAGGAAGGGCTACAGCTATTAAAAGCTATTTTCACTTTAAAGTAACGTTTAGCTTACACTTCCTCCATATCAAGGTTCTTGTAATTCTTAGTGACAGGTTGCAAAGAGATTGGCTTGGAAATAGCCCAAATAGCATAGCTTCAGCATAGCCCAAATTGAAGAATAGGATGTTGAATATAACAATCTGTTGTAACCTTTTGCTTTGAGGGACCTGACCCACTCAAATATACTAGCTTTACATTACATGTTCCATTTTTTCTCTAAGAAAGAGATCCAGCATCACCAAACAAAATACACTTCAATGTTCAGTGATGTGATGTACCTCATACTTGGAGGTGCATCAGCCCAAAATTATAGTACTTAATACAGTTCACATGGGAAAACGTTCTTGAAGTTGCATTTTTTTTTTTTGCAAATGTTAAGAAAAAAAAATCAAAGTTCTAGTTCAAAACAACGTTACATTCATATCAGAAAAACCTAGAGAAAAAGCCTCTGGCTATGCATTTCAAGTTAGATGTGTGTTTTTAAAACCAGTGTCCACATTATTTAATATTCATAAAGCAGGCACAGTTACACTAGCTTGAGTGATTTTATTAGTGTAGCCTTCTACACTGAACATGATAAACTTTTATGGCAAAAACTTGGCCTTAAGGAAAAGCATTACTTTCTTATTTGCTAAATATGTTCAAGGACAGTTTGAACTGTTATGGGCACTCATTCTATAAAGCATGATTTTAATTAACAGTCGATGAAGATTAAAATGTTTAACTTACCACCATATGAAAGTTTGTAGTAGGTATAAGCTGTTAATGCTATACCGACCCATACTTCTTGATAAACTGTAGAGAAGTAGAACTTCATGGATCTCCATGACTTTGGAATCATGGCTTGCATCATCTGAAAGGTATCAGAAGTTCTGCAATGAGGAGTTTTGTAACTATATTCTTACCTGCTATATACGTATGTGCATGCACTTTATATATACTTTTATACATCTATATGTTATGCATACCAAAGTAGTATACACGTGCATTTGTATTTTATATGTATATTTATATATATTCTTCATATATATTATACACATATATACACACAGCAGCAGCAGCAGTTAATGGGTTTGAAAAATAATCCCCCGATGTGCAAAGGTACTTATTCCAAAGTAAGGCATCGAAAATTCAGAATTAAGGTTATAACTTAACAGGCTAACACACACGAAAATGTATTCCAGCTGATGAAAGGACTCAAAGATGAACAACGGAGCATTTGCAGAGCAGCAGTATGTAGGCTCCTCTCATTTTATTGGTGACTTTTTATTTCCAGACTCTCTCAGGAGCAAAGCCTTGTTCCACACAAGCTAGACAAACTCTATCCTTACACTACCAAGTCAGTTTCCCTCCCTCACACACATCTAACATGTCTTCCAACATGGTAATTTCTACTCAAAATAGCAAAACACAAGATAAGCTACTAAATTCAAGATTTATCATGAATATATTACTTTTAAAATATGTCCCGAGAATAGAGAGCCTACTGATTTTTTTCCTCCTTTGTATCCAGCTTTGTTAGTCAAGGTAAACACAGAAAGCTGTGTAAAATATGTTTTAAAATAAAACTAACTCCCATACGGTACGTTGGCATACCATTTGCACCACATTACATAGCAATACAACATGTTCTACTGTTTTCTACTTAAACAAGCAGAACACTTTACCCAATACAATACAACCCATTAAAATCAGTTATATACAGATATGGATAGTCTATGTCAAGTCAGCATGCCAGGATAGAAAACCAGATATATTTTTTTTCCAATTTCTGTGAGGTCATTCTCACTTATTTCCCAGTGCTACGTGTAAAACATCCTTTAGCGACCATCAAGGGTAAAAGGAGGCAAGGGTTGCCAATGTCAAAACAACTGGAAAAATCTAGATGGCACTTACTGAAAGCATCCTCATGAAAATCAATATATGAATACAGTCAAGTCCACATTTCTCTTTACTAGTTTATGGAGAGACATCTCAATCACATTCATATTTCCTGAAATGGTGCTGTGCTTTCACCTGTGCTAGTAAGAGCAGTGAAAACCACTCCTCCCAGGTTTTTAGTGTTTGTTCACAGGATCACAGCGTGGCCGAGGTTGGAAGGGACCTCTGGAGGTCACCCAGTCCAACCCCTGCCGGGCAGGATCACCTGGAGCACACTGCACAGGATGGCATCCAGGCGGGTTGTGAACATCTCCAGAGCAGGAGACCCACCCAGGAGAGAGACACAACCTCTGGCCAACCCGCCCCAGTGCTGTCACCTCACAGCACAGAAGCGCCCCTCATGTGGAGCCGGGACCTCCTGCGCTTCAGTTTGCGCCTGCTGCCTCTCATCCTGTGGCTGAGCATAACCGAAAAGAAACCGCTCCCATCCCCCCATGCCCACCCCTCAGGTGTTTTTATATATTAACGAGGTCTCCCTTCAGTCTTCTTTTTTCCCAAGCCAAACAAGCCCAGCTCTCAGCCTGCCCTCACAGCCCAGCTCTCTCCAGCCCCCTCTCGCCATGCCCTTTCTGCTCCCCCCTCCCAAGCACACCCTCAGCGCCCCTCAGAGCGCGGCCCCGCGGCCCTCCCCGCACCGGGGGGGCGCCGGCAGAGCCGGGTCACGGCCGCCGCCCCTCACCCAGCACCTCCCGGGGGCTGCCCCCCGCGGCACCCACCCTGAAGGCCGGGGGGGAGCGCGGCGGCCGCCGAAGGTCACGGAGCGGGGACAGCCGCCGGTGCCGCTGCGGGGGACGCCGGGAAGGGGAGGCACCGGCCCGGGAGGAGCCGCCGCGGCCCGGGCAGCGCCCTCTGCAGCCGCGGAGGAGCGGAGCCCGGCTCCCGGCCGCTCCTCACGGCGCCGGGGGTGTTCGGGGAGCGGGCGGCACCGGCAGGCAGCCCCCCGCTGAGGCGGCTCCGCGCCTGGGGGCTGCTTCCCTGGGGGAAAAGAGGGATGTGGTGGCGCACCCCGGGACCGGGAGGGGACCGTGCTTCGTGTAGTGGCCGGGAAGGGCCCGTGCTTGGTGCAGTGACCGGGAGAGGAGCGCGTGTCGCCCCGGGGGAAGCGCAAACGGGAGCTAACACCGGGCGCCCCCCGCTCCGCCCTTCGCCCCCCCACAACATGGCGGCCGCCTCCCCTCAGCGCCGCCGCCCGGCTGAGGCAGCCGGTCACGTGGTGCGGGCGGGGCCAGCCCGAGAGCGGGAAAAGGGCGGCCGTGTGAGGCGCTGCCGCCGCCATCATGCTGCGGGCGCTGACGGCAGAGCAGATCCGCGACTGGTTCACCGTCGGCAAAGCCGTGACCGCCGTCGAGTTTTTGGGGGGTGAAGCGCACGCCACAGCCCCTCCAAGTCCCCTCAGCTGCCCCGATGGCCCTTGGGAGTCCCTGGTGGCCGCGGGGTGAGTGCGGGGCTCCTGGTGGTGAGGGCGAGGGGCTGCGTTTGGGGCAGCTGCGGCGCCTTCCCTCAGTCAGCTCCGTGCCTGAGGTAGCAGGGCGAGTGGTGTGTGCCCTACACGGCCTGTGCGTGCTTCAGCTGCCCTTCAGTTCTTTGTGCCTGGCATGGCTGCAGCCCGGGGTGCTGCTGTTGGCTTCCTGGGCTGCGTGAGCTGCCTCCTTCTGGCTTTGTCTCAAAAATAGCACGAAACTGGCATGTCATAATGTCTGTCTCCTTTCAACCCCTCATGTAAAAGTGCTGCTGGTACTAGGTTCTGAATTACCGATGGAGGTCTGCTCTTTATACAAGGAGTTAAAAAAAAATGCATAAATACAGTAATGGCTAGACGGGGTGGAATGGGCTAAAGTTGCATCAGGGGAGGTTTAGGTTGGATATCAGGAAGAACTTTTTTACCAAAAGGGTTGTGATGCATTGGAATGGGCTGCCCAGGGAAGTGGTAGAGTCACCATCCCTGGAGGTCTTTAAAAGACGTTTAGATGTAGAGCTCAGTGATACGGTTTAGTGGAGGGCTGGTCAGAGGTTGGACTTGGTGATCTTGGAGGTCTCATACAATCTAGATGATTCTGTAAAACACTTAAAAGTTTTCCGTGTGGGAAAAAATGGCTATGCTCTTTAACTTGCGTGTCACAGGTCCAGTTGTTTCCAAGTTAGCCCTTTTTTTTATAGCCATTTGGCTAAAAGCGTCACAGGCTGTTTTGCCCATCGCTTGTGCAGGTGGGAAACATTGCTGCTCTTCGATATTACTGCCACTCACCTTTCTGCCAGCAGAGTGGTTTTTGTTAGCTGCCTGCTGATGGCAAAAATATCAGGATTAGTGTGAGGAATCGCAGTTTCACATCACCTCATGCAAATCGTGTAGGCCCTAAGTAAAAAGCAGTCAAACAATTGTGTTCTCAGGCAGTGACTGTCAGCAGGGAAATGATGGCTGGCCTACTACAATGATACTGCTGAAAATATTCATATTCTGTAAGTTACCTCTCAATTCTGTATTTAAAAAATAAATTGACAAAGTAAGGTGTTGGTGGACCACATTTCTTCAACCTTTGGATGATTTTTTCCTGTGCCACTTCCAGTTCCTAGGTTTCTTTGTCTCCTTTTTGCCCTGTTTGTTGCTGCTACAACTGGGTATTGTAGCCTAGTCTCTGTTTAATCAGTAAAAGGTGCCTAAAAGTTAACAAGAGTTTCTGTGCTTTTGCTTAGCATTGCGCTGGGAAATAAGTGACTGTGATGCCTAGTTTTTTGTTATTATTCATTAACTGCCTTTTAGCATGTTTTAGTGGTGGTCCTCGTTTCTGGACTTGGAAGCCTGCATTTGCTTGTATTAAAGTGAAATTTATGAACAATGGAGAAGTTTTGTCAGTGGTCACTGTGTTTTTGACACACACACCTACACCTCTACCTGCAGCCTCCATGTTTTGATGATCACGAAGGTAAGTGGACCCCACATGTTTACTGCCCTATTGTTTTCCATAAACTAAGATTTGGAAGCTACATTTGTGGGGCGTTTTTTCACCTGTTTTCCACTAAAAAGTTGTGGAGCTGCATGTTTTAAAAAACTTTTTCTTTCTATGAATTACCATTGCAGGGATCTTGAACACTTGACTAAATAAAAAATGTTTTCTGAAGCCTGTGTTGCAGATGTTACTAATACTAATTCTGCTGATGTCTTTGATATGCTCAGTAATTTACCCTCTTGCTTATAGAATAGTACTTGAAGCTTAACTCCTTGAGGGAGCCTTGTCAGTGAGAAAATGTTTTCAGGCCATCCTTGTCCTAGTGCAGGGATCCACTTCTGGCTTGGTATAGAACTGCACAAAAAGAATCGGATAGATCTTATTCTGTATTCATAGAGCAGATTAAGTTGAAATGAACGCTTAAATTTATTTTTAAACCAGCAGCTAAGCAAAAGGAGGGCAGAGAATTCATACCAGCTCTGAGTGCAGATCTGAGTTTGCACAACATATGAAGTTTCCCATATTTAGCTTATGGGAAGTGGGGGGACCAGTTACTCTTGGTGATGAGCTGAATTTTTTAATTACTGTAAACGTGTAGGAACTGATTAACTCTAGCCTTGTAGTAGTTTGTTAGCTAGCTTTATGCAAGAGTTTTGATGGTTTTGCCTTTTTTGTATCTGGTATTCCACTCTCCTGTATGAGATGTTCCCAAGATCTGTGAATTTTCCAGAGGCTTCTTCAAACTATATAGCTACCTTTTGTGGAAGATACTGTGCAATTTGTTTCACACGATTTCTATTGCATTGCAAGGAAATTCATTCTTAGGCGGAGAATAGTTGTGGCCTGTGTTTTCGCTGACTTTCTGCTCTAGTTGCCTGCTGTGACCATAACTACTGTGTGTCTGATCAGTCTGATAAGACTTCATTACGAACACACAATGATAAATAATGGCAACTGAAAATTTGAAAAGATCACCTCTTGCTTTTGCAATGATCTGTTGGATATCTCTTGCTGTTACAGAAATGTACCATATTTTTTACACGTATTTTACCTTGTTTTCACTTTAGAACTTATTCTTGAAGTTGAGAAATAATTGTTCAGCTCCAAAAGGTATTTACCATTTTATTTGGTACAACTGATACTATATTAAATCTTACATGGTATAAAGTTCCCACAGAGCCTAAAAGCTGTGTGACAAATACAGAAGTTCTTGCCTAATGCTTTGTGGAGTGGTGCTATTTCAAAATACAGAACGTGGTCTTTTCTTGTTTATACATCTATATCTGTCTACCTGAATGCTAAAAGGAAAATACCTCAATGTTTTATCAGCAGCAGCTATGTTTTTTGTTAAAAGGTGCCTACAAACACAACATTTTAAAGGAACAATGAAGATAGGAGGAGGGTTTATACTTAAAGTTTGTATAATGCATGCTAGCTATAACCAAGGACTTGGATTTAACTTGTATATAAAAGGAGTGTGTCACAGTTCTACTCCTATGTTTGCGGATGGCAATCACAACAAAGGAAGACAAACACTACAAAGCTTTTTGAAAGAAACGTGAACCCACTCAACTTGATGGGTAGTAATACGGAAGGTTCCAGATTCTGTCAGAGAAAGTAGGAAACATGCTTTGTGTGTTCTTGTCAACATAACTTGAAACAGTGGGAATTTCATCTTTGTCTGATTTGGTAGAACTGTCTCCACGCAGGCTGCAGTGTTCAGAGCAATTTGTATTCCATACGTCTACCAGTTGCTCTTGCTGGTTTTCTCTCTCAAGGGTAGTAAGGAAATCTTTTAAAACTTGCTTGAATATGTAGACTATTTCCCAAGGTAAAACATCATTTTCTGCCAAAACTTCACGAAATCTAGAAACAAACAAGAATTTAAATTGAATCATCAGGGCTGACAACTCTTTTTTCCTCGCTCATCTTTTGAGGGAAGGGGAAGGAGGAGGAAATGACTGCGCTCTGGTGTCATTTATTCCTTGCTGCCACATTTCCCCACACGCCTCCCCCAAAAGATTGCAAGAGGAAGAGAGCTCTAACAATGCACTGGAAGCGGTCCAACTATTATGAGGACTGTTATTCAGTATGCTTTTCCTTTTTTTTTTTTTCTGTCCTCCATCTGGGTAACTTGATTTAAACTGACTTTGCCCTTAGGTGTATTCTGGGCTTTAAAAGGCACATGGGCGGCTTCTATCATTTCTACATGCCCCTGGAAAATATATTTAAAATACGAGTATAGGAGAATTTTACATGGTAATTCCCCCCCAATGTTTCATATTTAATAGATAGTAATCAATTTACAAGTAAATTGTAATTGGTTACAATTTAATATTGGGGATAATGAACAGGAAGAAATGGAAGTATTGAGAGGTCACATTTTTAAGAATGCAAGACTTCCCTTGTTGAGGATTAAACCAGGAAAATCCCGATATTCAACAACTTCACCTGTACAACATCATAAAGCACAGGTGTAGTTTCTAAAACATCTATAAAATAACAGTCAAGCTGATGGTCATTGGCTCTGATCTTTCTGCCAGAGTAACATGCATACGCTTGGAAAAGATAAAATATAGCTTATTTATGCTCCAGCACTCAAGGCTAGAGGAGTAGGAGTAGTTACCTGCTGAGGACAGTTCCAGTTTGGCAGGGCTGGATTTGAGAACAGAGAACTTCCAGCTGCCGCTGCTCCGTGGCTGGGATTGTTGCTTGAGGATTTTGGTAGTTCTTCAGCCAGTTGTAATCCGTGCCAGGTTTCTGGACTTTCTGTTCATTTTCAATCTCTTGCACTAATCTTTCACGCTCTTTCAGGTGCCATTTCAGTTCCCTCAGCAAGGTTTTGGTAACGAGTTCTGATCCAGGATACCTTGCGGATTTGTAGGAATCGTTCTTTGACCATTTCATCCAGCCAAAAAGTGGCATTTTTAAGCTGTGGGGAAAAAATAAAACAGTATTTAGCTTATTTCTCTCAGACTGGTAGTGTTTATACCCACAGGCTTCCTTTTAAGCTGCTGACTGTTTTAAAGGAAACTTTATTCCTGATGGTGAAATTTCTTGCACTACAATATAAGAAGCGATAATAATCGGCAAGCTGTAATTAAATCTGACAGGCCTTACATTTTATAATATTTTACATCTGTTTTCCAAGTTAACACTTTCAAATACTGTAAACTTCAGAGTTGTAAGTGCATATTTATCATCTTGAAATTGTCATGTTGTTTTTCCTGAGAGCGTATGAGGTAGTTAAAAATAAATAAATAAATAAATAAAATTGCAGTAATTCTTGAAAGTTTAAAAAAAATAAATAAATTGATAAAGTTAAGTTCTGCAACTCCGTACAAGTCCAGCTTAAAACTTCTGTATCACTTTGTATTTTTACATAAATTCCTATTGATGTAACCTCTGGAAACTGAAATCTGGTGGAATAGACTTCTAAATTGCAGTTAGTTACAAGCCATGCAGACACAAGCATACAAATCAGAAGGAAATAACATAAATTACCTTAGCAGTTGTCTGACCAATGTTGTTTCAGATGAGTTTGCTTGAAGGTCTCTTATTCTAGCATATCCTGTTTCCAGGCTGTTACTACTGGTGGAAGAAAAAAAAGCTTTTTTTCTTTATTTGCTCAAACTGTGCTTACAAAAAAGACTTTCAGTACTGAACATGGCAGTTTAAGTTTTTCTGCTTTTAATGTTCTTTCTCACCCCCTATACCAGAGAGCAGCAGTAATCCATTTAACCTAATGTGGTCTCTCTGACTCTTCCTACAAAGTCCATTAAGGTTTCCTACCTTTGGATTGAGTTCTGATGGCAGCAATTTAAAAAAAATAAAAAAAAAAAAAATTGTAACAATTTCAAATGCTTGTTGCTAAATCCATCTGAAGGTATTGGTGGCAGTGAGATGAATAATGATTGTCTGGAGCAACTCCAGACACGCTTCTAGCTGAAGTTAAGGCTGTCGGATGCTGTGATGCTTGGCTGTGCATAGCTGTAGGTCACAGTTTAGAGCTGTATTTTTATGCCTGTGGAGTGCTAAAAATAGCTCTGTTGCTTTTATCATCAACCTAAACTTTCAGGCCAGCGAGATGCTGAAAGACTTTCTCCCTTTAGAGGGGGGAGCAGGCTGTTGTACCGTCACTTCTGAACGGCTAAGAATAGGCTTCCTCCAGCACAGAGCATCTCGAGCCTTTGTTCGCCGAGTGTTGACAGAACAGAGCTGTTTGACAGTTGCTCAGGATTTTGGTCGCTATATTAAATACTTTTTCCAGATGAATTTCATCAATCTCATGGTACTACGCTTTTTCGTTACCGTGCATAACATAGCTGTTAGCATTTTTAATTAACATTTCAAATGTGTTTAAAGAAGCCAGTCTGTAACACCTACGGTGTACCATGAACGACGCACTAATCTAATTAAAGGAGTGGAATGAGAAGGAAATGCAAATTGAGGTCAAACTGATGTAAAAAGCCCAGAATGTAAAGTCTTACCATGGACTTTGCTTCCCTCTCAACTGGCTGTCAGTTGCCTTTTCCCTCTTGCCTTGATGAGCGTTTTGAGCAGATCCATTTTTAAGATTAATTTCCAGGGATGGTGTTGCGCGCAATAAAGGTCGCTGAAGCAGCCATTTTCCGTTCCAGTTCTCTGGTCTCTTCCTATTAATCTAAACGATAGGCATGGTATATGAAGTGCCTTCCCTCCTTGCCTTCCTTGTTAGAATGGCTAGCTTTGCTCCTCTAAGTATTTTGCCTTCCTACTTTTTTGCCTCCACTGGTGTGTGGAACTGTTGGAGGAACGAGGCTTCTGTAAATTTGTTCTAGATGTCATACAACATAAAGGATGACGTGTGGGGCTGTTATTAAAGCTGATATTACTTATACATTGGAAAAATCCAGATGTCAGTATTAATCCTCTTCAAGTGGAAGGTTTTCACATTGCATTGTATGTGGTACTATGAAAAATGAAGGGAGCTAGGTTTATGATGACAGAACTGTCCTGACAGATTTTCAGATGAAATTAAAATGTTCCTTGCCACCTCCTTTACAGCAGTTACCATGTCACCGCTTACTTTCCAATTTGATCCAGAGGAGAAAAAAATGCTGTACAGTGTAAAACCACTGTAATGTCTTTGCAAATTAAGGAGATGTGTGCTGGAAGGTGTGCAAATTAATGAAATAAGGAGGCTACAACAGTGGGTTTTGTTGTTCTGCTGTTGTTTTTTCACCTAATCTTTGTTTATACCATGAAATTTTGTGAGTCTGGATACTGAGAATGATGCTTACCTTTTCACTGGAAGAGGAACACTAGCACTGAAAATCATGTTGCTTCTAGTTCTGTACGTGTTTCAGATCTGCTTTTGGGACGATATGGCTGTTTCTGTGAGTCTGACACTGGGAACTGGAACTTGATTCCATCCAACCTGCAGTGTACCAGAGTTCTGCAGTGCTGTATCGAGATGAAAGTTGCAGCTTGACTTCAGCAGATCGTGGGGCTGTTCCCTGACGGCATTAATGAGTGGTCTTAGTGGTGTGTGTAACAGCTGATACATCTTAGCCTGGGGGAAGTCTATGTTTTGATTCCTCTCATTAATTTTTAGGCGCAATACAAATGGTGTGAAGTCATTATTACTTACCTTCAGTGTTTGTTTTCTTGTAAATACACATTCTTTGAGTTATTATTGGGGGAAAATGGTGTGGTTTCCTTGACAGTCCTGTGGCAATCTTGCACTTCAATCTGTAAATCCAGGGATGCTGTGCTTTTAGAAGTGATTTAGGTTCTGAGTTTCTTGGCTTTGTTTTCCTTTTTCTGAATCTTCCACTTCTGGTACTAGTGGCTAAAACACATCACAGTACTCGAGAGAAACTGTAACATTAGTTACATAATGATGAGTAATTTTGTATTTGTTAATAAGCCATAACTTACTCTGCCATTGAAGCAGAACAGTTGTTAACTAACTGATATGTTTTGGGTAAATTAGCCCTAATGGTCTGTGTGTAAAGTATAAAATGACAGTTGAAGATGCTTTAAATCTTGCTTTCCTTCAACCTCCTTATTATATATTTTCCTACTTTTCTAGGCAAAGAATGTAATTCCTAAAGCATCCATTTCTGTAGCTTTTTTTTTTTTTTTTTGAAATGCAGTGAACACACTATCTTATGTGCTGGTAAATCAGATTTTTTCATACGTGTATTTCTTAGACTTGTTCTCAAGCTAACCATTTTTCTGTAGTGGGTTTTTAGGCTTGTTTTCTGATGTTCTCAAATTGAACTGAGGGAGCAGCAACAATTGCTGGAGCCAAAGTGCAGGTTTCCTTTCATAAATTATCTTGGACAGCTTCGGTAGCCCTTCCTTGCTTGCTGTGACAGATCCCAGGTTCGTCAGCAAAGAGCCTTGTTCCAAAGGAGTAGCTTTAAAAGAGCACAAGTTAATTGGAAATTAAACAAGCAATTGAGGAAATAAGGGAGGCAGTCAGTGGCTGAAATGGTATCTCTTTCTTAGCGGTCCTGTGTGAGACACAGGTTATTTTTTTTTGTTTTGAAATGCCTTTCTACAAAACAGACTTTCTTGAAAAGCTTCTTAGCTGCTTATATTTATCCTGTGGACTTCCTGGCACCAAAAAAATTTATTCCAAAACCTTAAGGTGTTCCTCCTTCTGCTATACTCATGGTCTTTACCCAATCTCAAGTAAAGATGAGCTCCAAATCCAAGTTAGTACTTCTTGAACTGTGAAATCGAGTGTTCTACAAAGATGTTTGCTGCATAAGCAACTGACTAGGAGTCTGCATAGCTAGTTTGTAGAGATGTTGGGTGAGGCGGAGAGAAGTGGGGCTTCTCATTTTTCTTCTGCACGCACAGTGCAGATTACTCCTGCTGTGCATGCTAAATACTTCCATGCTTCTTGAGAGCCTTTTCCTAAATGCTCTGTAGAAATGGAGGCTTGGGGAAGCTCTTATTACAGCTAGATGGCTTGACTTGTGTCTCCTGTGCCATCAGACCATATGAAGAATAAATGCTTCATCTTGAGGATGGCTGAATAGAGCCAGGCAATCTAAAACAAATTTCCATGACAGAGCACATATGTAACATATATAAGACCCTTAAGCTTTAGCACCACTAGAGGTGTGAAGACATCTGCATGTGAAATGACAGAACTGCTGAAACCCATCTCTGTGGTAGTGGCTGCTTTGAGGTGGATTTTATGGGTTATGGTGGATGTTTGATTTCTTCATGTCTTCTAGGTGTGTTAGTTTCATGGCATTTGGTTTACAAATACAGGAGAGAGGAATCATTGAGATAGCTTTACTTACGTTTCCATAGTTATGTGCACGAAGCAAGCATAACTTAATTGAAATTACTGTAGAATAGGTTAATGTTGAAACTGTTTTTCCCTACTGGCTTCAGTAAATATACGTACTGCCTGTAATTTAGAAGGGGAGAAGGGAGTGTCAATCTAGTGTGGAATCATTACAGGTCATCTGTTAAGAATTCCTCGGAAGACAGCACCACATCCGTGACCAGGCTTGTGTCCTGGGTATCTTTTGTCCTGATGGCACATGCCCAGTGTGTGCTGTGACAAACGTTACCATTGATAAATGGTTGTGTGTCGTGTGTGGCTTGGTGTGAAGGGTGGAAGCCTGGGCCATTGCTCTCATGTTCAGCCTGATAATGCCTGGTACCCAGTGTCTGTTCTGGGAGTTCCTCTGTCTCCTTCTGTTCCCCCTCACAATTGGAGGGGATCCTTGAGTAAGATATTCTGGAATCAAATACCTGGTATGTGACTGCAATTATTTAGCACTTAAGTAGAAGATTTGTTTGCTTTTAAAGTTCTGCAAGGTTAAAATCTTTCAATTTCCTTGTCAGGTCTCTTCCAGCTTATGTTACCAACTAGGAGCCCTTGGCTCCATGTTAAAGGCACAACACAACAGCAGAACAAGAACAGTTGCATGCACTTGTGATGCAAATGCAATGGAAAACAAGGATTTAAATGGCTAATACCACGGGTACACAGCATGTTCTGAGGGTGCTGAATGTGCCTGGAGTTTGACTGTGAGACAGTGGCAAAGCGTAACTCCAGAGAAGTACTTGAAGAATAAAGGTGAGGAGCTTGTGTGGATGTTCACAGGACACTTACTCAAGGCTAAGTGACAGCAGGGGAGAAAATGGGGTGGGTTCTTAAAACGCAGTAAGTGAACCGTGGAGTCTGGCATCATGAGTTCCTCACTAACCTAGATACCAGCTACTTCAGAAGATTGAACTGTTCCTGGCAAGGTAGTATTTCTTAGCTAAAACAAGGTGACAGCAGATGTTCATTTTACTCTGATGCTTTCCAAAAGCTTTAGAAAGCTTATTTAAAGAACTAAGTAAACTAATCTCTTTAGCACAGTAAACTTGAATATTTGCACTGGTGTGTGGTTAAGTAAGTTTAAAGTTCTGATTATGACCTTTTAGTGCTACTGTAGTAAAGGATTTGTTGTAATCATGTAATGTAGAAAGTGTGTTCTCAAAACATTCTTGCAAAATCTGAAATCCTCAGGAAGAAGTAAAGTTCTCTAGGGAGCAGCTGTTCTTCCAGTGTAGTGTTTTCCTAAGAAAAGTATTGTTCTGTAACCATATTCTGGGAACTAGTGAAACTTTTCTACTTTGTCTTGGGAGAAAAAGCTGCAAATCCAAGTCAGCTTTCAGTGCAGGAAGGAAGGCTTTAATCTTTCTGTACATCTTAACATCACATACATAAAGGAACTTCCTAAACTGAAAAGCTGGTCCTGTACTGAAATAAAAGCAGTCTACTTAAACCTGGAGCTACTGCTGTGCTTGTCTGTATGAACTACAAATTCCAAAGTGGTTTGCGGTGGTTGGGTGTGTTGTAGGCCACAACACAGTATTCTTTGACAGAAAGCCAATTTGAGAAGTTACTGACCCTGCACACGAGTTAGTTCACCTGACTCAGTGTGCCATGGAGCTGGGCTTTTGAACAGCCTTACTGAAGTGAATTCAGGGGAAAAGGAAATTGTAAAAACGCTTCCATTTAACCAAATACTGCACTGTGACAAATTGCAAGAACAGGTGGAGGAGAAGGTTCTTCTTCTTTACTATAGAAGATTTAGGACATGAGTACCATCTGTGATCTGAGATGCTTCTGACTTGTGGTTGAAAGAGGCAAATGCAGTTCTCATTATGAATGAGAGACTCGTAATAACACACCAAGAAATTGTCATCAATAGTCTTGTTTGCCCAAAAGTATTGGTAGCAGGTTGTAACTACTGCTAGCTAGCTAACGTTTTTAACAACTTGGTGTAGTGGTGTGTGCTCCATATTTGTTTGTAGGTTATAGTCACACACTCTGGTTTGTCATGTGTCAGATTCTGTGAGGGGTTGGTGCTTCAAGTTATGTATGAAGGTTACCACCAATACTACCAGTCAACCTGAGAAAAGAGATTTCAGCTTTGTAGCTCTCTGTAGCTAGCAGGTAAGATGATGTGCCTCCGTTTATAAGCTGTCCCACTCCTTGGATTTAATGATCAACTTCGCAGTGCATTTTTCTTTGATACGGCAGAACAACTCACTGGAGCTGTTTCAGGCTGCAGACAGATGGTGAGTCTACCTCCTCAGATCTTACAGACAGCCTTGGATGGCTTTCACTTGTTAACAACTATGAACAAAACTTGCCACAAGCTGTGACAGCTAACAACAGTAATAATTCCCTCTTAACAGCGCTAGCTGACAGAGTTGTGTTAGCTATCACTGTGCTACCATTCCTGTGGTGAAAATAACCAGGGCATGCTTGAAGCTGATGTCTTCCAGTCCCACTTTCTGTAGCATTCATGTCTGGTGCTGGTGACACATCACTAATAGGCAGTGGAGTTATAGGCATTAGTTAGAAATCGAGAGGATCCTGCATTTGATACTTTGCGGGCACTTCTTAATTTTTAAACTCTTAATTCTATTGTAATTCAGAGCTTTTAGCTGGTTTGTACCAAATTGTTCATTTTTTTTATATTGTTTTGAGGATTTTTTGGGTATTTGGCCAAGTTCCTTCTCTTTATGCTTAGAGCGGAGGAGATGAATTCTAGAGTTTCAAGGAGTGTAAGTGCTTTGTGGGTATTGCTAAGGGATCAGAAGCCATGCCTGATGGTCACTGTTTTTGATTTATGTTGATGTGAACACCTACCTTTTACTACAATTCATAACTAACTAGAACTCTTAATTTCCATAACTGGCTGACTAGTGGGGAGAGGTTTGGGTGTGTGGCTTTCCACCATCTGCCTCGGGTAATAGCTGCCATCTTCTGCACAGCCCTACTTGAGCTCTCTGCAGAAGGGAGCTCATAAAACAGCTCACCTCCAGCAAAAGACCAGTTCTGAAGCCCAGAAGTTCTTCCCAGTCTCCCCAATGGAAAATAAATAAATAATAATAATAATAAAAAACAGAGACCTGTAGGGACAGTAAACTTGAGGATTAGGGCTGTTTCGTCCCGGCATTTGTGGTTGTTACTATTCTTGCATTTTAACTGTGGATGAGGTAGAAGACAGGAGGTTTCACAGAGCTATTACTCTGTCAAAGAACAAATATTTTTGAAATGTTGAGCTTACCTAGTCAGAACTATTTTAGTGTGCTCCATCCCCAGCTAGTTCAGGTTTGAAAACGGTCCTTCTGACTAACTGCTTGCCATGAGGAGGAGTCATATGCGTATTTAAGTGCCTTGATAGGAAGACTTCAGCTACCCAGATATTTAGAACAGTGCCGGTGTGTTTGGGGGGGGAAAAAAAAAAACCACGTGCAGCTCACTGATTCTTAGATTCTTAAAGTGATGTGCAATTTTTTTGTAAAACATATTTTAGTATTTAATGGTTTAGCTTCACTTATTCTGAATCCAAGTGATATCTTTTATTTTTTTAGACTGAAACATGACATCTTTTGAGTGACAGTACATTTTCTTTTAAAGTTGGTTGTTTGTGCAGGTAAGACCAGTCTTCTAAAAGTCCAGAATGCCCACTGCCAGTTAGGAGGAGAGTCATTTTTAGTATGTCCTTCAGTAAAGCCCGTGGAAGGTTATTTACTGTCATGGCAAATGTTCCGTTATGTAAAGTGTCACATTATTTTAGTTTCAGAGAACAGACTTTGAAATGGTCTACTGTATATATTGTACTAAAATTGTACAGCAAAATATTCCTCTGCATGCCATAAAGCCAAGGGGCTTTTCAAGTGATTTTTCTCCGTCTCCCAAAGTTCTCTAAGAAGGTGGGTGACTTGTGTGTGATAGAAGCCAGGACTTAGGGCAGTCCTCTTGTGATCTGGGAAATGAGTGACACTGGTTTTACATTCACCTCCAGTCCCATGTGAACAGAGACTTTCATGGCAAATGAGGCAGAACATAAATGAACAGAAAGGACAAGTACAAGTATTGTTAAGAAAACTGCCATAGAGCACTGGGTTTATATGCTTTTTTTTTATTTTTCTTTTTCAGTTGTTTGTCTCTGCAATACAAATACGTATCAGGTTATATAGCTCCGATAGGAGTTCCTATCCACAAAATAAATAGCTAATAGAAAATATCCTGAAATTCCTCTTTATTGGCTCTGCAGCCATCTTAATCTTTGGAGTGTCATTACGTATTGGAATATTTTCTTTATACAATCATGTTTGCTGAGTTGGCAGTGTTCTTCAGGGAATAATCCTGTCTGTTTCTCTACATTTAAAAAGCTGGTTTGTTTGTTTGTTTTCCAAACCTCACTTCTAGAGACATTAACAGTGTTCAGTGCGTGTATTGGTATTTCAGCATATGTTGCTGTGAAGAGCCAAATAAATCACCTGTCAGTTGTGATTGAGGGTTGGCGATTGATTCTGGTTTTGAGAAATGAGTGTATACAGAAGTGGTTGGTTTAATACTTCAGATGATGTTCAGATATTAAGTTTACTGAGTGTGTTCTGGTGTGATGGCCTTGTTGACTTATTAGAGGTCACTCTGTAGCTTGAAGAAAAGGAAGACCTTTCTCTACTTGAAGTTATTTAAGGAAAGGCACCCTCTATGGATTTGAGAGCATTTGGAATTGGATGTGTCAACGATTTCTGGTGTTAAACTGTGTTTCCCTTCTAGTAATTCCCCTGAAGTGGCAGCTGCATTTAAGTTTGTCATGATGCTGATTTGACCTTTAAACCCAAATAAAATATTAAAAAAAAAATTCTCCCAATCAAATCCTCAAACTTATTTTTTTGTAAGTCACGTGTGCAGAGATCAGTCATACTTCAGAAAAAGGTTATATTGGTTAAATTACATGCTAAAGAACAAGGGAAGTAACCCATCATCTCATAACAATATTAATTAGCACATTCTTTTTGCAAGATATGTAATGCCTCTTTGCCTGTGTAGGAGCCTTCTGCTGGCCCCAGCCACTCAGGCTTGAAGTTGCTGTGTCTGCTCCTTCTGGGAGTATTTTGCAGAAAGAGCAGGTAGGTCCTGAGTTGCATACAGCTTTATAAGTAGCTGATATGTTATGTTCTGCAGCTGTTAGGACTTAACGAGTTAACTTGATGACAGTGACATTACTGATTGATGGTGTTGTCAGTGGTTTATCATTTTATCAGCCTCTGTCCATGTGGGGTGATGAGTTTTAATGTCTTATATTTCCTGCAGGTTCAGCTGCAGAAATCTGCCTGCTGCTGAGGATGAAATGTGCTCTGGATTTGAGTAAGATCAACCCCAGCCTCCCCACCCTGTTTTTTAATAAGGGGGAAGGGAGGGGGAAAAAACAAAACAAAACAAAACAAAAAAAAAACCACAGGACATCTCATCTCCTGGTTTTCTTCAAATTGAAATAATGACTTTTTTTCAATAATCATGTTAGAGTCAAGAAAATACTTCTTACTGCCTCTTAATTTGTTACAATTACGAATTTATGTATGCAGCTGGAAAATTTTGTTTGCCTACATTGTAATTTATTTAGGGGATTAGAAGACCCAGAGGACTCCTCAAGTAGCTGATTGCTGAGGCTGCAATCTGAAAGGCGTAAGGAATATGCCCTATAATAGGGCAGGTATGCTGAAATGCAGGCTCTCGCTGTGCCAGAGGGAATGGAAGTGGGGAAGAGAGAACTGGTTTATTGGGCAGACACATCTTCATAGGGGAATCTTGACAAGTCCTTTCATTAGTGTTGTCCTCTTCTTACATGGAATGGATCTCAATTTTCTGTGTCTTGTCATTCCTCAGCTGTCAGCAAATTCTTGTTAAAACTCATCAGAAAAGTACTCCATCCCTTTCTGTTTGTCCATGTATAGGATGATGCCTCCTGATGCTGGGTTATTAATGCTTGTGCAGAAGGGTTGTGTTCTGATAACCCATGAGAGTGCCAGAGGGTTCAGAAGGAATTTCTCTTTCAATTTGCTTAAAAAAAAAAAAAAAAAAAAAAAAAAACAACAGACATTATTTTGGTAAGCTTTTTATTTTATTGAAGCTGCAAAGTTCAGCATTAAAACATGGAGAACTGATGTAATGAAGGTTGTTTGTTCATTTCGTATGCCCATATGCAATTTCCCAATTACATATGATTTTCCTCGAGACTGTAGCCTGGTTCACTGCAAAGAGTGAGCAATGTTCATTCTTAATGAGTGGCTATTAAATATTTTCTTCATTCATTGCATAGCCTCAGGTTTATTTTCTGCATGCTGTGTTCTGAATACAGAAAACATCACATCTGAAAGAAAATACCCAAACATGCAGACAAAAAGTAATGCATTGCCTCCAATCACTGAGGTCACACTGTCCTCATTCTCCTGGAGTCGCTCAGGTAAAGGTCAGGGCTTGTACTGCTGGGAGCCCATTTTGAAGTGCTTAATACTTCTTCTCCAGGACTGCTCATTTGAATATATCTGGTATTATATAAAACAGGGTTTATTAATTGACTTCATCTGCAGCTTACGTGCCTGTTCCTCTTCAAGCTCTTTACAGGAGATGAGGAGCACAGACCTGTCTTTCTCCCCCCCCCAGATGCTCCCTTTTAGCAGAAGCTTTTTGGTGAAGCGGTTTGATTGTGGTTGCTTGGGGTTCAGATGGTTCATACCCACTCTTTTATGGCCACGCTTGTTGTCTCAATCACTGCTTTGTTGTTGTTGTGGATGACTCAAGGACCATTTGCATTTACTGCATAATCAGGTTTATTTCTGTGCGTCCGGTGTGCTCTGTGAGGCTGTAGTCTCAGGGAAACAAAAATAATTGGCTACATCACTAAAATCTCTATTGTATGTGCGTGCAGTGGTGCCAAACAGAGACTGCATGGTAAAATTTAATTATGGTGTTTTCAGCTGCTGAATGCTTGACTTACAACTTCATCGTATTTTGTGTTTAATATATATTCAGTGGAATAACCTACATAAGAGGTGGGCTGACAGGATGTGTTTGAACTCCTTGAAATCCATCCTGAGATGGAGGCCTGCTATTTGGGAAGGGTTCGGGCGGTAACCCTGCTGTAGGCTGCCCTCTGCACATGGGCAGCTGTTTCTCTTGTGGCAATTGCAGTTCTGCACACAATCCTTTTGAACCCTGTGTTGAGATATTCAGGAGTTGGGGAAACGTTGACTTGGTTCTGCACTCAAAATATTGTTAAAATAGGATGTGAAGCCATTATGAAGGCTTCTTTGTTGTTCCTCTCACATTTTGTTGACAGCAGTGTGGTGATACACACGTGGTGCTTTCTGTAGGAGGACATAATGACTGATCCCAGTGAATCATCTGTGGCAGAGCCAGGCTAGTCCAGAGCTTGCCTTACCAGAGAAGGTGGGCACTTGTGTTATCAAGGCTTTGTGAATTAATGTGTGAGAGAATGCCTTGTTCAAAATCTCTTGCTGTTCTCAATTTAACTGCTTTGGAGGTCAATCTTGCTTAATCACGGAATAGCTGGAGTTGGAAGGGACCTTAGACATCACCCAGTTCCAACCCCTGCCACACGCGGGGATCCCACCCACTACATCACGTTGCCTGGGGCTCCATCCAGCCCGGCCTTGAACACATGGGGCATCTACAGCTTCTCTGGGCAACCTGATATTCATATTCAGGTTAAGAAATAGAGGCTTTTGTCCAGTTATAAAATGTTTCAAAGCCACAGACAAACAGATTTGCTATTCAGTACCTAGCATAGCAAAAGCTTGCTGTTGTGGTTTAACCCGGCCGGCAGTTAAACACCACACAGCCATTCGCTCACCCTCCTCCCTCCCTCTCTGGGATGGGGGAGAGAAATGGGAAAGTTGAAGCCTGTGGGTTGAGATAAAGACAGTTTATTAAGACAGGAAAATAATAGTAATAATAATAATGATGATAGTACTACTACTACTAATGTGTATGAAACACGTGATGCACAATGCAATTGCTCACCCCCAGCCTAATCCCGAGCAGCCAGCACCCCCACCCTGGCCAGTCACCCCTATATATTGTTTAGCATGATGCCAGATGGTATGGAATACCCTTTAGCCAGTTAGGGTCAGCTGTCCTGGGTCTTTCCCCTCCCAGCTCCTGCTGTACCCCCAGCCTGCCTGCTGGCAGGACAGAGCAAGAAGCTGAAATGTCCTTGGTTTGGTGTAAGCACTGCTCTGTGACAATTAAAACATAAGCGTGTTATCAGCACTCTTCTCATCCCAAGCCAAAACATAGCACCCTACGAGCTACTAGGAGGAAAGTAAACTCTGTCCTAACTGAAACCAGGACACTTGCTCAGGGCCCAGAGCTTAAATTAAGGTGCAAAACCACAGTTTTGACATTTGTGTCTGCAACTCTACAGTATTTACATTCATTTAGGATGTGTTTTTAAATACAATTATTGTATGTGTGCTACTTTATTTTCTAGTGAAATCCATGTGTTTTTCTTCATACTATGTAGAACAGATTTTTTTTTTTTTTTTTTTACTCCGTTCTACTGGGTCATGGATAGATTTTCACTCTTGTGTGGAATGACATAACTGTGGTTTTGTATAAAGTTCTATGAGGGATCATGTTAGTATGTTTCCTGACCACCAGCAAATCTTGGTTCAAGGACAAGTTCTTTTCCTTGAAGTAGTGAGGAGATAGTTTGCTCCTTTCCACCGGTCTCTGAGGAGTGACACGAGGATAACGTGTATTTTATCAGTTGTGTTGTATTAAGAACTTGCAAAAGCAATCTATTTAGTCTTTGCTCAAAAGAAATTTTAGACTTTCATTAGGAGACAAATTCCTAGCTATTGCAAACTTAGAGGATGATACTTTGGGAGCGCAGTTCTTTGGAATCCCAACAGCAAGATTTAATATGGCACTTTCCTCAGGCTAATATCTTAACTGCAGAGACAAAATTAACCTCTGAAATTTTATTTGTTCAAGTAGGTACTGCATGATACAGGATCTCTGAACTTATGTGTAATGCAGTTACTTCCATACAGATCTGTAACTGTTGGATTAGGAAGCATGTACTGAATTGTCTTTTCTTTTTTCTTTAGGTTGCCTAGCACAGAGAGAGGTGAAACTGAGTATGCTGAAAAATACAGACAAGTGGAGGCACAAAAGCTTGATGTATTTGGAACTGATCAGTTTGTCTATAAGCTAGGTAAAAAAAAATTCCTATTCTAACAGAGGCTTACCTGTCCTTTTCCTGTCTTCTTCCCCCAGATAAAACTGAAACCTCACTGCATCTTTCCTGTTTGTTTAATGCTGTGTGTGTACATTTGTTTGTGTAAGGCATGGTGTTAAAAAAAAATAATATATTTTCTGGGTTCAACAGTGTATAATGCTGATGCATAGATTTATGTGCATACATCTGGTTTATTGTCTTGAGAAATGCAGATAAGTTAGATTGAAACATTTGCAAGAAAAACAACACCCTGGACTCAGTATGTCTCTCTTCATTCTGTTTTTCCATTTTTGTCTCCATGTTATTTCTCTGTGTACTTGGTTGTTGCTTTGTTTGTATTTAGAGAGAAATTTGATTGCACCTCTTTCCTAGGAGCTCTGGTAAAAGCAGCATGAGGCTGACTCAGTTGTCAGGACAACTTAGCTTCAAACTCTTAACTGTGCTTCTTAATTTCCAAATTTGTTAATGTAGCTGATTTCCTAAGGAAAGGACACTCGTGTAGTTTCTGTTCTGCATGTCATTCTCTCTAATTTTTTATCACTTTGATTTCCCAAAATTTGGAAAAAGGAGACATTTTCTAGATATTACTTTCCTTCCGTGCTTCTGCAAAGTATGTGACCTCTGGAACTCGGGTGGATCCTGCAGCTGTTTGCTTGGCTTGTCATCAGCTGAGGCTCAGTAGGTGCAGTTGGCTTGTCCAGCATGCCCACTGCATCTGACCGTAGGTCCCAGCCCCGACGTGCTGGCTGTCTCTGGTCCACTTCAAATGGCATAACATTTGTGGGAGACAAGGAGGCATTGAAAGTGTAAAATAAGGGGATTGAAAGAGGTATAGGGTGTTGTAGATTAGTATCACAGTATTCTCTAGTTTTTCACATGCTTTTCTTGTTTAACTCATAAAAGTTAGTCATTTTGGTTAATTTAGGGAAATGCCATAAATCAGTTATGTCTTTGAGCTATTAAATAAGACTTGTGCCTGAGATAGGCTAACAGTGCTGCTGGCCTGCTTTGTTTTGAATGGAATTGATCCTTGCAGTATTTCTGTGGAAGAAACAGTTACAATGCGTTCTTGTTAGGAAATATTTCTGCCCAAGCACCCTGGTGTATTATTTTTATAAATACTTATTTTCTTTTGGCCTATCATAAAAAGTTTCTCCTTGATATTTAGAACTTAAAACATTCATTCTTGCCTGCACATGAATTCATGTAGTTAATTGTGCAGATTGTAAGGCTTCTACAGAGCACAGTAGAAATGATACTGCTGTGAAAAGGAAGTTGACGTGATCAGGTAACAGAAGATGCTTCACAATTATTTGAACAAAGGAGAACATCCAGCAGTAGTTCTTCCCTAACACATTTGGCTGGCTGAGTCAAAGAACTCCATGCCCTCAGAAGATGTTGTGCAGAGGGGTTACCTTACAGAGCTGTGTGTAGTTTTCACATATAGGGGTCATTTTCCTACTTTTGTTATTCTGTGGAAAACAGGCTTTCAAATTTGGGTATTCTTTATGTATTAATATTCTTTATGCTATATTCCTTATAGCACTGACTAAATGTACTGACTGTTAGATGGAAAACCTGACAAAGGTGGGAAGGCAGCGCTGCTTTAGCAGGATTGTGCTGACACCGGGATCTTTTCCCTAGCAGCTTGAGATTTCTTCCAGCATTGGTCAAATCCTGCAGAGTTACTGATGTCTCAAAAGTGACATGTTTGTGCCAGAAGGAAGCCAGTCATCCATTGTACAGCATTGCTGTGACAGAATGCTCTATATGAATTTTCGGGGGATATATATATATGAAGAATCTTCACTGAAAGTCTCTTTTAAAAAAGACATTTAAAATCATCATCCCTGAAAATACTAAGTTTGTTTTAGTATGTGTTTGTTAGTGCTAAGTAAATAGCTGTGCAACAATCACCTACAGCTGTTGTTGCATTATACAGAATCGAGATTAAAAGTCGATCTTGTTGGAGAATATTCTGGTTTTTAGTGTTTTATGAAAGTGTCCTAGCTGCCTAGGTTTTGGGGCTTTGTGGTGTTTTAACATGGGAATAATTCATTTTGGATTCTTTGACATTCAACAACAATTAGGGAGGTTGGAGCACATTCAGGTTCACTACAGAGACAAAAAATTATTCTGCTGGCTTCCGCTTCACTGCTGTGCAAGATTATTACTAAGCCTTCCTAAGAAAGGAAGCTCTAACTGAGCAGTCAAGTATTTAGGCTGTGGCCTTTATTTAATGATACCTATTTTCTTTGTAAAAAGAATACTGCATTTCATTCCCGCTACTCTGAGTATTACGTTAAAAAAAAATGACTCAACATAAAGTGAAGTCTTAAACTCTTATTATTTGAATGCAAATAGGTAAATAAAATTCATTATTGCACCTGGTGAAGGCCATTTGAAATACATTATTTTTCTACCCAAATTGTTTAACTGTAACTTGCAAAAATTACTTGCCAGTTTTGCACTGGTTTTCCCTTTCTACACTTCCCTTGTCACCTGATCAGTTGCTGTTTTATTTGTCACAGTCAGACTGACAGCAGACTTCTGAGCAGGAAATCTTGGTACTACTGTAGAATCTTGTCCTGCATTAACTGTGACTAACTACATTTTGTGTTCTCTTGGCAGTGGTGTCACATTGAAAGGTTATAGAGATTCTTAAAAAAGATTGTTTAATTAAGAAGTAGAAAAATAGTGGTGACACATAAGGATGGGTACACAAATAGGCATGTTTTCTTCAGTATCATTAAAAAAAGTTCTCAGGAACACGTGGACTTCGTACTTGTAATGCAAACTGTGCAAAAATGCTGGGTTTTGAGTTAAGAGGAAAGCAGAGAGAATTACAGAACTGTGTATGTCCTTGACACTGATCATGGTTTATACACAGTTCTTCTAGAACAGCCGCCAGTAAAACAGCAGTTGCTTTAACACAGAAAATCTCTCCGTTCTGTTCATAGTAAAAATTATTATTTCTATTAATACCCGTATGTATGTGACTTAAACTTTGTAAAAGTTAGGTTTTCAAATAGTGTTTGTATTCCTCTGCTCATCTTTCTATTTCTGTATTGTGAAAATTTATTCTTGGTTATTTTTCTGACTAGATACTGCCCTACCTAAGTGTGAGCCAAGAGTTGGGAGTTCTGTGCCAATATCTGACTATAAATATGCTGATATGCCTATAGCCAGACACAAGGAAGAGGTAATCTCATTGCACTTTCTCTTTGTGGAATAAAGCTGAAAATCGTGTGATTGTTGTTTTGATTGGTGATTGGTTTCTTTTTTACATTTCTTTGTGGGGGGGGATGCTTTTTTCATTGCACAAACCATTGCACAAAAACCCTTTCAGGAAGAAACATTACTATTACACTGTTTTTATAGATGTATATGTAAAGTATAGAAATGTGAGCATGTGCACATGTTCTTTTCTGTGATCTGCTAATGCCTAAGAGATGATAGAAAGAAGGCATAATATTTTAGAGACTTGTTACTCCACTGAAAGCTATTGATAATTTGATTCTGTTGGCAATCTGTTCTAAGTGTTTTCAAAGACTTAAGAATTTTCTTGAAAAATTGTTTCAGATAGTGTCTCTGATAGAAAGCAATTCAGTTGTGATTATACAAGGAGCAACTGGCAGTGGTAAGAGCACACAGCTTCCACAATATGTTTTGGATTATTGCACTCAGCGATCTATCTACTGCAATATTGCTGTTACCCAGCCTCGGAAAATTGGTGCCAGCAGCATCGCCAGGTGGATTAGCAAGGAACGATCATGGACACTGGGTGGATTTGTAGGCTACCAGGTATAACATTTCAAATTGTATTTAAAAAAAAAAAAAAGGAAAAAATGAGCACCTTATCTGCTTTCTTGGTTACCTTTAATTATATGTAGCACACTGAAGAAATGTTCTGGAATGTGCTTTTAAAATGGAATTGCAGGGTTTTAGCTGTCTACTGTTAAACATTGATAAATAAGTGTTTAAGCTTTTAAAGTTAAACAAATGGAGATGTTAGTTAGACTCCAGAAAAAGAATTTCATTGTCTGTGTTCTGGTAATTGGATGCATCTGTATCATTAATCACTGGAATTGTTGCAGGAAAATTACATTCTGTCATTTTTTTCCCCTTTACAATCCTGAATTAACACACTTGATTTGCTTGACTTTATTATGTTTACTGTCAGCTATGACAAAACTTGCATGCATTATTTCACGAATGTCCTGTCATAGTTTCTTATTTCAGAAACCTGAAACAGTTTTTCAATTAAATCTACCTCCACCTTTCCCTTTGCCAAACTCAGCTGTTCTATCCCTCCATTTATAAACGTACTGTCAAATTTTGACACAAATACTGGTGCTTTAATGGTCAATAACTGCAATAAAATGCTGTGGTCATTGTTTCTGATGGTACTTCGACAATAGCTGCCTCCAGACTTAGCTTCCCTGGGTACTAAGGCTGGTGGGTTTGCACTGGTATTGGCCGTGGGGAGGATGTTTATGGTGAGTTGTCTGTTTCTGAGAATCCTTTGCTGGGATACTTATCTTGATGGTTTCTTCTTTCTCACTTGTTTGTTCTTCCTTTTTTTCATCCTTTTTCCATCCACTTAGGGTCATGCTTGCTAAAATGCTATGACCACTTCATTTTTGCATTGGTTCACAGCTCCAGGTTACAACAGAATTTACTATGTATGGTGCCATTTACCTGTGTTAGAGACTCTTTGTTCTGTTACCCATAAAAAACAAAAACAAAACAAACAACAAAAACAAAAACCAACTGACCAAAAAAAAACACAACATGTTTTGTACAGCTTGCGGTCTTTTTTTTTTAACTGGACTAACTGACCATTACGTAGTTGTTTCTATCATGAGGTCTGCAGTGCCAAGACTGGGCTCATCTGCTCTTGTCCTATGCCAGCTTTCTTCTGTGCCACATCCCATGTCTCTGCTTCTCAGGGCTTCTGCTAGTGTACCAGGCCTGTACTTCTCTACACAGCAGTTGAGGATATTAGTAGAAAGTTTCATGTATGCACCTTTAAAAGCCTGTAAAGAATTATTTTCAGGCTAGAGCCCATAGCTAGACCAACTGAAATTTTTATCCTTTATTTTATAAGCATCTGAGACTTTTTGATTTTTCCTAGAGAAAAGTGCTTTCTGAGGTAACTTGTTCTGGGTGTTGTTAAAACCTCTAAACAAGTGTGTTTCTAAGCTTAAGTGAATAATTCTGATGACTTTGCACCATATTTCTGTTTGGAGTTCTTTGAGATCCATATTCAGGAAATAGATTGAACATCTGTTCACTTCTATATTATTTGTTTCTCAATGTGTGTTAGGTAGCTTTAGAGAAGGTTGCCACAAAGGAGACGCGGTTGCTCTACATGACAGCTGGGATACTTCTTCAGAAAGCAGTTTATGCCAAAAGCCTAACTGAGTTCACGCACATTTTCATTGATGAGGTAAGTTGGTGAAAAAAATTTAATCTCTATATTAAGAGAATTCTTACCTTTTGTCTTTCTTATTGTGCTAAAGAAAGAAAAACACAGGTATGTACCTTTACAAATGAGTAAAGATTGTTTGTATACGTTGTCTAAACCAATGGTTCTTGAAATAGTGTTTTCTTGGTGTTCTTTGAACAGTGAAGCTTAGAACTGAGGGCTTGGGGAGGATTTTGGTGAGTGTCTAGAGATGAGTATGAGCACCTTGAGATGGCTTCTGAAATCTACTGCTTGGATTTCAAGAATGTGTTCAACTAGGCGTATGAGGAAGGGTCCACTTCTTTCTCTTGGATGTCACTGCCTTTAGAAAGAGCCTTTATCCTTCAAGGATGATCTGAAAAACAGGAATGAATGTAGACCTTTAGAAGGTTGAGCTCTGGAGGAAAAAGAAAAAAAAAAGCTGTTAATTGTATATAAACCGTAACGATTCAAGAAAGGGATTTGTTCGTCATTGATAATGTTGAGTGGAAGTCTTTATTGAACTGTGCAAGAAGCAGCCAAAAAAGTCAGATGCTAGGATGTATGAAAAATTGGACAGAAAATGTTTTAGAGAGTAGTTGGGTATTTTGATCATGCCTAGCAGCTATATGGAACAAGAGGAATCTATTTGATCTGCCCAGCTGATAGACAAGCAGATATATTCCCTGCCTGGATCATTTGTGATCCTCCCGGTACAATTTAGTTACCCATCCTTGGTGTCACTTTAGCTGTTACTGTCAAATCTAGAGCCCATCACTGGTTTTCTAGTCATTATGCTAGAAGTTATATGATCTAACAGCGTCATATGAATTTTTAAAAAGGATGTTGCAGTCGTCTGAACTGCTGTGTTGAGATTTAAAACGTGATTAAATGCGTTAATCTTAAAAGATGCATTTTCTGCCATGAAAATGTATTGTTCCAAGTTACAAAAGTGCATGAAACAAAAATAAGCAGCAAAGGAAGAGATTACCAGAAAGAAGAGCACGACCTAATGAAAACCTGTAAAAAGTGAAATGGTGGATTCTTCCAGGTGCACGAGCGTACAGAAGAAATGGATTTCTTGCTCTTGGTAGTCCGTAAACTGTTGCGTACAAATTCACAGTCTGTAAAGGTAAGTTCAAAGCATGTTCTGGTAGTTTCCTTCAAGAATAAATTGTTACATGTTTTTGATTTACAAAGGGTAAGATTTTTAAAGAACTTGCTTTAATATTTGTTGTTATTTTTAACTAAAATATTTAGTTTGCTAGTCTTCATAAGCAAGTAAGCTGAAGGGCATTTTTTTCCTGGCTAGTATAATGTGTTCTGAGAGACTGTTTTTTTTCTCTCATGTTAAAATGCATTAGCTTCCAAAGTCTGCTTAAGGCTAGAAAAATGCAAGATGTCTTTTTAACTAGAGTTATGTATTGGATATTGAGGGCAGTGCTTATTCTTGGTTAAATATGGTAACATTAACTCTGAACTTATGGCATTGTTAAGGTTGTTTGCAAATAGTAAAAAATAGAAATGTATTGCTGTTTCTAGGCAGAACTGGTAGTATAACATGGCTGAGATATTTGCTTGTCTGCTAGGAAACTTTCTTCTTACTAAAACACTTTGCAGAGATTTATCATGATGTGTTCAGTCTTTGTGGTCTCAAAGGGACAGACTTGTGAACTGTAAGAAATTTAAATACAGGGGGTGGTAGAGTTAGGCTAACTCAGAGCATCTCTGTGCCCCTGTTTGGGACGGCAGGATTTTTATAAGACTGTACGTGTCCCTTAAGTGTTTCAGTCAGCTGTTGCCTTAATGCAAACTGTTCTGTTCAAAACACAGACAACCTGAATCTATGCTGTCTTTTTTGTTGCTAAAGTAAGGGAATCGGGGTTCTTCTGCACAATCAACTGCATTGATTCCAACTCATAACTTAGTCTTTAAGTCTCCCAAGTGTGCTGTCACTCAGAATGCCCTTCCTGTTGGCATAGGACATGTCTGTGTACTTACGTTTTATTTCTTACCTTTTTGTTGCCAATAAGAAAACTCCCTTTTTGTCTTTGATTTCAGAGACATTAGCATAAACCTATTCAGCATTACTTAGAACTTGGCTTAGAACTTTGCCAAGAATGGCAAATAATTTGATTGTACTCAGCTTCTGAAGTTTGCCATCGATGCTGATTTTCTGGTTAGTGTCAACATCAGGAATCTCTTCAAGTCCTGTCATCTTTTCAGTTTGAAAACATTTGTCTCTAAAAGGTTTCTGAATGATTTTTTTTTTCTTGGTCTCCATAATTCTGGTTAAATTCCTCAAAATTTTTATTGGAAGAGTTTCTCTTTTGCATCCTGTTTTGTAGTTGACACTTCATCTAAATGTTCTTCATATTGTATAAATCTGAGACGACCTTATATTTATGAGTGCCTTCCTTTCACCCCTGTAGAGTTTTTTTTTTATGGCAGGGAGATGGCAATTCTGGCACTTAATTGCTGCATTTTAGCAGAGCAGAATGGGTCATTCATTTTTGAAACTATGTACTAAGCACAATGTCTCCTACCTCATTCCCTTTTGAAAAACTAAAGGAGACTTTGATCATGTGGCAGATTCATTTAGAAAATGCAGGATTTTCTGGCTCTCTGGACAGGCCTGGATTTGTGAAACAAAGGGGTGCAAGGAGGCCTGTTAAAAGGGGAAAAAAAATTTTACAGTTGACAATCATACAAAAATACATACAAAGAACATGTCTCTTAATTTGGGCATTGCAGGCTTCAGATGTAGCAGATAATTAAGTATTATATCAGCTAACAGGATGGTGAGAGTATGGAGTACAAGATCTGCCTGTTGTTATACCTACCAGCTACGCTGAATTTTCTGGCAGGCTTTTGCTGCTAGATCCATAGGGCAGACAATTGATGGGCTCTTCTAAGGATGGTATTTTAAAGAGTGGGGTCATTGAAAGAAAACCGAAGAGTTCTGGATTGGCTCTATTGGGTCAAACCCAAGAGGGCAATTTCCATAAGCAGTTGTTTGACGCAGTGAAAACTCAGTAACCAAAGTTACTAAGCAGGTATTTGTTATTACGGTCCTGGGTGTGGGGGGGATCGCTCTGCCTAACACACACGCACCGAGGGTTACTGCCAAGGTGCTTATATTAATGGAATATATACGTATTCATTTCATCCCCCCCATAAGTCTATTGCATATTCATTAAGTAACCAAAGAATTATTAACAGAGGTTCCTGCCCCTATTCAAATGTGCACTGGAGTCCTCGGGTGGTCAGCCAGTGTACTCTGGTGGTATTTTGATGAAGGCCAGAAGTCCTCCTTGCTGATAAACTTCTGAACCTGCCTTTCTTTCACAGACTCAGCAGTCCAAGCCAGTTCTTGCTGGTTCTATTATCTGTGTCTATGAAGTCTTTTCTTCCCTTATCTTTTAGGGTCGTCCCGTCCTTGTACTCCCTGCCTCGGTCCTGTCCTTGTGGTTGATACACAGCATACTCCCTGCGTTAGCTAAAAGCTGCAAAATCAACATGCTTTGTTCACTGCCTCAATTAGGGATAGTGGAAACAGGATAAAGATAGTGCTGTTTTCATAGAACAATCTCCCTGGTTGTAGAAAATGTCCATTCAGGGACATCTTAAGTTGTTCTCATAGTGAATATTTTTGGTATCAGATGATGGGGCTTTAGACATAGCCATGTTGCACAGGTGTTTCTGGACTCCTTGATGAAGAAAAGAACTGCCTGCACTGATGGCAGTTCTCAGCACACCTCCAGTGTGTTCTAAACTGTTGACATTATCTGTTTCTTGCTGAACTTCTGCATTGGAAGTGGATTGAACTTTTGTTTTAGTAATAGGATCCTTCCAGCACGCTGTTGAGAACTAGTCATTTTCGTTTCGGTTTGAAAGCACTCTTTGTAGATTAGTATGAATGCAAATTACAAAGATGTTGTAGAAGTAGTAGTAATTGAATATTGCTTGCTTGTAACTGTGGTTAGAATAATTTAGATTGAATTTTGTTTCAGTAGCCTTCAGACAAGGTTATAATGAGCCTGTTTTCCTAGCAGAGGTGAGCCCCTATCCACTGAGCCACGAGGTAGTTCATGCTGTAGTGAGAGGGATTTCATAACGTGCACAGTTGGATCCTTTCAGATTTTTTTCCTTCTTTCAGGATCATGAAAGACATAGTGATTTAATCTTTTTTTCTGTGTTTCCTTGTGCCTTTAAGAGTGTGTGCTATGGAGATTAGTGAGCATTGTGGTAGGATACTCACTTCATTAGCTTACCTGCCTGTCAGGCAATTCCTCCTTCATAGGAGGAATGCTTTTTCATTGCATTTTTGTTTTGGGTGTTGTGTGTATTTCGTCTTATTTTTGAATTTATGGAAGGTGTTGTGAAAACAAGAAAGGGCTGAGAGTGTTCCGGTTCACAAGTAGTGCTATAAAAGTAGCTCGGAAGACGTGAGTGAAGAAACTGAAAATCACACAGGTTGTTACAACTTCTTCCTTTTTGTCCTTTGCCAAGTTGAATCGATCCAACTTACTCTAGCTGGTAGTGCTGAGCAGTGGGACCACGTTCCATGTAGAGGAGTTAGAGGGTAAATAACTATACCAATGCTTCACTTCGTTGTTCTCCTTTCCTTCATCCTTCACATATTATGAATTTCATAATAACTAAAAAAAAAAAAAAAAAGGCTTCACCAGGTAGTATATGTGACTTCTGCTTTTCTGTTTGCAAGAATATAGATTAAGAATCTTACTAGAGTCAGCAAACAGAAAGAAGCTTCATGTGATCCTTGAAAGTTTTAAGTTGCATAAATTAATTGAAACTTAGGTGAAACTTGACATATTTCAAAAATAATTATACTAAAATTTTTTTGAGGCTGGGGTATAATTGCAGGTATTAGACTCATAGGAGTAAGCCTATCTTTTGATAGAGGTAAAGGCACCACTGTCTATTTGGGGGTTGAACTTGAACCACAGGAAAAAATTTTCACGTTGTCTGCCCTGGACATCTAGCCTGAGCTGTTCCCTTAAAGGTGCTTACTTTTCTCCACATCCTACACTGGAATTTTATTTAACATTTAGCTTGGGTTGTCTTAAATGTACATAGGATACATGACTGTGGTAACCAAAATTAGATTTTAGAAGAAAGTAGAGATTGGTAGATTCCAGTGTGGCATGACATTTGGCGTTAAAATGAATGTTTTACATTTACTGTGCCATTTTTTTAAAGGTAATACTGATGTCTGCTTCCATCAACTGTGAAGAAATTGCTAATTACTTTGCACTTCCAGTTCATAATGGTCTGAATCCAGCCTATGTATTTAAGGTGGAAGGCAAACGTTACGATATTGAAGAATATTATCTCGATGATTTGAAGCACATTGTTCATTCCCAGGTATGGTAAATGTCATTCTATTTCATTGGACATAGTAAGAAAGAAATTTGAATAGTCAGTTGAAAGCCATGTAACAAAATTGCAAGCAACTGATTTTACATTACAATTCTAGATTTTAATTAGAATTTGATGATACAACAAGAGTCATGAGTAGCTTAGTTTTTCCTTAACATAATAGAAAAGGAATGAAAAGGGCTGGTGATCTTGACTAGTGCACTTTATTCATCTTTGAAGGAAACTACTGAACGATGTGTAAGTCTGCAGAAAGTAGCATTTGAGGGCTTTATAGATCTTACAGAACCAACAAACAAACAAAAAAACCACACCACAGTTTATGGAAAACTTAGAAGAAAATAATGGCTTATTCTGTACACGGGACAGCTATTGGTTATGCCTGAACACAGGCAAGCCAGATCAGGATGCTCTCAACTGTTTTAAGCTTTAATGCAGCCCAACAACAAAAAAAAAAACACAACCCCACACATATATAGCATTTGGCCTGTCAACATGTATACGTTAGTATGGCAGCCTGGATAGATAACACGGAGGACTTTATGTAATAACGTGTTTTTTTTGTAAAAGATTTTTTATTATAAATGACAACAAAAAGATAACCAAGAAATTCAGTAGGAAGTCTACTTAAGTTGAGTTGCATTTGTCAAAGCTGATGCATTTTCAGCTGGAGGTCAGCTGCCGTACCTTTCAGCTCAAAGATCATGAACAAAAGGAAACTGCTTTCAGTCCTTATGCCTTTTTATATATATGTTATTTTTTTCTGCATATACAAGCATTTAACTTTGATTTTTAAGTTTTCATTTATTTCTTAATGTTGTGTTCTTTCTGGCTATAGCCATTCTGTTTAGTAGGAGGAAAGGAATATGATTGTTCAAGGACTTATTTTATCCTAGGGCAACCTAGAAACACAGAAGAGCTCTTGAATGTTTTTAATATTTACAAAAAAAAAAAAAGAAATAGAATTGGAAAACACTGATGTTTGGTTTTGCATTTGTTCCTTATGGAGCTGTGTGTTGAGATTTTCTCGGAATAATAGATTTTAGAGAAATGCTTAAAAACATGGAAGGTCTAAGATGATTTATGTAATGTTCTGAAATAAAAACAAAATAAAGGCCAAGCCTGAGAGTTAATGCAATTAATAATGTGAGCACTGTCATATTAAATATGCTAAAATCAAAATCAGCTGTCTGAGGTGTACAGGCTTTAGGCTGTAGTTCTAAATATTTCTATTTTTGCCTATACAAAATTCACACAGAATACAGTATTGAATAGAAACAAATACTGTGTTTTTTAGGCAGATTTTGTTTTTCGAGGTTTCATCTTTGCTTTAAAATTCATAGCTATAAAATCAGGCATCATAAATCATAACTCCTTGCTTAAAGCTTCTCGACTTGAATCAGTTCAGTCATTTAATGGTCTAGTTTGCTGTGAGGTATGAACCTTTGTCCCTTCTCAAAAAATCCTCCTATCCAGTTACTCTAATTGGATGCTACTGTATTAACATAGAATTGTTTTATTCTGCAGATCTGTTGGCTTCAATATTCGTTTCTCATTTTTGTAGGTGATAATATTTTAAAACTATGCTTGAAAAGAAATTTTTTTTTCCTTGAACATTTCTGCCTTGGGTAATTTGGGAATTCACTGATACCAATTGTGATCGGAAAGATAAATAGAAATACCAGTCATTTTTCTGTCTTCTCCATGCCTGTTTACTGTAAACACTTTGCTACAGCTTAATAGATGTTGCTGTTTCAAAGATAAAGCTTTCCTCTCAAATGGCTTCATTTGTAGAAAAGAGTAAAAAGAATAAAAAGAAGGGAGAAATGTTTTTCAGTACAGCACTGGCTTACTCTTGCCCAAATATTTGGTCATTTATAGGTGCTACTGTTTGAGTAAAAGTCTGTAGAAGTAAGTTTCTTTTCTCTTGGTGTTATGACCTTTCTAAGCAAGTACATTGATTTGGATATTTAAGTGGATCATTATTTTTGTCATACATCAACACAGGTTCTGATGGAAAAGTGCATGAGGGCCGTATCTATAGGCAAATTTACAGCTATTTGTGTCCTGTAAATGCTTACCTACTGTGGTAGCATAGCATTGTAGATACCAAATGCAAATAAATTGCAAATTTAATTCTGTAAGCAGATTTATAAAGTGTGTGTGTGAGGGGGATGTCTTGATCTTAGTCTTTGGTGTGAAATTCCATCTCTCTGCTTCTTACCTATGGCAAAAAAGAGAGCTCCATTTTTGGTTTGCAAATCTGAAAACTCCTTCACATCCCTGGGACTGAAGTCAGAGTCCAGATGAAAGGTAGTGAACTGCTGTCAAAAGCAATCCCGATGATGTTGTATTATTTCAGGCAGTTCTGACTGGGCTTTTGGACTTGCTGTTTCTCACGTTGTTACCTTTTATTAACAGTGATGTGACAGCCTTGTCATGTTAAAGAATACTAAAGGCACGATAGGTAACAAAAAGGAAAAGACAAATTTGACAATTTTTAAAGCATGGATAATCTAAAAACAAAATGTTTGAGCAGCCCAGAAAATATAGTTGCTTAGATTATTACATATATTGGGAGAAAAAAAATAGTATTCCTTAACAAAACTGCTGCTTGTATTTTCCCACGGACTAATCAAGCTTCAGGGGAAAAACATTACTATAGAGAGTGTAAAATGCAGTGAAGAAGCTCTGGGTTTGACAGTGGTACACCTGGTAAGTCTGCCTGGATGGGTCATTTCAGGGAGGAGTTGGAGAAGTGGAGAAACTCGTAGACTGCTTTTTTCATCCTCCAGTCCATCTTGTACAACAACAAAGATAACTTTCTCAAGGTTTTTAGAAAAGCAGTTTTTCTCCAAGTATCAAGGTGACCTAGGGTCAATGTGATGTAGTGTTACAAGCAGGCTGTTCTACTAGGAAAGGTGAAGACTGAAGTTGCAGAAGCAAAAGCTGATCCTTTTGTGATTCTATTGTGAGCCACTTCAAGAAGGGATAGGTTCACATGGGCCTGCATATCTAGCTTGTCCAGGTCCCTTTGGATGTCATCCCTTCCTTCTGTTGGATCACCAGAGGTCTGTGGAGGTCTGTGATATACTTGCAGTCAAGTAGAAACCTGTGAGAAGGACTTATCCTTCCTTATACAAATTGCTCTTCTTGTCATCTCGTTCCTGTGCACTGGGACTAGTCACGCATGCTTGCTATGTCTGGATAGGAAGCAGGTACTACAAGAGTTAGGAGATGAAGTGTGGGCTAGTGCTCATCATAAGCAAGTAAATATCCGACGTAAATTTTCTAGCATTATTTTAGCATTAGAATGGTAGGACACTGGAAGGAAAATACATATTTAGAAGGCAATGAATGCTCAAGATTAAGTTTTTGCTTTGTACATTTTCTGTGCAGCATCAGTTTTAATTGAAAAGCGCCTGATGAATCACTTCAGATGTAAGTAAGACTCTTTCAGACTGTTTTGCTGTGTTAACCTTATGCTTCCTTCTCCGCACAGCTTCCTCTTCAACGAGCTGAGAAGCCAGTGATAGTAAAGGAAATGTATGAGGTAGCGGTGTCTTTGATTCAGTCATTTGATGAGTTGGAGATGAAGTGCAATGGGTAAGATACTGTTCAAGATCTGTTACCAGCAGTCCTTAGGGGACATGAGACACGAATTAGGGAACAGGACTTAAAGCAGCCTGTGTAGTGTAGTTCTTAGTAGTTCCTCACTTTCCTATGCATCCCTGCTTTTATTTTATGTATTGGTGTGATTTCTGCTCTGGCTGGTTATATTAAGACTCCATGTCTTACTGAATGTCCTGTGTTCTTGAAATACACTTCTGGCTACTGGCTATTCAAGCCAGCCATTTCATGCAGAAACTGCATGTTTTGCTGTTGATCAGAGCTTAATCTTACAGTAGTTGTGGTTTTATTCTTCATGTAAATATTTTGTATTGTGAAATAATACATACGTTAAGCCATGAAAGAAGAATATAAACAAGACATTAATTTTCACTGTTTGTTTATGTAGTGCTTTCTTTTATTGTCTTTTGAAATAAGTATTTTTTGTGTGTGTTGCTCTACATCTTGTAAATTGATGTTTGGTTTCTACAAAATACAGTAAAGTAGCTTCTGCAACTTCAGCCTAATGCACGGTGGATGTTTGTTGGGGTAGGGTTTGGTCCCAAGTATTTTAGCTGTTGGTAAATGTATGCTGAAGAAATGATTTTGTTTTGGAAGCTTAATTTTTTCAAATCTTACTTAAGTTTTGGAAATTTTAAGAAATCCTTGCATAAGGTGACCTAAGCAGTTACCAAAATAAAAGTGTTGCTGGAGTTATATAAATGGGATAAATTTGGCAGCAACTTACGCACATGTGCACACACAGTAACTTCAGTGTAAATATATATATGTTAATATAGCTTATATAGCTAGAATGAAATACTATTTACAATATATTTATAAATGTCTTCTAAGCTTTTTTGACAGTTCCTTTTTATCTTTTCAATCAAGCTGTTTTACTGTAGTTCAGAATAGCCAAATATGAACTACAGTTTACTAATAAGCTACCTTTTACAAGCAAGCACGAAGACATCAGCATTTCAGCGGGAATGATTACTACTAAAAAATAAAAACTCTGAATTATGTTAAGGTGATTTCAGCCTCTTGGCTCATAACCGATAAGTGTAGAGGATGATATTTTTGATTAATGTTGTGATCTTGATAGTTTTTGATAATGGTTAGTTTTCTTCCATGGTAGACCTTAGTTAAAGGAATCTAGTGATTATTTTAAAATGCAAGACCATTAACGTATACTTGAGAAATTACTGAATCAGTTTGTATGGAATATAAGCTAGTACTGTACTGCCTTTTCATTTTAAAATCTTGAGTAAGCTATTTGATTAATTTAATTGGTAAATAAGAATGCTTCTGGTTTGAAGACAAAACTAAACCTAATGATCTAGTTCCAATTTTTATATGTTTTATCAGAAAACATAATTTTAAATGTTTTAAATTCCATTCATGAGGAAGTTTGAATGATATATATTACAGAAGATAGTTGTTCTTGTTCTTCCAAGATAAAATATATTGGTGGTAATAAAGTAGCTTGAGGTTGTAAAAACTGATGAATTGATGTTCATTTAGGGAGAACAAAACCTCGAGTCTTCCATCAGAGCGTGGAAGTGTGCTAGTGTTTTTACCAGGTGAGTATACATGTAGGTCTTAACTTCCTTATTCCTTTCTTGTCATTTAACATGCTTTCTCCTGGCATTTCTTCCAGTTGTGTTAAATACATTTAACTACGGCTAGTTGATTCCAAGTATTGTTTTCCCTCAACTAGCAAGCTTGCATATCCATGAACACTTTGAAGACCCTTGGGCACATTCAAGGGGAGAAGCACCTTGGAGCTGGGAGGTGCAGCTCTTTCCTTGGGCACGGTGATGTCTGGCCTTACCAGGACTTTCTAACTCTATAAATCTTTCTGAATCTCCATGCTGTGCCAAGCTTAGGAGTAGGCATGCTAGCAGTAGTGCTAGAAAGACAGCACTTCCACTTCCTATCTTACCTGGTAATACAGGTAATACAAAGATACAAAGAGCTATGTTAACTGTAAAATTGTATTTTTAATAGATATTACATATATGTGTTTGTGTATTTATATATATGTGTATACACACACACACGTATTCCCAGTGGGCTGCATTAAGTTTGCACAACCAGTCTTTAATTCTGGCATTTTCATTGGAACACTTGACGTGGTGACTTTTTAATTGTTTCTTGAGCATATCCTTTGGTGTATGGCTCTTCAGGCTTGTTACAGGGGAAAAAAAATGGAAAAAGAGCTTAGGCTGCGCTGACTGATCACTGAGCTAGACTTTCAAGTAATATAATATGCTTCTGCAAGACTAGCTGGTAGGCTAAATAAAAGCAATAACCGTTTGTCATCCTCTTCAGGAGCTTGAACAGGATGGGGATGGCCTGATTTCTCTGTTCTTCACACACACCTGCTGATGGCAGGAATTTCATGGCTTAAAGCTTTAGCTTTCTTTCAAAGGATTGTGCTGCTACTGTCCTAAGTTTAATCTGTTCTGCTCATGTCAACCTCTTTGTCTGGTTTGTATTTTCTTTTTCAATTCTCAATGTACAGCTCTCCATACTGCATTAGTGTGTTTGCCAGATTTTGTTACTAATCAGCTTTTCATTCCAAAATCTGCTTTTCCTGTTGGCATTGCTTTTTTTTTTTTTTTTTTTTTTTTTTTGCTGGAGTCCCGTTGAGCTCTCATCGCTTCCAGAATTGGTCAGCAGATAATACCTACTGTGTCTAGAAGGCAATTAATAGCTAATGTTAATATTGTTTATAGCCTAGTAATCAGTCTAATTCTGCCAATCATGGATGAAGTCTCTTTTAATTATCTTTAAACAAATTGGATTCAAGCTTTGGTGTCTTACTCAAATATGTAATCAGGCAGAATGTCAAGTAGGAAGCATTAAACAGCAAGATAGTTGAGCGCTACTTAGTGGGATTGAGTAGATCTGGCAGGCTGAGTCCAAACAGCTCCACATCATGGTGTTGTCTTTTCTTTATATCTTTAATTACATGGCTCTGGTTCATTCATGATCAGATAGCATTATTTACAGTTTATTATTATACAGAAAAACATATCTTCTGTATGTTTTTGTCTACGATGCTAAAGGCTTAGAGCTTTGTTAATTAGTTGCTTGGACTACAGATTGATTATTGTGCTAGTCAAAGAACGGGCAGTGGAACTCCCAAAGAACAGATGGGAGTTAAGAATTAAAGTGGAAGTGAGAAGTGGTTTTAGAGTTATTAATGATCACTAAAAAGAAAAATCTTGATTACTTTTTCCCCTAGGTTTGAATGAAATAAGCTGCATGCATTCATGTCTCACAAATATATTTAACAAAAGGTAAGTTAAACCACATTTATTTATTTCAGATTGATTAAACTTGAACATGAATCCCTCATCTATGACTTAGCATAGAGGTATAATTAATTTTTATGTTCTTGAATCACTCAATATTTAATACGTTTTCTTTAGGTGGCAGGTGTACCCACTCCACTCACGTGTAACATTAGAGGAACAAAGCAATGTATTTTTGACTCCAGTTCCTGGCTACAGAAAAGTAAATATTGTTGAATCATTACTTCTATTAAGTGTGCAAATGCTTTTGCTATGAAGAATATTAATTGTGCCAATTAAATTTAACTGCATGAGGGTGAAGCAGGTTTTTTTTTTTTCTACTCAAGATGTAAGCTGCTGCTCTTACCAAGTTTTAACTAGTAAAAATAAAAATACTGCTTTAACCAGCATTTAGACCTCAAGAGATGTAGAAATAACAGGAAGTTACACTTAAATTACTGTGTGACACTGCTTCTATCCTGAAGGATAGTTTGTGCATGTCGATTCTTCTGCCTGCGTGACAGAGGCACTGCAGAGCAGAATACTCCTTCTGTATGGGGGGGGGTCTCCTGCTTTGTGCCCCCGCCTTTTTGCTTATTCACTTGGTTTCTTTATTGTTGCTAATACTGAGTTACTTTGTTGCGATGGAGGCATGAGGAAATACTTGCGTTCTTCATGTTTGTCGTATACTGTATTACTTAAATATACTTTTTTGCTATGAGGAAAATAAAATGAAGGCTTTCTTGTATTGCTTGTTCTTTCACATGCAGAGCAGAATTATTATGTTTACACCACAATTATATTTCATACTGGGTTGGATTTTTTTCATGTAGACATGTTTACTAGGTTTTTCTTTATTCATTCCTTGTTCCTTTTCTTGCTTCAAAACCCAGATTATTCTATCTACAAACATAGCTGAGAGCTCTGTAACAGTTCCTGATGTTAAGTATGGTAAGTCTTCTAAATTCTGAAACTGCGTGTGCATTGTATTTGTAATGTTTGCCTTACTTGTGCTTGCCTAACTCTTTCAACACGTCACCATTTCACTAAGCCTTTAAGTTGGAGTTCAATTTTGACAGCTATTGAGCTCTTTCTTTTACAAGAGGAAACAGTTTTAAACCTTGGATATATGGACAAATAGTAGAGCTGTTGAGCAGGGTGCAAATTTTCATCTTTTGCTGGAGGAAAAGAGACCCCTTATTTTAGATACAGTAACAAGCAGATTCATACCTTATGACACAAGTACCTGAAGCTTTTTATTCACATTCTGAATATATTTTCATTTTAAAATATTTGTGTCTGTTTAGGCAAACTCAAATGTAGAATATCTAAATGCAGAATGATTGCCTTTTGAAGATCACTATCTTTGACATTTATTATATTTAAGTTTAAATTTATTTGTAGTGCTCTCTAAATTTATTTGTTAGTGCTCTCAGTAGCCTGGTTCTAGTTGTTAGAAAACTAACAAAGAAAATAATGGATATGTCAATGATTGAAACGTTCCTTCTCTGATAACACAAAATCAACAGTATTCATTACACTGCTGTGAGGATGAATTATTTCTTAATATTAAGATTTTATTTTCTTAATTGCAGTGATAGATTTCTGCTTAATTAGAACTTTGGTTTGTGATGAGGAAACTAATTATCAAAGTTTGCGACTTTGCTGGGCATCTAAAACCAACTGTTATCAAAGAAAAGGTAAGATGGCAGGAAGGAATGGAAAGGAATTTTAGAAGTTAACCTTGATGAAGAATTCTGTTATTTTTTTTATTATTTAGTGTAAAGCATCAATGATCTTTGTCATGGGCTGTTTATACAAAAATTTTATTCCTTACCGTGTCGGGGTATTAAAATTGGTTTTAGAACTATGCCTGAGTGCTATATTTTGTTCAACTGTTTTTTACAGAGGTAAATTTTGTGTATTATTGTAAAAATCTAAAATTAATGAGCCATAAAACTTAGGAGGATTTGTTATTTAAGTTACTTTTTTAATCATGTGCCTTTTTTTCTTTAAAGGGAGAAAGCTACTGCTAGATATTGACTACTCATGATTTTCTGCAGGAAAAAATTCTTTCATGTCTATTTGTTGCTCAAGTTAGGGAAAGATCTACAGCAGTGTCTTCAGTGTATACCAGTGTTTGTAGCCCAAGGTTAAACAAGAACTGGTATTGCCTATTCTAATTAGTACTTGTTGATATCCAAGTCTTTAGTTTCAATGGTAAGGAGTAATAAATAAATGTGACATCTTTAGATATAAAAGTATCTTTATTTTTTTTAAACCTGTGAGGACTTCACAGTCACAGCATTATTGCTTTTTGGTTCTGGGTCAGTGTTGGTTATGACAGCTGACCAATACGTGACCAATACAATATGACAGCCAACTAGTAGCAGCAGCAGCATTTTGCATAGCAGGAGACTTAGATTTTTTTTATGCACATGACTTAAAAACGTGGCCTTACACTCTGGTGGCATATCCCACTGAGTAGAGTACTCTTTAGTTTGTTGAAGTGAATGTTGTATGGAATTGTGAAGACAGACCTTCAAATCAATGTGTTGTCTATATGTAGTGGATCATAAAAATATTTTGCTGTTTGTCATAATATGTAATTGTTGTTCTATAGAAGGTTTTTGATAGCTATAGAGTGAAGTAGGAAATCCAACTATGTTCACTGTGCATTTCTATAAACTCAAAGCCTCTTGACTCTGCATGTAGGATCTTCAGTTTGAGGGTATGCCAAAACTTGTGCTGACATATTTATCTGTATTAGACTTGGTAGGACTTGCCTTTTCTTGGTTTTGAGGAAGTGTCTTTTAAAGCAGGATGTCTCATCTGTTCAACTGAGATAAATGGATGAAAGAAAAATAACTACTCCAAATCAGCATCTGTGTGGAAGAGGTATTTGGGTGAAATGTACAATAAGTAACTTCTGTTAGAGCTGCTGTGAAAGCAAAATTACTCTATATGATGCATATGTAGGGAAGGAGAGAGAGTCTTTACTGGGCTCAGCTGTTGCAAGAGAGCAAAACACTGGTCTGCCTGCAGCATCAGCTGTTGCATACTGTTCAGCTGTCCAGAAATCTTGTAGACGTGTTTTGGACAATCAGACTTAGGCAGTTTTCAAATTATTGTTTTGCTCTTTTGTGAAGGTCGTGCTGGACGTGTTTCCAATGGGTATTGTTACAGGCTTGTATACAAGAACTTCTGGAGAGACTGTATTCCAGAGAAGTCAGTACCTGAGATACTGGTAAGAATTGGGGGAGATGGAAAGGACTTATTTTTCTTAGGTGTTTGGATGTAGCAGAGACTTTGCCTGAAGAGAGTGTAGTGGCTAGTAGTTGTACCACTAAATAGAATTGAATTTGACAAACAGTTGATAAAGACCATATGTTGTTTTGTTCATGGTGGATGCATTATAACAGTAAAGTTGATGTGACTCCAGAAATTAACATGCTATTCAAAATAAAAATATCCTTAGTTAAGCACAATTAATTTCAGGTTTTACTGAATTACACACTTACATGTATTTTATGATAAATTACTTTGATATAAAAAGTAATTATATATACTTTTGTATATAGATGTATATACACATATATATCTACTATATGTAAATTATTTATACTTTTTATATAAAAAGTAATTATATTATAAATTAACTTATAAACTATGCACCTTGGTAAAAAGTAACAATAGCATCATCTTCCCTTCAGTGTTCTCCATTGGGAGCTACGGTGTTAAAAATAAAAAGGCTTGATATGGGGGAACCAAAAGCCTTGTTGGCAACAGCTCTTTCTCCACCCAACTTCAGCGACATTGAACGTACCGTCCTTCATCTGAAAGAGGTAGGCATTCTTTTAATACTGTTAAAATCAAGGTAATCAAAACTTACCATATTCTTTGTTATTTAAAAGGCAGTAGTAACCTTAATTGGAACTTAATAACTGTGTCTAGAGAATGTTTTGTCATGTTTGGCTGCTACTTGGTTACCATCCTCTCTGGCATAATTTCTGCAGTTGCTTCATTTATAGAGGATTATAATTGAGGATTAAAAGCAGAATCTTGGAGACATTATACTGTTTGTGAACTAACATTTGCGATGAGAAAGAACAGCAAAAAAGTTACAGAACTTGAGCTCCATAGGTGAAATTGTTTATTAATCAGTAGCAAAATCACTCTTAGACCTTGTGATATATAGCAATCAGTTTGAACATCCCCCTTCCCACCTGCATTGAGAAATTGGTGATTTGTGCTTTTTGGTTATAAATTCGGTATGGAGAAGAATGGCAATTGCATTAAAGTTAATTCATTTCCAAAGTGCATAAGAAGTGATGGTTGTATACAGTAGTTTGTGTATATACTGGATGCGTAGCAAAAGTTGTGAAATACTAGATTTTTCAAATTGATCTAAGGATGCCAACTTAATTAGGTAAGGCTCTAATTGATGTTGCTTTGAGATTGGTTTGTAAGAAAGCAGAACAAAAAACAACCAGCCTTAAATTTACTTGACTAACCTTTACAAATAATTTTAATTTCTCTAGCTGGGAGCACTTACAACTTCTGTGCAAGCAGAAGAAAATCCACATGATGGTGAGCTGACTTACTTGGGAAGAGTATTGCTACATTTGCCAGTGGATCTGCATCTTGGGAAGTTGATAGTCCTTGGACATATCTTTGGGTGTTTAGAAGAATGCCTTATTATAGGTAACAGAAAGAAGAACATGTGAACAACTTCCTATAAAAACAAATAACTTCCAGGTTTTCATTTTGATTTGTTTTTGTTGTAGCTGCAGCACTCTCTTTGCGGAATATTTTTGCAGTGCCTTTCAAACAGTACATTGATGGATACAGGTATTACAATAATCCTTGATGGTTTATGTCTTCCTGGTTACCCTTGGGAGCAGAGGGCGAAGCTGACCACAAAATGTCATTTTTAGTGTCGTGAGTTTAACTGCACTTTTTGGTACTTCGACAGAAAAGAGATGCTTTTTCCAGAGCAGCTGAGGTATTGAAATATTGCTACATGAACCAACTGGTATCACAGAATTAACCAATTCTGTGTGGAAGACCTTCTTCTGCTTTGTCTTCCTGATGTGGACATGTGGCAGTGTTTATTATAAATAAATACCAAAAATAAAATCCTTGTTATTCTGCCCACACAGCTTATTAGCAAGTAAATGTGAATAAGAAAAAAATAACAATAATAAATGTATTGACCTTTGTTTATTAAAGTACTGGAAGATGCTAATAGTGTAGCTGTATAATAAATTCAACATTGCAATAAGAGTATGACTGATAAGTCTTTTTTGTTTTTGTTGCTAGGAGCAAACTGTTTTTTTCTGGCAACAGTAAGAGTGACTGTATTGCAATTGTGAATGCATTTAAGGTAAATCTTATTTCCTCTGTGATCTCACTTTATTGGGTTTCATTGGAAGGTGAGCAGCTTCGCCTTTATGATTGGTGGAGTGTTTTTGCTTTGAAGTTCTTAAAAACTTCACTTTGTACCTAACCTTCAAATTATTCAGATTATTAAATAGCTATCTTGCACCATATAACACTACTAGTATTAGTATCAATTGTAAGTCAAATTTTACTGCTGTGAAGGAGCAGCACAACTTTGTACCAAAGGCAGGCAGCAAGAAATGGGGTAAAACAAATTGCATCGCTCAGTTTCTGGGTATGTTTTCTGCTTTTCACAATCTCCTATGGCTTTTGAGGTATTTGTTCTACTAAGCAGCTGGAAAACGGTGTGAAGAGGAGAGAAAGGGTAGGAGCACACCATTATTTCAGTCTCCTGCTTGCTAGAAGTAGAAGCAAATTTTAAGCAAGACACAAAACAGTTAGGTTCTCTTGACCCCCTGAGATCTTCTTTACATGGGGAGGCAGATTATTTCCAACCAAAAAGGTGTATCTGTATAATTCCACATACTATCAAATTGATGTCTTGTCACTTCCAGCAGAGCAAATGGTAGTTAATCAGTAAGCAAAATAAAGTTACAAACATCAATCACTTGAATCACATAACGTTTGCAATTCTTGCATGTAACACTTCTATGACCCAGCCACACTTTTCAAACCTTCAGTAATGCTTTCTTAGACCTACATTTTGCAGCCACATCACTGGGTGTGCTTGAAGACGAGCAAAAGAAGACGCAGAGTTCTTGCAAACCTTCAACAAAATCAGAGCAAGAGTGCTCTTAAGGTTTTTCTTACCTGCCTAGGAACCAACCAAGCAAGAACCATGTTAAGACTAAAATCCTGAAACTGAGGTTGAAAAGGAACTCAGGAGGTCTGTAGTCTGATCTCATGCTCAAAGCAGGTTCAGTGGTGAGATCAGTTAAGGTTTTTCAGGGTTTTACCTAGCTGAGAGCTTGGAACAGAGCTTTGAACAGAGGAGGGACTGTTCAAAGTGTATGGGCAACCTGATCTGTCTGATTGTCCTAGCAAATATTGCCTAATACCCAACTGAATATTAAAAGTAAAGCTATGTTACTAAACTTACGTTCCTGGATCACTTTTTAGTACAGTGTCAACTTGTAAATTCTGCAGTACAAAAGACACCGAGATACCATTAGTGTAGCAGAATGCCCTGAGATGACTAGGGTGCTGGGACATATTATGGGAAGGCTGGAAGGTGTGTGTGTTCAGTCTGAAGAAGAGGGTGCTTAAAGGGTGATCTTAGTTGGTAACTTCATCTACCTACCAGCGGAAGGTAGAGTAGAGGGAGGGAGCCAAACATTTTTGGAGGCCTACAGCCATGGGACAAGAGGCTGTGGACACAAACTGCAGTGAGAGGTTCTGTTGAGGTGCTACAGTGTGGAGGGGTGGAAATTGACTGTAAGATGTATTCAAACAGTAAAGTAAGTTGTCCACAGAGGTTAGGGCATCTCCATTCTTGGAGTTATTCAGAACTTGATTTGATAAGAACCTCAGAAATGTGATCTAAGTTGGCCCTGCTGTGTGGGACTTTGGAACAGTTGAAGAAATCTCTCAGAAATTACTCAGTGATTCAGATTTCTTTATACTCTTTAACCTTTGTAGTATCTATTAGCCCAAGGGCATCTCTGGTTTTTAAATTAGTGCATCCAAAGTATCCTCAGTAACTGTAGTAATGTGGGGAAAAAAATCATGGATTTCAATGTTCTGTGATTTATTTATTTTTTTTGGGGGGGAAATAATTATTAACAACACTCTCTACCTGAATACTAAGCCACTTCTTTCTTAGGCATGGCAGATCTGCAGACAAAGAGGAGAGTTAAGACATCCTAAGGTTAGTTAAACTTTCTTTTTTTCCATTCAAGGTTGGTCACTTTAGCATTGGCATATTTGGTGTTCTTAGTGTAAGCACTTTGGGCTGACAGTCTTTCTTTTTCATGGTTACAGTTTTTCATAAGTAAATAAAAGCACGGGTTTTGAGGGATCACAGCGAACCAGTTTGTGACGCCAGTGCCACTTACTTTTAGATAACCCATTATGTTGTTGCTTTCATAGACTGATCAATGGCCAGAAGGTTTGAAATCCAAGCAGAAAAGAGAAATTGAGCTGTAGTTGAAAGACATTTCTATAATCATAGGTGTCAAGGGGGTATTTTTTCTGTATGTAAGATAAAACTTCTTTGACTTCTCCACTTCTTTCAGGCCATAAAAATTTTATGAACACTAGTGCATAACATGCACTGAGTTACAACCAATGTCTGAAGTTCTTCATCCTGATGTTCTGTTTGTCTGCTGTTGTCATGCTATTAAAGCAGATTCTGTCGTAGCAGCACAGAGGAGTTTATGGTTTATATGAAAAATCTCAATGTCCTGCAGCTGCACTGGTGGTAACCAAAGTAGAGCTTTAGTCAAATCTGTAGTTCTTATGCCAAGTACTTGATTGGATGCAAAGAATGCTCTGAAGTAAGATCAAATTCTTCTGTCATTTTATGTAATTACTATTTGTATCTACATGGAAGAATATGAGGGAGAACTTACTAGTAGTATAGGAAACATGATTCTAGCAATTTTTGCGCATGCGTTTTTTTTGCTTTCTTTTCCAGGATGAGCTTGAGTGGGGTCGATCAAATTTTATTCATATCAAGAAAGTTAGAGAGGTAAGCTAAAACAGATCATTCTTATTCTTATGTAAGTTTTTCTTAATTTCTACAGATGTTAATACCCCAAATAGGCCTACTTAGACAATATTATTTATGCATCTAGGTATATATTTTCTTTAAACTGAACACTTAGTATTATCTCTCAACTTTCAGAGAAACAACAGATGTTTAAAGTGACATTAAATAATTAACCATTAGTGCCCAGAGGAGGCCTACAGAGGTGGTGAAGGGTCTGGAGGGGAGGATGCACGAGGAGCAGCTGAGGCCCCTTGGTTGTTCAGCCCCGAGCAGAGCAGGCTGAGGGGAGGCCTCATGGCGGCCTGCAGCTCCCTCACGAGGGGAGCGGAGGGGCAGGCGCTGAGCTCTGCTCTCTGGGGACAGCGACAGGACCCGAGGGGACGGCATGGAGCTGGGACAGGGAAGGGTCAGGCTGGGGGTTAGGGACAGGTTCTGCACCCAGAGGGTGGTCGGGCACTGGGACAGGCTGCCCAGGGCAGGGGTCACAGTGCTGAGCTGCTGGAGTTCAAGGAGCATTTGGACGCTACTCTCAGACACAGTGGCTGATTTTTGGGTGGCCCTCTGGGGACCCAGGAGTTGGACTCGATGATCCTTGCATATTCCTTCAAACTCAGGATATTCCATCATTCTAACCATTCAACATAAATCTTAGAACTATAGAATGGTTTGGATTGGCATGGACCTTTTAAAGATAATCCTGTCCAAATCCCCTGCCATGGGCAGGGACATTTCACTAGGTTGTGTTGACTAAACCCCCATCCAAACTGAACTTGGAATACTTGCAGGGACTTTGTTTGGTGTCACTTAAGAACTCGAGGCCTGCAAGAGGCAAGAATAAAGCCTGAACTTGAGGCCTTGAGGCAAGAGTAAAATCTAGTACTGCAAGTTGTTCTAAAACCTAGAGTAGAGATGCGAAGCAGTATATTAGGTGAAACACGTACAATTGTCACATAAAAAGTAAGGGGGTTTGCACACTTGCTTAGACTTGTACTAAGCTTTAGTTTTCATTTGTGGACAGTTCTTAACTGTAATTTATAACTTAGAGTTGGAATTTCAGGTGGCAGAGTTATTTAACCTCTTGAAAACACGAGTCGGAGAACTTAACATGTTTATTAATACTCAGCCATCTGCTGTGGATGAGGAATATCTATGTAAGCAACGCTTCATTTTGCAGGTAATGCTGTAATGACTCTTTGGGGCATTATTTACAAAGGTTACAACTGGATGTTTACATAGCAGTACTGACAAATTAGTGTTATACTCAGTGTTTCAAAATTTACCATGAGTGCTAGTCCTTTGGTTACCTCTTCCAATTCTGACAGCTCATCAAAATAAAGCAAGGTGATACCGAGACAAAGTTGTATCTAGGTTAATCTTTGTTAAAATCATAAAAATACTCTGAAGATGGATGGTTTGAGTTGGAAGGAGGGGAGCTAACATTTATGAATACAACCTTTTCGCTTGTTTTGAGTGCTCAGTTTGGACTGTTACTGGGGAGAAAAATTAGATTCCTTTCAGCTACTGTAACTTGTGGATTTTTAATGACATTTCTTTTCCTATTTGGACTGATTAGTAGGTGTTTGGTTTTTTTTTTTCATGGATCTATTTATCATATATTTATCATGCCAGTGGCAATTGGTTTAACTGTGTTAGCAGTGAACTTTCCAGACCTAAATCATTAAATATGGTATGATGTAATGTGAAAAGTGAACAGCTGTCATAACAGTATTTTTATGTGAGTTTATTAAAAATTGAAATGAGGGTTAACCATTATAATTTTCATAGACTAAGTCTGCTTGCAGAAATACTAAATTATTGTTCCAGAAGTTGAAGTCTTCTCATGGAAGTATGTTTTTAAGGGATAGGATTTGCATGAGTTAAGCTTTACTTTGAAACTGCAGTAATTATTGGTAAGAGACAGACAAACATATGAAAATCTGCCAGTATCTCTTTATACTGCAACTATATCTCTTTTTGAGGAGCTGAATATAATGAGCTGTAACTTGCAAAATGTTTTCATGATTTCAGGTTGTAATGGCTGGTGCTTTCTATCCAAACTACTTCACTTATCAAAAATGTAATGAAGAAGTGGCAATAAGAGACCTTGCTGGCAAAGATCCGAAAACCACTGTGTTGGTATGTTAAGATAGTGAATGTCTTAATCAAGCATTAAGTAATAAGAATATGTAGTGTTAGGGTAGTGTTTTTCATTTTATTTTTTTTTGTCCTGGGCCTGGACAGAGATAATTATCTACCATGATCTGCACTTGCTGTCTTCTCTCCCATCTCCCTTTCATTTAATGTAATAAACATTGTGTGGGTGGGAAATTTAAAAAGGATTCTTACTGAGAACTGCGTCTATGCATTAGACTGGTACTGTCACACAGGCAGCCAATTCCAAAACACTACAAATATTTTAAAATGTACTTTTTATGAGTACTTTTTTTTAAGAGTACAACATTAGGCTGTTTGTAAAATGAGCTGTTGTAACTTCAGTGTTACTTGTTTGTAATATCCTTCTTGGTACTATACTACACGTTGTTATTGTGAGGTTACTCAGGTGTTGCACCCTTCCTTTTTTTTCCTTTGTAGACATATTTTTAGCTACCTGAATAAGTGTAAGTTTTAAATGGTTGACTTGATTTTGCTGAATGGCTTGCAGTTTAAACTAGAAAATATTCAGTGTGTCTGAAGTAGGTATAACACTGTAAAATAACTATGCTTTATGCTTAAAGAAAATAACTCTACAAGTCAGTGAGCCTCATTGAATAGACTTATATTTGCACAAGAGAAAATAAGTGAAAAGGAAGGAGAAAAAGCATATTGGTGAGGAATTTTGTCATGATTAACTACATATCCAAGAAAAGATTGCAGTTCTGCACAAAAGGAGTTTCTGGCACGGCATTTATTGAACACAAATAAGTTTACAGATTACGCCAGGCTTAGATCATGAAGAAGTAGCTGCTATGTGCTGAGCCCAGTGGCTCAGTCAGGTTTTGATCATGTTGTAGGCCACATACTGAGACTTTGATAACCCAGCTTGGATACAAGGGTGCTGTGAAAGAAGACCATGTAAAAATATTAATGTACCTGAAGGCAGATAGTCTGCCACTCTTCTCTGTTATGCAGATCTGGCCAGTTTGTGATAGTAGGTAATCAAGTTGATCAGGCACGACTTGTTCTTGATAAATTGATGTCTGTTTCCATTCACCTTCTCAATCGTATGATTGGAAATGGTTTCCGAGAAGACTTGCTCCATGATTATCTTGGTAACTGGAGTGAAGCTGACCAGCTTGATGTTCCCTAGCTCATTTTTGCCATTTTAAAAACAACTCTGATATGTGGTAGTTCAGCCAGAGTGTTCAGGGCTGTAGTTTCTCCAGTTTCCCAGATAGTGCACATTGTCCATCATTGAGAACTACATCCTAGGCAAGGAAGCTCTCCTGTTAAGAGCAAAAAGGGATATTATGCTGCTTCTAGGAGAAATTATCAAAGAAATGTAACTACCAAAGAAGCATTTTTGCTTTTTAGCTAGACAAAGAAACTAGTTGCCTGCTGGTTTGAGGAGGGTAGGGCAGCATTTCCGCAGAGAAGCTGTGGATGCCCCATCCCTGGAGGTGTTCAAGGCCAGGCTGGATGGGGCCTTGGGCAGCCTGGTCTGGTGGGTGGCATCCTTGTGCATGGCAATGGGGTGGAACTGGGTGAACTTTAAGGTCCCTTCCAACCCAAGCCATTCTGTGATTAGCAGCCAAACTTGGATTTTAATATCTTTTCAGATTCAAGAATTTAGTGTGTAGCAATTTTTAAATATGGGTTTTAGTTTGAGTATTGCTATTGCAGCTCAATGAAGGAGAAAACTAACAGATGACCATTTAGGTGAAGTTAATAATACATTAAAATAGTTGAATGTATTCAAGTTTATTTTGTTTTTCTTAACAGGTAAAGAATATTCCGCCCTATGGGTATCTATACCATAAACAGTTGCAGTCGCTGTTCAGACAGTGTGGGCAGGTAAAATCGGTTCTATATGATGGATCAAGGTAAGTACAAAATATTTTAAGTATCATGCTTTTCTCTTGCTCTCAGTTCTGAGGCTAGTAATCGACTTTTTTCTTTGTCAATGGTATACTGATAAAATAAGTTTATTATTTAATCTGTTTGGAATCAGTAAATTGTTTTTAATGCATTGGCTGGAATAAGAAAGATAGCTTTGAACTTCAATATGTGTTGATGAGAATAATATTTGGTAAACTATCTCCTCAGAGACCACCTTCTGTTGTTTCTTCTGTTGTGTAACAGGGGACCTTAACTGCAGCTGATCTGTCTGTATTTGTTTCCAATTATTTAGTGAATTCAGTTCATTGGTACCATGAGATTGGTTTGCACAAACTGTGTGTCTGGCTGGTTTAGCTGGTCTGCATGCTGTCTGTGGGCCACAACTGCTCAAAGATAATTCATGTACATTTTCCAATCTCTAATTCTTTTTTATTTACATATATTTTAACACTTCTTAAACTTGTATTAAACTTAAACTTGTATTAAATATGCTCAGCAACCACAAATACAAGTAAAATTTTAAGTCCTATAAGATTGTTAGGTAAAGTATGTGAGGAGAATACTTCTTACAGTTTTCTGTCCTACTATGATAAGGACATGGAAAAGAAATAATGAATTTTCTGTTTTTCTTGTTTTGTTTTTGATTCTTCAAGTATTTGTTTTTATTTGGTGGAATTTTTGGAACAGGGCTTTCGTGGAATTCTCCCATAACCCAATGGAGGGCTTTAAGATTCTTCCTGCAGTATACATGTCAATCAAAATGTTACAGCTGAAAATTCCTCTTGAACTGGAAGTTCATTATCCAGATGATATCCAAAGGCAGTTGCAACATGTGGCGGCTACAAGCATGGAGTCTGTAAGGTAATCATATTCCATAGGGAAAATGGATTTCTGTGCAGTGAGAGTTGAAATGAGGTATATAGGATTCAGTGGGATTTTCCTTGGAAGTGTCAGCAAGGGAGAGGTGTTAAGCTCAAAAAACAGAGACATAAACTTCGTATAAACAGAATCTTTTACAGAGATAGAAATAAGAGAAATCTGAGCGTACTTTGTCTTTCTTTAAGGTTGTAGTCCATTTGCTTTAGGCATATGGAAACAGGGCTTTATACAGTATTTTTGGTTCATGACAAAGTAGGGATTTCTAGGATAAATAAAGGAATGACATTTGGGGAAGTAACAGAAGGGGCAGGGAGGTAATGTAACAACAGAAGTAGGGGAGGAGGAAAATAACAGAAAACACTGAGGGATGAGATATGGACAAAGATGACTTACTATATCTGCTTGTTCTAGACAAATCTGGCACAGGGGTTTCATTGTTACATTCAGTCTGTGAATCTTAGCATTACCAATCTGGCAAGTTGGCCATATGTCCTAGCCAAATCAATCTGTCTAGCTCCTGATTGGTCTGTAGTCATTTAAATATTTTAAAATCCAAAATCTAAAATCGGAAGGCAGGAATGAACTGTGAAGGCTCAAGTGTGAGTGAATACTTCACTTCCAGTTGATTGTACTTAATTATTAAAACGCTTCCAGCAGTTTCACTGTGCCCCAAACTGTACTTAAGATCTTAATGAAAATTAATTTTTAAGGGATTCAAGAAGGAAGTCTCTTAAGCCAGAAGGCTAACTTCTGTCATGTAAAGGGAAAGCTATATTTCAGGGGAAAAAAATGATACGCTGAATGTGTCTTAGTGCTGTAACATACTCAATTTATTAAAAAGCAAACAAACAAGCAAAAAAACAACCTTCTAAGGCATGCCATAGCAAAGAAAACTCACTATTTATTTAACCTTCGTTCTTTGGATTTCTAGTAACCTGATTGCACAGTTTCTTCTTAGTGTGTATCTTCCTGTATTTGGTCATAAAGATGTTAGTTTCTCCCATAGTACATTGTTTCTCTCTACTAATTTTAAGTTAAAATCTAATTAATATATTTTTAAAATAAAGGTCTTATGTACATAAATGCATCCTAGGTACTTATCTTTTCCTTGCAAAATGTCATGACTTCTGTCAATTAATTTTTTTCCCTTCACTGTGGATGCATACCTGTGTGGTGAGTCAATGTAAGTAGGAGTGAAGGCAGAAAACCCAGAATTTTAACTTATGAAGTATTTAACATTTTTATTCCATAAATGTTTTAGAGTAAATGTGGACTATCAGAAACAGACAGTAGAGCCTGTGGAAATCTCATTTGGTACTACAGAACTGTCAAAGATGATTCCAAGTCGTCTCCTGTCCATCAGTGTAACAGAGGTAGGAATGCTATAACCCTGAAGTAAGTCATATCTAGTAATCAGTACCTAGCTAACTTTGCAGAGATGGGTTGGGCCAACTAGCTGGTTACAGTTATCTGGCAAGTTTTATTCAGAAACTGCAGGTGTGAGACATGAGTTGTTACTGCATGACCACTTCAAGAAAACACTGCATACATAGAAAGTTGTGTTAGGAGAAAATTACGCTTATGTACAAATACTGCTGAAATCTGAAGCTGAAAATTTTTAAATCTCATGTTCACTATTGTATTTTCAAAAAAAAAAAAAAAAAAAAAAGAATAATATAAAGCAATATATATGCTGCTGAAATTCAAAAAGTAAAAAATAAAATATATCCAAACCATTAGGATAATGGAAACTATAGGCTGAAGTATTAAACCAACTCTTGGTAGAAGTGACATGTTTTTCAGTGGCAGAAAAGAATTTTCCTCAGTTTATTCAGCTAAGTCTCTTGGTCCAAATAAGTTACTGGATTTGATGATCAGATGCATTCCAGTCCGTTAACGATCTGTGCTGTACAGTTTTGTTCACTATGATTAGTTTTAACTAATGGTCCTATGTATTTATTTACACTGTGAGCATTCTTTTTTAATCACATTTGATGTAAAATCTGAAATGGTAGATGATATCAGTAAGCAATCCAAAAAAGACTTTATTCAATTTGATTTGAAATAACAGTGTTCATTTCAGTTTCCTGAAGGGATGGCTAATCATAACAGTAATGATGCTGATTTGCTGATGTATGTAGCTAACTCTGGTCTTCTTTAGCTAACAAGAAAGTGCACCATAGCTGTGTTCATCTATTTCATCTATCTCATATACCTTACATTTTTAGTGTGTTGATTTTGTTTGGAAGTGGCCTTCTAATAAGTACTTTGTGCTCACTGCTTATCTAAGAGCCTATTTAGATTAAATGTGTGTTGTAATTGCACAGCAGAGACATATAAAAACAACATTATATAATAAAGACCAACCTTTTATGAGAGGGAAATGCCTCACTGCATTATTCCAGTATGAGAACGCTTCTATGTTTGTCAGGAGTAGGACTGTTTTCATGTATTTTGCTCAAAGCTGTTTTATTATTTGATGTAAAAGAATGAAATAATGAGAGATCTGAAGCTGTCTAATTCTTATACTTTCAGATAGTAGAAGTTGGACACTTCTGGGGATACAGGATAGATGAAAAAAACAGGACTGTTCTTCAGGCTCTAACTGCTGAAATTAACTACCATAACCTGGTGGATTTGTCAGTGTCTCCATATCCAGAGTTGCTTTGTCTCGCACCATTTACTTGTCTGGAGAACAGAGTATACTACAGAGCTCGTATTCTGTATGTTTCTGGAGATTTTGCAGAGGTATGCTAATATGTTATGTCATATTGAATTGGTATGATATAATTGGGTTAACAATCTTGGAGCTATTTTTTTTTTTTACTAAGCAATTTGACTAAGCATTATTTTCATGACAATTATAAACATTCTAGTAAAGAAACCTAGAAAACTAGAGCTAAATTAGTCTTAATAGAATGTTGCCAAAAGAGATGAATAACATTTTTTTCCAGAAGACAGGAGTATTTATTTTAGTCTTAAAATTAGAGGATACAGTAAAGTGTTGTGTATGCTGAAGCAGAGCAAAGCAAAATAAAGAAGAAAACTTCTGGCTTCAAGACTTGTTTTAGTTGCCTTTTGGTAGCTTTTTCACATGGGCAACCTCTAGTCATCTTATGCTTGGTTCTGTTTCCTTGATAATTTACAACTAATTAGAAGCGCCATTATTATTTATAAATTCTATAGCAGGAATTATAATGACCTCCCTAAAATACGACTTCACACGATATTTTTCCCCATTCCTGTTCAGTTCTCTGGCCCATTCCACCTGACCTTTTTGTATCAGTATTTGTTGCTGAGTTTTCGATAATCAGCGAGTTTCATCGGAATGTTTTGGCCTTTGGGGCCAAAATCAGCAATGAGAATTAGCACCACAGTTCAAGACTGATCCCAATTTCCCAAGCCAGTACTTTTCTATTCAGCACTTAAGGACAGACCTTTTGTTTTTTGTAAAACTGACCTTTGCACAGTCCATTTCTCTGCTGAATTACTCAATTTTTATTTTTAACATACCTTGGTGTCACCATTATAAGCAAGCAACAAGGCTCAGTATCAACTCTAAAGTCGTGAAAAACCAGTGAATAATAGTGCTAACCTCATCGTTGTCCTTGCTTCTTTAAAAGCAGTTAATTTAGGTAGTGCTGTTCATTGTTTAAAAAAAAAAAAAAAAAAAAAAAGATATACAGATTTAATTGCAGGGAGAGAGAATTTCAAAGAAACTTACTTTCTTTCTAGATTTAGCAGATTTGCATTACGAGTGGATGTGTAAGCAAAGGGATCAAACAATAAATATACAATTTGACCTATTATTCTTGACATGTCTTCATATGCATATTTTTCAGATTGAACTTGCTTCTCTGTCACTTGGTAAGATTGTACTGTAATTATTAAACTTAATTGTCACTTTCCTTGCTTACGATTAGCATTTCTAATTCTGTGGAATCTCTGATGCTCTTGATGCTTTTTTATTTTTCTCCAGGTTTTTTTTGTAGATTATGGCAATAGATCAAAAGTGCCTTTAAAAAAACTGAAAGAGATTCCGAGCCATCTTCAAGAGCTTCCTTTCCAGGTAGGGGTTGGTGCTATTTGCTGCTTAATGGATATTTTCACGTCGTATCTTTGAATCATAATGCTTTTCATCATAATAACAAACTGACATGTATTTCGGTAATGTCCTACAACCTGCAAACCACCTTTACTCAGGTGGATAAATGTACATCTACACAGGTGAAGTATTTCTTGTGTGTGTCTGATGGCTTTATATATAATTGTAGAGAAATGTTTTGTCCTTAGGGGCACTTGCTGGGGAAAAGGGGAGGATACAACCCATGTTGTATTTTTTCTTTAATTGAATGTTTGAACTAAACCTGTTTCTGTGACTCACTGGGTTCCATCTCCCACCTGCAATCACAGGAACAGTGGAAAGAGAGGAAATTGCTCTAACAGCTGACTTAGGTTGCTTGTTGATTTTTGGTCATCAGTTGCTTTGCTGTTATCAGTTCTATGAGAAGCAGAACTTCCTCTCTAGAAAGTGTTGTTTTGGTTCCTGTATTGCCTGCTTACATGAGAAGCTCAGGAATAACAGGTTGAGCAGTAGATCAACTGTGCTTTTGTTTAAGAACCACTGAGCAAATGATAGCTTCATTTATAGAGCCTAGGAAATGGCCTGGAGAGGAGAAGCTGTCAGTGACTAGTTCAATTTCTTTTCCTCTGCTTAATCCCCTTTGTTTCTGCCACAGATAAGTGGCAGTGTAGGATCTCTGCTTATCTGCATGGCAGAAGTCTGTAGTCACAGTATCTTGCATAATGTTTGCATGCAGGGTACTTTTGCTTCATCAGTGCTCCTGCTGTGCTATACTATTAGTCACAGGACAAATAGATGGGAGAAAGCTTTCTTATATTTAAAACAGGTAGAAGGCTCTGGTTTTGCTTTGTACCACTTTTTATCATTTTAGCAAGAAACATTCTTTGAGTTTTCTTCAGTTGTAATAAAGGGAAAGCTATTTCTATTCCATGCCTAATCTTTAAATGACCTACCCTTATACCTTTCCAAAATTATGGCTAGAAGAAAAGAGTTCCTGGTTTAAATTAATTCAAAGCCATAATTGCATGTAGTGATTGTGGAAATGGGTTAAACTAGAGCTGACTGACTCTTGCCTGCCAAGGGCAGAATAGCTGTAGCTGTCCTGCTATTTTTTCTATTACCATGGTCAAAAAACTGCAGATTGTAAAGTTTTCCCAGAGAAGGCATTTGTAGTCTCAAAAGATTTGAATGTGGATGGTGAATTAATACTGAATTATCTTTTATTTATGCCTCATTTGCAACTATGTACTAGTATTGAAGTGATGAGAGATGCAATGATAGCTGTGTTGGCAAATACAGAATAGGAATTATGCCGGTAGCTTTACAGCAGTCTTAGGAAATTAACATAAGCCTCTGCAATAACGATGAAATAACTTTATAGTTGAGTCAAACTGTTGAGAAAATGGAAGATTTTTGTCCTGATTTCTCAGCACGTATTCAGGCAAACATTGTTCTTACTGTTTTTGCTCTAGGCTTTAGAATTCAAGATATGCAAGATGCGTCCATCTGCAAAATCTCTTGTATGTGGGGAACGGTGGAGTTACAGCGCTAGCCAGAGATTTGCCTCGCTAGTAAATGGTTATACTCTGCTGGTGAAGGTGTATTCAGTTGTGCACAATGTTCTGCACGTGGATGCTTTCCGTTACTCGAGGCACAAGGACCTTGTGAATATTAGAGATGTGCTTATTGAAGAGTGTTACGCTGAACTAGCGGAAGAATCATACAAATCACAAGTATGTTCAGTAAGCTTCTTTGACTCTTCTTATACTAAGGTATTTCAGCTCAAACTGTCTGAAGTCCTCAGAAGTTGAGCGAAAGTTTTGAAACTGTGCCAAATGCGACTAGACAAGTAAAAATACGTAGTCCTGTTTAAGCATTTCGATGTGTTTAATAAATATTGTGCTCTTACAAAAAGCATTGCTGCATTGAGACCCCTTTTGGAAGAGGTGTTTGTTTTTCAAAAGATAATGGAATTATTTGAACTGCTTCATGGTTCATTGAAACTGAGTTTTAATTCCTGCATTTTTCATGGTTTATATCAGACAGGTGATGAAAGCATTGTTTTCTTGTACTTCTATGTCTGTGTTCCTTGTGTACACACACAGAAGAAAAACAACCATAGAAAAATGTGTTTCATGGCTTTAAGACACTTTCATTTTTATGTAGCAAAGCCATGATTTGCTGAAGGGATTATTTATTGACCAAATGAAGAAAGAAGAGAAAACATCGGTACCTTCAATAGAGGAAGAAAAGCATTTAATTGAAAGATTATTGAACTGTTTTTCTGGCAGTAGATCTGGTGCACCAACCCATAAGGTAATGAGTTTTGGTGTGGCATTACGTGATCCTTTGTCTCACATTATTAGAACACAGATGAAGACTAGAAGGACCTTTAATAACAAACCATGTTGATGCTATTCATAGTGTACTCTACATCCTGTGGGTAGGAAGCCATGATGTGACCACCACTGCAAACTAATCTGTTGCAGCTTTTAATGAAGTTTTGAGGCATAGCCTTAAGAGCTAACTGAACTGGCTACTAGCAAGTTCCAAGGCAGCTCTTCAAGGACTGCAAGATGTAGGTAAAATTGAAAAAGTGAACGCCAGTGTTCCAGTGCATAGACATCTTCATTATGTAAGCTGCAGCAAAAAGCAGGGTTATGACCCTATCGATTCTTCTGGAAACTTTAACTTCTTTTTAAAAACTATACAGAGTGTTAAGCTAAGGAATAACTAAGGTGACACAGGGTAAGTGGTTCAGAGAATGCTGTGCTGTGTGATAGTAGTGAAACAGTGGGTGTTCTTCAGCTGTCAATCCCAAACTGAGAATTTACTCCTACTTAAGTATTTTGAGACATTTAGTCACTACTAAGCTGGAATATAAAACAAGGTTGTATAGGATTGCATCCTGTTCTGTGTTCTGGTTACAAGTTAAACCTGGTCTACATTATAACTTTACCCATTTCAAACCTGACAAAATTCAGGGTTTCAGGCACCTACTTGTGCTTAGGTTACCCACAGGAATAATACTGTTTAACTACTTACTTTTTCTAAAGTGTGATATTTCCAAGATTAAAGACCTGCTCATGTAAATAAAAATAGCCTGATTTTTGTTAGATGCTTTATGAAGTCTGAACTTAAATTCCTTAAGCCTGTGGGAAGTTGTGAATTCCTAGTACCCGTGAAAAGACATGACTTTCGCTTAGGTGCCTCAGCATGCGAAGCTTGCTTTAGATGGGTGATATGAAAATGTTACCTGTTCATCAATTCAGTGTTGCTCAGTGCACACACAGGATCTTGAAATGCATTCTGTATTTTCATTTATAAAGTATTTTCATGGGGAAAGATCCTTAGGCTGGCTAATGAGAACGTCATTTGTTCTTTTATTGAAGGTGACAGTTTCTGGCCCATTCAGTCCTTATGAGGTAAAATGCTACAGTATGACCAAAGTATCCAAGTTCAGGTATGGTAATGATGGTAATGCTCTCATTGTGAAGCACAGACGTGTTCTGAACTGTTCCTTCTCATAAACTGGCAAAACCCATCCTCATTACTCTTGCAGATTTGTACAGGGTTTTTAATCATTGAAAATACAAAAGTAGTAAAGCCTCAATTGCATTGAAATACAGACTACTGCTTTAAGAAAAGTAGTTTTATTGAAGATGTCTTAATGCCTTAACAGAAAATAGTATTAAGTTGTATACATCCACTAATAGAGATTCTTATAAGTTAAATCCATTAACTGCTATCCATTCAGGTTGTACTCTGAAATAAAAAGGATTCATTTCTTACGTTTGTATGTTTGTTTTTTTTACCGTTGGAAATATTTTTCTATTTTCTCCTCAGAAGTGTTTTCGTACACAAGGAAAGCATAAATTCTGTTGTTATCGATGATGCTCCAGAAGACTCCTTTCAGCAGTTGTTGGTTGCCGCATCTTTGTCATTAAATGCCAATGGTAACTCCTAATACAAATGTTTGGACAGTTTTTCTGGGCTCTTTTATATGAATAGCTGTGTGAACGAATATGTTACTTCAGTTCTACATTACATCTTTTTGAGATTAGCACTTTCATTACGTACTTCTTAATTTTTTTTGTGCTGACAGGATCTACCGTGCTTTTAGAGGAAACATCTTTGATGCCTCCTATTCCTGGCCTACTTGCACTCCTTAGCATGCTGTTTGCTCCTGCTATAGAACTTAGGTATTAATGTGTTCTTAAAGTGGCTCTTTATTTTGTTTAGGACCCTCAGAAATTGGCGACAGACTTGCTTGCTCTGATTTCATTATTTAGTATATTCTCTTCATTCCTGTTGATACAATTCTTACCTTCTATCAGCTTTATTATATTGTATGCTAAGACAGATTGTTTCACGTATATAGAAATCGGCACTGCAGACTTGATTCTCACATTGGTGTAATACAGTTCCTGACGATTGTGCAGGAAGTCTAGAACTGGGCAAGTTTTAAATCCACATGAGGAGAGAAACTTGCGTGATTTTTGTGAAAGCTGAGCTCTGGCAGTTGGATTAATGTTAGGTTTTGTTTAAATTCTCATATCTGTGGACTGTTGTTTCAACACAGGGAAACTGGCTTTGCTTTATTTAAGTTTCAACTTGCATATGTGATTTTTTTTTCTATTTTGTGACTGTTTTCAATATTAGATCTTTAGCTTTATTTCATTACCTTAATAAAAAAAAAAAATAGAAGTAGTGTGACTAGATGTAAATGTCTAAAAGTTTTTAGCTTCTTTAAAACTCTTGTATCTTGTTCTGCATAGCTTAGACAAATTAAGTCTGTTTTCATATAAGTTTAGTTTGTTAATCTCTAGGTGTGACCATTTTCTTTGTACAGGATTGATGAAAGTGGAAAGAATTTTACTGGTGTTCTGTGTGGCTTGGGTTGGAGTCAGACTCGTCAGGTTCCACTGCTTCCAGAGAATGACATGGAGCTGACATTTGATGTGCATTTTGGAGTAGATGACATATCAGAGGTAAAAACATGTATATTTATTTGCCTTATAGTAAGAATTAAGTAGAATTTGGTACATCAGAACTTGGTAACAGTTCTAGTAGCTAGAATCTAGCAGTTGGCTATCTTAAGAAAATTGTTGAAGCTTTTTGTGTCTGTACTGTTTGTTTAGAACCTTGGGCTTCTAACAGAGAAAAATAGTTACCCCCTATATGTTTTACTGAATAAAGTCAATTATTACAGTACAATACTTTGCTTTTGTTTAGAAAAGTTTACATTGATTTTACACTCCTCAGATATCAATATTTGTTATGTTTTTAGAATTACTGGTTTTTAAAGATGAGCATAGTGGTTTTTCTTTGCAATCTTCAGTTTGATTTCACAATTCTGAGAAGTCATCTGTAGTAAGCTTCTCCCGGAGCAGATCAGTCAATAGATAAAAGCCCTTGTATTCCTCAATACAGTGTTTTTGTAACTTGCAGACAGGTCTGTCAGAGGACAGTATGTACGCTTTCTTGTACAGCATAGTAAGTTGTATTTAACCTGTGCTTCAGATTTTAGATACCGAACGACCTCACATAACCTGAGCAGTTCTGTGTACAGGTATAGCAGATAACCAGTGTATTCTAGAGGCTTTTTAAGGATGTAGTGGACATGCTAGTGTGCAGATGAGGTGAAGTATTATTTTTGAAAGCATCGATTTGATGTGTGTGATATCTGTAATCATGGCACCATACCTGTAATGGTAGCACCAAGCTGTTGCATTTTTAACAATTAAGGACAGATTGAGAAAATCCTTAAAGGTTTCTATGGAAGGAATCTGTGTTGAAGGATATCCAGACAAGTGGTAAGTAGCCTGTGTCTTCTGTAGCATAGCTGATTAAACTTGAAGATCGATTTCAAGCAGCTGGAACTATAAACCTCTTCTACCAGCAGTGATGCATCTGGAGGAAGAAGTGTTTCTAAAGCTTCAGATGTTTTTGCTTATGTTAATAATATTTCAGTTAAAATTGAGTTTTATGGGTGCCATAACCACCTTCTGTACATGTCAATATGCTATAACCCAGAACTAGGACTGGTGTATAGTACTTCATATTCTGTCACTTATTTTTACAGATAAACATCCTGAGGACAGCCATTAATAAGCTGCTCTGTGAATGTGCAGCGTACTCTGACCAAGAGAAAATGACACAGCTGCAGGAAAACATTCGTGAGATGCTTCTAAGGTAATCATTTCTAGAAATAAGAACTTGTGTTTCACTTTCTCAGCAAAAGCAAAATAAATGATTGCTTGAAGCATAGCTCAGGTTAGGCTTTGGGGAAATGATAATATAGGGTGTTTTCATTTAATGATGCATTTAATTTACTTGGCTTATTTATGAAGCAGTATGTTCAACAACTTTAGACTGCTTGTGGAAGCACTGGTTCTTCAGGGAAGCCTGATCACTTAATAGTCATAAAACCTAGACTGTAAAACCTGTTCCACAAGATACCAGTTCTGATGTCTTTGCTTTTGTGCACCCAGGACAAAGCTACTGAAGTCCTATGACATAAGAGCACAGAAAAATTCAGATTTTTTTCTCCCTCTAGATGAAATTCAGACTGTGTGTGCGCTACCTTTCCTCCCTCAACAGGCCTGTTGAGGAGAGATGCTGCTGGAAGTCCAAAGTTAATTTGTGAACTGAAATGAACTGAAGGAAGGCCACCTGCCTTTTTCTCCAGCAGGCATCCCTGCTTCTCGTAACTGAAATGCTGACTCCAAAAAGGTTGTCGTAAATCAGTGCAGCTAGTCTTGAGAATTCTTCCAGCTTGCAGTGTTTGAGAAAGGTTCAGGGGAGCAAGGTCAATGAAGTTTCCCTGTAGCAGTTACTTCCAATATCTGTGATGGCAGAGCATGCCATGAAAAATCTTCCTTGGTTTATAAATTTAGTGTGCATTTTTAGTGCTCTCTACATCATCATCAGTAGGCTTTCCTCATCCTTACCTGGCTCTGTATTGAACAGATTTCAAAAAAGAGCTGACTGGACTTAAATTAACTTAAAGTGAAGTTGTTGTGCCCTCTAGTATTGCTCTTCTGTCTAGCAAATGTGACCCTTTTCTACAGTAAGCTCTTCTAAAGTAACTGTGCCAAAATGAGGTAGTTTCTCATACTGATACAGATCAGAAGCTTTTAAGCTTAACTGCTAATACCTTAGGTTATCAAAATGGTTATCAAAGCAAGCTGTTCATGCTGAATTAGTTTTCAGGTGTTTCTTGTTTGTTTTTTTTGAATGTACCTGTTCAGTTGATTTTTTTCCCCTCCAGCTGTGAAAAGATAACAGCCTTTACTAAAGGAGTATGGGTACTTGCTTTAATTTCCAATATTGGAAAGAAAATGAAATACAGTGCATTTTATAATAAATTAACAAGTGTAGGGGCAGTCAGTCTTAGCATTTGAGGCACTGAAGAGGAAATGAAATTAAAAAGCCATGGAAAACTGCCAGAAGATGTGGGCTAGATGATACCTAGCATAGGTTAGCTGACCAGCAGACATCTCTTGCAGGAACTTGTCAGCTTCAAGCTAGCTATTTGTGGTTTGTGTGTACATCCAGAAGGGGGTGGAAGAACTTCGTGGAAGCTGTACCTCAGAGATGTACACTACTTGCACTTCCAAGTGAAGTAGCACCAGTGCAAACTGCCAGCTCCCTGTTGGTGTTTCGCATCTGCAAAATTCTTGCTAAAGTACCAGCTGTTGGACGTACTGCTGATGCAATAATTAATTTCCTGTTTGTGTCCTAGTACCTCAGGCCAGTTGGTGTCTGTGTTGCTTTTGGACACTGTCATCTACTACCCTGTTTAGACTTCAAAGCTGAGTGAAGTTTGCTTGCATGATTCATGTGGTAACTGCAGGGAGAATTCAAGGAAAGTGGAGAGAGAAAGAAGCATAACCACAAGACGTTTCTGAAGGTGCCTGTTTGTCTGTGACAGTAACAGTTTACACTCAGACATCAACTCTAAGATGAGAAGTTGAGGACACAGAAATGTCACTGCTATTTCTTGAAGTTTATCAACACTTGGTATTGTTTCAGGACTTCTTTGGGGTTGGTCGCTCAGACATTTACAGCCAGTCAGGAAGGGAAGGAGCAACCACAGGTCCTTGGTGTTGCTGTCTTTACTGGCTCAGTCAGTGCTGATGCTGACAGCTTTTCTCAGCTATTCTCAGCCTTCTGGGTGTCTGTCTTTAGGATTTAAACCTTCCTGTGGTGACGTTTTCCCTCCTGGAATCTTTATGCTGCTACTAATTCTGTCCCACCAGTCCTACTGCTATTTTTTCTACCTTTCTTACCTCTTTCTGGCCTTTCCACAGTTGGTTCTTGGCTGTCTGAGTCAAGGCTATTGAGCCATTCTGTGTTTCCCTCTGGGACACAGGCAGCTAAACTTGGGAGCTTACAGCAGGGGTTCTGCATCGTGGGGAGGTGTCATCCTATCAAGAAACTAGAAGTGATTGTCTCTTTCTTCTAGAAGGTAAAAAAATGTGTTACTTCAGAAATTTCAGAAAAAGAATCCAGAATAAAAGGAATACTCTGGTTATTGTCATGTCCCATTCCTATGTTTAAGATCTTTGATAATTTTGACTATTTTTTCACCTTAATTTAAGGACTTGAAGGAAGAAAAAAACAGATTTTGTTAGTAATAGTAAATACATACAAATGTAGCTTCAACAATCTTTAATTACTTTTTTGAAAGCTAATTATATTTACAGTGTGTCACCGCTGCTTAAGACTAAAATGTGCATTTGAAAAACACATCTAGACAGAATTAATTAAAGTCTACTACTGCTGTACTTTGCACAGCTTGAGGAAATAACAGGAGCAGACAGACAATCTATAGTAATAGAGTTGTCTTGCAAAACAAAATGCCCTAAAAATAGCTTTATTATATGTTATAGTGAATAAGCATGTAAGCATAAAATGTACAGAATAAATGATATTTGCAAATTTTAGTACTTTATCAATTTAATAAATAATACTTACTTCAAACAAACTAACAACAAAAAAAACCAACCCCACATTTACTGACCCTGTAAGTTTATCTTTCAACTTCTTAAACTAAAGGGGCGAAGTACAGGTAAGTGAACCAGTTACACTAAATTAACATGGAAATTTAAGATTCCTTTCAGCATAGACACCTTACAGACACACGGCTGTGCCTGCTATATACATTTCTTATAATTAAATGCAAGTTTATTTCTTAAGGTTATATTTATTTAATTCCAGTTTGATCTGCAAATCACGACCTCGAGATAATACTGTTCCTAAGTGGTATGAGAAGCCGTATCAATGGAATCAAGTAAGTGTAGAAATGCAATTTAAAAATAAATAAATATATGAAAATGGAGTACCCCAGTATACTTAGTTAAGTGGTCAAAGGTAGAATTTCCTTTGATAGGAAGTCTTTTGAGCCTGAGGGTAAAAAAAAAAAAACAAAACAAAAAAACAAAACAAAAAAACAAAACAAAACAAAAGCATACTAAAATTGAAGATACTGAAAGCACTATAGGACTGAATTTTAGGCATAAAAACCGTTCTGCATGCATCTGCCTGCATCGAGAAGGTATTTTTGTAGTCTTTTTTTTGTGTACAGATGTTTAGCCTTTTCAAACAGAACACTATGATATTTGAGTTGAGCTTGTAGAGGCAGCTTTACCTTTGGAAGTTAAAATTTTGTATTCTTCCTATTAAATAGTTACAACATTAAAGATAAATTTTTCTTCAGGATTTATCTGGATGCATATTTTAGTTTGTTTTGGGTTGCTTTTTTTCAGGTAATTTTTCCTCTTAAGCTGACAGATGTGCTATATTTTAGAATTGCTGTGATGGGATCAGAAGACAGTGTTCTTGAAATCTGGGAAGGTTAGAGCTGAGGAGTATAGCTTCCTACTCATAGAAATCTGACCTTTCTTAAAGGGCCTCTGCAGGCCATTAGATTCCTTGTGTGGTTCTCATGATAAATGAGTGCATATTCTTAAGTAGAAGTGAGTGAGAAATTGCAGAGTGAAGGAATAAGAATTGCATATGCACCCTCCATGTCACTTTCTTACTCTAAGGCATGTAAATAAGGGATTTGGGTCTCTTCTGGAAAGACTGACAACAGTGGATAAACACCAAGGGCACATGTTTCCAGTAGGCATTCAGTAAGGGTCTAGAATGTGTCTTACTGTCTTAAGCCTAAGTATTTTTATATACAAATTGCTTTTTCTTTGGTATTGTCAAGATCATCTCTTGCTCAGCTATGTTAGTGGTTAGCTTTTTGTAATGTGTTAATGGATAAACCCTGTATCAGGATTGCATTCTAGTTTAAACAGTTTCAGGGCATTACTTATGTCATCACTTAACATACTATCTGTAATGCCCTGGAAATGACTGTGGCATAGAATTCTGATTCAGGCAAATCTTGAGATAAGAACTATTATTATAAAATGTCTTATGTTGAAATAGGTAACATACTGAAATGCCAGTATGATTTGAAACAGTCAAAACCCTTCGTAAGTAGAACAAGGCAGTATTTTCCTTAACTGTGTTGTATAAGGAAGCATTTATTAGACTGAATTGTAACTTTGATCTGTTGTCTTCTGATTAGGTGGATTCACAGCATATCATTGACCAGTCAGAAAAGCAGCAGGAAAGAGATGGCCTTTATCAGCTACATAAGCTTGTTGTGTTGAATGTTTAAATATTGCTTGAAGTCCTTCAGAGGAAGAGGTATTACATGTAGTCTAAAAAATTGTGTTCTAGATAAGCCTTGGATGTTTGTTTTGCAAGACTGTTCCTTAAAATTAGTGTAAGTGTACTGAAGTAGAGCTTGGTGTATGTTTGCTCTTTAAATCAAAAGTATGCTGACCTAGAGCAGATGGTTATTCATAAAACAAACTTACTTAAAGCAGGATGCAGTTTTCAATTTAATAATATTGCTGAGTAGGTGTATCACAATGGACATGAAAGACAAAGCAAACCTGGGTTTACTTGTTCCTTTTCTGTCTGAATGCTCATGAGTAATGGGTCATGATTTTTTTCTTTATTTTTCTTTGTCTAGTTTTTGCAGTTTCTGAAGTCATATAATGGTATTGTCTTTGTAAAAAAGTCAAAGGAAGACAAAGATTTGGATTATGTTCTGATCTGAAGTATAACTTTAGATACAATTTTTAATTTTTTTTCATACAACAAAAATAATGTTTCCTTTTCCTGTATGGCAGAAGAATGCTTTTGAGTTACTGATTCATTATACCTTTGTTTCATCTTTTCAGCTTGTTTTTCTGATCCATGAGATCTTTAGTACTAAAAATGAGGTCAGTGGTTTCAGTGTTATATGTAGAACTGAAATGGGTTTGTCTGTTCTGTTGTGCAGTCATGCTTAATAAAAGTTAAATTTAGTTATTAATGGTGTGTGATTGCGTTCATGAAATACATGAATACAAAAGCAGTATATGGAAGAATATTCATCTTTTCTGTTTTAACTCAGTGATTTGAAGATCATGTAATACTTAGTCTTCTAGACAGAAACAATTGTCACAATTTAAAATTAAAAAAGGAAGCAGATTTGGGGAAAATGGGGTGATGATTAATTTAAAGAAATGATGTTAAGTTGTACTTAGAGTGAAAAGGAGCAGTTGTATATTAGGCAATTTCATTAGCTTATTTCCTCCTTTATTCAGTAACATTACTTCCTCAGATCCATTTTAGTAATTCCTGTGAATCATAAGCTATCATACTTTATAGTGAAATGGTTTAACAGATTTTCCTAACACACTGTTTCTTGGACAACAGTATTTCTCAACTGAGTGTTGTAAACAAATTGTGTTACATCTAAACACCCTTGGGGGTAAACGAAACACACAGAACGGCAAATCTTCACTCTGCCTACTAGTGATGGGAATTTCTGTAGGAAAAGGTAACTTTGTAATAACATCATGTATATCACAGATTTTGGAATTTCTTCAGAAGGAGTCTTCATAAGGAATACTGAAGTTGACAGAGGAACAGTATGTATTTACTATAATCAGATTTTTTAATCTATTGATAATGTGTTGTGCTCTCCTGGTTGATTCATGTGCATGTGCTGCCATCTGCTGGGGTTATTAATGTGCTTGTTGCACTTTGAACTTCCACTTGCATGATGTAATTAATGCCTTCAGTAAAGAAGAGATCCTCTGTAATGGCTCGTGTCCAAATAAAACTGGTAAGTTTCTGCTCTTGTCCTTATAACAAGAAGAGTTATTAACTCCCCCCAGGCCAGTCCAGTAACCCATAATCTGCCATTAGTAACTTGATATGTGTGAACTTTTTTTTTGGATTGGGGTATTTTTGTTTTGTTTTTAACTCTTCAGAGGTCCCAATTTTTATCTTAAGGTGCTCATGCTGTCAGAATGAGATTTCATTTGTCACTCTTCACTAGTAATCATTTATATTGTGTATTTCTTCCATCACTAAGTTCAAGGCAAAAACATTATTTGAATGTAAAGTATTGGTCTTATTAGCTAGTATTTTAATTCTTCACAGCCTTCAGTGGTAATGATAAAATGATTAATTGTGTTGATAGGTGCTTCTATCAATAAGTGCAAGTCTGAAGATGGACCTTCATTGTTAGTCATAATTTCACCCACAGCTGCAATGAAATCAAGTAGCAGTTATATTTTTAAATATATATATTTTTTGCCATTACACATTATTAATTTTGGAACTTAACTGCCATAGGCTGTGCTAGAAACAAAGCATATAAACAAGTACAGAAAATAATTGGAACTCCAGGGAAGGCAGATCCTTCAATAGCTGTTAGAAGTGAGGGACTCAAGCTCCCTACCCTACTGAATTCCAGAACTTGAGGAAATGCATTGGAGGAATGCCTAGTTTTTTGTCCTTTACCAAATGTTTTCTTTTGCCACATATCAGGGTGAAGAATATTGTTTACTTATCCTTTTAAAGATTCCATAGTGAGTCAAACTAATTCTAAAAATTCCTTTTAAGATTGAAACCTCATCTTTTACTTTGGAATCAGCAATAGTAAAATTACATAGTAAGGATGAGCACTAGTGTAATAAGATGTCATTTAACAAAGTATACACACTAAATAGGGTTGGTCAGGATATGTAGTCTGTTCTTTGCCTTACTCTCTTCTATGGTCTCCTACTCCTGTTTATGCAGGATTCTCTAGTTAAAATGACACCAATAGATGTTCTCCGCACTCAGATTTTCTCTGTTAGGTGTAGAACTTTCAGATGCAGATATGTCATGCAAATACAAACAGTCCTTGCCAAAAGGACTCAAATTTGAACGTGAGGTGCAGTGGAATGCGATTATGGATAAATACAACTTAAAAATAATAATAAAAAAAAAAAAGAAACCGTTGCTAGTTGCTACATGATTTATGACTTCTCATTTCTGTAAATTAGTATTTGAAAAGAATTTCAACTGTTGAAGAGTTTTAGCTGATAATAGATTTGGTAAACAGCCTAGATCTTTTAGTTTATACTGAAGACTTGCAGTTTTCATAGGTTGCTACTTATCCTGGTTACATCTGGATTAGAACATAGAAATGAGTTAGGCAGAAGACTTCTGCCTGCCAGGCAAAAAATAAAGACAACTTGGGGCACTTTTGGAACTGCAGTTCAATATATTAACTGTATGAAACATCTGACTCTTGAGTAAATTTGGCAAACCCAAAGTACAGTGATTAAAATGCTGAAACTGAGAGAGCATATGAATTTCTCTAAAAGAGTGACAGTGTCACGACAGACAGTGACGTGGAGTTTGGGAAATCGTTGGGCTGGAACTACTGTAGCCTCAATTTGAAGTCTGTCATGCTTGCCTGAGGCAATGATAACATTACTATCCCCAATGTAAGGAAAACAGTTTTCATAATCTATTTCTTTTAAGCTATTATGAACATTGTTGTCAGCCCAAGCCAGCTGATTGCATTCAGCCTCAGTACCCATCTTTGTTCTTCAAATGAGTATATTAATCGCTCCTTAGCAGTCAGATTATCTCTGTAATTTTTCCTGTATCCTTAAACAGTGCAGAGTAAGGTGGTTTCCAGAAAGGCAGGTTTTGAGAGGAGAGAGCAGGAAGGATATGAGCAGGATCTTAACCTAATGGCAGTGTTATGGGTTATGTATCAAAAATAATGATTCCAAACGTCTGCTAGCATTTTTGAGGAAAGCTGCTGTGTTTAAAACAAAACAAAACAAAAAAATAAAAAACAATGCATAGTCTAGACAATAGCAGCAATGGCAGAAGTACCTAGTGTGTTGAAAATGCCCAGACTTCAGTGTCATCTTCCATTTGCATTGAACAGATTGGGAGTATTTTTTTTTTTCCAAACACCTTTTTTAGCACTCAGTTTTAGACTGTGGAAAAATCGTAGATATGGAGCTACTGGAGAACGGCCAGTGAAGAGACATGAAGATGATAAAGGGCTGGAGTGCCTCTTCTATGAGGAAAGGCTGAGAGAGCTGGGGCTGTTCAGTCTAGAGAAGAGAGGGCTCAGGGTGGATCTCACGTGAATGTATATCAACTGTCTGAAGGGGGGGTTTACAGAAGACGGAGCCAGGCTCTTTTCAGTGGTGCCCAGTGACCGGATGAGGTAATGGGCACAAACTGGAACACAGAGGTGTTGTATCTGAGACTGGTTGGAACTGGACAGTCAACTGGAACTCTCCATTTTTGGGGATGCTCAGAAGCTGCGTATACATGTAGACCTGGGCAGCAGGGACATTGGCCCCTGTGATCTCCAGAACCTCAACCTTCAGTGATTGTGAAAGAGTTTTTGTTTGTTTTCCAAAAGTGTAGATAGGAAGGTCTGAAGCCACCTGTTACAGGTTACCAGAGAATTATAGAAGATTTATGAACACAGGAGTAGGGGAAAACCATCTGAAATGAAGAACAGCAAGAAAGCAACTAGAATGTACAGCTTTCCTACCAAGCTGGTGGTTTTAAAAGGTGGTGAATGACAGCGGAAGGTAAGAAAATGTTTTTTTGGAGACTGACCATATAGTTAGGCTTCAAAATTTTTTGTTTTGTTTATCTCACTTTGCGAATTATTCATTTTTAAGAGCCACCCCATAAAGAGCTTTGGTTGAGTTTCATAGGGGAAATGGGGAACAGAAATAAATATGCTGTGGATCTCTGGACAGGGAGACTGTTCCTAGTCACACAGTGCATGGAGTACCCAGAGTTCTTCCAAGCTCTGGCTTTGTTTTTGCTTGTTTGCAAAATGTGGTTGAAAATGTAGTTCAAAACCTAAAATTTTATGTCTGTTGACTATGCCAGCTGTTTTTCCAAGTACACAAATGACTAAAAGATCGAAGAAATACAATCTCTGGTTCCTAAGTTGTTTCGTTATAGTACTTGAGCACATTCTCTACAGTTACTTCGGTATAATCATATTGTTCTGAACACTTCTACACAGGGAAAGAGAAAAGGATATCATTTTTTAAAAAAGTGACAAACCTTTCACAAAAAATGCGACAGTCACTCAGGCTTGATGTAGGGCATCAAGGACAGAAGTAATACTAGGCTTTAATATACCTGTAGGTGTGAAATCAAGCAATTTGAAATGAGCTTTTCCTTCCTTGTGGAAATTCAGCATTGAACTCAAAGCAGGGTTAGGATTTTCACATGGTACTCCCCAAACAGTGTGACGGTAAGGACGTGGGTGATTTAAATGAACCACGCAGATCTCCTGCTCAGACTGTGGACACTTGCAACATGGCAGTATATGCATTCTGCAGTGAGCGTCAACATAAAAATGAAGACGAATATTGGTGTCCATTTCAGAGGATTTATTTCCAAAGGAAGCAGGGCTGTCCTCTTTCATTTCTATCTGATTTTTATGAGGTACAGGTGAGTGCATATAACATGTTCAGAAATGTTGATCTTTTCAAGTGTGCTTATGCTTTTGTAGGCATCTGAGCTACCTATTTGTAAAGCTTGCTCATGTATTTTACGTGAGCTTTTGCTTACAGTGCAGACATATAGAGAGTTGAAAGTCAAAATGAATGTGATTGCTGCTGATGGCAGGTCTTAAAATAGTTATTGAAGCTACTACACTTGTGCAGCAGCTAATACAATTCTGTGGTAGTGCTACAGGATGAGGAGTATACAAGAGGGGAAGCCTGGGGTACTTGAGCACTTCCAGAAGACACATCAGGGCTTGTGTAGATAGATTTGTATGCTTGCTGAGTGATGCTTTCAACAAAAGGATGCAGATGGTAACAAAGTGATCCTAGGAACGGTTGTTTTGTAATACTGTGTTGTAAATGTTCGTATCACAGATGAGAATTAAAACAGAAAGGACTTGCACTCTTCTCTGTGCATGTGCCGGATAGTAAATTCAACTCGGAACTTGTCATGCTGCCAAAGGCATTCAGTGAAGACAACAGAATTATTAATACCAGTTTCTGTCTTCATTTTGTTGCTGCCAAATTTTCATTAAAATAATTTTACTACTTTTCAATTTATTTGAACTGAGATGGTCACTTTTTTTTTTTCAGCTATAGCAACATCGATATTATGATTGTTTGACAACCATAAATCTAGGCATTTAGATCTTCTAGCGTGGTATTGCTTTATTCCTTTTTTTAATCTTATAGTAAGTATTGATGTGCAGTCAACTTCAGCTAGCTATCTTTTGGTAGAAGTTTTCTTAGTTCAGAATCACTTCAACAGCTAATTTTAATGTAGTCTGAACTAGTTCTTGTCTGAAGCAAATGAAAATCTGCTGTAAACTGTTCTGAAACATACAGAGATGATGGCTTATTGCTATAACACCTGCTGTAAAGAACAGAAAAGTATATATGGCTGTAGATTACAGTGTAAATTGTATCACGTTTCTTTTGTTCTTGGTAGTTTCTCCAAGTGCAAGAGGAATTACCTACGCATCATAGTATATGCACCACTGCTTGATTAATGCAAAATGATAGTGGAAGAATCGGCCAAAGTTGCCAAGTATCCTGAGGTACTGGAAATGGTCTGCAGTTCTTCTTCACATTTATTTAGTGCTGGGGTAAACAGGAGTTATGTTGTATGCTTAAACTTTTGGGGGATTAGCAATTTATGGAATTGGAATCAAAAGGAACTTCGGGGCTCGCAAGGCTGTTAGTGCTGGCAGGCATTTACAGAAGGACCTTTGACATTTTCTTGCTTTGCAGTACTTTTTATGTGCTCTTTATAACTTGCAGAGGCGTACATTGCAGAGGAGTGTGGCTGCAGTGTGGGTTTCTGACTTTGTCAGGAAGAGATGTGATGCAGGAATTTTCTTGATTCAAGCAGGAATGGGGCAGTGTTGTACAAGAATCTTGACCATGTGGTCCAGGTTTCCAGGTTACTAGATGGAAAAATATGAGTATCTCCTGAGAAGCAATCTGGACTGTTTTATTTATGCAATTCTGAATTGTGGCAGTGACTACTTAAACATCAACTAGTGATTAAAAAAGCAAAACCCTCTAACTAGACACATCCATTATTGAAAACTATGCTAAACACCCTAACAGTTGCAATTAAACATAACTTTTAAAAACTCCAGCAAATCTAGAACCCAGCTAGTTGATAAAAAGTACAAACTGATACTATCAGCTATTGTATGCTCCATTTCCTCAGTGGGGCAGATCACACACACGTGCTTTATTAACTAGCTGGCATTTGTTCCCTTATCCTAGTTGTATGCCTGGATGATTTTTATTTCTTTTTTCTAAAGCCTTAAAAACAAAAGTTTATCTTGCTAGCAGTCTCTGGGATTCTGCAGTCATGAGTCCTCTGACTCATGCTGCATGGTGCTCATGTGCCCTGTTTGCTTTCTTCTGGTTTTATTTTAGTTCTTGATGCCAAGCCACTTATGTTACCTTGCCTAAAGCTATATACAGCCTGTACCTTTGCCAGTGCCTACAGCCTACTGCTGGATTGTACTCTTGACTATTAGGATCTGTTGCAAACTCAAACCTAGAAGCTTCTCCTTACTGAGTCATTTGAGCACTGCTCTATACTATGTCTCAATTGGTTAGAAAAAAAAAATAAAAACAGAATAATTCTGTTGAGTATTTCGAGCAGAATGCCTGTTGTCTTCCAGTCTGAAGACCTAAAATTTTGTTTTGGACTAGGAATTGTTTTAGGACCTATAATAGGGCCATAATAGGATTCAGCTAGGACCTGTCGGAAAGTTTGCTTACATGCCTTAAGCTGCAGTAAGGGCTGAGAGCTGGAAGCGTTGAACTAGGTCAGTATTAGGTGTGATATGATGTGTGGAAAGAGATCTGTTAATGTGTTTTTTGTTTGTTTTGATACCAATTGCAGTTTCTTTAAGGAGCTACCAGCTATTAGCTTGGTTTAGAATGTAATTGGTTGTGTTGAACTTGACAGAATTTGTTGGCCCATTTGCTCAGCCCGTCCAGATCCCTCTAAATGGTAGCACAACTCTCTGGTGAATCAGCCATTCCCCATGTTGGGTTGTTGACCACCTTGTTGCGGGTGCTCTCTGCCTGATTGTCTGGCTCGTTAATAAAGATGTTGAGCAGTATTGGTGTCGTTACTGACCACTGGGGTACATAACTAGTAACCAGACTCCAGCTGGACATCGTGCAGCTGATGACAACCCTTGAAACTTGGCAGTTCAGTTTTCAGTGTCTCCCTGCTTACTTAGCATCCTCACTTTGTCTATTAGAGTGTTTAGGAGGACAGTGTCAAGACACAGTAAAAAAAAAAAAAAAAAAAAAAAAAAAAAACAGCATCCACAGTAGAAGGCAATCAGGTTGATCAAGCATGATACGTGGAATACATGGAAGGGAATATTTTTTGTGTAACGAATCAGCCATTCACAGAGAAGATTTACATAAGGTCAAAGCTCTCTTAGTTACTTAATACATGAAAAATAATTATTGTGTTTATGGTCCAAAGATGTATAAAGAATTTTTTTGAAGGCTTCATTATTTTTGAGGTATGATATAGTTAGTTTACAGTAGTCATGGTGATCGTTTAACGTACTACATGTTAACCAGAGCTTCTGGGATGACTTCAGGAAGAATATTTGCTGGGCTTGCTCTTCTGACAGTTTTTCATCTGTCCTGTACTTACATAAATCACTTACTGAGATGCAACAAAAGAAGAACTTCTAAATCATTGGATTGTACACACAAAGATCACTGTAATTGTAGTTGAGAGTCCAGCTGAGCAACTAGTATCTTCCTTCCCAGAATTTAGTGGTCTGCCATTTTGCCATTGTTAGGCAGGTGGGAACAGCTAATGGTGTATTTTTGTTTCTATGTACCAGGGGTACAAGAAGGCGATCGTTTTGGAAGATACATATTTCACATTTAAATACTTGAGCTGAAGGCCAAGTCCGAGCTCTGCTGAGGAATGACTGTTACTTGCCTCAATCAAATATCCAGAGTATTATTTTGTATTATATGCTGTTCTGTATACAGTGAATGACATGAAATGTGCTCACATTTTCATTGGTGAAGACTGTGGTTGTTGTGTTATTGCTGCATTTTTAGAATATCTTAAGGCTACAGAATAAGTTGCAATAATACACAATGCCACATTAGAATTATAGAATCACAGAATCATTAAGGTCGGAAAAGACCTCTAAGATCATCTGCTCCAACCATCACCCTGCCACCAGTGTTACCCACTAAGCCATGTCCCTAAGCACCACGTCCAACCTTTCCTTGAACACCCCCAGGGACGGTGACTCCACCACCTCCCTGGGCAACCCATCCCAATGCCTGACTGCTCTTTCTGAGCAGAAATGTCTCCTCATTTCCAACCTGAACCTCCCCTGGCACCACTTGAGGCCATTCCCTCTAGTCCTATCACTGGTTACCTGTGAGAAGAGGCCGACCCCCAGCTCCCCACACCTTCCTTTCAGGCAGCTGTAGAGAGCAATAAGGTGTCCCCTGTGCCTCCTTTTCCAGACACAACAACTTCAGCTCCCTCAGCCACTCCTAACAGGACTTGTGCTCCAGGCCCTTCACCAGCTTCATAGCCCTTCTCTGGACACATTCAACAGCTATTCAAATGCACACTGTATTGTACTCTAATGATCTTTTACGTGTAGTTTTTCTTTACTGATAGGTGGCCAAATGCAAGTATTTCTCAATCTATTCATCTTTGCATATCAAATGATACTTTTAAGTGTTGTACATAGTAACATCGTTTGTTTGACAGCACCCATTTACTTTATTCAGGCTATTGAGCAACCCTCAGGTATTAATGACTTTTAGTGCATCGAAGCTGACAAACTAGAAATATCTGTCCTCAAGTGAACATTCTGCTCAACTATCTTGACTCCTGAGCTTTTTGCTGTTGGGCTTCTGCTATGTTGTCAAGATTGAGATGATAGAACTCATTTTGCTGGACATTTAAAACTGTTCAAGTATGAAGCAATAGGTTGTGTCAAAGACAGATATGGTGCTACTCCGCTGAGGAATACAGTTCAGCTAACTTGTATAAAGGCAAAATGGGGGATTGTTTATTTCCTCTACAAGACTGCAGTAGAGAGAATAAATTGACAGGATACAGTTTTCAGTTTCAGCTTGTCACAGGTCACTGTAGCTACTGAAAACCAGAAGGAGGTGGCAGACCAATGGCATTGCCCACTACAGGTACACTAGTTTCAAAGAAGTTGTGTATGTTCTTTGGCCAACTTAAAAGCTTCTGTAAAGATGATAGTATTTTTGTCTCCAAGTCAATTAACATACTAAAGCTTTTAGTGAATGGCCATAGCTCTAGGAACCTGTAATATCTGATGTGATTCCTTTGTGAAAGTGAATGACATTGATGGGACAACTCAGCTATTAGATTTGCCTTTCTGGACAGCACAGTCCAGACCTGCAAGATTCTCTTTCTGTCATCCCCTTTTTCATTAAAGCAAAAAAAAAAAAAAAAAAGGGGGGGGGGGGGGGCAAAGAAAAAACCACCACCACCAACAATGCTTACAAACTCAAAACCTGTGTTTTGTTCTTTTGTTGTAAATAATCATTTTGTTGAGCTACTGAAAGTGTTGAAATAGAACTTTCTCTTCCAAGAATTTGTTTTGCCACCCTGTTAGGTAATATTCTGTTACTTGTGGCATTTCAGAAAAATGCATCTGTTGCAACACTCAGAGCACCCAAATTTTTTTTCTGCTACTGTCAGCATCGTTTATTTAGGTTTGGGTGTTATTCCTCTGTATTCTTTAAATTGTTTCTGTGGAACTGGTTCCTAGTCATCCATCCTCCACCAGTCTGTTTGTGCAATGAGTCATTTGTATGCTATCTTACCATTTATTTCAGACCACTTCTGCAATCCAGGAAGATCATTCAGAATTATGTATCCCATCATAAAAAGTGATTATTAGATGTGTGCAGATAACAAGATACAGTCTTGATTTTCAAATAGGTTATATTTCATTTGGAAATACTAATTAAAAAAACAAACACAAAACACACCTGTAAATAAATAACACTACATGATTTTATTTTTTAGTTGGAAAGGAACACTACCAAATTTTCTTGCCAAAAATGTTTTCAAAAGTTGATTGTTCTGAAAAACGAAGTGTTGAGATTCTGATCATCTCTAGTAATCATACTCAAATTGAACTTTAATTCTGGTAAAGGGAATGTGTGTTGTATTATTCCTTTCTAAGTCAGAGCTTTAAATTTTGTGAATTGGGTCTGTGGTCTCTGATCAAAGAAATGAGAGACAGCATTATATAACATATATAAGGTACTATTCACAATTTTATGGATTATTTGATTGTATCTGAGCACCTACAGGACAGACAAAATCATACGTTCTTTCTAGGACGAGTCCCACAAAACCTAAAATGATCTCACTGTAGGTAGAGTTTCTAACTAATTAATTCTTTCCTTGTCTTTTCCTAGATTACTCTGAGTAGCATTGTAAAGGGAAAAATACAGTGATTAAAACCCTCTGAGATCTGTGCTAGAAACAAATGAATAAAATGAAGTATGTTCTGTGATTATGATACGTAATTAGAACTAGTTGTAAAATTTTCATTCTTCGGGAGAAGAAAAAAAGGTTTCTTGCAGGAGAACCAAAATACTTGTTAATATGGAAAGTTTTACAGTGGATATCCTAGTCAGGATCGCAGTGAGGGCTGCAATGACAGCATCACCATGGGTGCCTACTGTAGGCCACCTCCTACAGTAGGTGGGAGGGAAGACCCCCTACAGCTGCTGGGAGGACAACGTGGAGGGAGGGGACAAAGCTATCCAGGAGTCTTTATGGATGTCAGGGCAATACCTTTTAGATACAGTCTGGCAGAAGATAAATGCTGAATGTGTTTTGCTTTTTACTCTAGCTGTAACCTTATGCCTGATGTGCTTCTACTTTCCTCTGATAAGTAAAGCAATACAATTGCATTTTAGGTGCATTGTTTCATACTAAGACAGCTCTTACTTAAAACAACAGAAGTAGTTTAAGAAGCATTAAGCAGCACAGTCTTCAACTCATCCTATTCTCCAGCAACTTTTGTAAAGTGAAGGTGTCAATCCAATGGACTCCTCTTCCAACATAAACTGTCCTGTTTGATTTCTTTTTAGAAACAAACCTCACGAATGAAGGCATGTTTTCTTTTTCAAATAAAGATGGTGAGAATATGGGAAAAAAAAAAAAAAAAAGACAGGCCAACCCCAAGTTCTTACCTGTACCAGCAGTTGTGCAAGCAAGGATGTCAGATCTGTGAAATGGCAGTGTATAAATGTCATTTCTGTTAGAATAGAATACTAAGTGACAGAAATTGGAAGTGTAAGAAATGACTCAGACTATCCCCTATAATATATTTTATCTTGAAATTGGGTTAAAGTTTATTCAAAAGCTGCAGCACAGGGTACAAACTAAGTGCGTATGAACCAGAGCCAAAAAAAAACGCTCAACTCACCACTTTTATAGAGGAAGCGTGTTCTTCCTTTGGCTTACTGGATAACTCAGGCACTTGAGCTAGATGTTTTGCCCCACCAGTATCCATGCAGCAGCTCGTTCTCGGCTCTGTGCCTCTCAGCAGTTGTTGTCCTATTTCCTCATTGTCTTTAGCCCCTTTGCCAGTTTTGCTCTGGAGTTGGCCAGTGATAAGGATCATCGTGACAACAGTCTTGAAGACCTAGCCTCTTTCCTTGAGAACAACTTCAGCCTCCTCATCCTCGACCTCCCACACCTGGTCCTCCATTCCCATAGCTAACATCTTCATCTTGGTTGAAGTTGTTGGAAGGGTTGGACTTTGTGCTTAGGGACAAAGGGACATGGTTTAGTGGGTGACATTGGTAGCAGGGTGCTGGTTGGACCAGGTGATCTTGGAGGTCTTTTCCTACCTTAATGATTCTGTGATTCTCTGATCTCCCACAGTCTGCCAGCTGTGTATCTCCAGCTTTTTTTCTGTAACATACCGCTGTTACCACTCTTTTCATCATACCTTCCCAGCTCCTTTCTGTGTCAAATTGCCCCCTAATCTGAACATCAACTATTTTTATCTAGACCCTAAACCCTAAAAAACTGAAAAGCAAGCACGGATTGTGAGAAGAACTCAATGAGAGCTGTCCTGCAGAGAAGGATTTGAGGGTTCTGATGGATCGAAAAGCTCAACATGAGCCAACAGTGTGCACTCTGCAGCCCCGAAGGTGTCACGTTAAGGGGTGTAGCTGATTAACCGTTATGGGCCTGGTTGGATTCAGGGTACTGAGCTATCAGAATCACAGATTTCACCAATAACGCATTAACTGTCTGGGGTCCGGTCGGATATTCACCAGTAATGGATTAACCGTCTGGGGTCTGATCGGATTCAGAACACTGAACTATCACAGTCATGGATTCACCAATAACGTATAACCACCCTTACTTTAGTTGCACTTAATGAGAGCTATAACAATGCAATCAACTGTGATTTATTACAGCAACAGGTACACAGGTTCTTTTGATTGCCAGCAATAGCGACTGTCTGCAAAAGCAAGCTAGCATGCATGAAATACATAGGTGTTACAGGTGCATAGCCTAGAAATAAATGCATTAAAAGGAACAAAGATTCTAGAAAGATTTATAATCAAGTGTTCAAATCTCACCCAAAGGCATCCCAATGGGGGGGGATGAGAGGCTCAGCCCGTCAACTGATCCAAGGAGTCAGGAGGTCCTAAGGATGTTGTATTCTCCACTGACATTCCCTCTCTCTTAGGCCAATTGATATTATTTTCTATCTTTTAGGTGGAGCTTGAGTGACTCTAGTCAAGCATATCTTAGTTATGATTGGTGAAAAGTTCTCCTGTCTCTGTTTAAAGTAATAGGCTCCGAGAAATTCAGGGCGCATGCTCGGTGAGGGGTGGTCACACCTTGGAGGCGGGTAGCTTTTGGGATGGAGGTGTGTTTTGGTATTATAATGATATTGTAATGAGTAAAAAGTACACTAGGATACAGCATTTGTCAAAACATGACAGGTCCTTGGCTCAGGGTGGCAAAAAGTGCAGCTTATCGGTCTCGGTGTGCACAAGAACAAGAGTCCTCACCTGGTTACAGAGCCTCGCCGTGGTGCCTCCACTCCATGCTCCGTACTGTTCCTTAGAGCTAGCACCCCAGGTTTCCCCAGCGCGATAGCATCTAAGGTTGGAAACCTAGGGAACGCTCGGGTAATGCAGCTATGCCCTACCCTGAAAGCCTCTTCAATGCTGTACATTTTCTTTAAGTTTTATTTTCCTAGTTACTTCAGGTAATTACACCACAGAAGGCCAACTGCATCCTGGGCTGCCTCAAGAGAGGAGTGGCCAGCAGGGCGAGGGAGGTGGTTGCCCCCCTCTGCTCTGCCCTTGTGAGGCCCCAGTTGCAGTCCTGAGTCCAGGTCTGGAGACCCCAGCACGAGAAGGATGTGGAGCTGTTAGAGTGGGTGCAGAGGAGGGCCAGAAAGATGATCAAGGGGCTGGAGAACCTCTCCTGTGAAGACAGGCTGAGAGAGCTGTGGCTGTTCAGCATGAAGAAGAGAAGACAAGTTCATTTACACCAATGCGGGCAGCATGGGCAACAAACAGGATGGTATTGTGCAGCAGGCAGTCTGTGACCTGGTCTCCATCACTGAACCGTGGTGGGACCACTGCCATGAGTGGAGTGATGCAATGGATGGCTACGAGCTCTTCAGAGGGGATAGGCAGCTAAGGAGGGGTGGTGGCATTAGTAAAACTGCGACCTTGAACTTTCGGAGGGCAGACTTAGAATTGTTCTGGACTCTGGTAGGGAGGATCCCTTGGGAGTCAGCCCTGAAGGGCAGAGCGGTGCAGCAAGGCCAGATGCTTCTCAAGAAGGAAGTCTTCAAGGCGTAGGAGCAGGCTGTCCCCACATGCTGTAAGATGAGCCAGCGGGGAAGAAGACTGACTGAACAGGGAACTTCTGCTGAGTGTCTCGGAGAAAAAGATCATGCCCAGTGGAAGGAGAGGCTTGCAACTTGGGGAGAGTACAAGGAAGTTGCCAGCATATGCAGAGAAAAAATCAGGAAGGCCAAAGTCCAGTACGAGCTCAACCTGGCCACTATGATCAAGGATAACAAAAAATGTTTTTATAAATACATTAACAGCAAGAGGAGGGCCAAGGAGAATCTCCATCCTTTACTGGACGCAGGGGGGAACATGACTACCGAGGATGAGGAAAAGCCTGAGGTTCTTAATGCCTTCTTTGCCTCTGTCTTTACTAGCCAGACCACTTATCCTCAGAGTTCTCAGCCTCCCGACCTGGAAGTCTGGAACAAGGAGCAGAAGAAACCCCCCACAGTTCAGGTGGAAACAGTTAGAGACCTGCTGTTCCACCTGGGCTGTCACAAGTCCATGGGGCCAGATGGAATCCACCCAAGGGTGATGAGGGAGCTGGTGGATGTGATTGCTGGGCTGCTTTCCATTGTCTATCAGCAGTCATGGTCATCCAGAGAGGTTACAGATGACTGGAGACTTGCTAATGTGGCAGCCATCTATAAGAAGGGCCATAAGGAGGACCTGCGGAACTACAGGCCTGTCAGCCTGACCTCAGTGCCAGGAAAGGTGATGGAAAAGGTCATCTTGAATGCAATTACGCAATGTATGTGGGACCGCTAGGGGATTGGGGCTAGTCAGCATGGGTTCATGAAAGGCCTGACCAACCTCATCTCCTTCTATGACCAGGTGACCCGCCTGGTGGACGAGGGAAAGGCTGTTCATTTAGTCCACCTAGATTCTGCAAGGCCTTTGGTGTGGTGTCCCATAGAATTCTACTGGAGAAGCTGTTGGCCCATGGCTTGGACAGGTACATACCTTGCTGGCTTAAAAACTGGCTGGATGGCCGAGCCCAGAGAGTGGCGGTGAACAGAGTGACATCCAGCTGATGGCTGGTCACCAGTGGTTGTTCCCCAGGGGTCGGTGTTGGGGCCTGTCCTCTTTAATATCTTTATTGATGATTTGGATGAGGGAATTGAGCGCACCCTCTGTATGTTTGCAGACAACATCAAGTTGAGGGGTAGTGTTGATCTGCTGGAGGGTAGGAAGGCCCTGCAGAGGGACATGGACAGGATGGGTCAGTGGGCAGAGGCCAATGGGATGAGGTTCAACATGGCTAAGGGCCGGGTCCTGCACGTTGGCCACAACAACCCCATGCAGCCCTACAGGCTTGGGGCAGAGTGGCTGGAAAGCTGTGCAGAGGAAAAGGATCTGGGGGTGCTGGTTGATGCTCACCTGGACGCGAGCCAACAGTGTGCCCAGGTGGCCAAGAAGGCCGATGATGTCCTGGCTTGTGTCAGGAATAGTGCAGCCAGCAGGACCAGGGAGGTGTTTGTTCCCTTGTACTCTGCTCTGGTGAGGCTGTACCTTGAGTACTGTGTTGAGACTTGAGCCCCTCATTGCAAGAAGGACATCAAGACCCTGGAGGGTGTCCAGCAAAGGGCAATAAAGCTGGTGAGGGGCCTGGAGCACAAGTCCTGTGAGGAGCGTCTCAGGGACCTGGGGCTGTTTAGTCTGGAGAAGAGGAGGCTCAGGGGAGACCTCATTGCTCTCTACAGCTGCCTGAAAGGAAGGTGTGGGGAGCTGGTGATAGGACTAGAGGGAATGGCCTCCAGTTGTGGCAGGGGAGGTTCAGGTAGGAAATGAGGAGACATTTCTGCCCAGAAAGAGCGGTCAGGCATTGGGACGGGTTGCCCAGGGAGGTGGTGGAGTCACCATTCTTTGGGGTGTTAAAGGAGAGGTTGGACGTGGTGCTTAGGGACATGGGTGGCATTGGTGGTAGGGGGATGGTTGGAGCAGATGATTATGGAGGTCTCTTCCAACCTTAATGATTCTGTGATTCTGTGATATCTGAACGGAAGTCCGTATCCTACTTCTGCTGAGGAATGACTGTTACTTGCTTCAATTGAACACCCAGAGTATAATTTTACTTTATGTGCAGTTTCATATGGAGTGAATGATGTGAAATATGTTCACATAGTTTCACTGGTGAACACTGTGATTGTTGTGTTACTGCTGCATTTTTGGAATATCCCAAGGCTACAGAGTAAGTTGGAATGGTACACGATGCTGCATTACCCTGGTCCTGAAAATGTTGCAGTCGCAGACAAAGTGATATTCAAGTACTTAAGCAGTGCCTTAGATTTCAGTTTGCCACTAATCACTGAAAGCCTGCTTGATTGGTAGGTGTTGCAGCGAAGGTTCATTTGAAACATGATTATTAATGTCCTTCTTAGATGGTTTTCATACATTTCATGATGTGAGGAAATAAACCATTTAACTAACTGGAAGATACATGCATCTTATGATGTTAATGCAAGTAATACATTTTTAAAATGATGTTGTAGGTGAGGTATGTATGCTACTAAATAATACCTTTTTAAACTTTTGTGCAGGCACTTTGGGCTTTAGCCTGTGTTTGCAAGTAAAATAGGCAACTCTAATATGTATGGAAGAAGTGTGAAATATTTAAGCTTCTTTAGAGTCACTAGATTATTGCAAGACACAGAAGGCAAACTAGTGCTGTTTCAGTTTTCGTCTTAAAATAGGGACTACTCCATCATTAGCATGCGTGTTAAATCCCAAAATATTTGGGATTAATCTCTGCATCCATGTTAATAAATTAGTTTTGATATAATATTATTTTGTTTTGAGATATTTCCCTCACTACAAGTAAAATATTGCTACTTCACTACGTTACTACTTACATATTCATTTTCCAACTCAATAAATGTTTAAGTATGTAAAATATATTTTTAGAGTTTGAAATGTACACCAGTAAAAAAAAAAATCCTACTCTAAGCTGCATGTTACAAATCAGTGTACTGTGTTATTTATCAGAAAAAGCTAACCTAAATACATGAAAAATCTCCACTTACTGTTATTTTTTACAGAGGAAAAGCTGTCATGAAATTCTTGTTTCTTTAATTTGTTGATAGTTGCTTACACAAGAAAAAAGCCTTGTGGTGGTCTGTTAAGTACTGTATTGTAGCAGTGTTCTTTGCGTGTCTGTTCAGGATTTGAAGGTTAGGGTGGTTTCTTATTTTTTCCTAATCGTGCATCTTCAGGTCTTGTTAACAGGTTGGTTGGCTGGTACCTGACTGGTAGAAACCTGGAACAGTCTGGCTGTGATGGCAGGAACTCCTTCCAGCTAGTGAGTGTCGCTGTACTCTTTCTGATACCTTGCATACAGAATAATTGAATACTCCTTTCCAATTTAAAATAACACTTTGCTATTCCGATTCCAAAATTCCCTGCTTTAAACTCATAACAAACTTGGAAAGCATTTCTACTAAGTCATCCAAGGCCATTATTCTTCTCTTCTGTTTGCAGAAAGAAAAGAAAATATATTTAAATGTAGCCTTGCTAACTAAATTTTCAGAGAGGCTTTTCTTTCTTCCAGGCTTACATTCTAAGACTCTCTGGGCCTTTTGTTGAATTACTAAAAGTGTTAATAAACCCTTATTGGAAGGGAAGGTTCTAAGTTTGCTTTGTTTACCCTGTTAGGTAATAATCTGTTACTTGTGGCATGTCAGAGAAATTCATCTGTTGCAACACTAAGAGCACCCAATTTTTTTTTTTTTTCCCTATTGTCAGCATCTTTTATTTAGGTTTGGGTGTTATTCCTCTGTATTCTTTAAATTGTTTCTGTGGAACTGGTTCCTAGTCATCCATCCTCCACCAGTCTGTTTGTGCAATGAGTCATTTGTATGCTATCTTACCATTTATTTCAGACAACTTCTGCAATCCAGGAAGATCATTCAGAATTATGTATCCCATCATAAAAAAGTGATTATCAGATGTGTGCAGATAACAAGATACAGTCTTGATTTTCAAATAGGTTATATTTCATTTGGAAATACTAATTAAAAAAACAAACACAAAACACACCTGTAAATAAATAACACTACATGATTTTATTTTTTAGTTGGAAAGGAACACTACCAAATTTTCTTGCCAAAAATGTTTTCAAAAGTTGATTGTTCTGAAAAACGAAGTGTTGAGATTCTGAACAACTCTAGTAATCATACTCAAATTGAACTTTAATTCTGGTAAAGGGAATGTGTGTTGTATTATTCCTTTCGAAGTCAGAGCTTTAAATTTTGTGAATTGGGTCTGTGGTCTCTGATCAGAGATATGAGAGACAGCATTATATAACGTATATAAGGTACTATTCACAATTTTATGGATTATTTGATTGTATCTGAGCACCTACAGGACAGACAAAATCATACGTTCTTTCTAGGACGAGTCCCACAAAACCTAAAATGATCTCGCTGTAGGTAGAGTTTTTAACTATTTAATTCTTTCCCTGTGTCTTTTCCTAGATTACTCTGAGTAGCATTGTAAAGGGAAAAATACAGTGATTAAAACCCTCTGAGATCTGTGCTAGAAACAAATGAATAAAATGAAATATGTTCTGTGATTATGATATGTAATTAGAACTAGCTGTAGAATTTTCATTCTGGAAAAAAAAAGGTTTCTTGCAGGAGAACCAAAATACTTGTTAATATGGAAAGTTTTGCAGTGGATATACGCATAGCTAAATCCCAGCAGCTGGAATGATTAAGTGGTTAACTTCTGTCAGTCATCATTGCAGTTTTGTTTTCAATAGCCAACAGTTTATAGGCTATTGTTACATACAACATATACAGTTCTGTGCACTGAAAGATGGGTGAGTGAATATTGAAAAATGACAAGATTATGTAATGATAAGCATCTATTCTAAGTGATGGGACAGATTTAATTTATTATATTAGGAAGGGAATAAATTATTTCTGCTCTCCAGAAAAACAAGAGAGTATCTGGGATTCTTTTTTTTCCCAGTCAGATTTCTCAAGGAATTTAGAGTTCAGGCTGGAGTTTTGTAGCCATCATTGTAAATGTTGGTTCCCACCCTTAGCCTTTTGCTCCTGTCTACTCTTGCCACATCTTACTGTTCAATATAAAAACTAGTGCTCCTAAGCTGATTTAGGAAACTTGTCCAGGTTGAAAACGCTTTGCACTTCAACCTTTTTTCTCCACAATTACTTTTTAATCCTCACTGATTTTGATTACCATTTAGTGTTCAGCCACCTGGACAGCTTTACATAAAGTGATGTGGGATGTGAATGAACAGGCTGGGGTCAAGTGGAAGCTCCAAAAACTGCTTAATCAAGCTCTGATCCCAAAGGAGCCGTGACTTAAGGGACAAAATCTGTGTAACTACGGAGAGTGGAGGGAAAAGTTCAGCTGCAAAATAAAGAAAAGGAGGCTGAGATAATAGAGAACCAACAACAAATAGGAGTACCAGCTACTTGTTTAACACAGATAAATGACTAGTCCTCTTCACAAGATAGCTGTTGCATTACCCCTTTTTAAACCCCCTTTTTTTTTTTTTTTTTTTTTTTAATTCATTTTTTTATTAGGGGGTCTGTGGTTACTTTGCAGTGAAAAAGGCTGTCACCTAATACTAGCACTACTCTTGCTTCTTGTCATTTGAGCACAAGCTACATTCCTGGTACCCTGGTACTACTCTTAATTAGTGTCTTGTAATGGTTCCAAATTCCGTTGAGAGCTTTGACAAACTCAACTTCGAATGTATTGGTGGAAAGTATTCTTTTAAGTACATAACCCCCCTTGGAAATATGTATTTCATGTGAACTGATCCATGCAATGCGTTGACAGAGGCTCTTTCACAACAAGGAGGAAGATGAGGGCAGTGGCTGGCTTTACAGTCTGTGTGAAGGGCTGACTTGTCTGCACAGCACCCTGTAGATCAGGCTTACAGGCTGGTTGAGAGCTTTCTAGTCAGGATCACAGTGAGGGCTGCAATGACAACATCACTACTGTAGGCCACCTCTTGAAGGGAGGGAAGACCCCCTACAGGTGCTGGGAGGACAACGTGGAGGGAGGGGACAAAGCTATCCAGGAGACGTTGTGGATGTCAGGGCAATTTTTTTTGGACACAGTCTGGCAGGAGGTAGATACTGAATGTGTTTTGCTTTACTCTAGCTGTAATCTTACGCCTGATGTGCTTCTACTTGCCTCTGATAAGTAAAGCAATACAATTGCATTTTAGGTGCATCGTTTTCATACTAAGACAGGTCTTACTTTAAACAACAGAAGTAGTTTAAGAAGCGTTAAGCAGCACAGCCTTCAACTCATCCTATTCTCCAGCAACTTTTGTAAAGTGAAGGTGTCAATCCAATGGACTCCTCTTCCAACATAAACTGTCCTGTTTGATTTCTTTTTAGAAAAAAACCTCACGAATGAAGGCATCTTCACTTATACTAGAGGAGCCAGAACTATGCATTAATGTTTTCAACCATATTATTGATTTCTAAGAATAAAGATGGTGAGAATATGAAAAAAAATAATTAAAAAAGAGGCCAACCCCAAGTTCTTACCTGTACCAGCAGTTGTGCAAGCAAGGATGGCAGATCTGTGAAATGGCAGTGTATAAATGTCATCTCTGTTAGAATACTAAGTGACAGAAATTGGAAGTGTAAGAAATGACTCAGACTATCCCCTATTATATATTTTATCTTGAAATTGGGTTAAAGTTTATTCAAAAGCTGTAGCACAGGGTACAAACTAAGTGCGTATGAACCAGAGCCAAAAAAAAACCGCTCAACTCACCACTTTTATAGAGGAAGCGTGTTCTTCCTTTGGCTTACTGGATAACTCAGGCACTTGAGCTAGATGTTTTGCCCCACCAGTATCCATGCAGCAGCTTGTTCTCGGCTCTGTGCCTCTCAGCAGTTGTTGTCCTACTTCCTCATTGTCTTTAGCCCCTTTGCCAGTTTTGCTCTGGAGTTGGCCAGTGATAAGGATCATCGTGACAACAGACTTGAAGACCTAGCCTCTTTCCTTGAGAACAACTTCAGCCTCCTCATCCTCGACCTCCCACACCTGGTCCTCAAGAGAATCTGCCCTATGCCTCCCGAACATGAGTCTTAGAACCAAAGCCGGTACGTGAGGTAGACACCAATACAGGACTTGATGCGGATAATTTTGTTTTATGGCAGATTCACCTGCCCTCCCCCCCCATTCCCATAGCTAACATCCTCATCTTGGTTGAAGTTGTTGGAAGGGTTGGACTTTGTGCTTAGGGACAAAGGGACATGGTTTAGTGGGTGACATTGGTAGCAGGGTGCTCGTTGGACCAGATGATCTTGGAGGTCTTTTCCTACCTTAATGATTCTGTGATTCTCTGATCTCCCACAGTCTGCCAGCTGCGTATCTCCAGCTTTTTTTCTGTAACATAGCGCTGTTACCACTCGTTTCATCACACCTCCCCAGCTCCTTTCCGTGTCAAATTGCCCTCTACTCTGAATGTCAATGATCTTTGCCTAGTTGCTAAGCCGTAAAAGACTGTCCTCATCTTGTATTTAGCTTGGAAACACACTGCTTCCACTTCAGACTTGAAGGAAAGCTTTGTATGTTTGAAAGCTGAGGAAGATACTTATAGAAAGGTATAGGAAAAAATACAGAAACACCTAGTACATTGTCGGTCATAGGTGAAATGTAAATTGGAGCTCATTTAAGCCTAGAATATAGAATAGGCTAAGTTTTCTAATCCCTGTGCCGGTAATTCACCACTTTTGCTGTTGTGGTAGAGATTAAAAATAACAGCTATTTCCCCACCAGTTCAGCTTTGCACATGCTAAGGGACTGGAGGAACTGCTGGACCAGAAGATACTATGCCATAAACATTTCAGCTTTGCTCCATCTATTTTGATGACACTAGCAATTCCACTACAGTGTTAGCATCGTTGGGTATTGGCAATAATACTGCTTCTGGTTCTCAGGGAGCACTGAAATGAGGTCTGTGAGTTTATCTTGTCACTGTTTCCTAAATCTTTTTTTTTTTTTTTTTTTTTTTCTTCTCTGCATCAAGAAATAAAGTATCCCTGCAGCATGGGAAAGATCCTTTCAGGGATCCTCGTATTCAGATCCTGGCAATAACCCCTCTTTGCAGATATGGCTACTGACAGCAAAGAGATGATTGTTATCATAAAACAGACAAATCTGCAGATCAGTTAGCATCTGAGGGTGAAGTAATAAGCTTCATCTTCCTCTTTGTTCTTGTTTTTTCTAAGGAGTCCCTGCTCCACAGAAAGAGGTGGTATCTTCATATGCGCCACCTGGGCAGGCTTGTGAAGTGGGCCCACATCAATCTAATGAGATTCAACAAGTCCAAATGCAAGGTGCTGCACCTGGGCTGGGTCAATCCTGGATGTGAGCATAGACTGGGAGAAGAACTCATTGAGAGCAGCCCTGCAGAGAAAGACTTGAGGGTTCTGATGGATCAAAAGCTCAACATGAGCCAGCAGTGCGTGCTTGCAGCCCAGAAGGCCAACTGCATCCTGGGCTGCATCAAGAGAGGAGTGGCCAGCAGGGTGAGGGAGGTGGTTGCCCCCCTCTGCTCTGCCCTTGTGAGGCCCCAGTTGCAGTCCTGAGTCCAGGTCTGGAGACCCCAGCACGAGAAGGATGTGGAGCTGTTAGAGTGGGTGCAGAGGAGGGCCAGAAAGATGATCAAGGGGCTGGAGAACCTCTCCTGTGAAGACAGGCTGAGAGAGCTGTGGCTGTTCAGCATGAAGAAGAGAAGTTCATTTACACCAATGCAGGCAGCATGGGCAACAAACAGGATGGTATTGTGCAGCAGGCAGTCTGTGACCTGGTCTCCATCACTGAACCGTGGTGGGACCACTGCCATGAGTGGAGTGATGCAATGGATGGCTACGAGCTCTTCAGAGGGGATAGGCAGCTAAGGAGGGGTGGTGGTGTCAGTAAAGCTGCGACCTTGGACTTTCGGAGGGCAGACTTAGAATTGTTCTGGACTCTGGTAGGGAGGATCCCTTGGGAGTCAGCCCTGAAGGGCAGAGCGGTGCAGCAAGGCCAGACTCTTCTCAAGAAGGAAGTCTTCAAGGCGTAGGAGCAGGCTGTCCCCACATGCTGTAAGATGAGCCAGCGGGGAAGAAGGCTGATGTGGCTGAACAGGGAACTTCTGCTGTGAAGTCAGGCTGAGAGAGCTGTGGCTGTTCAGCGTGAAGAAGAGAAGGCTCTGGGGTGACCTCATTGCAATCTTTCAGTACTTGTAGGGGAGTTATAAAAAAGATGGAAAACAGCTCTTTGCTCAATCAGATATTGACAGAATGTGGGGGAATGTTTTTAAACTAAATGTAGGGAGATTTAAATTAGAGATTAGGAGAAAATTATTTACTCAGAGTATGATGAGGCACTGGAACAGGTTGCCCAGAGAGGTTGTCAATGCCCCATCCCTGGAGATGTTCAAGACTGGGTTAGATGAGGCCTTGAGTAACCTGATCTAGTGGGTGGCATCTCTGCCTATGGCAGGGGTGTTGGAACTGGGTTATCTTTGAGGTACAAACCAGGCAATTCTATGGTTCTATGAACAGATTCTAGTACTCAAGTGTACAATTTAGTGAAAGGGTATGAGCTCAGATAAATGACTTTGTGGGCTGCTATTACTAGGGCATACCTCAAAACTGAACTGCACAAGTGGAATATATAGGAATGCTAGATTTAATTAAAGAGAGAAATCTGGAAAGGCTGTGGTTTTGCAGGCTTCTGATATGTTACTTGTTCTACTGCTCTTATTGTGGTCCATGGAGACCATTCCAAGTAACTCTTATCTTTAATGAAGTCATTACCAGGCAGTATTGTCCCAGACTCTTTGTTTGTCCTAAGACATGTGTATCAGTAATATCTTTATTGATGATTTGGATGAGGGAATTGAGTGCACCATCTGTAAGTTTGCAGATGACATCAAGTTTGGAGGTAGTGTTGATCTGCTGGAGGGTAGGAAGGCCCTGCAGAGGGATATGGACAGGATGGGCTGATGGGCAGAGGCCAATGGGATGAGGTTCAACATGGCTAAGGGCCGGGTCCTGCACTTTGGCCACAACCAACCCGTGCAGCCCTACAGGCTTGGGGCAGAGTGGCTGGAAAGCTGTGCAGAGGAAAAGGATCTGGGGGTGCTGGTTGATGCTTGCCTGGACACAAGCCAGCAGTGAGCCCAGGTGGCCAAGAAGGCCAGCAGCATCCTGGTTGTGTCAGGAATAGTGTACCCGCAAGACCAGGGAGGTGTTTGTTCCCCTGTACTCTGCTCTGGTGAGGTTGCACCTTGAGTACAGTTTTGGGCCCCTCAGTACAAGAAGGATGTGTCCAGACAGGGGCTCTGAAGCTGGTGAGGGGCCTGGAGCACAAGTCCTGTGAGGAGCGTCTCAGGGACCTGGGGTTGTTTAGTCTGGAGAAGAGGAGGCTCAGGGGAGACCTCATTGCTCTCCAAATACCTGAAAGGGAGTTGTGGGGAGCTGGGGGTTGGCCTCTTCTCACAGGTAACCAGTGATAGGACTAGAGGGAATGGCCTCCAGTTGTGGCAGGGGAGGTTCAGGTAGGAAATGAGGGGACATTTCTGCTCAGAAAGAGCAGTCAGGCATTGGGACGGGTTGCCCAGGGAGGTGGTGGAGTCACCATTCTTTGGGGTGTTGTTAAAGGAGAGGTTGGATCTGCTGCTTAGGGACATGGTTTAGTGGGTGACATTGGTAGTAAGGGGATGGTGGGATCAGATGATCTTGGAGTTGTTTCACGATGCTAACGAACTATTCTTTGAAACTGAAGGCGTACAGAGAAGGGGAAGACCCAGGGCTCCTCCCCGCGGGGGTGACCCCCAGCACCCTGCCCTGTCCCCACATCCCCTCAGAGCCCGGCGCGGCCCCACAGCCGCCCTTCCGTCCCCTCAGCGGGGCTCTCCCCGCCTCCCCGCACGCCCCACCCCGGCCGCCGGGGGCGGGAAGGGGCGGCCCCCGCACCGCCCTATAACTCCGCTTGTGGCCGGCCGGGGAGGTAGCGGTTCCTCGCAGCCGGGATGCAGCGAACCCTAGGCAAAGCCCTGACCGCCCCCCAGCCCCAGGAGCGCCCCCCGAGCCCCGCCGGCGGCTGTAAGGCCTCCAGCGAGGCGCGGGTGCTGGTCATCAACACGGGCGGCACCATCGGCATGGTGCAGGACGACAAGGGTGAGGGGGCTGGGGGGGAGCGGGGCGGTGGAGCCCCGGGTACCGGGGAGGTCGCTGGGTGCAGCCCCCCGGGAGGGGATGGAGGTTTTGGGGTGTGTGGTGGAACCAGCCGGGCTCGGTGGGGTGCCCCAGCTGCCCCTTTGGGTGCAATGAGGCTGCCGCTTTTGTAACTAAAACCTTGCTTTCAGCCGCTCTTCCTGGCACGCGTTATAGTTCAGCATCCCGTGTTTTCTCGTAGCTGCTCAGAGCAGCATCAGAAGGATGTTCTCCTCCTGCTAGTCCCGTCTTCCTGTCAGCGGGTTGTTTCGGCAGCCCGGCTGGTAGGTGTCCTGACAGGCAGCTGGTTACAGCAGGTTGTGGCAGAGAGCAGCGTGTCTCCTGAAGCACCAGCCCTTTCTCTTCCCCCTCCCTTCATGCACTGAAAATGAAACCAACGTGATTTTACTAGGCACACGGCCCTTTTTTAGTCCCAGGAGAGTAACCGTCCCAGGCTGTCTGGTGAGCATGTGCCTCGCATTCCTACCAGGAAGAGCGTGGCCTCTCGTGGGTGGCAGCCACGCCAAGGATTTTCAAGTGGTGACCTGAAACACGCAGCTGATGCGAGTGTGGCAGCCAGCATCATCCTGCCAAGTGTCACGCCAAGAAAGATCAGGCACAGCATCTGTGCTTACCTGCCCCCGGGCAGGCTCCTGCTGCTCTCCTTCCAGCTCTTGATTTCCTTCAAGAAATCATTGAAGAGTTGGGCTTTACCTCACTGAGGCAGACTGAGACTTTAGTTGAAGAAAAGGTTAGGCATGCCAGCTCCCCTCCCACAGCTGAGAAGTGCTTGAATCCCAAACTGAAGCCTGAGATGTCTTGATTGACATATTGCCAGGATTTTAACTGAAAGCTTCATAAGTACATGCTTTATATTTTCAGGTGCCCCTAAATATAAATGGGCAGGTGCATGAATGCACCTAACAACCCCTCCAGCCCCAAAAGTGCCATCTAAGTGCTGCTACAACCATACTCAGCAGGCACAGATCCCAAGGGATACCAGGAGCATCAGCTCAGTGACATGTCTGGGGAAAAGAACAGCTTTTGGCCATATCTGACTTCCTGCAGGGCTGCGTATTTACCAGCAATGGCATAAAGGGAAAGGGGGTGATGTATAGTTGGGAGAGATGAGGGTAGCGAGAATGAAAGCAGTTTGATTTAGGTGAACATCCATTCAGTTTTCTTCTTTACTTCATAGGCAGTGGAGCATCCCAGGGCTACAGAGTCTAAGTTTCTAGTTTCAGAAATGAGGGTGCTTCTCTAACCTGCTACAGAATTTCAAACCCTTGGTTGAAATAACATTTTGGTTACTCATTTGTAGGACTAAAACACTTGGGGCTTCACCTCAGAGTTTTATACACTAAATTTGTTTCTAATGCATATCCTGCCTTAGAAGATGGTGGTTGGCTGATCTTTATTGTACAGAAGATGTGTTAAAGGGTTGTTCTGCTTTTTTTTTTTTTTTTTTTTTATGTCTAATTGCATTTAACCTATCAAACGAGCCTGAAGTATGACAATTCAAAGAAAAATGTCTGCAATTCAGATGACATGTAATCACTTTCCTCTGTCTGTGTTGCATACACTGAAATCACTCCCTACTTCAATTGTTTGTTCCCCAAACTTCTTTTAAAGAAAATAAAAATGACGTCTTGTTCTTTTATAAACAACCTCCATAACCTCTTCTGATCTTGTGTACTTTTTTGATTTTGCTTAACGAGTGTCAATCATTAAAGCATGTGCAAACAACGTAGCAGTTATGATCCAATGACTGGCTACATCCTGATGAGGTTTTCACCCTGCTTTTTGTACACAGATCGAGCAGCAGAGCAGCTGGAGTACCTCTTTAAGAATATTTGGCAGTCCTTAGTGTCCAGGCAGAAACCAGTGAAAGGGCCTGGGAAAGGCAGCGTGCTTAAAAAGTTAAATAAATAAATAAAAAGCAATGCTTGTTTCTTTTATTAACCAATGGACAGAAAGCACCTGTTTACAGCCATACCTTAAACTGTAAGTGTTTTATTTCAAGCAAGGTAAACAGGAGTGGCTTCCTCAAGTACCATGAAACCTTTTATAGCTGCAACTGCTCGAACTGTAGGATGCAAGCTGATTCTACCTAACTAATTTCCATCTAGGCTTACAAGCTTTTCTTTCCACTTGCTGGAGAAGACGTCTGACATGTCTTGGAGTTTTTGAACTTACTGTACGTCTAGAGCCTACCTCTGCAGGAGTCTTTATCAGGCAATAGGTGGTCTCTTTCTGTTTGAGTGAGGTGACAGCTCATTTGCAGACTCTCCCAGCATTCTTGTTTTGCTGTCAAATAAGCCCTTTCAGTGCATGTTTTAAATTTCTTCCTTCTACTGCCTTTCTCCTACAATGGCTTCTTTTGGGTTATCAATAGTTTAGTTCAGAAAGAATCTTAGCGAGGTTATTGTGACACTAATCCCTGCATTAACACCTTCAGAAAGGTGTTTTCTTCAGGCTCATGTGTGGGCTCTGCTTCATAGCTTTTACCTGAAATAGTGAGGGGGGAAAAATACCCCAAAAAACAAGTAGAGCTAAGCTAAATCCCTTTAGGATTGCGTGGAATAGTCTCTCAATTAATTATGTCTTTTCTAGACATAGGAGACTGCCAAAGGACTGACTGCTGTTGTCCAAATGGGCAGTATGCAACGCTTTTCTAAGTGAAACCTTTGCTTTGAAACCTTTACATTGCTTCTGAAAGTGCCTGGCACTGCATAATAAAAATTAAATAAAATAAATTTGTTGGAGAACACTCTGCTGCTCTGACTTTACAAAGCATGTTTTATAGACGTCACTGCTTTGGGGATCTATCACCGTAGATTCATATGCTCTTTGTCTTGATATTCCCATAGGAATAAAACTGGTTTGGTGAAGTCCTTTGTGTGCCTCCAGACAGAGAATTTGTCTTTGGGGGTGATGCCCTGTAATCTGAAGTACAGTACACTTCTTTCCCCTAACTGCTGTGGCTTCTTGCATGCAGAGCTACACAGACACAGTTGGATCAGAATTTTTCAGCTCCCCATTCTCTGCTGCAGCACGGGCTGCAGGATATCTTGATCAGTAAGTGGCTACAGCTGTGTTATCTCTAATAATGGAGTGAATAGCAGAGTCCTTGGTGGCAGACAGAACCATGCTTATTCTCCTCAGCCACAGGTAGGTGTTTGCTGTTCTGCCTCCTTGCATCTGCTTTGTGATGCAAGGCTGGGCCAGCTAGAGAGGGAAGGACAGAAGCTGATGAGAGGTACTTGGAAAAAATGCACATCCTGCTTCTTCTCTGCAAGGGTAAGGTTGCTTCAAATACTTGGTTAATGAGTTTGGCTCATGGAAGATGTTTTCCATGCCTAATAAAGTGGAAGTGTTCTTAAAACAGTTGCATTTGAGTTCCCCTGCCTTTGCTTCTTGAAGCAGAAACCACCATTAAACATGGACACATCTAGGGGACTTTGTAGGTTGTAAGTGGGATGTTTTGGATCCATTTGAAGAATGTCTTAAAAAAAGGTTTAAGTACAGTGCAAGCAGGTACAGAAAAATGGGGTCAGATCTGTGATTAAGAGAAGAGATGAGGAACAGTCACTAATAGGGAAAGGACTTAAGAATGTTAACATACATCAGCTTCCACTTCTTAGGGCAAATACCAAAAACTAAACCATCTAATCCACTGTCGATATTCTGAGCAAGACAAGTATTGGCCAAACAGAAAAATGATCAGGAAACACACAGAAAACACTGTGAAACTGTGTGGGCTGCGCTTCAGAGCCAGAATGACTCTGCGTCCAAGTGCAGCGACCATTGGTGAATAAGCTAGGAACATCTTTAATAGGAATAAGCAGGGATTAGAAGTGAAGGAACAAAACATCCAAAGCGTAAAGCATGTTAAGTATATTTTGTAAAACAAAGTGTTCCGTCAGGAATCCAACCCAAGCCACTCAAGGGCTGTTGCCATTCTGTGAGGAAGCTGGCTATGAAAAGGCTCGCTGCTTCATTTAGGGCAAGCCAGGAAAGAAATTGAGGAGTTCTTAAGGATTTTCCATCACTTGGGAAAGTAAACAGACCCCAAGTAAAGCAGCCGTGTGTGCACTTTAGCTAATGCTACAACTGTTTCTCCATATTTTGGAGTATTTTAAATAACAAACCTGTTGTTTGAAGGTGAAACAAACAAAAATAGATGTGAACTTGTGTGACAATCATGTTTAAGCAGATGGAAGAACTAGGCAGTAGAAGAGAATTACCTAGTCTCAAATTATGAATGACTAGAACTAGCAAAAGCTGAATAATGAGGTTGGAGAATTTGTTTGCTGTCTGAACAGGTGGCATAAAGCAGTCACTGAGATTAAACAGAGCAGGACAGTAGTGCCAGTGGAATCTTGAAGTTGGAGAGAAATGCCTTTGGTGGAAACTACCTGAATGAAGCGTGTCTCAGAAAGTCAGATGTAAGAAAAATAGGGTGACTTAGGACTGTGGACCCTAGAGTTTTGGTTGTCCTGCATCAAGCAGGATCCTGGGAGAGGAGTTCTTGGCTCAGGTGAAGGAAAAGTAACGGCAAATTAAAAAATACCTGGAGCACTACAATATAACATCATAATTGAATTATTATAATCTAATTGGAATATTACTGATCCAGAAACTTGTGATGTACTATTGTCACTTAAAGACATGAGGGTTACTAAAGCTTGAGATATACAAAGTTCTGCCCCACAAAATTTAGACTATAAATGAACATCCCTCTTTTTTCCCAGCTAACCCCAGGAGCTAAAATGCAAAGATGTTGTTTATCCTATCAATATCAGAGCAGTCACGAGTTAGGTTCACAGAGGAACACAGTTCTGTGATACTAATTGTAACATGAAAAATTTAGGTGCCTCTCTGTCTATCAGAGAGCAGCATGTGGCTTCTGTTTCAAATAGCCATTTGCAGCCAGAACACCTGCAGATCCAGCAAACCCTAAATGAATTTAGGCTGATTTCAGCCCCAGCCATCTTCAGAGCTACTGCCACAGAGCAGAAGACAACATCAGGAGCTCCTGAACAGAGGTTAAGATGCGTCCATGCTTCCACTTACTTTTCTTCAGCAATTTATGCACCTCCTCTGCCTGTTGTCAACTACGGTGTTCAGTCCTAAACCTGCTGGTGGAGAGCACCTGTCCCAGACAGAGGGATAGAGAACTTAGCACTTAAGACCCTTCTGGGAAACTAATGTTTCTCTGCTTTTATAAATACTGATCTTTGTCTGTATCCGTCAATACCCAATACCTCCTGGGGTTTTGTTTTAGCTTTCTGTTTTATTTTTTCCCCTCTATGCAAATACTAGTGCTGTTGACAGTGAGACATAATGTGCAGCTTTCCAGTAGAGTCATGCCAGTAGCTTGCTGCTTGTGTCAACACATCTGTAAGCTAAGAGGCTTAGGCAAAAATATCACAGCTTCCTAGTACAAAATAATGTTCAGGGTTTTGTAAATACCCTGCCACTGGATAGGGAATAGCTGCGGCAAATGTAAGAGATTTGTAACTTTTTGCTATCAGTATTTCTGCACAAACATCAATTTCAAATAGGTAACACATAAATATTTGATACGGAGGAGATTAGTAATGTTATTTCTCCTAAATGAAGGTTTTATTTACTTAAAGCCATGAAAGGAATAACTGCACAGAGATGTATTGATTATATTGCTTTCACATTTTTTAACTGGCAATAGACAGTTTAAATTTCATGTGGAAGGGCAGGCAAACATCTGCATAACCTGATTTCTTCCCTCCTTATTGTGCCACTCCCTTCCTTCTGTCCCTGCTCCTTTATTTATTTCTTCTATTCTTTATTTTTAAGGGCTTGCTCCAGAGGCCAATAAGTTAGTGAGCAGCTTGAAGACAATGCCAATGCTGCATGACGAAGCATATGCCCGAGAAACAAAACTTGTCAAGTTCCATGAATTTCCTGAAAACACATTGGTGCTCCCGTAAGTACCTTTTCCTTGGGGAGAGGGAGGGTTAGGAAGTGTTGTGTTGATTTTCAAGTAAATATATCTCCATACATTTGATTTGAAGAATCCATTATTAGATTAGCAAAAATGCTTACGTTGACTTAAACAGAAAAGGCCTCCTACCCTGTCTTTTATTATAGAAAATGTCTGTTTTTATACATTTGCAATGAGGTGTCATACAACTACTTGAGAAATAACTTATAAATTTGTCAGCAAGCAAACATTCTGTGCAGCTTAGTTCTGTATTTTTTTCCAGGTTTTGGTGTTTATTTGTTACTGTGCAAGCACACAAATATTCTAGAGCAACTAAGAAAACTGGTAATAAAGCTCTGTGTGAGTTATCTTCAGCATGTCTGAAAAAGTAGCATCAAATTAATTCATCCATGAGTAGGCCTCATACTTTAATTCCGCAGGCCTTCTGGTTTTCTAAAAACCCTAAAAGCTGTTTGTCCTTCCCAAATTTATGCAACATTATGATAATAAGTGATGGGTTTATAATTAATCTGCATTGCTTCTTAACTGTTGGGCAATGATTAATAAGCTTATAGGTTTTATTTAGAGGGCAGTATGCTAATTTGAGATATTCCCCAGCTGTGATGAATGACTACCCCTGTAAACATGTTAACTTCACACAAAGGATTATTTTACAATTGTTCAAAAATAAATGGGACTATTGCTGTTTTGTTAAAAGAGTGAAAATGGATATTCTTTAATCTTAAAGGAGAAAATCAGGACATACAAACAAAATACAAGGTTTATTAATTTCTTTCTATTTCGTCTTGAGGTCTCTGTGTTAAGCTTTTAAAAGTACCTACTTAAAAGTCAGGTGGCGGGAACGGGGTGAAGGAAAAAAAAGGACTTCTAGTGCAATAATATTGATGTGACTATACAGTTTATGTTAAATATGATGGCTATACAAAAGAAAAACTGGAACTGTTACAATGCTGTGTTATAACTGAATAACTTTTAAATATTTAGGGGATTTAAAATGTAACAAAACTGCACCAATATACACATTTGACTCCTAAATGCACTTCTCCTGGTGTATGTTCTCCATGAGGAGCAGAAAACCTTGAAACAATCATTCAGATCAAGAACTGAACTTAAAAAAAATCCTGTTCTTTTTCTGGCACTACTGTGTGCCATTTATGGAGGTCAGTCATGGCAATTTGCCATTTTCTCTTTTGTGCTAGTTGGGTGATATTTTAACTAGGCAGTTGAGAAATAAGGCAAGTTTCTGAGGAGAGAAAATGGGAGTATTTTGTGAACTTTGTATACCCATTTAAAAACCTCCCTGTAATGAGCAAAGATATAATCTAATGATCTTTTTTCTTAGAGGGAGAGATCAAAAGCAGGAGACTAAGCTGGTCTCATTTTTGGTATGTTGTATTTTATTTGAAGAGCTCGTCCCTGGGGGAGCTTTCTTTTCATTGATTTTCCACTGACTTCCAAAGTTACTCTTAGGCAGTGCGTGTAAATGTGTTATCTAACAAAGCAATTTGTTGTATGAAAACTAGCAACTTAGCTACAGTATGTTAGTTCCTTTAGAATAAAAAACACACAGAGTTTAAATGCTACTTCTGCTGTAAGCAGCTCTCACACAGGCCTTATAAGAGGAGTGGTTGTGCAGATTTTATAAGGTGATTTTTTACATTGTCACACATACATACAAGAATGGCAAGTTGAGGAGGGAAGGTAATCAACTCTGTGCTCTCAACGCATTGCTCAGGAACTTTGTTGTACACATCCATACATCTTGGAGTCTCCTGGTCTTTGCTATAGCCTTTGACTGTCTTGCAGTGGAAGGAAGTAAATGTTGAAGTGTTTGTCACAATTACAGCTGGCAGCAAACTTTCCATCATCCTCAGGCAGTGGAAAAGCATTGAGAATGCTCTGAAAGCAATGCTATTAACCATGTTCCTGGGTGGCTTTGCTTGGAAGAGAAAGTAAAAAGGAAGGGCAGAGCTGGCCTGCTACTAGTTCTTGTTTGTTAGCTGCTTGTTTGCAACTGCATTGCTACATAGGAATATATTCCAACTATTAAGTAAATGTCTGTGTCTCAGCGTTCTTAAAATGTTTTATATTCCTTGTGACTTGAACCTTGTAATAGACCATATGATTTAAAGTTAATTTCAGTGACACAAGTCTTAGTCTTACTGTAGCAAAGGTTCCTGCACTCCTAGTCTGAGAATTTCTTTTAAAATGCTAATTTAAGAATGGGTGAAAATATTGGATATTCTGTTCTTTTCGAATCTTCAGAAAGGTAGCAGAAAATAGTAGTAGGATTATTATTATTTTTTTTTTCTTTAGCCCAAAGTCTTAACTAGCAAAGTTCAGTTTCTATGCAGGTGACTATACTTGAGGGGTTAGAAAGTTAGAGTGGAGAAATGGGCATATTTTGCGGGGTAAAACACATGCTCTGTATGGAGTCCATTTGGCTGGCAGTTCAAAGGCCTTTGAAGAGTCAGATTTCAAGCAGGGTAAAGGAGACCAGTGGTCCTTGGAGGTAGGGAAAGCAGACAGCTATGACCATCCCACAGTGATTCCAGAGCCATCATCTCATTTGATATTGAAAATTCCCCTCTAAAGTTGGGTTTTGCACTTTGTAAGATATTTGAGTGTCTAGACAGTTCTTTATCTTTGGTCTCCTGCTGAGCTACATGCTATGAGATGTTATATTCCTCAGCCTCATGGTTATTGTTTTTGTTTTTTCTTTTTCTTGCATAGTTGCTTTGTATTGTCTGCATTGTACTGAGAGTAACCTTTCCCAGCTATCAAGGTTGTGCTTGTTCAGTTGTCAATAGCTGTTTGCCCGTGAGCTGTGGGTTTTGTTCTGTTTTACAGACCTGGGTCTGTGTTTCCAATCTATGCCAATATTTTAAGATCTTCCATATTATTACATGCTTCAACTCCACATCTGGTACCAAGTTTCAGCTCAAACAGGAAACTTCCAGAGCAAGGTGTTAATAGGCCTAGTAGGCTAGGTCTGGGGCTTTACGAAGTTAGCCTCTAACTAGAAAAGACAAGACAACTTTTACTGGGCCATTTGGCCATAGTTAACTTGAAGGTATTGGTGGCTAACCAAGAGAGAATCTTTTCTAGAAACCGAGAAGAGTGGGCTTTCTAAAGGCCTTAGAAATGAAGGTCAGTCTTAAGACTCTGAAGAGAAGATGCCTTTTATGCTAGGGAATTTATAGTTATCAAAGCATTAAAAAAATCTGCAATTCTTTTGTTGACCCCCTATATATCTTGGGAGCTTTACAGATTCCTCTCAGTAGCTTATGAAGCGTTTTTAAACCTTAAGTCTTGGTATCAACTTTGGTAGAACTCAGTTCCAAACTTAAACAAAGTGAGTATGGGTTATTTCTGCCTTAGGTTTTGCCAACCTCTCCCCTGCCTCCTGAATTCTAAGTTTAGTAGATTAAAGCATTTGTGCTTTAAATCACATCAAGTCATAAACTTCTAAACTTGGAACTTAATGTTTCGAGTGTAAGAGTTTTTTTTTTTTTTCCATAGACTTCAGGGGGTTGGACTCAGAACAGAACTATTGATTTAGTGAAAAAAAATCAGAAGTGATGAACTGGTATTAGCTCTAAGAGTTATTTTTTTCCCCCAATTGTCTTTCTCCACAGTCTCTCTAAGCAAAACAAAAGAATTTTCTACACAATTCTGGAGCTGTCACCACTACTTGATTCTTCGAACATGACGCCAGAGGATTGGGCCAAAATTGCAAAGAAACTTGAGGTACTGAAGTGTGGGATAAGATTTCATTTGTTGCTTAAACAAAAACAGTAGTATATTCAGTGTACTTAGCAAGGGGTAACAGTGGAGGAGTGCTATACCTAAGTATTTGTTTAAGTTTAAATGCTATGCATCTTTCTTAGTTACTTGCGAAGTAACAAGGATTGCACTTGCAAGGCTTGCAAACTTTTTTTCATTTTGAAAATGTTGCAGACTCATTAAAGTTATGGTTCTTGCAATGATAAGCCATGTCATAATTCTGTAAAAGAATAAGTAAAAAAAAATGCGGCCGTGATCAAATATGGTATGTGATATGTAGATTGGGATGTTCTAAAATGTTGGCTAAAATTCACTGTCCAAAACTGTCAAATAAAATCCTCAGGGGTAGGTGGCTTAGCAGAAAGTTTTGTCAGTTATGCAGCTTAATGTTCTAACAGTGCAATGGTTGGCTATTAGCATAAAAAATAATTTCATGTTTATACCTTTCTTACTCTGGGCACAGACTGACTTGATTAGCATTGGCTTTGCAGTTGATAGAAAAAAATGTCATCATGGTTAGCTTCCACACACTGTGAAACGTTTAATGTCCTAGATATTTCTGTATTTATAGATAAGCTCATTACATCCTCCTCTAGATTAAAAATCAGCATTTCTTTGCTCCTGTTCCCATTTCTGAGTTTAACTATGTGCTTTTTGGAAAGTAGAAATATGAAACATTTTGAATACTTCACACCAGAAATTCATACATAGCTGTTATAAATAAATAATCACGGGCCTAGTAAGATACTGCTCTTCCACTCCTGCTCGCTCTGCAATAGTGGGCTTTGTAGAGTAAATCTCCTTAAACCAAGCTGTACCAATTTACATGGACAGTGTAATAATGCTGGGAATGCTGCTGAAGATTATGTAACAGTCTTTCACCTTCAGGTCCTTTAATCCTGAAACCACCAAACTGGGGATGATGCTTCTGCTATGGAATGCATCTTGCCAGGGCAGAGAAAGAGACAGAGCTAATGCCCGGGTGTGGAGCCTCTAGAATGGAGCAGGGATGCAGCTGGTGAAAGTCTAGGGCCGAAAGCAGGGTAACACAAAGAGGGGAATGCCATGCTGAACAGGAGAGAGCTTACTTTTCTTCAAAAACAGCATATTAGTTTTATTACAACTTCTTATATCAAAAAAAAAAATGCTTCTTTCTTGTACACAGAATCTGGCTTCTCTGTATGTATGCATCTAGTACATGTAATCCTACTGAAAAGTGCTGAGAAGGGAAAAAAAAAAATCGTCAACTATCCAGTTTGTGTATAGACACTGCCACTTTGTGTTCACTGAGTATGTGAACACTTGGCACAACTGTAATGTGCTGGAGACTTGTCTGACTGAAGCATTTTAAGATGTTTCTGTGGGCTTTCTCCTTAATTGCCAAGCAGATCTTTTATATTATGAAGCTTACACCAAGCTATATTCTTTATTATTTAATAAGGTTCATAAGGCTGACAAGATTTGTGAAGTGTCTTGATTGAGTTAGGACAAATGTCTATTTCTGTGCTCTTAGCTCCTGAAATTGCTTATTTTGTTGCTGCATTGGTGAATACTGCAGCAAACTTTTCGCATCACAGTGTCGTTTGGCCTACAGAAGAATCTGGCAACACTGGCTGTTATTCTGCTGGCTGACTGGTGAGAAATAATCAGAACTCCACTGAAACTTTCAGTAGATAGCAATATGCAGGGATGAGTATTAGTGAAGAAATGGCAAAAGGACAACTGGAAGTGTGCAGGTGGATTTGGAGGTGACTGTTACCAGATGTCAAGTGCGTGTGCCTAATATAAAACGAATTAAAAAGAAATCTCATTTAATTCTATGGAAACAAACAAACAAACTTTCCCCCCTGCTGGCACTTCTTCGATTTGATCACACTTTTATGTACCAGTCCATGTGACCAAATTACATTAAAGGTCTCAGTGTCTCTCACTAAAGTGATCACTACGTGCATAATTCTTGAAATAGAGGAAACAATTCTTTTTTCTTCTGAAAGGCAGTAGGTGACTTTATGTTATCAAGGTGCAACCTGATCGATCTAGTGGGTGGCATCCTTGCCTATGGCAGTGGGGTAGGAACTACATGATCTTTAAGGTCCCTTCCAACCTGAGCCTTTCTGTGACAAACAGTACAATGCATTAAGAAAAAGCTTCCTCTGTGGAATTGTATGTAGATTAAAATAATTATAAAATTCCTGTTTGCATCCATACGTGTCTGATAGTCTAAGGGGCTTCTCAGAAAGCAGCAAGCATATGTACCTTAACTATGACCAGTAAAAAGCCTCTTCAACTCTTGCTATCTACGGAAGTCACATACTGCTTGATAAATTACGGCTTCTAAACAGAAGAGGGCACTCTTACACTGGCAATTTGCCTGTCTGCCCGCCGGATTAAACGGACTGTTTTTTCTATACATTATGATAGCCTTGGTTTGCCTAATCTGTTCCTGTAAATGGTGTAATCCCTAAAGTAAAAGCAGCAACAAGAAATCAGACTATGTGACTAATTTGCATATGTTAACATTCCCGTTTAAAGCCATTGCTAAGCTTTTCTTAATTAGCTGTCTTCTGGTTTAAAAATGCTGCATTAATATGTATACATAGACGAATCACTTTGACTGTTCCATAATTAGAATTACTAGCTCTAGTGCTTATTGTCCTATTAACCCTTAATTATAATTAAACTGAGAACGTGGATAACTTTAGGAGGAATTACAAGTTTACCATTTAAAGTATAATACTGTTGCTTGCATCAGTGAAAGTCATGCAGTTTCTGCCACACTTGCTGATGCCAGTGCATTTTTCTAACAATATGAAAAATGTCTCTCCGTCTCCAGGAGCACTATGAAAAGTACGATGGTTTTGTGATCCTTCACGGCACCGATACGATGGCGTATACTGCTTCAGCCTTATCCTTCATGTGTGAGAATCTGGGTAAAACCGTTGTTCTGACAGGATCACAGGTAATGGACTTAATTTGCAGTCAAAGTCAAAAGCCCCATTTACTGGTTTTGTATGCAAAACTATGTAGTATCCTCATCATCACTATCTAATTTAGTAGTGTGGGGCAGGCCGCTACCCAGGGTGAGTGGTCGCAGTGCTGATAGAAATTAGCGAGAATTGACGCGTTTACCAGCTGAGGATCTGCCCCATAATTCTATCATTAGTGACTTTACAACTCTGTACCACATCAGACCAGTAGTTCATTGTGGCTGGGACCAGATGCTTCAGAGAAAGATGTAAGAGCCTGTCACTGGCCATTGTGTAATAATCGGTTTATATGAAGAGCATCTTTCCAGCCTCAGGTGGCTGCTGGCTGTTAGTTGTCGTTTTTTGTTTTAAAGCCCTCAAGCTTATTATTTTTACTTCATCAGTTGTTACCCCATTTTATGTTACTCATTGTTGCATTATTTCTCTTTTTTTTAGTAATTAGTGAAATAATCTCTAAGCAATATATGTATTTTTGATCATTTCTGTTCCACAGAGCACCAACGTGGTCTGTTTCTTTTCCTCTAAAGACTAGATTTATTAATTTTCATTCTCTTAGCTAGAGATCAGACCTTTGCATATTGTCTGAGGGGGAGGGGTTGTCTTTCTAGAATAGCTTGCTTGAGTGTAAAATACAGCTCTAATCACAAAAGAGAGATGAAACATAACACTGTAAAATTCCCCTCCCCATCTCATAACTTCCCTTTCACATGTGGTCTATTTGAAGTCAAAATACAAAAGTCTAGAAAGGAGCAGACTCCCACTTACTGTCTTGACATGGAGCAGTCTAGTTGTGATACATCACATTCAGTGCTTTACTTTCCTTTTTGCTGTATTCTTCTACGATCTAACAATAGAGCATGTGATTTTTTTTGCTGAAAGGAGCTCTGACTCTGTTAATACAGAGGCAATCTGAAAAGGCATGGAAGTCATCACTATCACACTCAGCAGACCAAATTTCTGTTTTTAATCTTTTCCTGTTCTGTTGGTAATAACCTACTGGCTCAGTTCTTGTCTACTATGAGGAAAGATGGTGCAAGAGAGCCATTCAGAAGCCCACAGTGGCAGTTCTGCAAGAACTGGGGCTGTTGCTTTTTCTCTGTACAGTCACTTCTCCCATGCTCGGTCACGTAAACTGAGTACACCTGCTTTCTATTCTTGATATTTTTCCTGAATCAGACTCTCCTTTTAAAAACAATTGCTTAGTCATACTAGAATCATCTCAACATTAGGTTTAAGCACTTAATTTAAAGAAGTCTGATAGCACAGAGGGGAATCCCGCCATCTGCTGCAGCCTAAAATAGTTTGGATGAAGAAGGAAACTTTATTTGTCATAAATCATTGTTACATAAATTATTCATGTATCTCTGTTTCACAAATTGGACTATTTTTTCTGCTGTGTAGGCTTTACAGAAGGGAGAGTGTTTAATTTCAGTTTCTGTTCTTCAGGTGCCCATATATGAGTTGCAGAATGACGGCCGAGCCAACCTTCTGGGGGCGCTGCTCTTCGCTGGGCAGTTCGTGATTCCTGAGGTCTGTTTGCCTGTGAAGATTGTCTCAGAGGCTGCTTTCTTCCTGGCTAGGACACATAATTTACACATTCTCCTAGCTAGGACACATACTCAAAATATCTGTAGGCAGTAAGGAACTGCACTTGAAAAGGAAAAAAAAATGGATTCCACGGAGGTAACCAACCCTTCCATGGTTTGCCAACAGCAGTGTATGCTGTTCTCTCAGGATTAATATCCCATTTTGCTTGTGTCTTCTATAAAGACTATCAGGTTTGAAATGTAGCTCACTGCAGACTTGAAATCAGAGGTTCCGTTGCAAATGGGTGGGATTTGAAGCACTTAAGTCAGTTTTGGAACTGAAAGTTGCTTTGAAATTTTCAAGTTGCTTTAGAACTGTTTGGCAATATCTTCTAGCTCTAGTACTTGAAGACTGAAGTGTCAAGGATGATACAAATAATAAACAAGGAAGCATTTCTATAGTTTTAGCACCCAGCCTTTAAAGATGCCAATTCTGTGCAAGCTGAAAGTCTGAGAGAAAACTGAGCAGGTTGTACCTTATTTCACTTCTGCCATGCTCACACAGCCAGTCCTTGCGGGATCACAGCAATAGGTGACTGGCTAAGAGCTTCATAACTAACAGTTACTTTGAGGTATCTGTTTTCCTTCAAATTTCAGTTGACATACTTTAAGGGACTTCAGAAGGAACCTAATTATTTATACTTGGTGACTCTTTTGAAAGTTATCCTACATTTTCACTAGGCCTTTTGTTAAGATTTTGGATTCGGAATTTAGATATAACTGATGAACTTATTAAAAAAGTCCATGCTGTGCCTTTTCTCTGTCTCTGAAGTGGACTCAGGCATATTTGCTGTCTCCTGGACTATGCCTCATGAGAGGATTACGAAACTAGTTAGTTCTTAACTTGTTTTGTTCTTAAATTCTTAAACCAATGTGTGACAGATGTGCCAACTCTTTTTGAAAGGGTAAGAATTGTAAACATCTACTAGCTTCTGAGTTGCTTTAAAGATTTAGAAAACACTTTATAAAGGACAGACTACAGTATTTATCTACTGAATCTTTTAATTACTGGCTTATTCATAGACCTGTTTCTTTACTTGTCTTGCAGGTGTGCCTGTATTTTTATAATAAACTGTACAGGGGAAATAGGGTGACTAAGGTGGATGCTGGGAGTTTCAATGCCTTTTCCTCACCTAACCTGCCTCCACTTGCAAATGCTGAGGTTGATATTACAAGTAAGCAACATCATCTCTTAAGCCTTGTAATTTATGCCACATGTAATAGAACTCTAGCTGAAAAGAATATGTGCTTATGTAGTTGAAATGCTGTTTTTAACCTCAAATTTATTTGAAAACACTCCGCTTTGTATGATCTGAAACACTTGACTATTCATTCTATGCTCTGACAGTCTTTAAATTTTAGTAAGACTGAGAATTTGTGACTCGACTGTACTTATCTATTGAATACGAATGTGAGCTAGACTGACTGTGACTTAAGAACTACACTAACCAAAGGGAACGTTGCCCCTGTGTCATGAAAATGCTTGCTGTGAAGATAAAAATGAAGGAGTGAGGACTGAAAGAACAAAGAGCTTAATTTCATTAATGACCATGCTGGGCTCTGAGATCAGGCAAAAGAGCCATTGCCGAGTACTTGCAGCTTCAACAGATCGTCTGTTAGATCCATGACATTTTGTAGAATGTTTTACTGGATATTTAGGACTCATCTAGGCTGCAAGCACACCAAAAATAGCAGACTTGGAATATGCTCCGTGTGAAGTTTTTTTCCCCCCTAACTTACTGAGATTCCCTCTAATTTTTGTGTGTCTGCTTTATAAGGAGGAGAAAAACTACATGAAGATTTCAGTATCCTTGTGTAAAGTCATTAACATTCTGATGTCTGTTCTTGGATAAATGTCAGTCTTTCTTTGGAGAGTGGAGAAGAGAGATACATCTGGAATCTAGCCAAATGAGTTGTTATGAAAAAAACATACTAAAGAACAGTTTTCAAAAATGTAACAAGTTTTGCAAGCTGCTTTTGGATTGCCTAGGTATATTCAAAAGGAGTAGGCCGTGGTGACAATCTCCATTATTGCCACAAACAGGAAATAGGAAGGGGTTCACAAATTATTTTACTAGGAGTTCTAGCTCATCGCCATGCAGCATGGCATTCTGAATGGTTTCTACTAGTAGGGAGAGACATTTTATAATACAGAAAAATAAATTTAGCCTTCAACCTAATGAGTGAGAGTCACTTAACAAAGTTACAGGATCAAAGGCCTATGTTTGTAACAGGCAGACAAATTGAGGAACCCTGTAAGATGCTGTAGTGGTCTTTAAGACATCTCTCTGGTTGGGAGTGTGCCACTGTTGTATTACCGTGCTGTGTCAAATACTGTGTACCTGAAATCAACAGAAATGCTATTAGTTGATTGTTGTAGTAAACTGGGGAAAATCTTCTTCCTTCATTTTTTATGGGCTGCATCATATAGGGTATAAATAAATTCAGTTTACTGACTGATCAATAATGAAATCAGGCTGAAAATCGCATACTGCTTCTCTCTTGGATTTGAATGACCTGTTTTGCGATTCCTTGTCTGTAGGAGAAAAATGAGAAAGTTACTAAGTACTTCCCTTGGCCCATTTTGTGTCCCATTATCTTTTCAGTAGAATGCCCCACTGAGGTCAGTGAGGATTTCTGATTTAAAAACTGAAGGTGTGATAGGCTCTATTTTTATTTGTTTCAGTTGATTACCCAGTTAGGGTGGCATCATTTATCCAAGATGACGGTGTCAGTATTGAAGGATCGTTCCATTTTGAAAAACATAGTTTATAGTATGGGCAATCTACTAGTGCTGCTTTATTTTGTCCAAAGTAATTGTTTGAAACATAGCTGTCTCCCTTGTGTTTGCTCAAACAAGCCTAGTATGAAGCTTTCATGGAGACAAGGGATCACTCAGGGCTTGGAAAAATAAACCAAACAAATGTAGCATCTTTTAATTATTTTTTTTTCCAAATGACTTTTGTATAATGTCTTAATCTTCCTGTAGACAGGGCTGACTCTTGCTGCTTCAGCATTATGTAGAGCAGTCTGACAACGCCAGAAGGGATAGGCCATGTGCAGAAACTCTTCCTTGGGCTTCCTAGTTGTAACAAAGCTGGGAATGAAAATTCCAGAGAAGCAGACTGGTGGCAAAATAGAGAGAGTGAGGAATGTGATGGAATATGCTTGTGATCATGGGCTGGTACACAGGAATGAGGAGAGGAGCTGCTCTTCGAGGCTAGACGTACCATATAAAAGCAGCAGGCTACTTCAGAGCCGGAGAGGAGAGCCAAAGGCTTAGTTCTCTTCCCCTCCCTTCCCCAGCTCCAGCTCACTTCTTCGTTCTTGATCTCCATGCCTTTTTTTTTTTACCATCTTCCCGCTTCAGGTGAAACTCCCAGGGGATTACTGATCCCATCAACTGGCTGTGCTCTCTGCCAGACCTTAACTGTGTTGCCAGCACCTAGGAGACCTGTTTTCCAGTTTTAGACTGGCAAGTGTGGCAGCTTCCTTAAGACTTTAAATTTAGCACACAAAGCTCTTGTAAGAAGTGAAAATTCTAGCAAACTCCTCAGAGAAATAGAAAACCCAATTTCGACGGGAAGGGCTTTTGCAGCAGGATCACAAAACATGAAGTGGACAATATAGGAATGAAAAACAAAATTTCTAAAATCATAAAGCTTATGAATTGAAATGCTTTATTGTATTTCTCTCATGTTTTGAGAACAGGAGAGACAAGGAGGTCTCTTTCACTTGAAATGTGTAAATAGTCTCAGTATATTTCATAACTGATTACTATCCTCTCTTCTCTGTTGTCTTCTTAATGAAGCAAATATGAAACTTGCTTTGTTACCTCGGCTGGACTTTCTTCATCACACATGCATGTATGTAACTTCTGGGAGTGGTGCATATGTACAGGACCATATGATTAGACCCATAACTTGTGTAGGGGATGAAAAGAGCCCGTGTGACTGTATATGCAAACGGGGTACAGCAGTAGCAGGTTAGAAGGCCCTTTAGATCTCATCTGTCCACCAGTCCTATTAAAGAGAAGCTATTTGTCACTGGCCAAGTCTGTGTCTTGGTTGGCAGTGCTGGTTATTTATAGCAAAAAACCCAAGTCATTTAAGCATTAAGGCAAATGTCAGCTCTGCTCACTGAAGTGCTCTTGGTTTGTTTTTCCCCCTAGTAAGCAGGCATGTTGGTTCTTGCAGTGATACTGTTCAATTTAAATATTCATTTCAAAAGGCGTGTGTCAATTGTTTTATAATAAACTGCCAAAAAAGGGGGTCTATGTTTGCTTGCCTCCTTCAGAAATTTCCACCCATAGGTTGGCCTCTGCTCCCCACCCCTTGGCTGTCGCAATGAATTCTAATGAACGCTGGGGCAGCTTATATAATGGTACGGCTCGCCAGTGGCCCAGCAGAGAGAGATGAGAAGAAAGTGTTGCTGTTTGTGTGGAGCTCTGCAATCAAGAAAAGCTGTATTTCTTGTTTGATTTCATAACTTGGAGTTCAGTCACCACTCCTAAGGGAGGTGTCGCTCTTAGTTATAGCTCTCCCATTATAAGTTGAAACCTGCATTGTGGCATAGGCGCTCTTAAAAAAAAAAAAAAAAAACCTTCCTTGCTGCTTTCTAGACTGTTGAGTTTCTTGTTCTCTTTTCTATTTTATTTTTCAGTTAGGTTGATTTTTTCTTTCCATACTAACCCTATCACCATAGTTGTGTGTGTGTGTGTGAATAAAGCTGAATAAGATAAGGACTCTGTATAGTTGTACTATTTTTTTTTTCTTGAATGAAAAATACTCTGGGATGTTTCCTTGTTGCCTCCCTGTTTAACCCTGGGATGTGAAGGAGGACAGTGTTTTTTCTTAGCTCTACTTTGCCCAGTATCCTCAGGAGGCTGAAGCTGCCTCTCCAGTGATTGCAAAGTTGCTTCTGTGAGGCTCAGGAGGAGAACAAAAGCTAGGCAGGCTTCAGAGGATTCAAACCTGAAAGAGTTTACTTTGTGACCTAGGTATATACCTCCCTTTCAAATTTGTTGTTCTGACCTGTACTTTGAAAAGCTGTAGTGCTTGGGAGGGAGGGAGAGATTGGGAATAGCAGAGTATCGTTTAGGTGATTGTTTTGTTTGGGAAAATAAACAAAAAGCCTTAGTTTCTTGAATATAATGTCCTTGAATAATGCAACCTTTTCTATCCCAAGCCACTTTCAATACAGGATGTAAATAGCTATTACCTTTCTGTTTAACGTAACATTGCTTTAGGAACTTTCTGCTGTGCAGGACCAGTTGCTAACTTAGTTTTGTTCCCTAGCTTTGTATCTGTATTTACATAACACAGCACACTATATAACTTAAACTCTTCACAAGCATGGCCCATCCAAGTCAGGACAGGTGACTGTTTTCTGTTGTGCCTAACCTGAATATCCCTAATTAGTCACTCTTATCCACAGAAGAAAATGTTAAACACCAACACATAGAACTTTTTGTACTTAACTTGTTTGTATGAGTTTCTTAAGAACTGTTAGTGATGCCTGAGATGATTTTTTTCTTTAACAAAACAGATTGCTGCACACTACAGCCAAAGGCTGCAGAACAACTGGTTTATTCAGTGCAGTGAGTCTGCAGTACTGTGCACATTATGCAGGCTGAGGAGATTCATGACCAAGAGAATATTAACTCAGGGACGATCTCTAGTTCTTCTTTTTTTTTTTTTTTTTTTTTTTTTTTAATATAGTTTGGAATTGCATCACTGTACTGTGTCTGAATGCATTATATTTATCTTGAAGATGATGTGTTATTTGGGAGAGTGTACTCCAAGTGTACAGGTACAGGCCTGGATTTCTGAACCTATCCTCTGATCTCTCGCCTTGGTCTTCTACTTTTGGCAATATCTTAGTCAACCATGCCAAGGCAGGTTTCCTCAGTTCATTCTTCAAGTATGTTAAAGACTTAGGGATGCTAGCAGTTGCCAAACTTAGTAGTACGCATTTATAAAGTTTTGGCAGGGACTCCTAGGTTATGGAGGATAAAGAAACTGATACAATTTTATTGCCATCCCTTCTCACAGAGGAGGCTGCTTTTAAAGAATTAATCTGTTGGAAAGTTGGAAGGATTTAATGTATTGCCAGACACTGTTGCTTCTTAAAGCACTATGCTCCTGGGTGAATGTGCTTAGCCAGTCCTATGAACCTCAAGTAGAACAAACACATGGCTTTGTGCACTTACCCATTTGTCTCCTGCAGTTCTCATAACATTCTCTGGAAAGCTCTTGGAGGCCTTTTAGACCTACTTGGGCAACTACTAAGTCCAGCCAGGTGATTTCAGAACCATGCTTCTCACAAACACATGGTGGAAGCTGTCTGTATTTCTGTTCTCTATTTGCCAGAGCATTAGGAATCCATGTGCTGAACTGGGGTGGATAGGGTAAACAGGGTGCCAAGCCAACTGCAATGCATGATAGTTTTTAGAAGGAACATACAGAGGCTGTAGATGTTTACAGGCACCACAAAAAGGGAAAGTTCGCAAAGTCTTCCAGGTGACTGCTATTTTCTGTCCTGACTTTATGGATTATACTGTTTTTGGTATCTCTGATAATGGAACAATGGAGTAAGCTTCAATGCAGGTTTTTAAATGTACTCTGAATTTTCTTGGAAATGGCTGTCTGCTGATTACAACAGTAATTGGTGTGAGTAACTCTTCACATGGCTGAGAACACATCAGTATCAAAATTTGGTTTCTCCAAAATCTAAAAAGCTTAGATCATGATGAGCTACACAGTAAGGTCTACTTCCATTGAAACATGATGCTCTGGGCTGTTGGCTGCTGTTAGTAAAACTTCTTTCATGTACTTGTAACAGACGCCTGCACTACCAACACTGGGCTCCTACACTGAAGTAGTAAAATTTTGAAATCAATAATGCATGACTTGGCTTCTAATAATGCAGCACAAACAAACTATTAGTTAAACAGCTGGCTTCTGGCTCTAAATGTATAATCAGAGTTAATTGAATCCTTGCTATTTTATTTAATCATTAGTAACTACATAATAAACTCAGGAGGTGATTAGCAGCAACAGTAACTGCATTTGTCATATTTCTTGTCTAAGAAGATGAAGGTCTGCTTTCTAAACGTTAATCCGGGCTGATATCAGTCCAGCTAGGTAACAGTAAGTTCTGATCCATGTGTCAAGTCAGCGGATCGCCTATGCCAGACGTGCATAACAGCCTGGTGCTGGAGACTTGCTGAGCACTTTGGACTGGGAGAGTGGACACTAACGGGACATGGTCAGCATTGTGAACCAGTTGGGTTGTGCACTCCAATGGTTTTTACTGCTATCAGGATTTTCTTTTGAAGAGGTTGTAGTATATATTCACTAATGGTTATTGAAATAAAATATTCATTTTGGAAGTCTTAGCTATAAAATACTATTATATTGAAACAAGTATATTTATTAAACATCTCTTTGAAGGGCACTAACTCAGAAATATTGATGAGTAATACTGTTTTATCTCGGAATGTATACTCTTTTGGAATTAAAGCTAAAATATATGCAGGTCAGTTGAGTCTGACCTGCATACGTCCTTGAAGTCATATTTTGTGGCACCTAATAAATAAAGTGTGTTAGATCAGCTGCTTAGGCTGCCATCTTAAATGGGTCTTCATTTCCTCTTTAAAAAAAAACATCATCTTTCATGAGTCTCCTATATAAGAAACATTTTTTAAAGTAATGCTCTAAGTATGAGGTGCTACCAAGGTACTTAATATTACGTCTTTAGTATTACATTTAAAATACAATTTCTCTTTAACAGTAAACTGGGAAACAGTGTGGAGAGCCAATACCAAAAAGAAATTTCGAGTTCACACCAATATGAACAGGAATGTTGGGCTTCTGCGAATCTTCCCAGGAATCACTGCTGCTGCTGTAAGTGACACCACTTAATTTTGGAAGTAGATGAAGTGATTCTCAAATACTTGATTAGTAAGCTGTAGTAGGAAAGCTACATTGGAGTAGTACCAGTGGTTGTTTTTTTTTAGGGAAGGGAAAGTATCTGTCTTCTTCTGATAAACATTTTCTGTAATATCAGAGCATTCAGAGACTATTTTCATACACCATAAACTATTCATAAAAGCTTTTAAAATACCTTTTATCTAAACTGTCTGGGCTTTGGAACTTAAAATTAATTTCTTATAAGGTCTCATAAATAGCTCAAGTGTACTTTTCTACAGAGGTATAGGCTACGATGACTGTGGAAATGCTTTCTTGCTGCATATTAAGGCATATTATTAGATAACTTGCCAAAGAATACATAATATGAAGGGTGGAGGTGACCTACAGCTCAAGCTTCTTTTTCAAGGTTCATTTTATCTCACACTGATGCATGATCCTCAGTATTCATACAGAGTTGAAGATTCAAAGTGGGATTTTGCTGCTCTGAGCCTTTACAAATAGTTTCACGGAGCTATGGTTTTAGGTAGATTTGTCTTTAAATTTTTCTCTATTACCAGTTCCATTAAATTGACGGGTCTTTCATGGCTGTTGCCATCTTAAATTGAATCCAGTAGTTTAAGCAGCACTCCTCAATTATATTACTATTCTTTTTAGGTGAATATGAACAGATGGGAAGGCAGAGGGGTGGTATATTTGCAATAAAACTCCAACTGCATAGTTAGTCTCAGGGGGGCTTACAGCGTATTGCATTTAGCATATGTAATCAGCAGTGAAACATCTAGGTTGTTTAAAATACATCTTTCTAGAAAGAGAAATTTGCAAGGCATTTTCTTACACTGAGGCAGAATAGCTAACAACTAATAGTTGTCCCAGAATGAATTATTACTTTTTTTTTTTTTTTTTTTTTTAAATACCTTCAGTTAAACCAATTATTTTTTGAGTTAAAAAATTCCATGTTTCATTAGAATGTTCTATCCTGAAAGGTGAGAGAGTCTCTTAGGCAGATGTTTGTTTGCAAAACTCTTTGCTGAAGTAACAAATCTGGGCAGGGGTGTGTGTTCTAATCTGAATTAATAATTCTGTATTTATTTTGTAAGTGTAAATCTACCCTTTTGTTCCTCCATGGTGCAACCATATAGCCTGTTAATGGTACTTAAACAATAGCATCCTTTCTCACACTAAGGTCATGACTGGAAAATAGTTTATTTTAAAGCCTATCCCTCCAGGAATTTAAAGGAAACTAAAGAGTGAAATTCTCAATTTCTCAATAACTCTCAAAAGTTATTCTATAATCTGTTACTGTTAATAGGATGTACAGAAGAGCATGAGAAGACTGTAAGACATCAGATCCTTATAACGGGAATAGCCCATTTTTTAAAACTGTGCTGTATGTGAAAATCTTAATGTGACATGAATGCATCCTTTGTCTCAGTTTCCTGTCTTGTTTTTAAACAGGTAAAAGCATTTCTTCAGCCTCCAATTGAGGGCATTGTACTTGAAACATATGGAACTGGCAATGCCCCAAATAACAGAGAAGACTTGCTAGAGGAACTCAAGAAAGCAACTGGACGAAAAGTAGTGATTCTAAACTGCACCCAGTGCTTACGAGGGTCTGTTACAACAGTCTATGCAACAGGGCAGGTGAGGGTTGTGCAATGATTTCAGACTCTACTGCTGTGTAAGGAAACATTTCACTGATACAACTTGATTGTATAAGTCTAGTAATCCCGGTGTATAAAACCAAATTTGTTAAACTGAAGATATTGTTCGTAAAATAACTATACCAGAAAAATCTTAGGCTGGAAGCATTTAAATACATCTGCAAACATAATATTGCTACTCCTAGTCTGAATGGTCTAAATAGTCAGCTAAAATACCAAATCACTGTCTGCTTGCTCCTGTGGTGTGTAGCTCTCCAGGATACCTTGCATTAGATTGTTAGAGTCCCTCCTGAAGGCATTCACTGAGCTAGAATCTAGCTTGTGGATCAGATGATCAAATAGAGTAGTATTTGATAGGCTAGGAGTTACTTAGTTAAAATACAGGAACATGAGGAAAGCCTGCAATTCCAAGCAATATTCCAAATATCATTGTTTTATTTGACTAGAAGTGCAACTGAATTCATAGAGGAACTGGGAGAATAGTAAGTAAGGAAGCATCTGTCTGGCAGAATGGAAATCAGTTGTGTTTAACTCAGCCAGCTTAAAGCAGACTTTGTGTAAATGCTCTTAATATTCGGGACATTTTGTAGTGAGTTTCTTAATTGTGTATTAAGACATGACATCACTAAGACTAATAAGAGCTCAAAGCCATATGAGAGTGCATGTTGCATGTGGTGGTGTGAAGGAAGCTGGTTTAACTGGCCTTTATAAAAAGACCAGCCATTAAACATCCAAGAAGCGCTGCCAGAGGGTGACTCATCCCCCTCTTTTAGACACCTGTTTGTGTTGGGAGCAACCACCTGTCTGGCAGAGCTTCTTAATTGACTGCTCTTGTTGTTGGTTGGTCTTGCCATCGATTGCAAGACAAACGTAGATCCTCTAAATTGGTGCTGAAACCTGCCTATTTTAACATTGGTTTTGACACAGCTTTAGATTGTATTTGTTTCAAGATCATATAGTCTGTTTTTAGCAGAAAGCAAAAGTGATTTTCATGTTTTGTTCACCTATTCAGTATTCTAAGTTGCTGTATTGTGAAATGAGCAGTCATTTGAGTGTTGCTAAAATTTTGCCTAACTTAATGGGGGTGTTTTGAGAAGTATCAACTTCTGCAGAGATCTCATGCTCTGTAGCAAATAAAAATAGGAATACATGGATTATATAAAACAGTTCACACAGAAAGAAAGCAGTTAAGTCAATAAAGACATCCAAGCTTGTATTTGAAAACATGAAAATGAAGCCTAGGTTTTATGTGATCTTCTGCTTCAAATAAATTATTGAAGTATATGGGAGGGAAAAAAAACAACAAACAACTCAGCTCCAGGTAAAAAATTCTCCAAGTGGACAACTCTAAAAATGGCTTTTTGCACTTTAATCTAGACTGTTGTTCTACTCAGGTCACTAGCATTTGTCTTAGTAAACCACTGTAATGCTGTGTTGAAATGTGTTCGCTTCTGGCATCCATCTTTTATGTGGAGTATGTATTATGTTGCTTCAGCATCCACTGATGGAGGCTGTCCTGTTTTCTTGGCATCTTTTGAGATGCCACTGACAGAGCCAAGTCCTGCAAAATTACTTCATTCTTGTTCTTTCATTGCCTTCTCAATTTCATAAGGAAATGCTCAATGGAGGAAGTTTGGATGAATGCTGGAAACTTGCTGTAATGTTAACTAAATATATATATATATTCATTCTTTAAATGAAGTCTTTCACAGGTCTTTGCATGTGGCTAGGCCATTTTTTACTCATTCATGCTAGTCCAGTGGGTGAGCTGAGTCCCTGGTTTCCCTTGAAGTATTTGTTTTAATTAACTGAATGTGTGGCCTCTGAGCCATCTGCATAGCAGAAACTTGTAATTGAGGGGACTTCAGGCATAGGAAGGAAACTAGGAAATCCTTTCCTCCTTCTCTCTCCCAAGCCCACTGAAAAAGCCCTAAGTATTTCTCACCTTCTGTCTCTATATTTTTTTGTGTGTGTGACTTTTAAAAATGTTACTCTGGGGCTCTCAGAGGTGGTTAACATGCCGATTAAGTCGCTGTATTTTGCTAAAAATATTAGTTAAGTTACTACAAGTTTCAAAGCTGAAAATTACATGCAAGGCATTTAAAAGTAAATCAGTGTAAAGAACCTACTAAAAGATGCTTAACTGTGAAGCATCACGTAATAACTAAGATGATGGTCTGTAGTTTAGGGAAGTCTGAATGTTTGCCCAGGTACAATTTATCTGAAGATCTGAAATCTGCTTTGTCTTTGCTCTACACTTACGAAGCTTGCTGACCATAGCAAAGATGCTTCTGCTTTTTACTACCAGAAAGATCAGTTTAAAATATTGAATCATCTCTCTTAGCTTTTCTCGTCAGAACTGGGTAAAGTGCGTATTTAAGTTTTATGTTCTCCATCATATACTACTAGTGCAGTCTGAAAGGATATGAAAGTACTCCTGCTGTGAGCACGCAGTAGTGCTGGAGTTCATCCAAAGTTATGCCCCATAAAAGAATGGTAAATATGTCTGAGTGAGAACAGCCTACTTGGCAATGTTCAAAACGCCACCGGGTTAAAATGGAGTAACTGCAGCTTTTCAGTACAGGTAATCTGGCAGCTCTGCAGATAGCTGGATACAGACCGGTAACCTTTCCGTTTGAGCACGGCGAGTGACCGTGGCAAGTGTTTGGTTGAATTCTTCCATGTTCCTGCATGAAGAGGAATTTTAAGTACAAGTCAGCTTTATTCATCTGGCTCTAGTATTTGCCCAGTATTTGATGGCTAAAATTACAGAAATCACAGGTGGGAGTACAAATAGTGGAGGCACAGCTGCATACTGTATTCTGTGTTGCTACATATCACTCATGTATGTTTTTTGTACACACAAGTATTTTTGAATGCTATGCTAACTGGAGTCATCATTTCTTTTTATTCAGACTCTCGCTGATGTTGGAGTAATTCCTGGAGGTGATATGACACCAGAGGCAGCCTTAACTAAACTGTCATACACACTTAGCAAGCATAAGCTTAGCTGGGAGGAGAAGAGACAGGTAAATATGTCAGTGTGACCTTGAAAGCCTTTAACTTTCTCATCTGCTGTGCTAACTTCTGCTCAGCTGAATGCCTTGAGCTTCTTCCTTGCATTTAAAAGCAATTGGTTCCAGAGCCATAAAGTGAATGTCACATGCTTGTTTGTTTTTTTCCTTATGGAAAATAGTGTTAGGCAAATAAACATACATAGATTGGGAAAGAAAGGAATTCTCTGCATAAATCAATTGAAGACCATAACCAAGCCACAAAAATGCAGTAGTCAACCCTGGGCATTTCCGTAATAAAAGCCCATATGTGGAAATCCATAAGGGAGACAGAATCCTAACCCTACTGATGTCAGCAAAGATCTTGTCATTGATCTTAGTCTGGTAAAGATCCAGGACTCATTCACAGAAAGCTAATTCTGAAAATATATGGTACCTGCAGCCTCCTCCTTTACACCACTACTTGTGTCAGTGTGAGAGAGATATTTTATAAATGCATCAAAAATAGAGGATTATTTTAAGAACCAATTGTAACTGATTTTAAAATCTTAATCCCTTTAACATTGTTCTTTCTGTTTATCGGTGTTTAATAAAGCCATTTTCCCCTAAATTGATACAGTTCCTTTATACAAAGAGCATACAACTTTGAATTAGATAGAAGGACAGCAGTCTGCAGGAATGCATGTGTTTCTGTGTTTGTATGCAGTGAAATCATAACTCTGACACTTTGGGAGATGACATCACGATGAGTCACTCTCTAGACTTAAGCACTGCGTGCACATGTGTATCTTATGATGGTGTTTTGTTTTATTAAAATTGAGACAAATTTGATCTTAATTTCATGCTCAATAGCTTCCAACCAGTAGGAGCTCTGAGACTAACATGTTAGGATACCTGTGATCCTAAGTGGGTTGACTGGAAGTACCACTTACTGTGGTTACAAACAGTTTCAGACTCTGTGCTTTCAGTTGTTTGCTAAAGCCTTTGCTCTGAAAAATGAGAGGAGGAGGGGCTATGTGTTTTTTTTGTGAGGATGGCAAGAACATATTCTGTGCAAGAACATGCTTAACAGGCAGCGTAATGTTGTGAGTTGTGGTATTGCATGTGTTTGTGTATATATACTTTAGAAACCCGGGCTCTTTACTGGTGCCCCCTTGGTACACTCACTGACCCTGGAATATACATATACTAGCCTCTTTTTTAACACAGACTTTAATCTGCTTGCACAGAGGATCATTTGACCTGTGACTGGAGAAACTTTCCGGCTGGCTTCCTGCCTAGTGTATGGGTTAAAACTAAATTTGAGATTCAGTTTGCCAAGGTGAGGTAGCTGAATTACTCAAATGAGGACTTGGTGACATTATATTTTATGTACCACTGGCACAAGGTATACCTGTATCTTCACACGCTGTCCTTTGTAATGTGTTACACAGTGTTGTGAGGTAGTGCTGGCAGCTCCTTTATATGGCTTAAAAAACAAAATAACTTTTACAATTTCTTGAAGTTAAGCAGGATTGATTTCCTCATTTGACTCACACTGCAGACCCACCAACCGTTGTGTTGGCGCAACTAAGGGAGCAGCATGCGACGTTGCTCGGGCAGGAATGAGTGGTAGAGACCAGGAGAAGAAGAAAGCCTGGAAATATGTTGTCTGTGGCAATATCTTCAGCTAAGCATATCACCAAACAATAGTCTCCCAAGAGACAGAAGCTCTCCTGAAGCTGGCGTGGTTATTTTAGGATTCTCTTTCAATACGGAGAAGCAAGGAATTTGCCCCCAGACACATGCAAATGGCTGCAGAGCTGGTAGGACTGAGTAAGGCACACAGGGTTTCTGCATTGGGCTCATTTAGCACAGGTGCCAATTGCTAAGGTTACCTGTGCAAAGCGATGATCTCAACCTGTCAAACTCTAAAAGCAGTTGGTATCCTCTGAGTGAGTTACACGTATGTGATGGGACTCTTCCAGCAGACAGCTATAGTGTTGTCAGCGCTTGAGAGTTTTTTTTTTTTTTTTTTTAAATAAAGGGCATGCCTAGACATAAGTAAACCTCGGGCATTCCTCCTTCCAACATCACATCTGTTTCGTGCAAACTTTCACAATCCTGCTTTCTAAAATTCTAATTGAAATAACTGTGCTTTATACCTGCATCAGCAACCTGTAATGAAAGAGTGCCAGTATGTAAAATTGTCAAAACTGAGGAAACCAGTTGCTTTTTCTTAACGAATGGCTTCTTTCTCTGTTCTCCGGATTTCACATAACCCATCTTTTAGAGTATTTTAATTTATTACTGTGTTCAAGCAATTTCTGCACATTAATTAGCTGTCCTTTTTTTTTTTTTTTTTCCCTTTTTTTTTTTCTGGTTGTATTGGATGAACCCACCCTGCAAACTGTTACACACCTGCTTTAATATCAAATAATTAGTACTACAGTAAACCCTCTGCTTTTAAAACAGGCTCTATGGCCAAATTTTAACAAAATCAGAGCTAATGGAGCTATTTGAAAATCAGTTGAAATAGATGACTGTCCACAGGCAGCACTGGGCTCTTTGAGACCTAAATAAACAGTCTGTGTTGGAGTACTGAGTTTTGGAAATGCTGGCAAAGGCAGCATTTCCAAATATTCTGTTCTTCAGCCTTACTCTGCTAATTACTCGCTATCTTTCTGTTTTTAAGTAGTCTGCCCCACTAGGGCAGACAAACTTACCCCACTAGGGAAGTTTGTCTGCATACTCTAAAAATTGGAGGAGTTTTGTTATGTGCTTATTTTGGTTTCATTGCTTTAGAAGAAAGTTTTATTTCCCCGTCCCTTTTTCTTCCTTTTGTCTTTTTATACTTGCTGTCTTCATGGCACAGTAACTATTTCTTTAATCTTTTGTCTGCGTTCAATTAGTTTCCATAATTCCTCCGAACAATTTTCTAACTCGATCCTAAGATTTTTTTATTAGACTGCTACCATATTTTTCCTCTGCTAACAAAGGATTTGATTGCTTGCTTTTCAGATGCTGAGTGAGAATCTAAGAGGAGAAATGACTGTTGTACCCACAGGAGCCAAGATCTCTCTGAGAGATAGCAAGTTTATTCAAGCGATTGCCAGATCTCTAAGTATCAGCTGCAAGGAGGTATATACTTAAATATTTAAAACCAAACTCATGTAAATGCTAAATTCAGTTAAATGAACCTAGCTTAAAAACGAGCAACAAAGCTGAAAGAAAATTGAAACATTAGACCTTTTTTATTCTTATTTTTTTTTAGTACTGAGCGTCCCAGCTAGGCAATTGGGGTAGAAAGAAAGGACACAATGACAAGCATAGCATTAAAATGTTTTTAATTAAAAACATATTATCTTTTTTTTTTTTTTTCTTTGTAGACCCATCTTGAGTTTATTTTCTTGGCTGGCTGGCTACAATAGCAAGCCTCAGACAGTTGCTGTAATTCAGGGTATCAGTGATATGAAAAAGTGCTGTGTGTTTTTGTGGTCAAATGTATTGACAGTTTGTAGCAAGCCAAATAATAAGGGGTGAAACAGCTTAATTGTATGTGCAGACATAGAAGGATGATACTAGGGAAGCATTACACGAAGATAATTTGTGCTTTTTAATATTAGTCTCTCCCAGATGGAAAATCAGAAGCTATCGTACTGGTTTTTAAGATAAAAGCATTTGCCTTTCTCTTGCCTCAGTGTCAGGGAAGATGGGATTTTTAGTAGCTGTATGAATACTGAATTCATGGTTCTTTAGTATAAGAACTGTGAGGTTATTTAGTGGGTCTGTGGGGCTTGGCAGTAGAGGTTTGGAAGTACAGGTTAAACAAATATTTGGGGATTCGCATGAATAAAGTTGTTGCAGTCTTGAGGATAATGGACGATAGAATCTTCTCCAACTCCTACCAGCCTTGTTTCTCGTCCTGTAGTGATGTATAACTCTGGCGCTGCAGAGATGGTAATTAGTATGTGCACTTAACTGGTATTAATACCAGGTAATTGTAGTGTTGCTAGGGAGGAAGATAAATCTTTGTGGATGGGAGACCTACAAAATGTAAAATAAGCATGAGACTTCTTTCCTTCCAAGAATTAATGCTACCAGTTTTAAATATCCAAATGAGTAATTTGGAAACTTCACCTGGAAGTGCAAAGGCAGTGTTGTTATAACTTGGACATCAATTATATTAGAGGCAAGGCTGATTTTAAATGTTTACTTTTATTTGTTTCTCAGGAGTTAGAAGCTGTAAGAGATGCATTAATTCCACTTCTGGCTTGTGCTGCAGCGAAACTGGGTGACATAGATGCAATAAGAGCCATAGCAGAAATGGTAATGTAAAATTAACTGTTTGTACAAAACTTTAATTTTTAAATATAGCTGTAAGTGATACGAGGAAGCTGGGAAGCAACTATGTAAGTCAAGGTACTTTGACTAATAGAATTGGTTTCTAGGCATCTCAGTCTCTGCCTTTCAAAACTGGTATGTTCTTTCCCCTATCTGGTTCTCAGCTGTTTACATTTTCTTTTGAACTGTGAAAATATGGGTGGATTAATATGCAAGTTCTTATCTGCTAACTTTGGAACACTTTAAAATGGTTTATGCTGCTTTCTTTCATTTAACTTTCTTTATGCATATTCATAGTATCCAACTTTTGAATGTAAATTTGTCATGATTAAAAAAAAAAAAAGAATTTGAAAATTATATTTAAGTGAAACATAGTGCAGTGCTAAATCAGGATTTTGGCTCTCCTGATAGCTCTAGCTTGGCTTATACCTGAAAAAAGAAATAGTTATTTCCCTGTATCATCTTCTACACCTCTTTGTTTTGTCTTTTCCTAGCTTTAACTCTACTCTTGAGGCTTTGATAATAGGTCTAGAAAAAGGATAGACGTATCTTGAAAATAACAATAAACTAAGACAAGTAAAATTAGCAGATTCTAGGCACAAAGCTGCTGTATGGTGTACTGCAGTAAAGAGCCTATCTGAAGGGGCTGTAATGGGATAATATTTGGGGGGGGGAGAACATATGGAAGGCAAAATAAATATCTGTATTGGTGGTAAAATCAACACTGGAAGCTTGACAAGCTTAATATTTTGGTGGGACAACAACTTGTGGTTTGTTGTACCAATGATCAAATGTGCAGCCAGTATCTTTTTAGCATGTGAAAGATCTGTCCTTTTTTAGGGTGGAAACTTGAGCTGTGAAGACTACGATGGTCGAACTCCACTTCATATTGCAGCCTCTGAAGGCCATTTGTCATTAGTTGAGTATCTGTTGACATCTGGTGCAACTGTTTATGCTAGAGACAGATATGGATCTACCCCACTGATGAATGCAATCAAGTTCAGGTAAGAAAATAATTTATTTACCACTTCATGTAAAGTTTACAAACCTTATATCAGTTTTGATTTAAAGTCCACCCCTGTTTTTTGGTATTGTTTTATCTCGGCAGTCATATGTAAATGACAGAAGTTAAAGTAACACAAAACAGCTCTGTTTCAAAGGATGTGACTAGCCTAAATTAAAAGTGTTTTTGAAATAACATGAAATGAAAGCAAAAAACTTTGTACGCATGCAAAAATTTAGCATAAGGTAACTTATTGCTGCCTTCCCGCCAAGTCTTTGTCCATAATTCCAGGACTCCACTCTTTGTTATGAGGCTTCCTTATAAAACAGAGCCAAACTGAATACTCATTTTGACTGTTAGAAATGCAAGTGTAGGATCCAGGGCTGTCTGTTTTCTTTCTGCCCTCCCCTTTCCCATCAAGGGGAAACCAGACTGTTTCAATTGGCAGAAAATATACTGGTCGGTTGACATGTCTTAATCTTTCCCTTCCACCTATGCTTGCCTGACTCTCTTGTTGGGTGACTGCTTTTTTGATTTTTCTCTTCCACCCACTCATAATTATATGGGATGGCTGTGTGGCTCTGCCTGTTTTGTGGATTTCCTCTTCCTGTTGTTCTGAATGTCAACAACTCTTGAATGGTAGTCGTGGACATGCAATTTATTGGTCTTTTCCATGTTGTGTAGTCTTAAGGAATGGTCATGGCACAGAATATGAAAGTTATCAGTTAACAAAAGTTTAATTTTAAAACAGTTTATATAGCCTGGGGATTCGTAGAGCCATTGGTCTTCCAACATGTTAGAAGCTGCATGCTCTAGTCTCTCCTTGTTCCTTTGATCCACTTTCAGCTCCTTATCTCACGTTCAGTCTGTGTGATGGCAGGAGAGAAGGTTTTTTCCATAAAGGAGCTTGGAAAGGTAGAATTATAATGGTCTTCATGGGTGTCTGTCCCCAGATATTTCTTCAGCTTTCTAAAGCTGACAAGTTCACCTGGTCTTTCAGGCTGGAGTTTGATACCTGGGAGGTCTGACAAGCCCGTTTTTGCATTGGCTGCAAAAATATATTTTTTTTTCCTGTCTCAAACACCAAATGTAGAAAATTCAACAGGTCCTATTAACTTGAGATTTGAAGTTCTGTCTGGCCAAACTGTGCTATCGCCATACCTCCTGCATGGTCCCCTATGGCTGTGCAGTTGTTGCTTTATCTTAAGAGCATATAAGCCCTTCAGTGGCAAACCCTGAAAGTCTTAAAGCAAAAACAAGCCCAACAGCAAATCAAACAAATAACCTCATAGCTGAATAGAGGTGGCTCTAGTCCAATGTGAGAAAATGCTAAAGCATTAGATACCATTAGATGTTCCTGCAAATCAAGCACCTACTCTTTTTTTTTACCGCACCCAACTACTGCCTGAGGAATTTCACATGAGCTTGTTGTTTGGATTCCTCAGCATTGCCACTCCTATATTAGACTCCTACTATAACTCTTAAGCTCTTTAAAACTGCACGCACATTTTGATATGGGGAATTGTAAAAGGAAACTGCACCATAACCATTTTCAGTTTCTCTTTTTGTTTCTACTGTCGGAATGAGAGGAAGGGTTGACTTAGAACTCATCTCATAAATTTGAATTTATGATCTGCTGTGTACTCACACTACATTTTCACCCTGATAAGCACACAAAGGAGGTTGGTAAAGATTAGACAGCTTTATATGTGTGTAATTAGATACCCACTAAAAGATTTAAGGTACAGAAATACTTAAATTTTGTTTATTAAACAGTTGCGTGCTGAAAGTGAAGAGATTATCCTGATGCAATGTACTGTATGGCAGAGGAGGAAGGGAGGGAAACTGACCTTAACGAGAAGTCAATGTTTTAAATTGTTTCATATTGTGACTTTCTCAATTTTACTGAATATTGCATCAGGTTAATCCCATTTTCTGAGAATTTATATTTGTTTAATTGGAATATAATTGCAGTACAGAATCTACTCATCTTAAACATAGTTTCTTTCAATTTTCCATGTGACATTGCTCAGTGGTTTGCCTCTTAACCTAGCATGCAAATTTGTATAACGATGACTGATTTCTGTTTTCCGTTTAATAATTTGTAAAGACGATCAGGAGTTACGTCTTCTTAAAAGCTTCTTAACATAGCACTGTCACTTACAGACTAGCAACTTGATCTATACCAAAGGCAATCTCTTAATATTTTTGACTCTAAGTGACTCTTTATTTCTTTAGATTGTAAAATGTGGAATCCCTTTCTAAATAAGAAATAAAGTACATTTCCGCTTTTTCCTTTGTAACTATGCAATTTGCGTGTAGTCTCATTCACTTTATGCATGAAGTTAAACAGACCACTGTTAATTTAGGCCAGTTGCTTGACATATCAAAATTAGTAGCATTCCTTTAACTTCTTAGAGTACCCTCAAGGGATAATTCATTTTCAAAACAATAGAATAATATTTTTTTAATAACAGAAACTCTTCTAAGCAGGTAAATGTCTTGAATAAAAATTGTGTATATTTTATGTAGTAAAAGCACTTCCATTTACTTACAGTACAGTGGTAAAAGGTTGAAAAAGGGGAGTTGCTGGTGTACTGCTGTGAGAACATCAGATTAGAGGTAGTAAAATTACCTCCCACATAAATAAGAATTTAAATACTTGATATTTTGCAAGGTTACATTTACATTACTTCAGGAAATATAAGACAGAGTGAAAATCTAAACATTAACAATTCCAGAAGTACGCTGAAGTTTGTCCTTACATTATTTGAGCGTACAGTTCCTACTGATACCGTGCAGAAAAGTGAACAAGTGAAACTAAGCTCATCCTGCCATAACCCTTGCAGTTGCTAGGGAAGCAAGCATTAAGAAGAATGAAGCCCGTCAAGTTTGGATATACATTACACCTGCATTTCTTTAAAGAGAGTTGGTGGAAGGTGTACACCCTAAGGCCCCAATCCTACAGACTCTTACATGTGTGCTCATTTCACATGTGTGATTCATCCCTTTTGAAGTTGATTCACTTTTCTAAGTGTCTGCCAAGTCAAGGCCTCAGATGATATGTACTGTACAGCACCACGGTCATTGTAAATCCAGAGCGCTTGTGAGATGGCAGAAGTTCTGGTGTCTTTGTCTGGAACTCAAGTTTGAGCCATAGGAATGGATATTTGAAGACCGCACTAAAATGTTTATTTTGTTCTTGAGCCATTAAAATATTAGTTTACATTTTTCTTTGTTTTCTCCAATGTTATCAGTAGTACAGTCACAGGAGGGGAAGACACTAGAAACACTTTTTTCTCTTTTTCTGTCCTTCATAGAGCAAATCAAGTCAGTAGTAAGGCTAACTTTTAAGTAACATATGCAAAATAGCATTGTTTCTATAGGCTATGTCCAACCAAGAGCCATGGTTAGGTAACAGAAGGAGCTAAGAAAAGGGAAGAGTTGGGAATAGTTTGCAGGTGACATGTGTCCTTGTGACTTTGCTTATCAGATGAGGCTAGACTGGACAAGCAGCTGTGCACCCCAGGTTAACGTGGTGACATGGGCCTCTCCTCAGACCGTGAGCTCTGATTATTCAGCAGTTGCTCTGCTGTTGGGTCTGTGTCGTCATGGTAGAAAGGGAATTGCATTTGAACTGTTCCCAAGAAGTTTATGTCTCATGACGTCAGCTGAACTACAGATCAGCTAAACTGGTCCATCTGAGGCTTTGGTAAAGCCATAGTGGAGCAGCACCTGAAGAAACAACATCTGAAGACAAATCTCTCATGTGCATAAGACATATGAGAAAATTCACTGCCAGCCTCTCAAAATATGAATAATGCTCTTGTGGGTAGGAGTAAGACAGAAGTGGTACTCTGGACAGGGCTTAATTTTTTTGTGAACGATTCTGCTTGGATACCATTTCGATACCATTTGGATGAAAGTAGAAATGAGCTGTTGTGCAGCTTACCTCCTGCATAGTTTTCACACTGAGTGATGGGAATGTGAGAGGTGGTCGGCTTGCTTTCTTGGACAGATCTGCTCTTCCTAGTCACAGTACTAAATTTAACATTTTTAAGTTCCCATTACTATTTGTCTCTATTAATTCTTTCCCTTAAACAAGATGTCTTTTACCCTCCCCTTAACCAGCAGTGATATACAACACTTCCTCTTCTTCCCACCATACCAAGAAGCACTATTTTAAATGATTCCCAGTCCTCGAGACATTATACTTCTATTTATAAATGTTGTGTTGTAAGCATTTATTATAAACAGGTATTTTCAGTCCTTAAAGATTTATTTTACTTTAAACCACTTCTTTTCTAATTTAAATTTGCAAAAATGCCTCCAGATCTGCTTGTATCATAAACTTACAGGGTGCCATTCAGAGCAGTAGTGGCTGTGGAGCACAGGGGGACATGAAGTGCACTCTGGATGTTCTCTTCCTGCCAGTGAGGAGTAAATGGTTAGAATAATGGAAAAGTAATTCCTGACTCTTTGCTGGAACTGAGGGAAGATACCTCTAAACATTACCTATCTTGCTATAGGACAGGACAAAAAGATAAAAGGGAGCATAGCTTTTATTTTAAGAAGCACTACTTTCATGCTGAGATATAAGGTGGGAAATGAGGAATAATCTGTGGTAGTCATTGGAGAGTAAGCAGATGCTATCCATGCTCAGTTCTGAACTTTAATCTATTTTAGTCAGATTCATTTTCAGCTAATTATTGTTCTAAAAAATTCATGTATGTAGAATTCATTCTCCACTGCAGACTGAAAAATAGAATGCAGTGCCATTATTTGCTTTCTCAAGGAGATACTTGTGGATGACTAGACACATTGCAAGGGACCCTCCTGAGAAAATATTTTAGATAACTGAACAAACTTGCAGCATGTGCCGTTCCAGCAATGCTTTGGCATGAAACAAAGATACATTTATTTATTTATTGCTGTCAATTGAAATGAAGTATGTTTAAAAAAATATGTCTGGTAGAGTAGATAACCTATGTTTGGAAAAGCAAAATGATTATTACAGCATCTGTACAGTTTGGGGTTTTAATTTGTAAAGTAAGATCTTACATTAGACATACAAGCTTACATAGGCTTAATCTGGATAACTTTAAAGTAACTTCTAGTTCAAGATGCAGTTTCCTAAAGAGAAGCAATGGGATTAGATAAGTAGTTTAGTTCAGTTCTAAAATGAAAAGAAAATGCAAGTGATGAAGCTGAACATGTAGGTGAGATTATTTTTTTTATTTTTTATTTTTTGAATTAATACAGATGAGTCTTTAGGTGGTTCCTTGTGAAGCTCCGATTATTCATTTTAATCCTAATTTAATCCTAAAGCCTAATTCTTCATTTTGAAGTGTTACGGTATGGTAACGTAATTGAAAGAGGAAATGTGAAACTACTCCTGATCTACTGATGTCATCATGCTCTTTCTGGGGAAAAAAAAATACACTTTTGAATCTGTGAACTAGATACTTGTTTAGCAGAGGAGCAGACTGTCAAGTCCTTTTAGAACCTAGTTCTAAACCTTTCACTAGGTCCCTTGTGAAAAATGTATTTTGAAAATAGTTTTGTCTGTCATGTTATTTTCTATCCAAAGCGTGTAAGAAATAGAAGTTGGCTAGTCATGCATAGTTATCTGTTTGTCCATTTATCTCAAAGGAAAGGAAAGAAGGCAGGCATCCTAAAGACTACAGGTCAAAACATCTAACAAAGTTAGTGGGAGAAAGGGGCTAGAGAAAAACATGCTTCTGCGGGAGGTTTGTAAGATGCTTTCCACAATTCTGAAGCCATAAAAACACGATTAGCTTACACAGTAACCTAAAGATACATTGCTTTCTTGCAAGACTTAGAGGTCATTTAAAACAGTAATATAGCTGGGTATTGTATTTTGTAAAATACAGGAATGGTGTTACTGAATGAATAATTTCACTGTTTTTTGGGGTTTCAATCACCAGTATTTCAAGTGTTAGATTAAGCTGGTGCTAAATTAATAATAATAATAATAATAATTTTGAATAGAAGGGGGTACATCCCTTTCCATTTTAGAGCTGAACTTAGCACTTCTGTGAACTCAGTATGTGAGTGGTTTTTGCAAGTGACAGCAAATCTGCTTACTACATCTATCACCTTGGAGAAGACTCATTGTTTCTGTGGTGGTGGCAAATACCACATGAGAACTTTCACTGGCTGTTTGTGTACATGAGTAACATTGGATTTAAGGGAGAAAAAAAAAAAAGCAAACAAAAACATCCATGTCAAGATAGTTCTCTTTGTTTTCTATTTCTTTCATAAAGGCACACACAAGTGATCAATTTATTACGAGAAACGGGAGCGCACCTTTCAAAACATGACTTGGAGAACACCGGAGCAATACTCTGCAGGTAAATGTGATACATGGTAAGGTGGGGCCCTAAAATTGAGTTGAAGGGTAATGATTTTCCAGAAGAGACTCTCAGAATGGAAAACAGTGTGGAAATAACTTCCAAGGAATAGCTGGGTCCCTGGCACATGACATGCGAGTCTTTCTGTGCTAGACTAACAATGAGGAAATGAGTGAAATGATAAAATTAAGCATCAACTCTGTGCCACAGCACCAATAACTCAAGAGGGCTCCAAAGTAAGTTAATATTGTGGGAATAAGTGAACTAGAAGAAAACACGCTCTGTTTTTTCCAATCACTTTCACTGAGGAAGGGTAAAGAGGAAATAGAACAAGGTCTGTTTTGATTTGAGAATAAAGCTGCACATAGTGCATAATTTTTATTTTATGAAAATCCTCTTTTCGCTTATATGGGAACATTTTCTACTCTAGCGCCTTTCTCAAAAATATGTAAATCAAATACACAAATAGGCTTAACCCCAAAACTGTTGAAAAAATGCTCACCATCTCTATAGTTAATTGTAAGAGGATATTATCTTTTATTAATGTGTTTTTCCATACAGCCATACAGCTACATTTAACAGATAAGATGTTTTAATGATAAGGAAAATAGGTGCCTGATTTTGTGTTTTTCTTAATGGTCCTGAATGATGGGATACTCTGAAAATTGTGAGAAATTTGTAGTAATATCCTAAAATTAGTGGTTGTTTTTGCTTCATTTCTTCTTTTCCTCTCAAATACAAACAACAACAAAAAATCCCTGAATCCCAGCCTCTATTTCAGGAGTTGTCAGGAAACCATGACAACATTACAGGGGCCAGCCAGTGCCGCAGATTGTTCTCAAAACTGTAAGGTCTCGGTAAAGCTGATGTGCATTCTGTATAGGAACTGGACTCTGTCCCTTCAGTAATTCTGAAACAGAGCGATACTAGCTGGAGTGTTTCAGATGCCATAATATGCTCAGAGGAGACTGGATAATACCATTCAGCTAAAATATGTGCTTCCCAGGGCACTGCAGGTAATAGGACAAAACTAAACCTTTAGTTTGCATTGTTTCCATCTGTCAAGAAGATGAGAGGAGTGGCTTCGAGAATTACATTCCTCTGCAAATAAATTGGCCCCTCACTTAGCCATCGTGCCCTGTGCAGAACCTGTTTGGCTGGCTGACAGTGGGGTGTCCGACAAGAGAGCACGGGGGCTTTAAACAAAAAGTGCTTCTGATGCAGTTTGTTACAGCATTTGAGGGACTGTCATACACTCTGTGTCTGTATGGCACGATTTCGTGTTGTTCAAAGCTATTGTTCTGATAATAAACATTTGAGGTTTTGGAATATTTTAAACTTGTATTAATGATAATAATTTTAATGCAAAAACAGCGTTCATCTTCCAAACAGAAGGGTGGAGTACATGCATGTACAGAAGCTTTAATGAAGACTTGGCATGGCGCTGTGTATTTGGGGTGAGAGGGGAACAGTCTCCCACATAGGTGCACAGCAGGAACCAGGGCCATGGCCCTTTCCTGGTCACCTTAGGAGCTTGAGAAGCAGCTGCTTCAAATATATGTGTGTTTGGCTATACGAAGTACACTTACAGAGTGTGAAGGAAATACAGCTGCATTTGGCTTCGCTATGGAGATCAGGAGTTGGAGAAAATGTTTCATGGTGTTATTGAGTATAATCAACTTAGTGAATAGCAGGTATCTTCTATTTATGGTTGTATCTAAATTTTCTAGCAGGCTGCATCATTGTTTGTTCTCTGGGCCACAGTCCCCAGAGAATACTTTTTTAACTTCATCAGTGAATTCTTGCTGCAAATTTGAGGATAATTCTGCATATTTGGGTTGCTCTAATATCACGGAAATAGACCACTTCATGTTTTTGACCACTAGTCAAAATTACTACTAGGCATTTAATTTTCAGTGCAATAGTCCTTGTTTGTTGCTTACAGTGATGCTAGCTGAATTGCCCTGGGTATGTAGGTTGGTAGTATTTCTAAACATTCCTGTCTTTGTCCAGAATGGTTTCTACTTTGCACGTGGCTGAAGGGTGAGATTCTGTTTGGCAAATGCAGTGTTTTCCTGTCCAGTGCTTGAGATACTTATAACTCACTTGCTCAGCATTTTGTTTGTTCCATAATTCTGGGACATTTCACTTTCAACATCAAGAGACTTTTCTCTGAGTTCAGAAGTGGCTGCTAAGCAATTTCTTCCCCACTTTACTAATGCTTATACTTCTTTACTAACACTTACTTTTTCCTGCAGTTTCCTTGAGGGCTTCCCACTGAGCTTCCTCTTAGACTGCCCTTGCTTCCTCTGTTTTCTCTTGGCTTCTGAGGGGCCTTTTTTGTAATAGCATTTTTCATTAATGATTTATTGACCCTTTTCTTCACGATAGCAGACTGATCCACAGTTTGACCTCACTAAAAGCCCACTGCCACATCCCTGTCCCCTGCAGCCCCAGCTGTGGGTCTGTGGTCCTGCCTTAGGACTGGTAGGGTTGCATGGAAGAATACGAAGACCATTTGCTTTCCCTTTTCCTGCCCAACCTCTGGGACTGCTGTGAGCAAAAGCCACTCTCTGACTTTCTCCTCAGGCTGCTGCAATTAGAGGCTTCCACTCCCCTGAAAAAATTTTTTCAGGTGCTTAAGAGATTTAATCAACAGCAGAAGTGATTTCAGCCTAGCAGAGAACTGAGTGTTGCAGACTTGCTTTCAGGCTTTCTTCTATAGGCGTACCTGACGGACTGCCCCTTGCATCTTCCTTCCTCCCCTGATCTCCATCAGGTCTGCCTCGCTCGTCTGTCATACACAGAGCCTGCCACCGTCCTCTGGCCTTGCTGCCAGAAACACGCCGTTCCTCCACGGCGAGCAGTGTTTAAGGCAGCAAATGGTGAACTTCGTAAGTCTGGGGGCGCTTTCCTTTTCATAATGAGATGCAGGCTCACTTGATGATTATCAGGGTAGTTCTGCTCAAACAATCGACTCGTACAGAGCAAGGAGTTGTGCGCAGTTCTGAAGCCTGACGTGCTCATACGTTGAGAAAACTCAACGTAGCCCTTGCAGCCGTGCTGTCAGCTCAGCTAGACTCCAGCTCTACAGGTTTGGTATGGACAGGCATGCTTTTGTGTATGTGCAGGCTGTCATAACTTCTGATAGCAAATATAGCTGTGCGTACTTGTGAAGGGGTCTTAGAGGTTTTAAATAAGGCACACCGATTGCTAGCACATCAGCCTGTGCTCTCACTTCTTCAGCTGCATCAGGATGTAGCCACTGCCCTCCCCCCAACTCATTTCATGAGATAAATATTGTGTTGTGAAATATGAAACTGCAAGACTTTTTTTCCCCTTTGGTCATAGTCACACCCACTATGTGAAACTGGCCTGTTGTAAGTACTTATAGCACAGCCCTATTAATTTAAGGAACTGATTCATCAAGCTGTGTTGCTTGCTCAGCTATTCAAAGCTGTTGTAATAGTGTTCCTTTACTCACCTCTCTATCCTGGCAGCCATGTTGAGACTGTTCCTGTTCAGCATTTGCTCGCTGAGCTTCCTGACAGTACACAGGTGTACCATGAAATGGAATGAGAGACTTAAAACCGCTTTAATTGCTCTTTTTTTTTCCAGTCTTGCAGCTAAAGGTGAAGTGGATGGGTTGAATGCCTGGTACCTAGCTGGTGCAGACCTGACGCAAACTGGCTATGATGGCAAAAATCCCCAACAAGTAGTAAGTGTACATATGGCTGTACTCCATATGGTGCTCCAACTTTGTGGGTAGTAATGCACGCTGTCAGATAATATTAGTTTGGGAAAAGTAAATGCTGCTTTGGAGACTGTAAACCAGATTCGAGCATGTTGCGAACTCAAGTCTGGTGCTGTTCTGAAGTAATAAATCATTGGAGCCAGAACTTTCTCATCTATGTCAGAGGAATTAAAATTTAAATTGGATTTTAATTATATTGTGGTAACATATTCTTACTTCCCACAAGTAAGTATTTGCATGTCCTGGTGCACAGGATGGCGGGATTTATTCATGTTTCTATTCACAGGCAGAGGCTATGGGGTGTAAGGAGGTTCTTGAGTTCTTCAGACAGCTTCCGTAAAAGAAGGTAAGATCGAGGTTTCAGATGCCAGATTTCTGAAATGTAAGGGTCAGCACATACATGTGTGAAGGGGGCTACACATATGAAGAGGGACTTTGTATTTAAGCCCTTGCTCACTGTATGGCATCTAGGTTCAGCTGCTGTCCCTGCCTTAGTTTGTCGAATGGGACTAATGTTTATTCCTCTTTTGGCCTGAAACTAGAAGTGATTTTAATGGTGCATTCTGTTCTGAACTTGGTTGGGTATCCAAACACTAATCAATCCATTGAGGGCAGTGATGTCTTGTTTTGTTGGCCTTTTGCAATAAATTGTTCCTCTGTCTTGCCTGGGTTAGAGAGGAAGTGCCTTTTCTTGGGCACTTTACCAGGCCTGTCTTTTAGGGTGCCAGGCCTGTTTTTTAGGGTGCCATGCCCACAGCAGCGCTGTGGTGTGACTGCAGCCGTCGGTTGCACAGCCTCCCACTCAGGAGGCACTGCTTGGCACCTACAGCATTTGCAAGAGTGCTCTCCCTCTAGCTTTTTCACTGAGCACCTTGTACCAGCCCACCGTCTGCCTGGTGTAACGTAGACAACCACCACCAGAAACAGGGCACAGGTTCTAAGTAGGCACAAGTAGCTGGGCTGCACGCACAGGGTGCAGAGGGCTCCCTTTCCACGCAGAGCTCTGCCCAGGGCACGCTCCCTCCCTGAGCACAGGACTGGGCAGTGCCGTGGCCTCGCTCTTACTCAGACCTTACATCCAGCTGCCTGCTTGTCTCCAACTCCCGGTGAGAGTCTCCTTTGTGCTGCTAATGCCCAAGGTGTGTTTCCCTAGCTGTGTGCGTATGACAGGGGTGTGAGTCTCGTGTTCAAAGCATCAGAGCTGACAAGTCTCTCCACAGTAAACTTGTCTGGGCGTTTGACCTTCTCCAGCGCTGTGCTGTAACTGGAGACATGTAAATCACTTGCCTTTCATTTCTCAGCGCTCCTTTCTGATGCTATACATTGTTGATTTAGATATCTCTCCTACAATATATTGGCAAGTCTAATACCAGTTTAAATATTGGGAGGAGATGATGTCCTTTATTTAACAAAATTAACACAAAATTGAGTTAAAGGTTTGGCTGCAGGCATGGCTGCATTGTCTCTTCCCTGTCCCATTTGATCAAATAAGTGAATTCATGTATATAGATGCGAAGTTGCATGGGAAACAATTATGTTTTTTTCCATCACTGTATGGTGGTCTAAAGGAGAACATAGGATAGAATCAGGCATTTTCCCTTTCCTGTAAAGGTTTGAGGTGTGCTTGTTTCTAAGCTGATATGGCAGGATTAGATATAATCACACTCTCAAGCTCTTAAATGGAAGCTTTCCAGCGTCCAGGATGAGGACACTAAAAATACTTTCACAATATGGGTTATGTTGCAAAGAGATTTCAGTTTTCAGTGAAATATGTCTGCAAAAGTCACTTTTCTTGTGCAGATGGGGAGTGAATGTGTTAAATCTTCAACTCCTACTTGGATCATCTCAGTTCCTTTGGACTGAGCCACCAGTAGTGTAGGCAGTCTGAAGGAAGTCTTCAGTACTGCATGAGAACTTGTTTGACAGGCTACAAGGTAACCTCGTCCCAGGGAGGTTTTGGATACTGCCTAGTATTAAACATCCATTTTCTCTTTATCCATAGGCTGCAGAAGATGGTCACTCCTCTTCAGAAATACCAGCTTTGAACCAGAAATGGTGTTAAGCAGTTACAGGGAGAAAAAAAAAAAAGGAAAGAAACAATGCTAGTGGCACACGGAGCTTACAGGGCTTAGAAATATTATTTTTTTAGGAACATGTTAAGTTTTGATTTTATAAAAATGATTTTCTGCTTTATCTTTTTATTTTTTTAAGAAAAAATATAAACAATTGAGGATGGAATGTATTGTCTTTACTGCGCAAGTTCTGTTTTTAAACCTCTTGAATCTTCTTCACGTCTTTGAATCATTGTTAAATCACTGTGGACAGTTAAATCTTACATTAAATCACTGTGGACAGTATTGCAGGCATAGCAAAAGGATATGATGTGGTGAATTCATACCAATAGAAAACAGTGCGTTGTAGGTTTCTGTGTTTCAACTAATAAAAATCTCTGAGGAACAATGTTGGTTTCACTTTGTCTGATTTTTGCAATGGCTTGTATCACTTCAGTTGCAATTACAGCAATTTTGAGTGTCAGTGCAAACAATTGAATCAGTCATGGGCATCTGCCTGCAGTTGTGTACTAATCTTCACCAATGTGTCACTATAAAACCCCACTTAAAATGAGTAGGAGGCAGATGCCATAAAGCATATTTGTGGGACTGTCTAAGTGAATTGATTGTTTTGTTTCTAATAGCATCTTTCCCACATCCTGACCGGAATATAATCAAGATTGCTACATGCTGGACACTTAATTCTTTGGACTGTAAATGTGATCTTGGTGTTAACAGACCCAAAGTTTAAAGTCACAGCACTTTCAGACTAAAGAAACAAAAACCAAAAAGCAGTATGTGTCTTTCCTGCTATGTCTGCCCTAGAATATGTAAACACTGAGAATACTCCAGGCAAATGCATATATTGGAGATGGCAACTTTTAATTTCACCTACAGCTTCTGCAGTAATCTATGTGGATTTTATATCTACTTCATCTGAAGGGAATCTTTGAAGTGCAGATAGTTTTTTCTTTTTCCTCTTTATGCTGCTTAGCCTTCCCACAGCTATTCTTATCATGGAGAAAAGCTGCATGGACTACTTGCTGAGCTGGCTAGCATTAAAAGATTCCCAAGGTATGCTGCATATCAGATTCCCCTAAAACAGGGCAACTGTGCGTGAAGTCTGAGAAAACGTGTGTGCCTTGGCTTAAAAAAAAAAAAAAAAAAAAAAAAAAAAGAAGTGGTATTTTAATGTGAAAAGTAGTGCACCTCTTCACTATGGTCACAAATATTACAACTATGTTGTCTCCTTATTAAAAAATTGATGTTACATAGCAATAAACATGCACTAGATTGAATAAAACTAATACTGAATTAAGTAAATGAGATCTAAGATAAACTTCAAAAATCAGATTTCAAATTCAACATCTTATTTGTACTTTATTTGTAAACACATGAATGGAATGCATGTAACAAAATCATGTTTGTAGAAATTTTTACAATCAGGAGAAAAAGCATACACAGACTCTTCTTCCTACGGTATTTAGACTTAGTACCATAAGTCTTGCCTAGTCAATAGCCTAAAGGTGATGCAGTGAAGTGGGAAATCCCTTGATAAATTTCTCTGTAAGAGACTAATTTGGGATTGGGTTTTCAGATGCAATAATTTGTCTGTATCAGCATTCACTCTTTATTTGCGTACCAGAACTGCAATATATACAGAAGCATTGATATTTTCCTTATACCTTTCAATAAGGACTGGTTTGATCTACAGAAAACTTTGTAAACAATAACGTTCCTACATTTCTAACATCCAACCGAAGTAGAAAACTTTTTTTTTTTTTTTTGTTAACAAAGGATGGTATTCTGATGTGAGTTACTGAAATAATAGGTCTCGGCAGTAAAACTAAAAGAAAAGAAAGAAAGCAGACAACTGCTTTCTTCATGCATATGAGCCAGGTAAAGATATGAAGGACAACATTTAGAAGTGTGATCCAATAAGATTTAGAAGCTTGTAAAGCTAAAATTAAAGGGCTTGGGTCATGTTTACAGTGAGAATAAAGCTGTATTAGATTCTGGCTGACAAATCTTTGCAAAAATATATGTCCCATTAATATATTGTCTTCATTAAGGCAATATTCCTACAACTTTCTAGGAAATTTGCAATTTGCCCTATAAAGAGACAAATATCTAAAAATATTTAAATACATGAATGCAAATTGGCCATTTATCTGAGAAAGAACTGAATCTTTCAAATGTATGTCAAAATTTCATTCAAGAACTGTAGTAGCCTACACTTTTTAAGAGAAACTGTGTATAGGGTGCTGTGATTTAAAAAAGTGGCACCAAATGCCCAGTCTGGGTCAGAAAATTCAGCTCTTGATTCTGTCAGGGGCAAACTTTCAAGATGCTGTGTTTGTCTTGTTTGTCTGTTATACCCTTTGCTCTGTACAGTGAATTTAATAATCATAATTATACTCTGTGATAACTCCCAGTCTTGTGATGAATCTATTTACGTATGGTAACACTTCAGCTTTACATAGTTACTGGTCAAAAGCAAAATCTTAATATTAGTAAGGAATGAAAATTTTACCTATTTGTTTTACCTATTTGCTTTAGTTACTGCAAGCAACTAAGTGTCTTTCATTATTTAAAATATGCCAGATATTCTAGAGGCAGATTTAGTGTTTCAGACTTCCTAATTTTTCTCCTTCAGGTCATCACAGCAGTCTTAGCTTGGAAAAGGTTTGTAGGTGAAGCAGCTGTGCAGGGCCATTACTAATGCCAATGTGCCTATTCTGGTGCCAGGACCAGCTGCGGGTCCAATTCCTAACTTCTCTAACAGCTTTAACTCCAATCGCCAATGCTGTCCATACACCTTATATGTCTACATCTACATTATTGTCTGCTAGATCAAATACCAGAATCATCTGCACACCTTGCTTGGTGTTTTGACCACAGTACACGCTGGAAGGGCATGGCAGTTACTGTCAGTGAGGCTGCTGCTGTGTCCTGTTGTAAAGCACAGGTGTGTGCACGATTTCAGCAGTGACTGCAGAACAGAAAAGAAAAGGAATAATCAGTAATCTGAGACTCATAGGTGCTGTTCAAATGTTGGGTATGTTTCTAGCGCTGGATCTTTGAAGCTGCAGAGATGTTCCTGACGTGAATGCTGGTGCTGGAACCTCTGCTGCCTCTCCTCCACGGAGGAGACGCTGCGAATGCCTCCTATAAAAGTCAAACATGACATCAATTCTACAGCTTTCTTCACTGGAAAGACAACACCCAGCTTCCACTTTGCTTCTTTTTCCTAATGATCCAGCTAATGCTGCCAAGGGATAGGGACTACTTGCCCTATGTCAGCACTACTCTAACACTGTAAAAAGCAGCTTATTTGCACAATTAGTATGTCCAAGTTCCTGTCTGATTTGAGTTACAACTTTCCTTTCCTGAATGCAACTGCTTTCTTTTCTACTGATGTCTGAAAACATTAAGTTTCTGTTTGGAGATTCTCTTATAAAACGCCTGTGACGGAAGGGTATTCTTAATTATTTGCAAAATCAGCATGTGCTTAGTCTCTCATTGCACATTGTCTTGGTAAACTGTTAACATCTGTCAAGGCTGGCCGAGCCACTGACAGATTGACTAGCTGTGTCTGATCAGTACTTGCTGAATTAAATCAGCTGTTCAGCAAGGCTTCAGTATCTGCTCATTCTTCTTCTCACATTCCTAAATAACTCCAGTTCTGCACATCTTAACTTGGAATTACTTTACAATTGCACAGTGCAGTTGTCTCATACAACTGATTTGGGTGTTCAGCAGTGTCAGTGAAATCCCTTATCTGGAACTAAACCTCTTCAACCTCCTTGCATCAGTTTATTTGCAGTCTTTTGAACGGTGTGGTCTGCTGGGATTCTTCCAAAAAGATTGGGACCTAGTCAGAAGATTCCCCCATTAAAAAATGACTTCAAGGAGTGAAGTGACTAATGAGAGAATATATCCCTTGTGCATAGAAAACAGAGTGTGCTCGGTTCCACTTACATGAAACATTAATGGACCTATGGCAAAATCTTACTCAGCTGTAGGTGTGATCCCCTTCTGCTGGTACCTATCCCGATCCCTGCATGGGACCTACCACAGCAGTGTAAGAAATGAAATGCTTCATTTCCAGCGTCGTAATTTGTTAGATCACTCAGATAAACCTGAAATAATTGTACGATGGGTGAAAACAAGAAATTATAAAGAACCAACCAAAGTACATAGCATCTGCCATCACAAGCATTTGTGATACGTTTGTCTCTTCCAAGCGGACTGTATCAGCAGTAAAATCGTCTTCCAGACTAGTAAAACTAGTCTTGCCATGATTCTTCAGCGATGTTTTATGACACCGTGGTGCCTGATTGCATAGTTGCAATGACATTTTCATTTTAGTGACTCTTTTAGGAAAGCTCCTAATGAAGAAGGCTTGTAAGATATTTAAAATACTCTACTGAACCATACAAATGAACCTGTGGGACTCAGATGTTGCCATCTTAGATAGTCTGTGAGTCAGAGTGAAATCTGGTACTACCAGATTTATTATTTGTGCAAAGTGTCTACTTGAAAATTACTTTAGAAACCTAATTATGCATACATTTGTTTACCTGTGATCAGCTGAATGGGAAGAGGCAGAAGCCTGCATCTCAACGAGTACAGCTGAGACAGGTATCCTGATTCACAGCAGCAAAATGCAATGTCTTGTGTTAACCGCACCAAATAGCTCTTCATCACCGGGCTCGAGCTGGAAGGCTTGATACACATCTCACGGTCAAAGGATTTGGGCCTTGATGTCCAAATCTACGTTGACATCTGACCAAAATTGCTCCCAACATAAGAAGAGCGCGTAACGAGCGGGGAGCACGACTCCTGGCAGGCTCGGCTGGTGAGGAGGAGGCAGTGCCCCTTTCCCCTCGCCCAGCCCTGCCAAGGTGCGCTTGTTCAGACTTGCCGCCCGGCACATATCTTACGCTCTCCCACTGGCGTTTTCGGCTCCACACGGGCACCTCCCTCCCACCCCGGGACGCTGCGCGTCGGAGGGAGATGTCAGCCAAGCCCGTGGGAAGGTGCCAACCCGCGACGTCCTGCGGCCGGGCTCCACGGCCTCCTCCATGCACAGGCGCGGCCTGGCTGCAGCAGCGCGCGGCCCGACGAGGGGCGCGTTGTGCAACGAGATGGGGGAAGGCCGCGAGAGCGACCTCTGTCTCGCAGCAGCAATAAACATCACATCAAATAATTGTTCTCTCAAGCCTTCGCATCTTCTCAGATTGAGAATGGGAGCTGTATGTTCCCCTTGACAAGAAGAGTGATGCACGCCAGGCTTGCTAAGTAGCCTACGCAGCATTTCTGAGCCCAAATTAACCCCATTAATTACAGCTCATGTGCACAATAAATGTGCCGCGGCCCCAGATCCCATATTGGCTCCCGTGTTTGGTGTCCAACTGTCACAGACCCTGTTTTTAAGAGTTTACGAGTGAGATTAGATGAAATTCCGTGCAGTAAAAGGTGATAAGAAAGGGAAGAAAGAGGCTTGAGAATGTGAGAAATGTTGGTGTATGTAGGCTGGTTATTTCTACATCCTGACTGCAAATTATTTAACCTTCAATGACTAATTATTATATATAAGAGGAATGAATTCTGGAAATTCAGAAGCTTATAGCAAAGAAAATAATCTCAGGGTAAATAAAAAGGAATCTTAAAGGTAATCTGTTACTGAGAGATAAGGAGTTATCACAACCAGAACAGAGAGCTGGAAATAATCCCGTCATATACGAGAAGCTGCTGCGCTGGAGAGATTCTCTGATGGTGATCCCTGTGCATGATTACACTTGTGTCTTTTAGGGTGTGTGACTTCCTTCCCAGAGACGTACTGCTGTGGATCTTTGTGGCCAGGGCACAGCAGAAGCGGGATTTGGAGGCATCAAGTTCTTTCTGTGGCACCTGGCATTTCCGATTCAGTTTTGGGCAACATGGTTCTCAGCACCTTTGGGGCAAGGCATCCAGCAGAGATCTCTGCTGAATCCAGTAGAGCTCCAGGGCTTTGAGACCGAGATAAGTGCCTGTTATCTTTGCTGACTGACAGAGTGCGATGTCAAATAAGGCAGATTATTTACTTGGACCTCTCTGAGCTCTCTGCCCACAACTATGTCACCATTTACCAGTGTTTGGAAAGTTCTACATTCAAGGACATAAAACCAGAAGTATCAGATGTTGCTAAAAACTACCGTGTTACTTCAGAGCAAAGTCCCACTCTGACTCTTTATCTTCAATGGTTTGAAGCAGCAAATACTTAGGAAATCCCAATAGATGGTCAAATTATTAGTAATGATTTCCTTTCTCACAGCTCCATAGTACAGATCACGTAATTCTGCTAACTCTGAAAAATTATCTGCTTGGTGAACAGGAAAAATAAAGCTGGAACAAGGTTTTTGATGGTTACTTCAATTTATCATTACAAAATAATTAAGGCACACTTGGTGCAAAGCAGCTGAACTGAAATATTAATTGCTTGGCTGAAATTTTCTGAAGAAGCTGGTGTTTCAAGTATCATCTTCCAGGATCTAACCTGAAACTTAATGGTAGAATGAGGTGAGTTGAAACCTGGCTGAATGGCTGGCCCAGAGGGTGGTGATCAGTGGCACAAGGTCTGGTTGGAGGCCAGTAACGAGAGGTGTACCCAGGGGCCAGTACTGCATCCAGTTCTGTCTAACATCTCCGTCAATGACCTGGACGATGGAGCAGAGCACACTTTCAGCAAGTCTGCAGTCAACGCAATGCTGGGAAGAGTGGTCGGTGCACCAGAGGGTTGTGCTGCCTTCCAGAGGGACCTGGAGAAATGGGCTGGCAGGAGCCACATGAAGTTCACTGAGCATAAAGTCCTGCACCTGGGGTGCAACAATCCCGTGCATGAATATATGCTGTGGGCCACCCAGCTGGACAGCAGCTCTGCAGAAAAGGACCTGGGGGTCCTGGTGGACACCAAGTTGCAGATGAGGCAGCAATGTGCCCTTGCTGCAAGAAGGCTGATGGTATCCTAGACTGTGTTAGGAAAACTATTGCAGGTCAACAGAGGTGATCCTTTCCCTTTATTCAGCACTAGTGACGCAATACCTGGAGCAATGTGTCCAGTTTCAGGATCCCCAATAAAAAGAGACGTGAAGCTACTGCAGAAAGTGCAGCAAAGGGCCACTGAAGATGATGAAGGGACTGGAGTGTCTCTCCTATAAGGAAAGGCTGAGAGAGCTGGGACTATTCAGCCTGGAGAAGACAGGGTTTGGGGGGATCTTATCCATGTCTATAGATACCTGCAGGGAGGGTGCTAAGAAGCCGGAGCCAGGCTCTTTTTGGTGGTGCCCAGTGCCAGGACAAGAGGCACTGGGCACAAACTGGAACACAAGGGGCTCTGTTTGAACATTAAGAGGTGTGCAGGTGATGGAGCACTGGCACCGGTTGCCCAGAGACGTTGTGCAGTCTCCCTCCTTGGAGATCAAAAGCCCTCTGGGTGTGCTCCTGGGCAGCCCTGCTCTGGGTGGCCCTGCTTGAGCAGGGGTTGGACTGGGTGGCCTCCAGAGGGCCCTGCCAACCTCAGCCATGCTGTGACTGTGAAAGATGGCTGGCATTTTTTGAAAGCCCGATCCTTTTATACTTTATACAGTAAGGCACCTGTAGAGTATGGCATTCAAAATTACTGGTCATATCAAAATCATTCACTGGCCATTTAATTTATATTTGTTACTCCAAATACATAAAATCACAAACAAAATATACCAAGCCCAAAATCAAACCAAACCAACCAAAGAACAACAACTAACAACAACAACAGCAACAACAGTAATGTTTTTAGAGCTCCTACTGATATTGGAGCTTGTCCTCAATATCAATCTCTTGACGCAGAGGCTGACTTATCTCTCAGGACACATCCACTTGACAGCTCATGCACCATCCCTGCAGCACAGGGATTGTCTTTCACTCTGTTTTGTTGTTTTTGTTTCTTTGTTTTATATTTGCTGATGCACAGGTACCCCCTGATCAAGCCTGCAAGTGTGCCATGCTCTGATGTCTCCTTATTCCAGACTGGTTATTAAAATAATTGAAATGTTTAACGATACAATCAAAAAATTGAAGTAAGAAATGGAAAATTTCTACTGTTACTTACTGCTAGCTACTGTGCTATTGTATACACACAAAGCTTGAGTTGAAAAATTCTCCCTAAGAGGAAAAAAAGTACCTTAATTTGTACGTGGTGATTTACACGGTTAACTGCTGGGATGAACAAGATGTTAAATCAGAGCAAGGAGAATGGTGACGAGCAGTGTTAAGACACCAAATTGATACGTAACCTCAGCAGTGCCCACGAATGATGACCTGTTTAGATACAGCACGTGAGATAAAAACCCCTCTCCTGCTAAACTGATAATTTTGTGATTAATCAACATTTTGTTCACAGAATGGTGGCATTTTCCAATAAAACGTGAATTCTTAGCTTCACATTAAGCTGTTAGCCGTATTTTAATTTCTAGCATGTCTTTATCAATTTAAGTACTGAATGACAACCCACCCTGGTCTTTCTAAAAGCTCTTGTTTGGAAAAACATCCCACCCCATCTAGATTCTCTTTAAATTACTTATTTAGGAAATAATCTGAAAATACTTCCTATTTATGAGGAAGTGTTCGTCTCTCTCTCAAGGCATTTATTACTGCAAAACAAGTTACCATTAAGCTCTTATTATGCTTACATGTGACACGCAGTGGGCTGCTATATTGACGAATGAGTTTGAACCAACTAAAGTAAACAAGAAGTTGCCCCATCAGTGCTTACTATGAACATATGGAATGCTGATTTCCCAGGGTGGAAGAAAATCTACTTGCCCATTTTTTTGTTCTGTTTACCAAGAATATAACAGGTATTTTGCAGCACGTCAGGCTCCAAGTCTTTGCTTAAGAAACTTCCAACCTAATTTTAGGCAAACAATAATGAGCAAGAATAGCAAGTCAGTAGGGAACTGTTGAGGAAAGGGAAAAACAATAGTAAGCTCTGAGTACAAGCTTAGTCTGCATGCTGGATTTATTTTAAGTTTAGAATTGTCAGATAAAATATGTTGTAGTACAAGGAATAGTACTTTGTGTTGTCCCACACCCTCTGTGATACTACCTGCAGAATACAGTATGGGCAGGAAAGCACTGGGACCTTTTGCCAAGGAGCATGGGGTTACTGATGGAAAATAAAGATAGCGTCTTTCAGCCATTTTTCACAATGGCACTTTTTCAAAATAGAAGTGCCTTTAAATGTAATATTTCTCTCACTACCAGAGCCTTCCACAGTCTGCCATGCAAACAGCACATCCCTTAAGTCCTCTTGTAAGCTACATCACCATCTTTGCAGACATAAATGGTCCATTGCAAACCAAGCACATAGCCAATGTACTCATATATATGCAGCTGAAAAGAGAAGGATATAAATGATACTTAATTTAACCATCAGTGGAAATACAGGCTAATTACTGTTCCTTCTAATACAACTGAATCTTTACCTCTGTAGAATTTCAGAACCAATTCTATTAATTTAATGCTTTGATCACCTTTCAGACCTTCACAGAGGAAGAACAACACATGGCTTATCCCTTGCATAGTGCTATCAGTCCGTTTCTACTGTTAGGCATCTCTACCCTTCTGCCTTTTAAAGCCTTCAGACCATTCCGTATGACTCTGCCCAGCTTAGAGAGGCAACAGGATGTTAGCTCTGTTACTTTTATAATCAGGTATATACAGGTGAGAAACAGAACGTACTGAATAATTGCATAAATAAAAAGAATATTTGCCCATTGCTGTCTAATGTGCAAGTTACTAAAAAAGTACATTTTTCCTACTAGTGATCTAAGGGACTGTATATATTTGATTGGTGGATTCTTTTAAGCCAAAAAAGTTCATCCTAGCCACCCCTTGGCACCCCTTACCAAGCATAAGAGACCTGTACTATTATTGTATTCTTCCCTGAAAAAAAAACAAACAACAACACACAGACAACCTTAAATATTCAGTCGACAAAACCAACACTTATTAAAAAATACAAATCAGAAGATTACTCATCCTGCCTAAGCCCCATACAAGTTCTGGTGCCTCATTTCCTGGGGCTGCCCCAGGCAATTCCCCACCTAGGGCTCAGAGCCCTTCCTCGGGGGCTATCAGCTGTGTGTGTCTGAACCTGGACCAGACCCGCAGTGGGGTCACTGGGTGGTATTGTATCTCACCAGCACGATAGTGGGTTCTGACTGGTTTGTCTGGAAAGGGTTTTTGCACCCAGGTAGTACGGACAACAAGGTTATTAGCAGAGTGGTATTATAAAGTTGTGGGTGTGGGTGTGGATGGGTGTTTGTCAGGGGTAGGTGAGAGTTGGTAGTATAGTTAGCAAGGAATTATATATAGAATATAGCTAGCATGTTCATGCTGTGCATGTGTACATCACCGGCAGGAGAAGGAGACCTAGGACACAGCCACGAAACAGGTGGCTCTTCTTACAGAGAGTAAGGAGCAGCCTTGCTTCCCCCAGACTTCCACTGCTGTCCCCGTTGAATTAACTCACAAATAGCGCGACCTTCTCTATCTGAAGCAGGTGAAAATACTCTGGCGAGAATGAGGAGGTCCAGAAAAACTATAACAATTGGTCTCTTTGGAAAAAAAGGCACAAACCTAACTTCTGGGTTTGAGTCTGAGGGAGCAAAGAAGAAGCGCAGGAGCCGGTTTTACCAAAGTGGACTGAAATGCCTCCAGCCTAGATCTCGGGAGCTTCCTCGGCAGGAGCTTTGCATAGGTTCCTAGAGCAACCTGTCTGCTCCTGCTCCTGGTGGGAGCGCACGTTCACATGAGCTGTGCTGGAATCCCCTGCTGCTCCGCAATGCCTGTCCTTATGAGCATTTCCTCCGGGATTGGCTTGAGTTGTCTATATACTTTTAAAGGGCCAAAGATCACAGGATCTGGAGCACCAAAATTCATACACAGCACTTACACGGTTCTTTAAGCATGCAAAGCACTATATAAACATAAGTGAAGCCTCATAAGATGAGGCAGGTAAGCATTATCTCTCCTCCTCAAGGTGTGGTGAAGTGACTTGGCGGAGGCCATGGGTTGAGTCACTGGCAGAGCAGGGTTTGCCATCCACATCTGCTCTAAATCCTGTCTCCTGGACTGGCTGGCAGCGTGCCACCAGGCAGTGTGAGCAACCCCAGCAACATCCCTGTAGCTGCCATGGGGGTACAGCTGCCAGGGTGTCCTGAGGTGATGGAGGGGAAAGGCTTTCCTGCGTACCCCACACCACGGTGGACCTTGGTGGGCCATGTCGTGGTCCTGTTCTCTAGACAATAAGACTAAAAGTGAGAGGGATTAATTGAAGGAGCTTAAATTCTGAGAAAATGACTCCCAGCATCACGGCTAAGGGCCTGACGAGGAGCAAGTGGCCTGATTTTTGGAAGGTCAGAGTTTTCTCCTGCTGCCTGCCCAACAGCTCTGTAAATCGGGTCAACCTTCACGTTTCTCAGCCCTGGTTAGGCGCCTGCCTTCCTGAAGCCGAGCAGTGCGATCCACACAGTGGTGGAAGCGCTCAGCCACAAAAAGCGAGCTGTGAGAAGTGAGATCCCCAGTGGGCTGCTCTGCAACGCCTCACCCGGGGAGACCACAGCGGGACGGGGCAAAGGCAGCCTCCTCCCTTGGCACATGGCACTTCACGCCATTTCTGAGCGAAAAACAAGACGCTGGGGAACGAAAGTGAGGTTAGGGGGGGGCTTTCTAAAATTATCATTTACGGGCAGGACACATTTGCCGAGGGGGAAGGACCGCAGCCCCCCGGCAGCACGCCAGCCCTCGCCGCCTCACGCCTGAGGCCAGGTGGGAAGCGGCGACGCCACGATGGCGAGCGGGAAACGCGGCCCAATGCCGGCGTTCGCCGTGCCTCAATAAAATCCCCCGGAGAACACGACGGGCCGGTTTAGGGCTTTTTTTATTATTATTATTTTATTATTATTATTATTTTATTTTTTTTTATCGAGGCTGGCAGCCAGGCGAAGGGAGCCGGGAGGGCGCCGAGGGATCTCTGCTGTCAGGAGGGCGCTGGGTGGAGTCTGCTGCTCCCCTCCCGGAGCCACCTCCAGCTTCGGCGAAACCTGTCGGGCGGTTTCCCCCACGGTGACAGGGCGGGAGGCAACGCGCCGCCTCGGAACAGGTTCGGCCTTTTTTTTTTTTTTTTTTTTTTTTTTTTTCTTACCTGCTGACGCGTTGGGCCGCCCCAGATGATGGCTGGAACCAAAAAAAAAAAAAAAAAAAAAAAAAAAGAAAAAGAAACCAGCCTGTCAGTGAGAAGGCAAGCCTGGAAAAACTGGTCGTGTGAGGGGCGAGGGCTGCATTCCTGGCCGCCGCGGCAGGGGACGGCTCATGCACCGCGAGGTGCCCGCGCGGGTATAAAAGGGCCCCGCACGCCCAGCCGCGGCACTGGGCCGGGGGAGCGGCCGGCAGCCGGCCCCGAGCTGGGGCTTCCCCCATTGAGGAGAATGGCTTGTTTTTTGCCTCTTTTTCAACTTTTTTTTTTTTTTTTTTTGTAGTTATTATTATTTATTATTTGAAAGCTCGCTGTCTCCCGGCGCGGTCGCGGGACGTTGGCTGTGAGTAAGCGGCGGGGCTGGGTGAGGGGAGGGAAGGAGGCGGGGGGCGGCCGAGCCGCGGTGGGACGGGACGGGACGGGATCGGACGGGGCTCGGTGGGTCGGGGGCTTCCCCCTCCAGCCCCTCTTCCCCGTGTGTTTTGTCTCGCCCCCAGGTCCGCCGTGCCGAGAGGAAGAGCCAAGCCCGGGCCTGGAGAGCGAGGGGGAAAGCGCGATCCCCACCGCCCCCCCCTCCCCGCGGCTCCTCAGCCTCCTTGGTGCAGTGGTTCTTAACAGTTCAACAGTTCTCTATCATAATTGTGAAATGTTTAGGACCACTTGACCAGCGAGGCCCGGGCATCGGGCCGGCAGCGGCGGACGAGAGCGGCGGCAGCGAGGGGCCGGGCGCTGCGGGACCCCCGGGGGCTCGGAGCCCCCGCACGGAGCCGGGGGACGGAGGAGTCCTGCTGAAGGCAGGCTGCTGCTCTCGATGTATAACCATTTATTCTCTTCTTTCTTCTTCTTAAATTATTTTTCTCCGTCGATCCAGACGCACGGAGATTAAGCAAACTCAGGTTGGCTTTGCTGACCGCCAAGGCTGCACCTCGGAGGCTTACCAGCGGTAATATCTGTAACCTGTGCTGGCACTCTTATTTTTTTTTGGTGAGTGCCCTCTTACTGGGACCAGTGTACACCTCATGCTGTGGTGGTTTGTGCTGTATTTTCCATGTGCTTACTGCAGGCAGTGAAAGGATTATCTTCACCAGAACAACGTTAGAGGGTTTCTGGTTTTAAGACTGTGGCGTTGATGGTCTGGTTGAAAGGTCTGTGGACTTAATGGAGCTTGACAGACCTTATTAAAACTCTGGGTATTTCAAAATACAATTGAAGAACTCAATTTTTAAAAAGAAGGGGAAAAAATACCTGGAAGGAGTGATTCTGTCAACAATTTATTTTTCTTTTTAAAATGATAGTTTAGTAAATGAGAAGTTCCTCCTACTTTTTGCTTGTTCTTCTCACCATACCCTGAGAGGCAAGTGGAACTACGAGCATGCTTTTTTTTTTTTTAATCTTACATTTTAATAAAATGCTCAAGAGACTAATTCATAAAATAGAACTTTACTGCTTTAAATTTGACCAAGGAAAATCGGTGAGCCTGCCCGTGTGAATTTCTTAAACTAACAAAATATGTATGTAGTCTCTCCATCACTTCTGTAGTATTGTTTGCTTCAAAAATATGCTGCCTGGCAGGAATACAAGGTGCAGGAGTATAACTGCAGATGATTCTGGTCCCACCGAAGTCAAGAAGAGTTCTGGTATTGCCTGCAGTCGAGCTGTGATCTTCAGAAGAAGAGCTTCCACGAGAGGCTGGAAATATTTGAAAAGTAGGCAAGCCTGATATGTAAAAATGCTTCTCAGGGACAGCTTAGAAGAGGCATGATTTTTTTTTCTTAACCTACTGCTGTAACTCAGAACAAGTTAGGCAAGGTTAATTACAGTGTAATAGGGTTTAATTTAGCTGGGAATGAGGGTATGGTGGCTGCTAGCAGTGTTTCTCAAACTGTGAGGCTGGCCTCCTTAGGCAAGCTTACACAAGCCCAAGGCAAATGGAAAAACACATTTTTTGTCTGGGACTTGGCAAAGGTAGAACCCCCACATCTATTAATGATGATTCCTCATTTGCCAAGGCAAAAATTGAAATGTTCTCCCAAGGAAAAGATTAACGACCTGTCCCACTTAAGGGTCGGATGATTCAATACCATTCTGTCTCAGTTCTAATATATGGCACTCATTATCACAGTCTCTGAGCACCTCCCAAATATTTAAAAAGAAATAACACTAGTGTTCTGTACACACAGTTCTCATTAACTTCAGTGGGTGTTGTGAATGTTTAAACACAGCAAAGCAGAGCCCTGAAGAGTTGAAAATAGCCTTGCAAAACATGCTGTGGGTTAGATCCACAGCTGGCTTGAATCGGCACAACCCTGTTAACTTGAGTGGAGTTGTGCTGATTTATGAGGGCTGGGGCTTGACCCGGTGCTTTTCTGCCCTGTCCCACCTCCAGCTGATAAGCCTGATCCTCCTATCTGGCTGTATCTGGACAGCTTGCTGCCTTCAGTGCGAACACGAGCTGTACAAAGTAGGGTTTCCTGTTTCCAGGGAATCCTCATTGCTCTTCTTAGTACAGCTCAAGATGATGTCAGCAGTGGCTTTTTTTTCCCTGCATCTGGGTCCAGTGTGCCCTGAAAAAGTTGGAAAGAAATCTCTGATATGGGTAAGAAAAGAGTTTTGTTTTCTGAAGATAATCTCAGTAACTCTGGAAGAACAAACCTGTTGGGGAGGTTCTGCTTACATGAAGAACAGAGCTTAATGTTTGTGCACGGAGTTGCCTGTGCTGAGGCAAACCAATACTGATTGCTTATAGAAACCCATGTTTCATTATAATCCTTGAGTGAAATCAGGGAGTGTTGCAGCATTTCTAGAACGTCTCTTTAATGTGTGTTTTATTTTGTGACATTTTAAGGGTATGGAATCAGGTTGACTTCTAACCATTGTTTTTCCTCTCTCAGACTGGGTGAACTCCTGATGACAGGCTTGTAGTTTTCATAAGCTGGCAGCAAGCCATGTCAATGAACAAACAAACAAACAAAAATCCTCAACAAATATGCAGTGAAAACCTCTGGGCAAACAGCCCTTCCTTGTGATATTGTCTAAGCTAAGCGAAAGCCTGAGGGTATGAAGGGAGGAGACTTTTCTGCCAAACTTAGTAAAATGTTGCCCCGCAGTTGCAGAGCACGTCTTTAGCTCTTACTATTAACATCTCAGACAGTATTCAAGTTTCTTATCACTGGAATCTTGGCCTCTGTATAATAACATTTAATTTTTGTGCTCCCTTTTAAAATGAGTAGCAAAGGTATTATGGTCAGACTGGAAGCATGGGTGGATTAAACCTTCTGGTTCCCTTGGACTAAAGAGCCGTGTCTCCTTGTCTGCTCTGGCCAAGAACAGGAAGCAGCAGCAGCACATTCCTCCCTCCCCGCCCTTTTCTGTAGGCTGCTTCATGCTTTGGCAGCACCCCCTGGTTTCAGCATACACGCGAAGATGTTGGATGCGGTGCTGATTGGTCGGAGAGCCGGCTGGCAACACCTAGTGAAATGTGCATTCAAATCAAATTCGGGGTTGAATTAAGAAAGGTGCGTTTCGGTTTGCTCTTTGTCATCTGCTGAAGTACGCCCCTCTGCGTAGGAGCAACCCAGGTATTGGTGCTCCTGAGCTGTTGAGTAATGCTCTAATTGGGGCGTCTTAGGCAGCGTGCTGATCTTCTTGAACAAGAGGTGATTGCATCTCCAGAAGCCCTTAGCAGTGGGAAGGCTGGTTTGTGAAAAGCTAACGCCCCCCAACAACTCTAGATACTGATAGTCAGCATCCTCAGAGGTTTGTGCTTGGTTTTTGGGGTTGTACTTGCAATGGCAGTCACATGAGTTTCCATGCCAGGAGATCAGCCATCCACTGCTTCCAGCAGCAGTCCTAGGCCTGCTCTGACTTTGCTTTAGGGCCTGCAGGGGGAGAAGAGGCTGACCCGCTGCCCACAGCTTCCAATCCCATAGGGGTGAATTAATGACCATACTTGCAGCCTCTCTAAGTTGGCAATGGCTGCTCGTTTCGGTGCGGCTATACCACTTTACACCAGTGAGGAAATTATTTCTCCCTGCTCGTGGTTTTGTGCTCAAAACTGATGATGGAGCGTTGCAGATAATTTTTGAAAGATGTATTTTCCAAATACAGTTAATTGTCCATATCAGCGGTAATGGCATCCCCATGAGATAAATGGGGTGACAAAGTCGCTGCTTGATTGCAATGAAAAAATTAATTTTTGCTAGCAGATTTGTTTCTGATTCCCTTCCTTGGCAAAAGTTTATGTGAGAACCCTTGATTTCAGAATGTGCATGACTTTCATTTTAAAAGTTCATGATTTTCAGCAATTTATGCTGGTAGCTGATGAGTGCTGATGATTATTTCCCCAACTAGTTTTTGTTCTATCTCCCTCTGACAGAGCAGGCACTTATTTGCATCTCCCTTTAGCTTACATGGCTTCATACAATCTTTTTGGTGTTCTTAGACAGACCCAGTGCTCAGATAATGTTTTTACTGGCATCTGGGAATACTTCAAAAAGGTATTTTTGAAGTAAAGACCTCTTGAAAGGGTTGTTTTTTCTACAAGCATGTCCAGAAAGTTTGTATCTACAGTTTGATCATGTTCCTTTCCCTCACTTTTGGGGGAAAATTTGGATCTCAGGGTGGGGGTGTAACGGTATTTGAAGTTGGGGTAGTGTCCTGCTGACTTACCTTGTGGTGGGCGCTTGGATAGGATTCACCCAAACAAGTTGTAAATAAAATTCTTCATTGCCTGAACTAATTTTAGGGTTAGTGCAGACAAATGGGCATTCTTGGGTGCAATGGATCTTACCACCTTGCAGTGGTTGACTTAAGTAAGACAGACTAATTCTACCCCAAAAGTACCCGTTTCTCTGTTTGCCGTGAAGTGGTGCAACATCCCTGTATCAGCCACAGACCTCCATGTTTCAGGCTGTGGTGACTTGAACCCTCTTGTAAAAGTCTCCCTGCAGTCTTAGTCCTGCACAAGCCCCAGAGCTGCTCAGCTTTTAGGATAGATGCATGTTGTTCTTCAGCTGCTAGGTTTATTTGAATTACCTTTTTGCTTCCTGGAGTGCAGCGGGAAGCGATTTTTAGAACAACGGGCACTAAAATTAGAAATAATTCAGTGACATTTTTATAGTAGCCGCATGCAGGAGTGCTTGTTCTGTAGTAGTTTAACCTTCACAGTATCGTAAAGCAGCTGTAGAGCTGTTTTTGGTGTCAAGATGAAATAAATTTATAATAATGTTTAGTTACTACATTTCATGAGTCTTGCACAGAGCAATTTTTGTCAGTAGAGGATTTTTTTTTTTTTCTAACTCCATAAGAAATCAGGATCAGGAGAACTGACCTCAAATCAGTTCCTACTGTTTTGGTGGGTTGTTTTCTTTTTTTTTTTTTTTCTCATTTTGCACAGTTGATTTTTCAGGTTGGTTGAGGTTGGCAGGGGCCTCTGGAGGTCATCCTGTCCAGCCCCCCTGCTCCAGCAGTGCCACCCGGAGCAGGTTTGGACAGGGACATTGTGTAAATATAGTGTATTGGCCCTTTCTTCAGGCAGTTTTGATCTGATCTAGCAAATACGTCAGCTTTGCTGGGTCTTACAGCCTAGCCACCCTTCTGAACCTGTTTGGTATCAATGGTTCATTAATTACTCTGGTAGTTTCATCCGGAAGCCCTTGTCAGATGGTTTTGTTCCTTGTCAGCTTATTTTGCTAGATACTTGTTTTTGTCCTTAAGGCTCCTGCTTCAGAATTCATGTGACTTAAACATAACTGAAAAACTTTAAGACAGTTTCTAACTCTCATTGTGGAAGATGGGTTTGAAAAAGTAATCTGTCGGCACCAGAAATGCTCAGAAACTGGTAAACAAATGGAATCAAAGCCATTTTTACTCTCGTGATTTTTGCTGTAGGGTGGGGATGAATGATTCATTATGTCTTTTTCATTATTTAATTTTCTTGATGCTTGGAATTGGCAATATTGAATTGTAATAAGCCTGTAAAGATGTTCTCCATTAATATTATGACATCCAAACAGAAAGCCAAATCTTTTCTCTTTCACATGGGCTTAAAACCAGGAAAACTCCAGTTATTTGTGTACTCTGATGGAATGGAATAAACAAATAGAAGCTATTAGTACTGCTACAGTGATTGGAGCCTTTGCTGCTTCAGGTAAAACCAGAGATTCCAATCCCAAATGCTGCCTGCTTTAACCCAGGTTAGAAGGCTTGTGAAGCTGCATTGGTGCATGGAAAAAATACTTCTGGTGGGCTGTTGAGAAGCACACTTTAAATCCTGGAAAAAAGAGATCTGAAAGAGGCCCCCTTGATGCCTGTTTTGCCTCGGAAGGGAGGATTCATAAGCACATGATGTCAGGTGAATGAGATATGAAGAAGAGGCTCTTTGCACCATAGTCTTCCTCTCTGCAGTGTCTCCCATCTCCCCTATTGATGGACAGGGACCTAAATGATAATTTAGATCTAGGAGAATGTCAGGCGTACTCCAGTGTGTTCCTTCTGCTCTCATTGCAGTCTGTGAACTCACCTCATCAGGATGTGTTCACTCTGCTGCATTTTCACAGCTTGATGTGGATTCAGCAGTCGTGCAGGTTTCTGTGGGGACTGCTGTTGGCTTCGTACCTCTGCAGACAAATACTAAAGGTTGGCGTGGTGGCATCCCAGGCTCCCTCTAACTAGATTCAGATGTAAAATTGAAAAAGGCAATTTTCTGCTCATGTCAAATTAAAGAATAGTGTTTTATTGTTTTCATAGACTCAAAGTTTATAAGGCCAGAAGAGGATATTCACATGACACTAATTTTAGACGGCATGTGTGAGAGGCTTATCTTCCAGGCATCTCAAAAAGGAGGACAGAGGGCTGTTGTGAGGATGGAATCCCCTTCCCTATAGAGGGAGCATAGGAGACAGGCTTAAATCAAATGCAAGTCAGTAGGCGCTGTGAATGCTTTGGGATAAGCTAGTTCCCTCTGTTGCATAACACCACTAATAGGATGTCCCTGGAATATTTATGGTTGGGGGTGGAACACATCTTTTACAAAGACGTGCAGTCCAATTGAAAAAACAAGGCAATTTCCGGACTCTCTAAAATAAACAGGAGATTCATCACATAAAATGTTGTTCACATCTCCCCTCCCTATTTTCTTTCCTTAGTAAATACAAATACATTTTTTCTGGCTTACAGATTCCATTTTGTAATAAGGCTTTGGACAAAAAGCAGAGTGACCATACTGCTTTAAAAAAAGGTGCTGAATTTGTATGTATATGCAGATTGTGCATTAAACACCTAATATTCCAGAAGAGGCCAGCGTCTTGTCAAGTCTTAGCTTTCCAGCCCCAAAGCCTAGACTTAGTTCCACAATCCATACCTAGACTTAATTGTAAGTGGTCTAGAAAGCCAACATGCAAGATGCTGCATCTTTCAGCCTGTTGGCATCCAGGAGTGCAGGCATATTGCTGCTTGCTGCCTCATAGTCGTCATAAATCTGGGCTGGAGTCAGTTTGAGTCCATCCAGTCAGTTGTGACTTAGACTCTAACCCTGGCAGCTTGGCTCTTTCATTCAAGTGTGTTCAGTCACAGCCTTTCCCACTTAAGTTACTGGTGTGGAACAACATGGAAGCTCCCATCTTTGCAAAGATAACCGTAAGCAGTGTAGATGGGGGCCTTACTGCTGCTGTCACCATGCATGTGGCTGTGTAGTTGATGCCTGAGGGGCTGGGATGGATATGTGCAGCCTTGCACAAACAGGGTTTACTCCTGACCGCATACTGGAAGCTGAACAAGACCTATTTAGGAGCTGAAATTCATAGGCTTTTGTGGGGCAGGAAGAGCGACCCTGTCTCCAGGGGAGGTCTCCAGGGGAGGCGTGGAGAAATGGGGGCTGAGCAGTGAGTGGGTGGTGTATCTTGCTGCAGGAGCAGCATGTGGAGGAGCTGGCCTTGGAGAGCAGCCCGCCAGTGCGTTCCTTGCACTGTGCCAAGGGTATGCTCCTGGGTGGGATTGATAAAAGAGGTGGATTAAAATGAAAGCAAGAAAGGCATGGGTGCCCAGGTGGGTTAGGGGAGAAGAACTGGAATGAGTGTGTTAGGAAAAGGGTAGAAAAGAGAGTGTGTTGGGTGTCCATTTACAGTTGGCTCTCTTTCAATGAGGTTTTGACCCAGTAGCTCTCTCCACATGGGGTTTGCTCCTATGCAAGTGCTACTTTTTCTAACCTTCTATGAGACTTGCCCTCTCTGTTTCCATCTCTTTTCTTTCTTGACTCCTTTCTTGACCATGCATTCTTTTCCTGAGTGCATTTCCCAAATCCTCTTTTTTGGACCTCTTCCTCCAGTCCCACCTGGCAGAAGGATCAGCAGGGGGGTAAGTAACCTTTGTTGCTCAGAGCTGTTGCTAGTTTTTCCAGGTAAGTCCCTGCTAAGGTTTAGTGAGCAGGATCAGTGGATCAGGGAGATTGCCTCTCCCAGTTATTGTTTGTTTGTTTGTTTCTTTATTTTTTTCCTTTTTTTTTTTTCTTTCTTTTTTTTTTTTTTTTTTCCTCCGAAGATGTTTCTGAATTCTTTGTTCCCCCACTGGAAGCAAGCTTTTCCTTTGTTTGAACAATCAATTTGCATCTGGTTTGTGATGGACTGTTTTGGCTTGACGTGTTCAGCAGAGCTGGCTTAGAGCTTCTCAGCTCTGCAGGAAAATCAGCCAAAATATAATACATTGCCCTACAAGTAAAGCACGGGCCAGGTGCCTTTTGCCATTAGAAGGAAAATATTGGGGATTCTGGTTTGCTGTCCCTTCTGTTATGGGGGAGAAGTGCCTGTATGAGAACTAGAGACCTTCCCTTTTCCCTCAGCAGGATCAGCAGCCTCAAGCTTGGCTTTCTAGAGCTCTGGCAAAGGCAGTAGAGGCACTGGAGCTCATGGTCTTTTTGCCACGTCTGGCTGCCTGCTGCTCTAGACAATACTAGCCTTGCCAGGGGCTGGAGCTGGCCCAGATGTTCCTTTCCTCCGTGTTTGTTGCCTGCTGGGTCAGGATGGCCCAGAGGTACAAACGCAAGGGCACGAGTTGTATCTGGTGGTGAGCACGCCTGAGCTTCGTGCACCAGTGAGGTATCCGTAGCCTGAAAATGTCTGGGTATGAGTGGGTACAGAGGGAGTGCTTTTCCCGTTTTGTGAACCATTTATAGTCTAAGTGTCATATTATGCAAGAACCTGTCATCACTTTTTGTGTCATAGGCTCTCCAGCAATGTTTTCCATGTGCAATACTGATGCTCTCACACCCCTTTCCTCCTTGTTTCACACAAAACTGCATTCATTCTGCTTTGCCTTCTCAGGCTGTCAGCACCCTGACGCTGGTTTAGCTCTTCATCCTTCATATCCTAGGACAGAGGATAAACAATAGGCAGCCAAACTTCAGTGCAAAAGTTGAAAAACTGGAAAAAGAAGGTTTTCTGGGAGGGAAGAAAAAAAAAAAAAAAGACTGCTTTAATGAACTGGTTGGTCTAACCACTTGATTACAAATTACCTTTGTAAAGCATCTTCATGCAGAAGGGCAGGAAAAAAAAGGGTAGGAGAGGCATCAAGGGTTTGTTGAATCGTTTGTTTTTGTGATATATATTTTATTGGGGCTTTTTCTAACGTGCAGAATGCACGCTAATCCCCGGCAGTTGCCGTGCAGGTATTCCCCGATCCACTCAAATCTCTCCCTGGTGCCTCTGAACCCTCAGCCGGGCAGGAAGATGTTTTTGGTCCTCGCAGCAGCAGCAGCACAGGACAAGGCGAGCGCCCGGCCGAGCAGTGCCACCTGCCGAGAGCGGGGAGCACAGGCAGGGGGCTGCCCGGCTCCAGACGGCTGAAGGCTGCTGGGTTTGGGTCTGGGATTCAAACTCCTCCGCCCTAGTCCCTAAACTTACAAGTGTTTCTGAGAGGAGAAGGTCCTGCCTGTGGCTGGCGGAGAAATGCGCTCTGAAGAGCCGCTAGGCTGTTGAAAAGGGAGCACCTGCTCTTTTCTTTGTCTCGTACTGACAAAGCAGCTTCCTTTTAGTCGAGATACACAATTTGCTCTTTCCAATCAAGTGTGTTTAAATATTGAAGTTAGAAAATGGAGTCATTCTGCTTGGTTAAGGGGTTAATAAGGCCTTGGGCTCTGGATGGGGCAGTTAGAAAAATGTGCTCAGGATCCAGTGTGGGGAAGGAAATAAAACAGCAAATTCTCTGGTAAGACAAGGCATCGGATGAGATGCCTCTGGAGAGCGTTTGGTGATTGTGTTCCTTACAATATAATCTTCATTGGGTGGGGGGGATTATTTCCAGGGCCGTGCATGTTTTGTTCTCAGGTCACAAGGGCTGTAAATGCTTCTGTGTGGCTGGCAAAGCTGCTCCTTTCTGCTTCAGCCTCTTGGATATTTTAATTTTTGACATGATGCTGTTTTACCTCAGATGAAAACACGGTTGTGAACATGATGTTTGCTTTTTAACCAAGTGGCTTGCACAAAGCAGCGAGTCCCTGGGAATGCCTCTGGGTGCGCTGCTCGGGGCAGGCAGGGGAGCTGCCTGAGGAGAGTGGAGATGGCGCTGGGCTCATCCTCTCTGTCCCCTGCTGCACTTGAGGCCTCCCCTAGGTCCTGTTTGCTGCCCAGGGCACTCACAGCCCCACAAGGTCTCTGCCACCGGGTGCCACTCCACTAACATGAGGAAGAGGAGACTGCTGGGGGATGACCTGCCCCAGTGAGCTGCTGGCCCCTCATGGCCCCAGCCAGCACCTTGGCACCAGGCAGATATTGTTGGCAGCAGAGGTGTTTGTGTAAGACATGATTTTGGGTTCTTGCCTTGTTTACATGAGTTTTGTGAGGCAAAACTGTCACAGGAGGGGGCACAACAGTTCCCAGAGCACCCTGTCACCAGCCTCCCTCACAGCCCTGTGGAAGCCTCCAGGGGACGAGCACAGCCCCTGAGCTTGTCCCTTCAACATCTGCCCCCTGCAGTTCGGGGTGCCACAAGGTGAAAGGACACAAAACTGTTAGGGAGTGCCCAGAGGAGGGCTATGAAGATGGTGAGGGGTCTGGAGGGGAGGATGCACGAGGAGCAGCTGAGGCCCCTTGGTTGTTCAGCCCCGAGCAGAGCAGGCTGAGGGGAGGCCTCATGGCGGCCTGCAGCTCCCTCACGAGGGGAGCGGAGGGGCAGGCGCTGAGCTCTGCTCTCTGGGGACAGCGACAGGACCCGAGGGGACGGCATGGAGCTGGGACAGGGAAGGGGCAGGCTGGGGGTTAGGGACAGGTTCTGCAGCCGGGCTCTGCCCTCCGCCCTTCCAGGCCGGCTCCCCTCAGGCGGCAGCGCCCCGCTCCACCCCGTGCCCGTCCCCTTCCCGCCGCTGTCCGAGGTGCTGAGGCCCGGGCCCGGCGCTGCCCCCGCGGCGGGTCGGCAAGGAGCGAAACGCGGATCGGCTGCCGCCTCTCTTTAGGGCTTGCAAATGAGAATGGAAATTAAAAGGCTTGAAGACGGAGATCCCCACGCCTCCCGGACACGGACAACTGAGCACGGGACTGCCTGCAGCCGCCCCTTCCCCTGACCTTCACCAGCCCTTTGCAGGAGGGGCTGCGGCTCACGGGGGGGCGAGGGACCGGCCCGAGGCCAGCACCGAGCCGCAACCCTCCCAAAGGGGTGCCCGGAGAGCCCCCGGCACAGGGTGTCCCACCCGGACCCCCAGGCGGGTCACATCTGCTGCTGAGGTCCCCAAAGAGCAGTGGAGAGCAGCTGGAGGGTTTGGGTCTTGGGGAGCACAGGGCTGGGCACGCAGCATCACCCGGGCACCCCTGGCTGCCCCAGGGTCTCTGTTATCCCCAGCCGTGTCACCGGGGTCATCGCTGTTCTCTCCACAGCCTGCGAGGGCTGAAGGTTCCTCAGTGATCACAACCAGTCAGTGAAACCCAGCGCCAGCAAGCAGGCCCAACCCAAAAATGAGTCAGTGAACAAGTGAGAAACAAACGCGCCCTCAAATCTTGCAGCATCCCACAACACCTGGCCCAGCCCCAAAGACCCCCAGTCCCAGCCCCAAAGACCCCCAGCCCGCATCAGGGCTGGCCCCAAGCCCGAGGAGATCAAGCGGGAGCTCCGGGGTGAGGCCCGTTAGGCGTTATTTAAGGTTCTGACAGTGTCAGGTATCAGGGTGAAGAAAAATGTTATGTCTGACAAAATGCTTATATTTTCCGGCGGTATTAATGAGAAGCTTGCCCGGGGCTATTTCCCCATCTCAGAGGGCAGCAGATGCGGGAAGTCCTTGGGGAGCAGATCTTTGAAATTTCATCAGCATTCATGGGTGACCTAGCCTTTTCAAGCACAATGATAGACATGATAAATCATCTTTACAACGAATTCTAATTATCCTCTATATGGCCTCTCGAAAAGCAGAAATCCCACACTTTTCCTTATCGCTTCCAGCTTTCGGGGAGGGAGGCAAAAGTCTCGTGCCGTCCCTCCCTGCTGTGGCCTGCGTTGCGTGGCGTTAGCCCTAAACCCATGAGTGCTCTGGAGTCAAACTCCTCTATTAAGTTACATGCCTGCCTGTATTGAACTAAATTTAATTCCTTTCCTCTCTTACCCAATGAAATTATGTGGCGCGGTGTAAGATAGGATTAGAAGTATATCATTATAGCAATTAATACTATAATGCCTCCATGATTAGTGTGCTACATTGAATTTCATGGATTTTTGCTCACTGTTGCCTAGATTTCCCTTGGGTCCTCTAGCCCAAACCATTGTATTCTTAGTAAATTAAATGTGAAATCGCAGCAATATACTTAATAAACCTGCTATCACCTGCGTGGCGTATTAATAAATGAGTCCCGTGCAACCAGTGCGGCATCACCTTGCGACCTGGGCCGTTTGCACCGGGCTGCAGAGGATTTTTCTGCTGTGGAGCCATCGGCTGCCCTCTGTGGCCCTCCCTGGGCCGTCCCCTGTGGGAGCCCATCGCTGCCCACCCCACACAGGCACAGGGGCTGGCAGCTCGTGGAGCCTTGTCCCATCAGGAGGGGAAGGGACGCACTGCAGCACAGCCTCCCCATCCTACCTGGGGATGAGGACGCCCCAGGGGGCTTTGAGCCTTCCTCCCAGGGGGGCTTTAAAAGGAGCCTGTTTGAAGTGGCCCTGATGGAAACGGGGCTGGGTGAGAGGTAATGGCGGCCCCGTTATCTGCGGCAGGGCTCTGTGGCAGGGAGATAAGGTATTTATTAAGAGACCCGTTTTAATGCTTGGGGATCGCTTTCAGAGGGCCCAGGAAAAATGGACTTTATCTCCTCTATTATTATGTACAGTTGCCACGTTGATGTTTTACTTTAGTTTAGGCAGCATGAATAAAAGCTCAAAGCTTTCCCTTCAGCTGCTTTATCAGCAAGGCAGCCGAGGGCAGTGGGCTGGGGCAGGTTTTGTGTTGTGAGGGGTGATGGAAGAGAGACCTCCCCGGGCCAGGGACGAGGCTACACTGCATGGGGCCTGCTGTGCCTGATGTGTGGGGCAGGCTATAGGACCAGATCTTTGTGAGGAGTCAGGGTTAAAGATACAGGGCATGTGGGCAGGTGCCTCAGGGCTTCCCCAATGTGGGCTTGGCTGTGCTCATCACTGCCCTCAGAAATTTCCAAGCTGTCCTTCCCCAGTGCATGCGAAATGTCACATGTTGCTCTGGGTTCTGCTGATGAGCACCTTCCCACCTGCTGCTGAGCACCTGTGTGGGACACCCAACCTGGACACCACCACTGTGCTTGAGTTGTCTTTCCTTCTGCCCTTCCCATCCCTTTGGTAATGGGGCACTTTCCAAGCACGGGGATCTGCCAGGAGCTGGGGCAAGTCTCTGCTGTGCAGGGGAGGATGGTGGAGCACCACGTGTGATGGGTGGTGGGGGGATTTACACAGAAAGGCAGAAGGCAGGGATGGGGTTGGTTGGGGAGTGAGGGGATGAGTCTGTGCTGGGTGGGACAGGGGCTGGGTCTCCCTCAGACTCCATTCCCAATGGGTTTCAGGCACTTCTCCAACGCATGGGCTTCTCATCGGCTGGAAACCCAGAACAGACGGCACATTAAATTCATGGAATTAAAGAATCATTAGGGTTGGAAAAGATCTCCAAGATCATCTGGTCCAACCACCACCCTACTACCACTGTCACCCACTAAGCCATGTCCCTAAGCACCACGTCCAACTTTTCCTTGAACACCCCCAGGGACGGTGACTCCACCACCTCCCTGGGCAACCTGTCCCAGTGCCTGACTGCTCTTTCTGAGCAGAAATGTCTCCTCATTTCCAACCTGAACCTCCCCTGGCACCATTTGAGGCCATTCCCTCTAGTCCTATCACTGGTTACCTGTGAGAAGAGGCCGACCCCCAGCTCCCCACACCTTCCTTTCAGGCAGCTGTAGAGAGCAATGAGGTCTCCTCTGAGCCTCTCCTTCCTTCTCCCCTCCCTCCCTTCCTTCCATTTTCCCTTCCCTTTTCCCATCCCCACCTCCCCTCTCCCCCCGCAGCTCCCCGGCCCTCTCACACCCCGGGGTGGCGACATCGAGGAGGGGGGCACCGGCCGGGCCCCCCCGGCAGCTCCGGGAGCGGAGCCACGCTCGGCTGCAGCCCTGAGCCCCCCGCGGTGCCCTCCTGAGAGCTGAAATCGCCCCCCTGCCCCTGCCGGGAGCGGGGCGATGCTTTAGTCCGGCTGCGGGGTAGTTGCTTAGGGGAAAAGCGCACGGAAAGGGGATTAACGCCCCCACCCCGCTGCCGCCCGCCCCGACGGCACCCCCAGGAGCAAGAAGCAGCCCCAGGGGGGGCCACGCGTGGGGCCAGGGGCCGTGGGGGCGGCCGGGGTGGGAGCCCCCCAGGGAGCGCTGCCCAATTCCCCCCTGCCCGCCGCAGCCGTCGGGGGGCTGCCGCTCGCTTCCCTCGCCCGTGGCGAATAAAATTAACCAGGGGGGTGTGAAAAGCCGGGCCCCCTCCAGAAGGTGCTGCACTCCTGCTCCCTCAGCCTTTATTTATTTATCCTCTCTCCCCACCCTTTCTTTATTTTATTTTTTTTGCGCTTTCCCCCCCCCCTCCTAAACAGACTCCGCTACCAGCGCTTCCCTCCTCGCTCTCACCCCGGAGTAGGAAAAAGGAGGAGGGAAAGAAGAAAAAAAAAAAAAAAAGAAAGAAAAGAAAAGAAAAAAAAACACACCCTAAACCCACCCAGCAGCCGATGGGGGCAGGCGGGAGGCTCGCAGTGCGGGCTCCTGGCCAGCGGGCGGTGGGAGCCCCCTCGATGGCCGGCGGCGGGGCAGCAGGGCGCTGCCGGCCCGGCGCACCCGGGGGGCCGGGGGGGCGCTGAGCGGGGCTCGCACCGCGCTCGCTCGGTGCCGCCGGAGGAGGGTTGGGGGGTGGGGGGGTGGGGGTTTGGAGAAATTGGGGAGGGGGGAGAGCGGCACGGAGAGCGGCACGGAGAGGCGGGGAGGCTGGCGGAGCTGCCCGGCTGCTGGCCGCCTCGCCCCGGCTGCGCGCATCCTGGTAGATGAAGGAGTAACTCGCCCGCGTCTGGCTTTTTTTTTCTTTTTTCATTTTTTTTTCTTTTTTTTTTTTTTTTAAGGGGTAACAAGGGGTGTTGGCTATTTTATCCTGCCCCCCCCCCCCCTTTTTCTTTTTTTTTTTTTTTTCTTTTTCCCCCGCTGCGTGCATCCAAACACATCGCCTCCGCTCAGGGAGCCGGATATCTCCACCCCCCCCCTCAAAAAAAAACCCACAAAACTATGGCTTTTCCAAAACCTCCCGATGCCTCCAACGCCCCGAGGAAAAACCCCAGCCTGCTGGAGATAGGAGCCCTCTGCTTGGACTCGGAGATCATCTTCGGCTTCACCAGCCACCTCCTGCGGAGGAAAGCCAAGGTAGGGGGGCCTCGCCCCGGCTGGAGACCGGGCGGGGGGGGGGGGCGCTGCTTGCTTTGCCCCCGGCCGGCTCTCGGGGAGGTCGAGCACAAAGTTGGCGATGCGAAGTTGTCGGCTGCCGCTCCGGGGCGGGTTTCAGCACCACGAACAGTCCTGGAAGCTCCGCGGAGGGGCGCGGGGGCTCCGCGCTCCCCGCCCGCTCCCGGGGGCTGCTCCCCCCCGGGCACCGCGGCGGCTTCGGAGCGGGCGCGGTGCGCACGGCGGCTCGGCGCTCCCGGCAGGGTTTTGGGGTTTTTTAATAGGGAAAGGAGTGGCTCAGCCCGGCAGCACGGCTCAGCCCTAGCTGCGGTGGGGAGCACATGCCTTTAGCCCCCCCCCGCCGCCCCGTCTGACCTGCGGGGCGCGGGGTTTGGGGGGGTCTTCCCGGGGCGCACGAAGTGTCGGAGCCCCGCAGAGGCCCCCTTGTGACCGTGCTGCCCCCCCCGCTGTCCCCATTTGCCCCCTCGGGGTTGAGCAGCGGGGACCGTGCAGCCCCCGGGGGCGGCTGCCACCTCCCGGTCCCTGCTCTCCGCCTCCTCTCCCAAACTTTACCGGGGCTCCGAGGGGCGCTGCGGGGGCATCCCGGGGCGCACACGGCCACACACAGCCCCCCCGGGGACACGCACCCATTTAGTTGGGGAGGAGGGGGGGGCACCCTTCAAACACCTGCTGGGCAGCGCCAGGAAAGTTTAAGCAGCCGAAGAAGGTGTCCCTAGGCGCGGGGGGATGCACTGATTTTCAGACAAATCCTTGCCCCACTCCGTGCTCAGATCACCGCGGCACCGACCCCTCGGTGAGGGGCAGAAAGCTGGGAGCTGCCCCCGGTGTCCCCCCCGCCTCGACCCGCACCGGGGCCGTGCCGGTGGCGCTGCGGGGCCGGCAGGTGGCGCCCTGGTCACGGCGACGGTGGCGGCGGCGACAGGAGCGGGGCTGAGCCCCGCGGAGCTCGGGCACGTCCCGGCCCTGCCCCGCCTGCGCTCCCCGGGGGGCGGCGGGCACCGCGCCGGCACCGGGACCGGGCAGCCTTGGGAAGGGGGGTGGGTGATGGAAAGCGGCGCCTGGTGCCCTCTCTGGGGAGCAAAACTTAAAAAAATGAGATAAAATAAAAATAAAAAGTGCCAGCTACACGAGCCGGGGCGGCAGCCAAGCAGACAATTAGCTGCTAACGTTAATTTCTCCATCTGGCGGGGGCATCCCGAGGAGGGGCTGCGGAGCCGGCACCGGGGGTCCCGGGTGGCTGCCCGCCTGCGGAGGGGGGGGTCCGGGCCCCGCTGCGCCCCCCCAGCTCCTGAGGAACCCGAGGTTTGGGTGTGCAACTTGGGTCGAGCCGCTTTAGGTTTCATAGGGTCACTGCGAAAAGACATCCCCTCTCCTCCCCAAAAAAAAAATAAAACCCAAATCCCAGCCCGCCCCGTGCCGGCCCCGCTCACCCCACCCCACCCACCGCGCCCAGCCCCTCCTCCCCTGCCGGGCGAGCACTTTTGCAGCTTTTTTTCCGACGTGCTCCCGTGCTCCGCGTCCTTCCCCGGGCCGCCGTGGGGAGCTCGCTGCGCCTCCCTCTCCCTCCCCAAAGCCGGCTCCTTGGGCAGCATGGCAGGCAGCATCACCTAGCGCCCTGCGCGGCGGCCCGGACGGAGGGGGGCAGCGACGAGATCACCCCCGAGATCCCCCAAAAGTCTCCTTTCCCCCCACCTGCCCGCGGCCCCCGAGCCCCACCATGGGCCGGCCGCGCCGCCGGGCTCCGCAGCGCCCGCAGTAGCGGAGCGGGGGCTGCCCCCCAAAGCCCACCATGAGCACGGCCACCGGCAGGAAGGGGCCGGCAGCCGAGAGCCGCGCACCGGGGGTGAGTTGTAGCAGCGCTCCTCCTCTCCTTTCCTTTCCCTTAATTTAACTTTAGGGTGAGTTTTCATCCTTTTTAATATATGTATATTTTTCTTCTTACTTTCCCCGGAGGGAGGGTGGGAATGGGGTCCCCCCCCACCCCGCCCCATGCGATGCGGGGCTCTCAGCTCTCTCCTCTCTCCGCAGGTGGCGGAGGGGAGCGCGGTGCGGGAGCTCTCCCCGAGGAAGAGGCCGGCGGCCGCCGCCGAGGAGCGCTGCGCCAGCCGCCCGCCGCCCGAGGGCGCGGGGGCCGCCGCCGGCACCGAGCCGCGGCCGCTGGAGCGGGCGGCGGCGGCCGGGGGCTGGTGCCGGAGCTGCCAGGCTCAGCTGGCCGAGCTGCGGAGGCAGGCGGCGAGGCTGGCGGCCGGAGGCTGCCCTCCCAACGCCCCGCCGGTAAGTGAGTGCAGCCCGGGTAAGGGGAGGGAGGCCGGGACTCCCTTTCTCTGGTCTCTTCAGGGGAGCGGAAAGTTGGAGGGGGCGCGGGTTGAGCGGGGATGGAGGGGCTGCCGCAGGCTCAGCACGGGTTTGTGGGCACCGGCTGCAGGCAAATAGCCCCCCGAGGACGGATTTGGGACCCTGAGCTGATGGGTTTGGGGTGGGCTCGGCAGCGCGGGGCCGTCGGGTTTGCGGGATCCCCGCTGCTCTGTCCCGGTGTCACGCCGGGGAGCCGGGGCTGGGGCTTTCCCGTGCCCCGGGGGGGCTCTGGCAGCCCCTGGGGGAAGGTTTGGCAGAGCGGAGCTCCGACACGCAGAGCTGCACGTGTGTGCGCTCGGCCGCGCAGTTCTTCTTTCTTTATCGGAGCTCTTTAGTATCGCTGCTCCTCTCCCTTCAGTAAGCACGTGAAAAGCTTTTAAAAGGAGAGGCAGGTGGAAAAAAACACAGAGCCTTGACACCTGGGGAGATCCTCGGGGTTAGCTGGCGGGGAAGAGAGCAGCAGAAGACGCTGTGGTTCTGGTTCAGGGCACAGAAAGTGTGTGCTGGGTTTTTGATAACATTTGGAAGTAACGCATTGTTTTCCAAACAATGCTTATCGGGATGTTTGCAAGAACGGGGGGGGGGAGGGTCTGAAGAGGAAGCCAAACCCTATTGACCTTCATTTTCATTCAAAGAGTTCCTGTATGATCTACAGAATTCCCATTGAATCTAAATATAGGTTTGTTTGGGAGTGCATTGTAGAGCAGTGTCCGAACGCGCCACCAGGTTCATATTCTCAGGCCTGATCCAGAGCCCTTTGAAATCAACAGGAGCCTCCTTAGTGACTCGCAGGGTTGGGAGGGAGCACTCTTTTCCACGGTGTGAAAGGTCCCACATCTCACCTCACTGAAGTCAGGACCCCTGGACCTGTTGGTTTCTGGATTGCCAGTGGAAATAAGTTTTGTTTTGTGTCGTACAGTGCCTGCTGCAAGGGGGTGCGCACTGCTCTTTGCAGTGATGGGAGCGAGCAGCATCCTGCCCTGAGTGGGTCCCACAGGTGTTAGGGTGAGGAGGGTGGCGAACAGGGGGCTGATTGTGTGGTCTCCTCCCTGCCAGTCCCAGGGGGCTTCCTCCATAAGCCCTCGATGATGGGTAAATTAATCCCCCTTTTCTGCAGGGTTTTGAGGCACGCTAAGGAAAGTAATGAAATTGTCATCATCGTGGTGGCAGAGCCTTGACAGACTTAGTCACGGAGTAACAGATACCTGCAGGTTACTTAGTGAGTAGCACACAGACACTCAAATTTCTTCAAAAATCCATCTTCCGACAAGTGTGAGACCTCTAGCCTTAATTGCAAGCTCGGAAACCCACTAATCCGGGCTGGCGAGCGGCTCCTCAGGAAGGAAGAGGCAGTGACCAGCCCCGCTTACTGCCTTCTGAGTGTGAAGTAGGTTAGCAGGAGATAACAGTCAGTGGTTCGGATACTCAGCTGCTGCGAATTGGCCTTGCAGTGGGAATCTGATGCAATAAGCTGGCAGTTTGAGCACTCTGTAATGTCTGTGCCAGAAAGGCAGCTTGTGTTGTTTTTTTTTTTTTTTTTTTTTCCCTTTCTTGTTTAATTATATAACAAGACGCCTGAAACAGCAGCTCCGCTCCGTAACAGCTTCGTGCCCATACAATAAAAGTCCAGAGTTTCTCATAAGCTCTTCTAAAGTACTGTCGAAGGGAGCAGCTCCTGGCTGAGCAAACACCAGAAGGCTGCTGCTTGGAGCACGCTGCTCTCTCAAAGGAGCTGTGTCCTTTGCCATAATAGCAGCGGGGATCTTTCAGCAGAGATTCAGCAAGGTTTCCACACCTGGTTCAAAACCCTTTGGAAAGGTGGGTGGGTGCCTCGGAGATGAAAGAAGGGCTAGTTTCCTGCTGTTGATATCTGTACTGATGAAAGAGAGAAGTTGTATTCTTATGCGTGGGGCAGCTGACAAGGGATTGAATTCACATTAGAATAAAAAGCCAAGATGCTGTTTGCAGTCTGCAGGGATAACAAATCTAATTGCTCGAGAGGGCTATGATTCATCCAGTTTATATGTTGCTGTCCTTTCAATTAGACATATTTAAAATATATAAATAATTTAAAGTTTCGGTGCTCAGATGTTGTGCATTGATTACAGAATACTGTTAGTTGTTTGGGTCTTTTTAAAGTCCTCCAAATCTCTGTTGACAGATGGTATAAAGATATACCTCTTTGCTTATGCTAAAACTCCTCAGCGATTCTCTTAAATGCAAGATTTACTGCACCCTCCACCGTCGATTCCCTTCTTCTCACTGCTGCTGTCTTTACAGTTTGCTGCCACAGTGAGGCCTATGAGCGAATGAAAATGTGATTTTTCACCCAGCAAGGATGAGAAAAACAAAAACAAAACCAACAAAACAAACAACAAGGTTTAATCTTAAATTATTCCAGATTAGCATTGTGGTGCTGCAGTATCAGCATCTGTTTCTGGGTCATATACTGAAATACTGGAGGAGAAAAAAGAAAAAAAGGTGCCTTGGTTTATCCCTAATTAAAAGTTTGGTGTGTGCCTTGCAGGCTGTGTCCCTGGGGAGCTGGTAATGGATCCCCAAGCTCTTCCTCCCAGGGCTCTGGCTGGAGGCGAGGCCAGGTCGATGTGCCTGGATGTTGCTGCTGTTGGCAGCTGTGGGGCCGTGGCTGGGAAATGAGTTGGTGGTCTCTGCCTCGCTCCCAGTTGGCAAGGAGCCTTGTCGCAAAACCACCACAACAATTACCGCTAATTGGCATCATTGTTGGCAGTTTCACAAGAGAGGCTGAGTGACTGAATGAGGATGTAGATTAAATTAGTAATAATAATACTTAGCACCTAAAATCTTCGCAGTACTTCACAAATGCTAATTAATTAATTTGCGCGGTGCCCCTGCTCAGTAAACCCAAACGTGCTGCCGTTTTTGAAGAGGTGTGCACTGGTACGAGGCATACGTCTCCCCGGGGAAGGGGACAGGCAGGGACTGTCCGACGTGGGAGATGTGCTGCTGCATCGCTGGAGCTAAACTCCGTGCTCCCTCCTGTGCTGGCATGGCCTTAGGGAGGTGCAGCACCCCAGAAATAGCAGATCCCTTGTGGGTAGGGGACAAAAAGTCTCTTGATACGAGAAATGTGCACGCTAATGCAGCTACATCCACAGAGGGCTTTTCTTCTGGTGGTAGTATTTTGGTTGTAAAAAAGGGGAACAGTTACACCTACTTAAACTGGAATAAGAGCTTAGTAGTGATTTAAAAAAACAAAACAAAAACAACAGAGGAGGCCAAGATCACAGGAAGTTTTCTTTGGAGGCGATCAGCAAGGAGTTCACTGTTCCTCTCTGCCTGGGGGTTCAGGCACCTCATTTTGGCTGTCCCCAGCCCGAGCAGCACGTGCTGTACCTGCTGCCAGGGCAGGTGGTGCTAGTGGCAGCAGCAGGGAATGGGGAGGCACATCTATTGCACTGTGACTCCAGTTCGGCCAAGTTGTTCCAGTCTCAGTTTTTGAGAGCTTCTTTTCTTGCCTGTTGCACAGTGTTACATGAGGCACACCACTGAAAGGCACTCCGAGACAAAGGAGTGAGTGCATGCAGTTTACTGCTGGTGGGATGGAGAACATCCTCTGATAACTTAAAAACCCCAAATCCTGTGTTCTTTGCATTCCTAGTTGACCCGGTAAGCCATGGTTGGGTACAAAGACGCATCTTGCAAATCCTGGTTTTGAGAGAGTGTTGGTGACCAGGACAGGCCGTGCCTTTGGCTGCTAATGAGCTGTGAATCATTTGAGGGAGCTAAGCAAGTCCTAGCCCGCCGTGTCCTTGGCAGGGCTCCGTGTTACACCAGCTCGAGATGGAGGAAGTCCTGGCTTTCCTGGAAGAAGGGGAGGAGAGCAGAGGCTTTAGGCATGCTGTTTGCACTGGCGTGTCTCAGCTGTGCTCCCACACCTGCTTCTTACCAAAGCGATGGTCTCTTGGTACACCTGTGTGCTGCTGATTGCATCGCCTGAATGGGAAATGAAGAGCAAAGTTTTGGGAACAGCATACGCTTTCCTGTGGGTTTCTCACCTGTGCTAGTGGATGCTTTGCTCAGCTCCTGGCCCTCCCTGTGCCTCTTCACTGATCCCAGGTGTTCCTCTCTGTTGCTTGATGGTAAGAGGCAGCAGGTTCCCCGTCCTTGGGGGATGCACACCCCCTGTTTGACTGGGAGTGAGCTAATATTCCCTGGCCACCTGGCTTCTGCCGAACAATTAGTAGCTGGTTGGTCCTGCACAGCTTTTCTCAGACTAGTTTGTGGCAGTTCTTGGCCCCTACTCTGAGTCTCCCACCTCAAATTCAGATCTTTTGACAGGTTCAAAAGCTGTTGAGGAGGGCTGGCAGCAAGGAGGATGGGGGAAGGACAACGTTGCTGCTCTTACTGCTTTGGAAAAGGAGGCTAAAAGGACAAAGCACAGGACTGTGGTCCTGATGTGCAGGGGCCAGGTGTGCTTTGTTACTCCCACCTTGGCTGCTCTGACAGCAGGGTGTCAGCAGGAATAGGAGTAAGGAGAGCTCCCTGACCTCTGGTACCCGTCTCCTTGCTGTTGTGTGGACTTCTGTGTGCTTCAGAAGCCAGGAGCCTGTGCTGCTCACAGAGGAGCCTGGCAGTGAGTTTTGTGTCTGTGCAAGGACACTGTGAGCTCATGGCTCCCTGAAATAGCAAGGTTTTCAGAGTACCTGGACATTTCTCTGAACGTCTGAGGTGTACATGGAAGATGCCTAAACTTTGAGAAGCAAGCCCTGACTTTTTGTGGAGTTTTTCTTCCCGTGCCCACTACTTTCTGTTGATGTGTCAGCCAAGTCTGTTGAGTGGCAGGATCACCTGGAATCCGAGAGCCCTCTATTACATAAGGGCTGTTTTCCTTTTCATGGGAGGCCTTTCTCTTACTGGTTTGACGTGGAGAAGGGATGCTGAGTGGGAGAATCATGCCTTTTACAGATTCCTCTGTAGAGGAATTGAGTTTTCAGGGCTCTTTACAAGCACTAAGTGCACCTTAAACCGTTCTATATTTAACACATTCAAAAATGCATAAGTGGAAAAGTAAGGTCTCAGTTAATAAATATGAAACTACAGGGCATTTTTTTGAGATGCACTTTTAATATTTAATTCTGTGAGAGAGACTCTTGCAGAGACTTGGCTAGTGGAGTGCTTGAGGCTATGAGCTCAGATGTGGATTGCAGGTATGTTTTGCAGCCTAATAAAGGGGTTAGTGACAACGCCATGTCAAATGTGTTGACATGAGCCCTTTGCTTCCTTCAGCCAGTGCAGCAGTCCCCGTGCTGCATGCTAGGCTGTGGAAACTAATCGTAATGAGTTTACTTTAGACATCTAGGATTTTCAAGCATGCCCTTTTAAAATACAGGTGAGCAGGATTACCTCGCTGTACAGGTGCTGGAGGCGATAGACCTCCTCACTGGGGGATCTGAAGTGGGGGAGCGGGGATTGCGCAATTAGCTCGAGGTACTGCGGTCTCCCGGCTAGCTGGGGGTAATTAGTACTGCTGTGGTCTCCGCAGCTAATGCCTTCAGCACCCTGCCCTATTAGGGGAAAGGGAGGAAACGCTTAAACCATTTCAAAATCCCAGGGGGTGGAAAAGAGCATCTGCTGCTAACATCTGAGGTTACTTTGAACCTGTTGAAATATGTAGTCGCTGCTTTATTGTTTTTGCCAAGAGTTTCCACCTACAGTGATCCCAGCCTCTGACTTTCACGGGGAGGTTGTAGGAGGCAGTAGTCATCTGCCTCCCCCGTGGCCCACAGCAGCTGATAGTGGCTGCTCCTCCGAGCCTGACAGTGCAGGGTGTTGGAGTAAGACAGCTGAAACCACCAAGAGATTTGTCTTTTCCAAGTCTAGGATCACCCACCACGTATGTGGTTGCTGCTTGGGAATTCTACCACTGATTCTCCCTCCTTGGAGATCCTCAAAAGCCCTCTGGACGTGGTCCTGGGCAGCCTGCTCTGGGTGCTCTGGTTGAGCAGAGTTTGGACCAGGTGGCCTCCAGAGGTCCCTGCCAACCTTAATCATTCTGTCAGCCTGCAGTAACTGCCCTCTGTGGGTCTGAATCCTTTCTTCCCACTGTGAGGATGCTGATGTGAAGAAGAGCCAGCTAGTCCCAGGGTTTTCAGCTAGCTGATGAGCAAGTTGTTGTGAAAAGTGAGCGTAGATTTTGTTCCACCTGGTGCAGAGGAGAAAAATCTACTTGGAACTGCATGTGTGTCCTGTGGAAGACTTTTCTATGATGATGGTGTTGTCTTTCTTAAAATTGTATTGCCTTCATGAACTGGGTCTGTTTGGGTATTATTCATATTATTCACATTCAGTATGTAATTTGGGACTATCATATCCTGATTTAAAAAAAAAATAAAAAAGACTTACTGGAAATTTATGGAGTTTGATTAGTCTGAATTTGTCTCCTTGTCTTCTGGCTTTATACTCGCAACATTGGAATAATTCTTTTGTACTTAAATTTCTGGTATATCCCTGAATGGAAAGCATCTTCAGGATCATAGGAGTCTTGTCTCTGTTAACTGGCTATGCACGTAATCAGGAACAGGCTGATTTCTTTTATGAGTGCTTACTAATTGTGTATAATATTTCAGATGAGTGCCTAATAGGAGAGAAATTTTTGGCCTTAACTTTCATGAGAATCGGGTCTCCCACAGTCTTTGCCATCAGGAGGAAGTGTTCAGACACTGGATAGGGATGTAAGTCCTGAATGTAATTCCTAGGTCTGTCACTGCCTTTGTGTATAAATCTGGACAAGGTGGCTTATATACATGAGCTTAACTTCCCATTTGTCCAGCAGAGAGAGAATTTTTTTTATCTTTTGTCTGTTTCTCATAAAAACTTTTTTTTCAATGTGGACTCTCTTTCTGTTTGCTGGTACAACATTGAGCATCATTGTCTATTGTTCTTAGGGGGGCTGACTGCTCTTGTAATACACGTAACAAGGAGGAATAATAATAAATAATAATACAGAGAAACACAGCAAACAGTGGACTTGCAACTGAACTTTCAGGTTGTGTGTAACCAGGGGTAGGGGATTTGAGGTGGGGATCTCTGCAGCAGCAGAAAGAGCAAAGAAAGCCAGGGGCTTCAGATAATCCATGAAGATAGTAACAGGGACTCCTGAAAATTGCCAGTTCTCCAGGGGGGAGCATTGAGGCTGTGGAAGGTGCTGCAGAGGATATCCAGGCAAAGTGGAGCTTGCTTAAGTAGCAGGTATCAGATCAGTGGAATAGAGAGCTATCGATGGTATCTAAAAGGGGCTTATCTGCATACTGCGCTGTGCGTCCCCATGATGAAACTAGAAAGCTGCCTTGGGGAAATGTGGTGTGTCCTTGCAGGAAATCGGGGAACTCTTCAGTGGCTTCAGCACGTCCTGCTGCTGTTTAAGTTTATGCCAAAGTGTGTTACTCATTAGTTTTTCATTAAAAATATTTTATTTTTAAATGGGGGGGGGGGGGGGGGGGGGGGGGGGGAAGAAGGGAAAGCTTTGTAGAGAAATCCCAAAGAAAAGCTTCAAGTGATTATTCCAGGTGAAGGGGAGGGGGCAATGCCACTTTGCAGAAGCAATATATTCCTTAGGATAAATTTAAGTAAAAGCAAACTTTTGGTGCATAGTTCTTTGGACCAACTTCTTTGCTTTGAAGCTGAATGAAGGCGTAGTTGACAGATCTTCATTTTCATCTTGGAAAAAAAGTTTATCTGGTATAAATAAGCCTACCTATTTTAGGCAACATTGTTGTACGTTCTTCTTGTCACTAAGAGTCTGACTGTTGGGTTCATTACCCTAATATAGAGTGAATCAGCGAAATCTCAGCACTTGCTCAGAAAGGAAAAAAAAAAAAAAGGTTTAGGTGCACCCAATTATCCTTCTTTCTGAGTCAGGCCTTAAAATCAGTCTTTGATCAGCATTCCTGGAATTTGGCAGGCTGCTCTGAGCTTCTGCTGGGGCTGGGCCAGCATTACCATATGTCAATACCTGTGCAGCATTGATTGAAATGCTGGGCAGCTGTGGGAAAGTGATCAATTTTCATTTAGCTCTTAGCAAATCTTCCCCTGCTATTGCTGAGGGATTTTATGCTGCTGGGTGAATAGGATGGGAAGTGTTCTGTACAAAGCTGAAATGTGATACTTCTGGCTAGGCTGGGCATTGACTGGCTTTCAGCATTAACTGCAAAAGTGAAGTATTAGTCCTAGTTCTCACAGCCTTCAAAAGATTATGTTTAAATGTGTTTCCTGTTTTACCACAACACACAACTTGTTACAGCATAGTTTGTGTTGCTGTCAGTGTGTGTAGATTGATCAGTGCTGGTTATACTGTAAATGGGCAGCATTTGGCTTTGTGCTTGGAGTTATTTGGGAAGTTAGGTGTAGTCAGTTTGCATTGTATGCTTTATTGCCGTATGCTGTTCCTATTTCATTGTGTGTGGTAGTGTGTATTTACTCCTTTTGGCATTGTTGCTACCCTCCTGGATCTCAGAGTACAGCAGTTTCCTAGTGTTTCATAACAGTTTCAAAAAGCTTCTGTGTAACTTCATGAAATGAAGGTGTGTTTTTTTTTTCAGGGTTTGCCTGCTGCTTTTGCATCTTACATGGCTCCTGAGCAGTTCAGAGGTGGTGGCTGTGCCCATGGTTCATTACACAGCCCTTGGCAGAGCGGTGCCACTCTGTGTTCAGAGATCAGCCTGCTGGGGTGCTTGAGGTCAGTGGCACCATGGTGGACCTGTGGTATGTGTCCAGTTCCCATGCCAAAAGAGGGCCATGGGGAGTTCTTGTCACCTCCAGACTGCACTCTGGCTCCTGGGACTCTTTGTGATGTGGCAGTCCTAACAGCTGCCTGGAATATGAAGCAAGTAGCTCATATGATCAGGAAATCTGTCCATCCTTTTTTCAATTCCTTTACTGCTTTTGGGTCATCTGTAGAGGAACTGGTCTCTCTCTCCTGCTCAGTGTGGTGAAAGCATTCAGCTCTTCCCTTGGTAGCACTTGGGTCCTCATTGAGTGCTGCTGGATGAAATATGCTGGTGTTGCGACAGACCCCCTCTTTGACACCAAATTGTCTGGAGTGCGTCGTGTAAAAGCAACTGCTTGTATCTACTGCCCAGCTGCAGCCAGGCTATAGCAAACAATGGCACAGTTCCCGGGAGGAAAAGTGGCTGGGAGCCAAGCCTTATAAATGTACTTTGTCTGTGGAGTCCTTAGTTGATGCTGGTGTGGAAGCAGCTCCAGAAGCCAAGACCGCTGAGAGGCCTGGGCAACCAGTCACCAGCCCAGACTGGGAGCATCCCACATGGCCTGTTTCAGAAAAGTAAATGATTTTCAGCTGCAATAAATAGTCAGCAGAAGTTGGATGGATCTGGCCTGTGTTCAGGCAGATAAAGCTTGGCTGATGATGCCAGAGCTCTTGACATCTAAATGACTGAAGAAAGTGTAGGGAAATAGTTGAGCGTGCTAATCCACGGCAGCCAGAGCAAGGGGGATTTCGCTTTCCATGTGGAGAGTCTGCTTGGGATGAGTGTGAAGAGCATGTGTATTGGGTTTATGTGGCAAGGTTTTGGTAGTGGAGGGGCTGCAGGGGTGGCCTCTGTGAGCAGAGCCCAGCAGCTGCCCTGTGTCAGATCAGAGCCAGCTCCAAAAGGGACCTGCTGCTGGCCAGAGCTGAGCCAGTGAGCAATGCTGGTTGGGTCTCTGGGAGAGCAGATTGAAGAAAAAAAAAATAAAAATGCTGTGCAACTGCAGCTAGGAGAGAGGAGTGAGAACCAGCCCTGAAGACCTGCAGATCAGTGCAGCAGGAGGGCTGGAGGTGCTCCAGGCACGCAGCAGCAGTTCCCCTGCAGCCTGTGGAGAGGCCCCTGGTGGAGCAGGCTGTCCCCCTGCAGCCCATGGGTCCCACATGGAGCAGATCTCCACGCTGCAGCCCCTCCATGGGTGGAGGAGCCCCCGGTGGAGCAGGTGGATGTGGCCTGGAGGAGGCTGTGGCCCATGGAGAATCCCTGCAGGAGCAGGCCCCGGGCTGGAGCTGCAGCCTGTGGAGAGGAGCCCACGCAGGAGCAGGGGGTCTGGGGGGAGCTGCTGCCCACCCGTGGGGGACTCGTGCTGGAGCAGTTTGCTCCTGGGGCATGGATCCCGTGGTACAGAGCCGTGTGGGAAGAGCTGCTGCCTGTGGGCAGCCCCTGCAGGCTCAGTTTGGGAAGGACGGCATCCCATGGGAGGGACCCCACGTGGAGCAGGGGCAGGGAAGGACCACGAAGGATCAGTGGAGACAAAGCATCAGGGGCTGACCTCAGCCCACATGCTCTGTTCCCTTGTGCTGCCTGGGGGAAGGATGTAGAAGAGGGTGGATGGGGGGAAGGTGTTTGTAGATTGCTTTTATTTTCTCACTGCTCTAGTCTGCTAGTGATAGGCAATAAATTACATTAATCTATGCTAAGTCAGTTTTGCATGTGATGATAACTGGTAGGTGAGCTCCCTGCTCTTATCTCCATCCCTGAGGCCTTTCCATCATATTGCCTCCCCTTTCCATTTGAGGAGTGGGTGTGAGAGAGCAGTTGTGGTGGACTTCAGCTGCCCAGCAGGGTAAAACCACTGCAGCATGCCGACCACTTCCAATGTTGGGCTCTGTGTTAAAGCATCAGATTTGTCTTGGTGCTTTGGCCTGGATTTAGTAAAAGTGAGTGCTGAGTGTTAGGAAAAGGAAGTTTGGCTGACCTGGGTATTATTTAAGAAGTGTTAGCCACGCTTTGATAATGCATTGCTTTTGTACTGAACATGTGTTGTGTAGGGACCTATGTTTTTCCATTGCGAGAACTGATGCTCCAGTAACAGAGAGGAAACCAGGCTGGATCTCTGATATAGTCACCACATAATCCCCAGGTGTATGCCCTAATGCTGGGTGTGTTGTGAGGAAGAGAGGTGTTCCCATACTTGTCTGGCCCAGGCCATCTGGTCCCATGGAAGCAGTCATTAGTGATGAGAAATCAAGCCCTACAATTTGCCCTACAAGATGTGTAAGAACCCTAGTAGGGATCCAAAGTGGCATTTGAAGGATGAGGCAAGGCACAAGGGTGTTTGCCACTGTCACTTCAGGGCAATGCCAGTGCTCCTTTGCTGGTAGGCGGGTAGATGGGGGGGCTGATTTGTCCCAAATAGCACTTTGAGAAATGTCTTAGCCTTAATAAGAACTATGGGTGTTGGCAGAGCTTTTGTAAGCTATCTTGAAACCTATTCTGTGGGTGAAACACAGGCCAGGGTTTGGCCTGTAACTGTTTTGCCTGTAGCTTGTAATTAAATATAAAGCTAAACCCAGACTCTCCAGTTAACATATTCATATCTTAGTGTAGCTTGTGTAACTGTGAACGCAGAAGTGAGCTGTTCTGCTGTCTTTGGAAGATTTTGATGCAAAGAAAGGGTACATTTGACATTGCCCCAACAAGCTCCACGAGGGTGATTTTGTGTGAATGATTGAGTGGCATGGAAGCTGTGTAAGATATTGTCCATTTGTGGGTTTTGTAAAGAGGAGATACAGTTGAAGTAATTTATAATATGCAGAGTCTCAGTGGTCTGCTGAGAGTGCTTCCTTAAGCAATTACCTGTAAGAATAAAATAAAAAGCATTTATTATTGATACTCACATTCCACATATTAAGAAATATTTCTTCTGATATTGTTAATTTTTTATTTGTAGGCTCCAAAGGAGCGTAGAGTAAGACAAATGTGATCGGGGAAGAAAAATATATGAGTTAATGTATTAAGTTTACATATTTTTCATTTGATGGATTTATGGTTTTTAATTACACCTTCATGTCTTGCATTGGGATCCCTGGGGGCCCTTTCTGAATTTCATGCTTATACTCTTATAAATATGAGATGCTTTAACCTGCCACCTTCTGCATTCTTACTGCTGCTTGACTGACCTCTGGTGAAGTTATTTTCTTTATTCCGGTTTAAAATTTGAGACACCAGCAAACAGCTGAACAATTAGAAAGCATTTATGTGATTTAGGATTTCTCAGCCTGATATGTTGTACCTGTGAATCCCAGGCTGTGAATGGGTTTCTCTGCTGCTTTTTTGCACAGCAGGGTGGACTTCGTGCTCAGCATTTGCAAGTCTGTTCAGCAGTAGCAGCACCCCGGCCTCAGCTTATGCATTTACTGGCTCCCTCAGGGCTGTTTGGCAGTGGAAAGTCATGTCTTTGCTAACAACCCTTTGTGAAGCCATGGCTAGATCTAGGGAAGAGTGTCTTCAGAAATACATGTACGTAGTCCTGACTCAGGCTGTACGTCTCTTTACTTCTGTCTTCAGTTACCTACAGCACTGGATTCTCATTCAACAACAGTTTGCATCGTGGTTCATTTCTTGGAAGTGGAATTGGAATTTCCACCTGTGTTAACAGGTGGAAAATGAAGCCTGTTGGCACTGTGTGGTTTCAGTTGATTGACACCAGTGAAACAGCATTGGATCAATGTGTTTATTTCAAATTAGTTTCTCTACATCCTCTTTAGCAGCACATCCTTTTCATTTTTCTGTTCAGGGGGAATATGATTAGCTGTGTTGGGGACAGACAGTAATGACTGGATGTAGTTTATCCACATCTAATGGCAGTTCATCTAAGAGGCAAACAACTCAGACTGATAATACACAAACTTTCTAAAAGATGTTTGCCTTTGGACTGATGCTGAGCGTGAATATTCAGCCCAGCCAATGGCATTTGAAAGCAGTTGAAGTAAGAGGGGGTATCTAGAGGTGTTGCTTTTAGGAAGGCAGTGAAAGGACACCTGAAGAACAGAGTTGATGCTGCACCAGCGTTATAGTATCTGAGCCCCTTTTCTCAGATTCATGTTCTGTATGCTTTTATTATTCTGGTCATGACTGCTCCTAAAGAGCAAAACAGCTCTGATTTCTGCTCAAAAGAATTTAGTTGGGTTGTGGCATCCTATTGCCAAGTCTTTTGATGACATGGAAGATGTGTTATGTGCAGGGCTGGCTTTTCAGACCCACCTCAAGTTCTTCACTGGGCTTTTTATTACTGTAGGAAGGCTTGATGCTTGTAGGATTGGGTGCAATGAAAAGTAGACAGGTAAAGAACTGCAATGCAGAATAGAGGTAAACGCTTGACCCTGGGAAATGAACACAAGTGAGAATACAAAAGCATTATTCTGATGATGCTTTGGAAAATCTTCTATTTTTCTGTATTTTCTTGTAGTTTTTATTTCAGTTCTTTTTGCTGGCCCAGGTTTGGTCTGATCTTCTTTCCTTTTGTCACTGGAACAGCAGCCCTGTTTGCTGGTGTTGGGAAGTAGTCCAGGGCATCTCCTCTGCTTTCTGAAGGCTGTAGTCCAGCTTTCTGTGGAGGCAGAGAAAGGTCTGGTGCAGAAGCTCACCTCATTTAAGCATAAGGCTACAGAAGCAGCTTATCCACATCTAAAGGAGTGAGCTGAAAAATGTCTGTGATTGTTCAACAAGAAAAAAATGTAGATCTACTGAGTGAAAAATCTGCTTCTTTCTATGCCTTGACAAGATCCTTTAAGTCTGTGGAAGAGCAAAGAGTTAAGATAATCCTGATCTTACAGAGGAGTTAACCCAGAGTCTTGTATCTCAGCTGAGTACAATGCAGGAGTGTCATCACTGTGAGATTAGAATAAGCTTCATTATCTTCAAAGACTGTTTACTTAATGGTTTGGAAGCTCTGTTTGTAGGTAGAGGTAGGAAATGTCCTCAGGCAGGCAGGAGCTGATAGCGTTAAATAGAGCAGCAATGTTTCTCCTTGCATCTTTACATCATGTGTGTGCTTCTCCCAGCCTGCTGGCTGCCCCTGCTCTTGTGTACACCATCAGTGTGGAGGTCTTTAAGAGACTGCCAAGGTAATTTTGGATGCTCAGCACTGAGCCCAAGCTGTCTCTTTGTAGCTTTTGGATTATTTATTTTATGTCCTAGCACCTGAGGCCTTCATAGGTTAATTATGTGGTCAGTCTTTAGCCTCTTTTTTTTTTTTTTTTTTTTTTCCCTGTCATCTGCCTGTTATTTTCTTCCAAATTTCTGTGAATCTTCAGGGGAGATGTGCTTGCAGGGCATACACCTGAGTGCCCATTGCATGTTTATCTGGGGAACAATGGGTAATAAAGGAGAAGGGAGCTGGGTATGCTGCTTTTTGGTGTTGGGCTACCAGTGGTGAGTCTTGTGGTGTGATGGATGTGGGACATGTGTCACCGTGTGTCACTGGCTCTGCTGGGAGTCCCATTCTGTCACGGGAAGGAGTTGTGGAGATAAACATCCCTTCCGAAACCCTAATGTGGTAACCACCTGAGGAATCAACTTCTGCAAATCCTGGGACAATACCACTTGTATTTTTCTTACAAATATACATCAATACCTTTTCCTTAAAATGTTGGTTAGAGATCTTTTAAAATTTCTGAGTAGAGCAGTGCTACCTAGCTTTGGATATTCCAGCTATCGCTTGTAGTCATGTAGAAGAAGATATGAAGTTGTTTTGAGCCTTTGGAGGCTCCTTGTGCAGGACTTGGATCTTTTCTGTTGTCCCATCCGCAGAGTGCCTTTTGATGGCAGTGAAGTCACTTCTAATCTCTAGTACAATTTGTGCAGCCTGCTTTGTAAAAGCTGCAATAAATTTAATTTGGAATCTATTGGGATATGTAAACGTGTCCCACATGCAAGTGTTTAGCTCTTCCATTTTTCTCATGAGAACATTCCTGTAAAAGTGGTTTTAAAAGCAAATTTGTGCCTCCTTGGCACTTTTTTTTTTTTTTTTTTTTTTTTTAAAGACAAAGCAGAGATACAGTGTTTTAGGCAGATATATTTTTGTTCCCAGCTGTTTTGAATGCTCATTTGATGTTAAGTCTTTGTTCAATCCAGTCCTATGTCATTAATGACTCTGGAGTAAGTAGGTATGCAGAGCCGGAGGAAATCCTGTTTCATATGTTCCTATTCTAGGAGAGCCTCAGAAAGACTAACAATAATGCTGCTTGGTGAGGTAATGGGTAAACATAGTAAGAAATAAAAACGTGCTTACTCCTTACTGAAGCAGAAAAATAGCTTATAAAGCATAATGTTGACTTTGATACGTGTAGATAATCTGACCTGCTTCAGTCTGTGGATTAAGACATGAGCTACAGCCGTCAAAACAGGAGAACCTGTTCCTCTGGTTGTAAAGGAGTTGTCAGCAAATGTAAATGAGAATTAAAAAGAGGTGGGAGCCCAGTCATAACCCAGCGAAGTCATTTTAAAGGCTCGTTTTGACTTCAGTGGTCAGTTAATTCCTGTCTGAGGTGGAGGGGCATGTTGCGCAGCTCAGCACTGCGTGTTATCACAAGTCTGATTTCGGTTGCAGTGACAGGGTGGGTGGTGCACAGAGAAGCTCTCGTGAAACATCAGGTTTTTACCTCTTCATGTGCCTTTTGAGACACTGGGGGAAACTGAAAATGTGGACTTCTCCTTCCCTTTGTTGAGGGAAGTTTAGTAGGAGAGAAGTATTTGTTTTCAAGAAGTGTTTTCATAGGAGGGCAAATTTCTTCATCAGGTTCTTCAGGAAGTCAAAGCTGGATTTAGAGCTTTTGATCCTGGTCAGTATGTAGAAAAACAGGATGAGATTTTGGTAGAAGTTTTGGGAAACGGACTTTTATTTTTTATTTTTAGAAGAAAACATAAAACTGCATGACTTTTCTTGAGCCAGATTCTGTAGCAGCTTGTGTGAGCACAGTGGAACATCCTAACTCCAGCCTACTGTCACTGTCTGTGCTATGGACTTCCCTAGGGGCTAGGGCAAGTCAACTAGCAGTACAGACTTAGATGTATTTACCTATTTCACATATGCATCACTTACATTTAGGCAATGCACTAATATGCATACCAGACCTGTGTAGTTGGTATTCCTTACATTGCATCATTTTTTTTTTTTTATGTGCATTACTCTGGTGCATACACTCAACTATAGTGCCAATCTCACTGTACCTTCATATTTTTGACTGTGAAACAGCAGTGATGCCTTTACTTTGAGGAAGTAGGCAAAGTCGTACTTGTGGCACACCTTAAGATCACTTAGAGGTTATTAGCTTATTTAAATATTGGAGATTTATCTTGTTTTGCTTTATTTGATTTCTTAAATGTCAGCTGCTATGAACTTAGGATTTGCCTCTCTTGCTTGGGGAATGTCAGCTGAAGAGAAGGCAGTGGATGTGCTAAAAGCCTTGCTCCCCGAAGAATTTGGTTTGCAGTGTTTTTAGCTGGGGAGAAAGCTCAGTGACAGCTGCCCTTGGCTTTTCCTTTTCTTTTTCTTTTTCCCCTAAAAGTTGCCATCTTACACTGTTTAATGTTGAAAACACTGCAACACGTTTACCTGTGCAATGCCTTCCAGGCGGTGAGAGAGAACTGAGGAATGAGAGCAAGCCTGAGTGTGCAGTTGGCTGGCTCTTGGCTGACCTAAGCTGATGGCTCTGTGTGCAATCCTGATCTCTGCCAGCTTGAAAGAGCTCCTGATGCAACTGCCTGTGTGATTCCTTTTGACTCATGGGCATGTGCCTTCCCACCTCATTGGTGGGTGCAGCTACTTTCAGTGCTTTTAGCTCTCCTACTGTGCTTCTGGAAAGGATGACCCGACCAGGAAGCCTTGTCCTAAGTATAGAGAACTCCTCCCTGATGCTGGGAGGGAGCTGAACTGCCTGCTTATATCGTCCATAGAGGAGCAGGCAGTCATGACTCCCTGATGTGAACGGTGGTTCTCGGTGAAGTATTTAGGCTAAGGGGGTGAAGGAATGAATATGCATTGGGTGCCACAAGCCTGCAACTGACTGGTGGAAAGTGCATAGGAAAAACTGCTTTGTAATTCATACTTGCAGCCTCTCCCTCCCTTGGGAGCCCGATAACTGCATTACTGGCTCCAAGATGCAGAAGGGAGGGAAACTGTCCACGAACAGCTGCTTTCCAGAAACGCTTGAGATCAGAGTCTAATGAGCGTGTATCACCTCTAGTGTATCTTGCTTGTTTCAGGTTATGTTGTGATGGCAGTCCTGATCATTATCTCATATTAATTTTCTAGAGCATGATGTATGTGGATACACCTACTGCACTCAGATTTCACTGTGAGATTAGAGACATGTTTAGGAAATTAGTAATGAGAGAAAAACGCGTAATTAAAAATGGTATCAGTTTGGAAGCTCATCCATCTTCAGCCAGCTTTCTGGAAGAGAAAGGAGTCTTACACAATGCTTAGTGGTGGGAAAACGCATTTGGCTCTCTACATTTTAAACAGGAAGGAACTATTTAAATGACAGACTTACAATAGTAATCAGGGCATTTACTTGGGAACATTGGGTTGCATATTGTAGCTGTGGGATGCTGAGGTAACTCAAACTGTATAAAGTTTAGAAGGATCTCATTATATTTGTTTTAATGATGCCTTCAGACAATTATTTTGATTTATTTGGGCCCTTTATAAAGTAATTGGGTCCTTGGACTGAAAACAACTTTTGTATTTTGAGATAGTCAGATTTACATATGTTAAATAGTGGCTATAATGTTACGAGGTTGCACAGTTAACAATTTATTTGTTTCCCGAGATGTGCAATTTTATATGAAATGTCTTAAATTCAGTATGCAACAGAATTTTAGCACTTCATCCCCAATGACCATTATAAAATTGCCATATGCCTAAAAATGTGCTCAGCACAACTGTGATTCTTCTGACTCTGAATTTTCTCTCATTTTATGAAGGGATCCTTAGATCAGAATAAAATTACTCTTTTTCAGCAGTAGGATAAACACCATTTGGTTATATATAGTTCATTATAAAATACCACTTATACAGATTTCAAACAGTACACATAGTTTGTTTGCGTTCTTTATGCCATTTTCATGAGCAGTTAACAGTAATGTTGTCTTTTTTTTGGTCATGATACGTTCATAAACTTTGTTATCTTTCTCTTTGGTCCAACTTAGAAACACCCAAAAAACTGAAGCAGATGTCAGAGCAATAACCAGGTGTACATTGTAGTACTTAGCAAAGTTGTAATTGCTGCAGGGATGTTTCCTAGTTAATGGATCTGTTTATTAAGCGGTTCTATCTGTTGTGTCTTGCTCAGGAACTTACCTTACATATGGTATTTTGGGGCTGAATCTGGGTATGTTATCTAGCAACAACCTCAGAATAACCTTGCTGAGGGAAGTACTTCTTCAATTGCATTTTATGAGGTATAGTCTACAAAACTGCTGAATGGCTTGGTGTGCAGAGCTCTGTGTAACTTGTGAGTTTTGGTAAACTCATTAAATTTTCTAGAGTTACAAGTTTGAAACAAGGGGGTCTAGACCCAGCTGGGCCTCTGAATGTGACCAATATGTAAATATTTATCCTTGTTGACTCTGTAAGCACTCTGTTGTAACACCAGGCAAGGAGGGGGGGTAGTTGGTGGCAGGCAGGACGGCTCTGTCTTCAGCTCCAGAGCAAGAGCAGAGCATTTTGGGGTGGCTCTTGGGTGGCTGACTGTTAGAGACGATGGCTGCTGTTAGCTTGGGAGCACAGCGGGCAAGAAAGGTGTGGCCAAAACAGCTTGCAGAAGACAAGCAGTTCTCAGTGGTGCTTGGGGTGGGAAGCTGTTAAGTTGGTGGCCAAGGGACCTTGTGTCTGGGAGCTGGAGGTCAGCAGCAGTGATGGAGAGTGGTGGCAACTCCCCAGTGTTCCCTGTAACATTCACCCATGGAGGACTGGCCTTCCTGGGGTGGTGTAAGAGGCAGCGTGGTCTTTTGGATACTCCTGTGGAGACTGTGCTGTTGTGGATGGAATGGGGAGATGTGGATGTAGTCCAAGGTTGTTCACAGCTGCCCTGTGCTTTAAGCCCAGAAGCAACTACATGGTATGAAGAGGGGACCCTTGGTCATGTTCTTATGCAGTACTGCAGGTTTGGACCCAGGCCAGGCCCTGGAGCCAGAACTGGGTCTTTTATGAGCAATATTATGTATTGATGGAATAAAGAGAGAAAATCTTTTCCTAGGAATTAAATAATTGCTTCCCTGATGAAAGGACCCAACATCTGGCTCTTGTGCTCCATGTACTTTGTCATGTAGATGTAACTGTTTGCTTTGTTCCTGGCAGTAACGTTAGGTTATTAATGTATGAAGCTGTTTCCAGGTCAGTGGAAAACTGCATATAAATCCTGATTACATGTAGTTGATTGTCTTTAACTCTTTATAAGATATAATTAGTGTCCAGTAATCATATTGTGGTGCTGTTGCTGTGATTACACTGGTAGTTAGTGTGCAGCACAATTCTGGTTTTATAGAGTGGAGCTAATGTTAGCTTGATTAAAATAAAGGATAAATATCAGCCTGTGGTGTTGGCCAGTTCATTTTCTCACCTTTCTGCAGGCCAGTTTCATTGACTCCTGCAGTTCTGAGATGTGACTGCCTGCTGCCGAGTGGATTCAGATTAAAAAGCTGTGATTTTTTTTTTTTTTAATATGTGGAGCCACTTTCAGTAACAGTGTCTATGATGGGAGGGAAGCAGTGGATTGCAGCAGGGTCTTCAAGGACAGTGACTTGGTACAGTGCTAGTGCCTAGAAATGTTTTGATCCTATTGTAATGAATAGCTGCTAGTTCCTGTTGTTGTTTCTGTTTTGATTGAGTGCCCAGCCGGTGTATGGTGGAGATAGGATGTTAGGGCAGGGAAGGGAAGTAACTGTCAAAAGTGCATCTCCCTTAGGAAAACAAGAATGTGGAGGCACAGTAGAGTTGGGGCTTAAATAGCACTTATTTTTCCTTGGTTTTCGTAGTGCACTGATTGTACGCAGTTTTCCACGTGTTGGGTAATGGAAAGTTGGCCCTAGAGGAAGTTACTTTGTAATTCAAGTTTGGGATTATAAAATCAATCACTGTTGGGTCACTAATTGGTGTGGAAGATAGGAATTTCCTATACAGTATGCTAACTTCATTGTTTTTTTGGCAGTGTGTGCACAGTGGGCTGTTACAGCGATATTCTTTCCTGGTTCTGTTGTTAACTCAGGAAAAGCATCAGGTCATTTATAGCTACACCCAGATTGCCTTTTTTTTTCTTTTTTGTTTCAGAAGAGTTAGGAGGAGGGGGAAGTTTGATGTCATGTAGAAATCTGCATGTGTTGTACGAAGTTTGTTTTCATCTGTCTGTGGCATAATAGCGAAGCTTGGCAGCCATATAGTAATCGTGAAGATTGATTGCTCTTGGTGTTAAGCATCTCGCATCTCTGAGTTTATGTCAACACAAGCCTTCTTCCAGCAGCAGCATCTGGCTCATTGGCAAGAGCTGCGGGCAGTTGTTCTGATTGCTCTGGAGATGCCTCTGGCTGTCATGTGGCTGCTGCCTTGGCCGTGCTGCTTTGTTATTCTAGCTGGTCCCATTTTCATTTATTTATTTTTTTGGCTTACCTTTGATTCTGATGAATTGCTCTTGAGATTGTGGTCTTGAATAAATCTTGCCTAAGTTCCTTGTGCAGGGACTTCCATGATATGATGATGTTAATTTATTTCATTGAGTGCTGATTGAAGCTGGAGCAGTAACATCCCAGTCTGTGCCTTCTGTGCAGGTTTTTTCTGTGAATCACAGCATCAGTCTTGTGAAGTAAAACACATTTTTGAGCATATCCTGCATGATAGATTTCTCTGAGACTGGAGTTGCAGGGGTAAATCAAATATTACCAGTACACAGCTGGTGTTCGGGATGGTGCTCTCTCCTAATCTTGGAGTCCTACAGTCAACCACTCGGATTTCTCAACTTGATTATATGGAGCAAAGTTTCTGGCCTCGCTGATATAAACTATCTCAGGAGCAAAGAACAGCATGTGTCAGCTCAGGATTTACATCACCTCAAGTGCTGTTGCTGCCTGTTTGATGGTATGTTTTTATTCATAGTACTTTAAAAACATGATTCTTTCAGAAGTACCGTGGCTTTGAAAAACGTGTAGGCTCAAGTAAAAGTGAATGTTTCTTAAAACACTGAAGTTCCTATTTACATTAAATAGGCCTATCAGGGTCATTGCCTCTTCTGGTTGAAATTATCAGGGCTGTGATGTGCAGGAGGCCAGACAAGATGGTTATCTTCACCAGCCTTAAGCTCTAATGATCTGTAGAACTGCTTCAGCACTGTCCACAGTTGGAGCTGTTTGACTAGCTGTCAAATTTTATAAGGATGTTAGCAAGGGATGATTACACACAATTTTCTGGTTTTAAATGTATATTTACATCTGTAATCATAATAATAAGGCACCCTGGGTGGCATGTGTGGTGTTTTTCTGGTGACTTACTGCAAATTTGATATAACGTTATCTATTGCCACAAAACTTGATTTTAAAACAAAGGGGAAATTTGCACATAAATCTGACTCCTCATCACCCAGCAACTGCAAACATGCACTTCAGGTTCACTTTATAGAGTCACAGAATATCCTGAATTGGAATGGACCCACAAGGATCATTGAGTGCAACTCTTGGCTCTGCACAGGACCACCCAAAAATCAGCCCACGTGTCTGAGAGCGGTGTCCAAATGCTGCTTGAGCTCTGACAGGCTCCCTGCTGTGACTGCTGCCCTGGGGAGCTGGTCCCTGTGCCCAGCCACCCTCTGGGTGCAGAACCTGTCCCTAACCCCCAGCCTGACCCTCCCCTGTCCCAGCTCCATGCTGTCCCCTTGGGTCCTGTCGCTGTCCCCAGAGAGCAGAGCTCAGCGCCTGCCCCTCCGCTCCCCTCGTGAGGGAGCTGCAGGCCGCCATGAGGCCTCCCCTCAGCCTGCCCTGCTTGGGGCTGAACAACCAAGGGGCCTCAGCTGCTCCTCGTGCATCCTCCCCTCCAGATCCTTCACCACCTCTGTAGCCCTCCCCTGGGCACTCTCTAACAGTTTTGTGTCTTATTTTATGTTTTGTGGTGCCCCAGACTGGCCGCAGCGGCTCAGAGCAGGCCAGTCCCTCCCCTCCCCGGCCAGCAGCGCCATACCTGATGCACCCCAGGGTGCAGTTGTGCCTTTCTGGCTGCCAGGACACGCTGCTGGCTCACGTTCAATTTGCTGTCAACCAGAACCCCCAGATCTCTTTTCATGGGGCTGCTCTCTAGCCTCTGGTGCCCCAGTCTGTACAGGTATTCAGGACTGAAGGTGCAGAATCCAGCACTTGTTTGTGTTAAACTTTGTACGTTTGACTGGCCAGCCCTTTAATTTGTCAAGATATCTCTGCAAGACCTTTCTACCCTAGAAGGAGTCAACAGCTTCTCCTAATTCAGTGTCATCTGCAAATTTATCTTGGTGTATTTTTCTTTTGCACTCAAGTCATTGAAGAGAACTGTCCCTAAAATGGAGCCCCGTGGAACTCCACTAGTGACTGGCTGCCAGCGTGATGTAACCTCGTTTACTATAACCGTTTGAGGTCAACCTGTTCACCCGTAATAATTCGTATTTTTCTGTATGCTGGATACTTTGTCCAGAAGGATACTGCAAGAAACAGCATCGAAAGCTTTTCTGAAATCCAAAAAGATTACGTCAGCTGGTTTCCTTTGGCCAACTAGGTGGGTGATCTTATCATAAAAGGAAATTAAGTTTGTTAAACAGAACTTTCCCCTTGTGAACCCATGTTGGCTGTTACCAACGGCTGTGTTGACTTTCAGGTGGTTTTTGGTAACTGTCAGAATAATCTCCATAATTTTACGAGGCACTGAAGTGTGACTGATAGGCCTGTAATTACCAGGGTCTTTTTTCTTGCTCTTCTTGAAAATTGGAACGTTTATCAGCTTCCAGTTGATTGGGATCTTTCCAGGTTCCCAAGACTGTTTAAAAATAAAATAATTGAGGGAGGTCTTGTGATGACATCAGCCAGCTCTTTGAGTACCTTGGGATGAATCCCATCAGTCCCCATAGACTTATATGTATCCAGCTGGAGCAGCAAATCCCACACAAGTTCAGGGTTGACTGGGAGTTAGTTGTTATCACAGTCATGGTCCTCCATCTTGGGGTTCATCAGTGTTGAAGATGGGTGAAGAAGGCATTCAATGTTCTACTTTATCTACCTCCTTGTGTGAGGTGACCATCCTCATCAAGTAATGGACCAATGGTATCTGTGGTTCTCCTTTTGCTGTTAACATAAAAAAAAAACCAAAAAAAAACAAACAAAAAAAAACCAGCTGCCATTATGACAAGAAAAAACATGTTGGTGAAGGAGTGTTTGTTGTTGATTTGAAATTAGGAATGGGGAAACATGAATTTAGGAGGGAAATGCTGACTTGGTATTCGGTATGAATGTTGTCATCGCTTTCCTTAGGGCCCAAGTCTCACTGGGGCTGTAATTTCTCTTCTTAAAAGAAACCTTTCCTCCTCTGTACTTGGCCTTTTCCTGCAGGGGATGAGGAAGCTTCTCTTCCAAATGTTTCAGAACACAAAATAACCACATGTATTATGTAGTACCTTCAATTGAATGAAAGTATAAATGTATCCTGTGATGTTAAGCATTGTCTGTATTTGTGGAATTTCTATGGATGTGACATTAGATACCATAAATGTTTAAGAGCCCTGTAAGCGTGACTGGTAGGGTGAGCTAGAGTCTTTCATCTCTTAGCTGCTGGTTTTAATAGGATCTGGCTTGAAGAGTGCTGAAAGTTGTTGCCAGGTGTCTGATTGCTTCTATGTCTCAGGACATAAAACTTTTTTTGTGAGGAGCCTGAAAGAGTTTACAGAGATATTTTAGCCAGCCACCTATGGGCACGTCTACATGTATGTGTATTTTAATGTGTTCATATCTCATGTTGTAACAGAGCTTATTAACTTTTCTTTCAAGATGCCCTGAATATGGGTAGAGTGGCTTTTTGTCTGCTTGTGGGTATAACTGTGTTGATTTATGTTTGTAGAAGAGACACCTTAGGCAGAGGGAGTTGCTTTTCTTTGATTATACCAACCCTCTGTGTGGGGAGGGGTTGCACAACCATCCTGCAGGTTTTGGAGGACCTCACTGGGGCTTCTCACCCTTGCTGCCATAAGGATTATAGGATCACAATATTGTTGCCCTGCTGGGCTGAGGGGAGAGTGAAATAAAAAAAGGCAATTTCTGGCTTGTTATTTAGGTTGCACAGAGAATTTACAGTGCCTTTCAGTGATCCTGTTAGGTGTTTTAAAGGTACAAGGCTGGATACATGCTTTCTTGTTTACAACACAGTATAGCCACTGTAAGGCTTGTGTTAGAAGTGAGTTGTGCATAAGCATTATCTAACAGCATTCTGGTAAGAGCTGTTGGAGAACAGTAAGATCAACAAAAGCAGCAACAACAGTACCTTACTCTTAATAACCTTACTACTAATTCTGTTCTTACTATGTTTTTTACACAGTGTCTTACTGTGATGCTGCTACTGTCTCATGGTCCACAATGTAGTAGGTGCTGAACTTTTTGTCTAAAGAAACTGTTGATATAGGAGAAGCATGTAAGTAAACTACAGTCACAGAACACATGGGTATTTAAAGTTTTCAAGGTTTTCAAGAGCTCTTTAAAAAGCTGTATCTTATCATTCTTTGTTCAGTGTATACATTTGAGTTTTTGATATCTCCATCCCTACGTCTCTTTTTTTTTTTTTTTTTTTGGTTGGGGAGTATTCAGAAAAAGCCATACTTTTCTTTTCGTGTGTATATGGTTATTTGCTGTTCATGAAAACCTGGTAGAAATATCTCAGGGCTAGAGGAATAATGGGTATACTGAGTACATCTTTTGAAGGTGTTGTGAAGTGTGCTTGCGATAGAGTCTCTAGAAGCATTTGGACAGATAAGCCTGAAGATGCCTATGGATTAATCTTTCTCATGCCATTCTGTTGTCAACATTTCTACTTTCTAATGCAAGGTCTTAGCATCTTAGTTGAAACCAATTGAGAACCATGGACCTTGTTTCCATCCAAATATAGAGATATGGAAAGCACCTGGACTCTGCTTTCCAACAGATAGCTGATGGCAAGTTTTTGAGTTTACTCGCTGAAATCCCTCTCCTGAGAAGTAATAAAAATGTAGAATCCATCTTAAAAAGTTGCTGTATGGTGAATAGACTGGGGAGAGATGTGATGTCTTGCTAATGTGCCACCAAATAAGCAAAGGCTCTAGAGCAGACTCTTCAAGGCAGCATGTGGCCTGCTTGTGGCTGAGGAGTGGAAGTATACTTCATCCTTTCTTTTCGGTTAATCCTATTCATCCCTGCTCAGAAGTTTCTTTGCTTTTGTTTTCTAGATTAAGTCAAAGCAAGGAGAAAAAGGGAAAACTCTAAACCACTGCAGTACTGCTTAAATTCAGATGTAAACCCAATTATTTTCAGCCAACAAGTCAGTTTTTGGTGAAACAGTTAAACTGAAGCAGTGGCATTTTAATTAAGATGAAGAATAAGTGTAATGCACTTTGTTTCTGAAGACAGACTGCCTGGTGTGCTAACTACGCACTATATGCAGCAATTTGTAGCTTGCAGGAGGAATACACAATAGGCAGCCCTTCCATTCTGAAAGCTAAATCGTTTCTGTATGGTCCTCAAGTATTCATTTACCCCACGAATAATTGATAAAATGAGCAAGTGAAAGAGACACTAAGAGGGTGTGATCCAATGCCAAGCACTGGTTTTCATAGTTGATTTTAAATCAGCATTATGCTAATGATGTTCATTTGGAAGATGTGTCCACTCCCTAACTTCTGCTGCTGAGCGTTCTTTTAATTGGATTCAGATGGTTGGACTGAAACAGTTTTAGGGTTAGTATACAGATGTCCTGAGTGCTCCAAGCATTTTTTCCTCTATCCAGTGTTTCAAAGCCAATATTGCTTTCACGGAGGCTGGAGTCCAGACGTTCCTGAAATCCCACATTAAAGGTCTGTCTGATACAAATGGGCATGCTTCTCCTGAGACAAATGCGGTTACAATCACTTAAATGTGCTGAAGATCTCATCTGGAGCGTTAACTCCTCTCCTGGTCCACTGGGCTGTCTGGACTGGGATGCTGGTCTCTGGCCAGTTCATCAGGAAAGGAGTCTGTCTCGCAAGAATTGCCATTGCGGTCTGGTTCTGAAAACACAGGCTGATGTCTGAATAGATGCAATAGTGGAAAGAGCCTTTTGTTTTGAGTAAAATGATATCAATAGATAATGTTTCTGAGGCGGTTTGACAAGGCAGTGTGTTCTCTGTGTGGTAGATGCTGCTCAGATTTTCATTCCTGTGCTGGAATTCAGAGTATTACTGGAAAAGGTTGACTGAACTCAGACTGCATGTGGAGTAGGTATCATTCAATGTGGTGAAGGCATCAGAGAGCATCAGTCTCCAGAACAGTCATTCTAACACTTTTCATGAGCTCATAGTTCATCTTTTTTTAAAGGCAAAAGAGGAAAGAAGTGACTTTTTATAGAGTCTAAGCAGAGTTTCTGTGGTCTGAGTTGCCATGCTTGTAGGCTAACCAAAATTTACTCCTCAGTTTAAAAAAAAAAAAAAAAAAAAAAAGAAAAACTACTTATATTTTTTAAATGTCTAAATTCTATCAAAAGTTTAAGTATTGTGTGATGATGAGCATGCAACTGTTTCCCCAAATGCTCGCTGCTGTGCTAAATGATAATACCATGATGAAGGTTTAGAAAGAGAAAGAGAAAAACACAATGGGTGTTGGAAGACTGTTTTCATATGAACAAAATCAGTTCTGAATTTGCATTGTGAAGTTACAGTAAGCCACAGACCCGAGAGGGAAAATTAAAGGATTACTTAAAACCAACAATAAACATGCAAATTAAAAGTAATCATTTTTAAATGAAGTCATACGCTATTAAAAATAAGCACAAAATTACTTACTAGTTTGGATGTGTAGTTTATAGAATACACAGAATGTTAAAATTGAATCAAATTAAGAAAAACATTTTCCAAAGGCAAGTAAAATATCTGTTTAATTAGATCGTAAAGAAACGAGATTAAAAGTAATATTTTGTAATACAGTAATTACTATTTCTCAGAAGTAGTCAGGTTCCTGTGTGTTGATCTAAATTTAAGTGTGATAGGAGATCTCTTTGGGGTCTTTTGTTTTGTGTGTGTCTTTAATTATTTTAAATCACAAGCACTACCTTTATTTTGTTTTCGTTGCACTAAACACACTGTGTGGCTGTTTGCTCCCATACTCTGCTGGCTCACAAACACTGATCTCGGAGATCAGCTCATACCCTCTGGTTCTGGGAGGTTAAAAGCCAAATCATTGCAGGGGACTATACAGAAGATAACAGGAAAGGCCCCTGAAACCATTGGGAGCTCGGTTGAGGTGCTGATGGGAGTCTGAGATGTAAATAAACCAGATTGCTCTCATTTCCTCTTTCCACTGTATTATGCATTCCAATAGCACTATTCATCTTTATGACAGACACCTATTGCTTTAACTTTACTGCGGGCCACTGAAGTACATTAAAGTGGGCAGGAAATGGAAATAAATAGAGTTCAGTGGAGGCTTCAGAATAACTAAACATTCTGCAGTCATTTTTAGTGTGGGGTCATGTGTGTTTTAGCAGACTGAATGTATTGCTTGACTTCTGGTATAAAGATGGCTGCTGTTTGAAGGAGATGCAGTATAAAGTAAGTGTGCTCTGATTGATATATATGTATGTATCTTAAAATCTTTTTTTCCTCGAACTCTCTGGGTCGCCAAAGATGAAAAGAAATAAGGTTGAGTCTCAGCTGGGTAGAGTCAATGGGGGATACATCTGTGTGCACTGCCTCAGGTTGTGGTTAGAAACAGAATAATGGGATTGGAGATCTGAAGAAATCTTGCCGGCTGACAGCATAGGTGGAGGACCACAGTCCATTGGCTTAAATTAATCTTTCTCTTAAAGGTAGTGAGATGTTCAGGTAGAGAGACCAGATGGAGTTTGGCCTTAAAAATGCATCCATTTGTTTCCTAATTCATTTATATTTTACTTGTTTTGGAAATGTGTATTGCTCTCCTGCTTATTCAGAGGTCTGGATGCTTCCACAGACAGCTAAGTTACACTGCATGTGCCAGATACCCTTGGAAGAGGGGATTTCCAGTGAATTCTGTTCTTGTGAAAGCTCTGTGTGTTTATTTTTCCTTGATTGTTTATACTTTGATAAGACATAGGTCAGTAACTGAATGAATTTACAATATGGGTTACTTGAAGACTTAGAGCTCTTATTTTCACTCCCTGGAGATAATCAGCTACTTGGAAACTATTCTGTTTAAAAATAAAAAGCTATTAACATAGTTGCGTTTTTCCTTGATTACATTGAGTGGTATCTAGTTTTGCTGAGTACTGTGTTCTTTCTTCTCTTTTTCTGACAGTTACTTTATAGTCAAAAGCAAGCATCAACCTTCATCATATTCATCAATGTAGAGGATATTAGTGGATATTCCACAATGTCATGTAAGATAAAAACTAATTTGTAAGCAGCACAGCAGAAATTGGGAAAGACAATTAAGACAAAAAATCATTATCATTGATCCTTTTGCACTGGGAACGTACATTCCTTTCTCCCAAAGCATCTTTTAAAAACGTTGTTTGCCTAGGTCTGCATTTAAGGATATACTTTAGTGTAACATTTAATGCTTTTTCTTTCTTTTTATTTGTCTTTATATCAAAATTTTAATTTAATTGGGAATACTGCTGCAGATATTTGGCATTGCAGAAACCAGCAGCAGGCAGAATTACAGGTAATTATGGGGGATGGTTGTTGGCAATTTGACTTTTCATCATTTGTTCATCGTCATTTGTTCACACTCTGTGGATAGTTCCTCACTGAAAGGATTAGGTTACAGATGGGTGGGTGGGTATTACTTCAGTGACTTTAAGTGAGAATCCAGATGCTTTTCTGCATCCTCTCCTGTTGCTTAGTTTGGGAGTTAGAAGTCTGTAGCTGCAGGTAAGATTTAAAGTTTCTATCCTTGTTTCTCGTTTGCAAAGCTTTCTATCACTCTCTATTAACAAAACAAACAACCTAAGTGCAGGCTTTAAAAGCTTGGGAATTTACAGACTGAGCTAAAATTTCAAGAGAATCTTGAGTTTTGTTTAAGTGCATGTCACTCAAATGGACTCAGGCTCTGAAAAGAGTTGAGCTCCAACAAGGTCATTTGGTGTTGCATGCTTTTGGAAACCTGGCTGTTATTTTGGTGCCTAAGCTCTAGTGGGGATTTTCAGTTACTGGCCTTTGGACACATCACAGTTGTTTTAAGTATGTCTGTAGTTTCAAGGGCAGTGGTCTCAGGCTGTAGTGTTTTACAGTAGAGAAATGCTGGGCTTTGTTTGTGCCCCACATGCAGCACGTCGGTGTTAGCTGCATCGCTGAAAGCCTGCTTGGTTCTTGCTGGATTTCACAGGGACAAAATGCAGCAGTTGAGTCACACACCAGAGAGTGATGTGTGAATTAAATATTTTTTTTTTCTCTGTTACAAGTTACTGGATATGTTCTCAAATCCGAGCTTGTTCTACCTACTTCTGGTTTCAGAGAGAAAGCCTGAAGGCAAACTCCAGGCTAAAAGCATCAGTATTGAACTACATGGGTATTTCAACTATTATTTCTAGTGTGAGCACAAGCCTGGTTTCCCACATTTGTCTTTCCCAGTTCAGCTAGGAGCCGCTTACAGACCAGGTCTGTGTCCATATTCTTGTGTGAGTAATTTGCGTGTGTGTGCTTAATCTTTCAGGAGCTTGCAAGGTCACTTGTGTATGTTAAAGCTGTGTGCTGAGGAGCACTGGTGAACTCAGGCATTTTGAAAACTTCTTATTCACATAAGTACACACAACTCTCTTGCTGGGGGCTTGCAGGGCTTCCCAGTGCGGTTGTCCATGGTGGGGCCTCTGGTTTTGCTCATCTAAAAATCTGTAATGTTGAATATCTAAAATTTGTATGCAAAAGTTAAGAGGGCAAGACTGAAATCAGGCTTTTGGTTTCTGTAGTGGGAGGGGAATCTGAATGTTACTGCATGACAGCATACTGCTTGCCTTTTTTTTGAGAAGATAAGAGCAGGGTCTGGAAAGTTAGCGTGAGGAAGACAGCACAGTTTGTTTATACTGTGTAAGAGTGAAGGAATCATAGTCTTTGTAGTACAGCAGATGAAGGTGGTTTTGGAGCACCATATGGAGTAGAGGCTCATACGTTGTACGCTTGAGTTGTGTGCCAGTGCCCTGCTTTGGCTGGCTCACCTCCCTGCTGGCAGAGCCACGATGAGGGTGGCTTTAGCTGCTCCCTGTGCCTGTAACACATTTGGTCACAGCGTTTTATTTCTTTCCTCTGTAAAACATGAGAGGGCAACTTCCATCCAGCCTCGTTAGGGCACGAGCTGCTGAATCGGGGGCTCCCCAGGACCAGGTGTTGTCACTGGGTAGTAAAACCTCTTTAATGGGGCTGGCTTAACTTTTAAGTTAGCACTAATGTTTTTAACAGCAACTTGCGTTTCCTCTGCCCTTCACGCCCAACCATTAGCCAGGTGTTTGTGTCGCGGGGAATGGAAAAATAAAAGTAATCTAACCACACAGCTGGGCCCTTGGTGAGGAAGGAGCTGGAGGAGGGAGAACAGCCACAGACACCAGCGGGGCAGTGGGCTGCAAGACTGCTTGTGAAGGCCTGGCAATTGAAAATGAGACAGCTTTTTATTTTATTTTATTTTTTTTTCCTAAATATAAATTCATTGGAAGGTTTAAATCTGGTATTAGGTGTGCTTGTATTGTTTGTTTTGTGTAATTTTTGAAATAAATCAAGTTTCCCTCCCCCTTTAACATGGCATCCACACAGTTTCCTTTTAACTGCAACACGGGCCTGACTCTGATCTGCCTTACGCTGTAAACTGTGTTTATGGAGCTAGAATTGGGGGTCATTAATTTTCTTTACATCAAAAGAAAGTCGTTTCTTTTAAATGAGAAGCCTGCTTCACCTAGTAATTCGCTTTAATTGCTCATTTGAAACTTTTGACATTCGATAGCAATTTAAGCGTTGCCAGATGAGGCCAATGCAGGCGGGAGCTGCAGGTGCTTCCTTGGGTGCCAGGCCTCAGTCACAGCAGCGAGCCCAGGCCGCAGCTGGGTGGTGTGGCACTGAGCTGGGGTATTTTGGGGTCTCTGTGTGTCACTGCCGTGTGTTGGTGACTACAAGAGCGTGCTCAGAGGGATCTCTTGTGGAAGCCTTTCTGTGGAGTGCAGGGCTGATTGTTTTTCTTGGGAGCTAGAGGGCATGGTCTTTGGTTTGCCTGAGGCTCAACAGTGCTTGCAGGGCTGTGTTGTGATATTTTTCCAGTCTAACCAATAGCACTTTCTGCTGGAGGGCTGCTGGGTTAGAAAAAAGTTTCTTAATTATTAATAACTACTTTTTTTTTTTTTTTTTTTCTTGACTAATATGTGTTAATTTAGTGTTGCTATCTTCTGGGAGGCATGGAGGGAAAGAATTTTCTTAGGAGGATAGGCAAATGGTGCAACTTCAAAGGCATTTTTACCAGGATCTAAACCTCAATAAAGAGAAAAGAGGCAAAAATGAAACACTGTTTTTCACTTGAGCTTGTGAACTCCTTCACTAATGTGAATGCAATGTATTGTTCAGTCTGCAGCAGGAGTTGCTTTTCTTTGCCTGAGAGGTATCTCCCCCTGCCCCCCTCCCCCCCCCCCCCCCCAAGTAAACAATAATTTAAATTATCAAATTATCGTAGGAAAACTAACTTTTATTAGTAGCTTTTGGTAGTGGAGTGATGTGATGCTGGATACACACAGTAGTTTATATCAACACAATACTGCATTTTGCAAGATAGCTCAAAAACTATTGCAGGAACAGTCAAGTAGATGGAAATGAGCTAGATTTGCTGCTGCTGGAGAAATTGGTCAGTGTTTTAGGGTTTTCTGAATTCAGAGCAAAGGGAAATAGCGCAGTTAAAAGAGAATAATGAGCAAAGCCGAAGTACAAGTGCCAAGACTTCTTAAGAGTTTTATTGATGTATGTTGTAATTAAAACCAGAATTAGTTAGTTTTCTAATAGGACATTCATTTCCTAGAGAGCAATTGCAGTTTGGCATAAAGTAAGACATTTTTAAAAGAAATACTGACCTAGGGATACTTCCAGCATATGTAGAAAGGCTGGCTTACTAGCTTTGCATGCCCTCATTATGAACAAGCAAGTTAAATATTTTCACTTAAAATAATTATACAAATAAACCTTTGGCTGTTCTGTGATTTCATTAAAACCTTAATTGTTTAGAGAGCTTGACAAGAGTGTGTGAAGTTTGGTCAGTTTTAGTGCATGGCATTCGTCTTGATAGCAGATTTACAGCAGGGCTGGCTTTAATCTCCTGCCTGATCTTTACAGTAGCAGGCTGGGGATGAGAAGGCGTTTGTGTGTTTCAGGAGATAGGTAACTCTATCTCTGAACTGGAAACACAGACATGGGTTTTAAAATTTCTGGACAGCCTTAAAATGAACTAGCAAGGGGGGGGGGGGGGTGTTGGGGGAAACAAAAATAGGTGTTGCTTTTAAATCAGCTTCTTAGTGTGCACATTGTCACACCTTCACACATGGCTGTAGCCTCAAATCTATTTCTCATCAAAGCAACTGTAGCGTAAGGGAATATTGCTACCATCTGGGTTTCAAAGATCAGAAATAATGGTCCTCGCTAGCAGAGGAGCCAGCTGTGGGCAGTACCATGTAAACTGTTTTTTATGCCACTTGATTACTAATTTTTGAGGGTGAGGACAACAAAACGTTTACCAGGTCATATACCAAGATTTATGAAATACTCCAAAGTCTTGCTTTCCTGGATTTAAGGTGGTGGTATACCTTTGAAATTTGTTATGATATTTGTAGGGTTGGCATCTTGACTACTGCTGAGGTTTTCTCTTTCTGTGTTGTTTTGACTCAGTATGCTTTCTTTTTTTTTTTCCTGCCTTTTTTTAGGACCCACGATTATCAGCTTTAATTTTTGACAAGCTTCAAGTGCCTGACTATTTACAGAAAAACAGGAATGAAGGAGAGAGCAGATGCGAAACTTGTGCCACTCACTTGAACCAGCTGAAGCAGGAAGCCATTCAGATGATGCACACCCTCAGTCAAGCCAGCTACCCAGAAATGCCCGACCTCCCACCCGGTGCCACGGCAGTGACCAGCATGGTACCAAGGGTGGTCACTGTCTCTTCGCAAAGGGACCTGCCACTCATTGCTGGACAGGTGGGCAGACAGCCTGGAAAATCGCCGAATCTCTTCTCTGGGGCAGAGAGGAAGAAGGGACTTGGATGGTCTCAAGGCACGGGCGGTTTTCCAAACTCCAGCGTTCAAGTCACGGTGGCCCCCAGTGGCCTCAGCGGTGCTCTGAGTTCGGTCACCATCCAAGCTCAGCAGTACCTCGAGGGCATGTGGAGTATCTCCAGGGTGAACAGCTTCCTGCCTCAGGCTTGTCTAGTAAGTAGTGATAATGCAGATGCACAACTTTTGTGTGTGGGTAAAGATAAATGTTGAGATGTAACTATACTTATCTTAGAGAGGGGATCAGCTAATAGTATTCTAAGCAATGCTTCAAGAACTTAAGAACTGAAAAAGAGCTTTGAACAATGTTCTGTCAGATGTCACAAGGAATTTGTTTTCTTATCTCAGATGGCAAGATCTTTTCCTCAGATGTTTTTGCACCTATTTTAGTTTTACGTATACAGGTGCTGTTATTTGGCTGTCAAATACCCACTGACCTCTTAGAAAAACATAAAAGGCCAAATTTGTCACATAAGAAACCTGTGAGATTCATGGGAGTTATATCAAAGATGAGGTTGACCCTCAAGTCTAGCACTAAACTTCTAAGGCTGTGTTCAATTCAGCAGATGGTTGATAGACTGCAATGGGGAGGATTAATCTTCAGGTTAGGCGTGTTGTGAAGCAGCTTGCTGTGAGGGAGGGTGTTCAGAAGGTTGCCTCAGTGCCACATCCCTGTAAATGTTATTGTACTTGGATTCTAAGTGTTAAAGATGGGTTTAAACAATTCCTGTATTTGTTGTACACTTTAGGATTTTTGGTGATAAAGCAAAAAGTTTTATGGAGGTGTATGTTACCTTTAAAAGCAAGTTCATTACAGATTTGTGACCGTCTATGGAATGCTGCGAAGAAGAAAAGGATATACAAACTGGCTTTGACTATTTATTCCTAAACGATTTTCCTCTGATAGTCAACAGGAGAGTGTGAATAGAAGTCATTCTTTTCACAGACATTGCTGCAGATCTTGCAAGACCACAGATCTTGGTGCCAGTCAGCTCCAAATTTAACATAATGCCTTATGTACTGTTGTATATAAACACTGCCTAATATTGCTTGGTAGCTTCAGCTGGTTGAGCTCCAAAATCATCAGAGAAAAATGTTTGAGTGCTGTTGTGTAACATCACTTTTACAGAGTGGCTGTTGTTTCCTTCCTGAGAAGCCTTGGAGATGTAATTCCTCCCATACTTCTCTTTCATATGGCAATTTGTGAATGCACACATTTCCCACCATTGAGGGGACCCCACCTAAATCCAGTGAATTTTCATTGATGTTGGATCACTCTCCTTGAGGAAGAGGAAAAAAAAAAAAGTCCCATTCAATTCTTCGTAGTATGTGAGGAACTGCTGCTGTGAGTGCTGTTCTCTGCTCATTCCTCTTCTGCCCTTATTCATATTTTAAATAATTCACTAACTGCCAGCTCCAAATTTCTTCCTGCTTAACCATGCTGACTGATAGATGTGGTTTCCCCTAACCACTCCATTATTCTATGATAAAACTGAGCTACCTCATTTAACCCCTGTGAAGGAAAAAATGTGTATAATGCAACAGAGCTTAGGTGTGATCTAGAAATGTGCAAAAAAGCTCAGTAGCCTGGAAAACAGTGACCTTTAATTGAAGGACAAACACTGTTACACTGTGAGTGTTGGAAGCTGCTTGGATGTGATCCAGTCATCTACAAGAACGTGTTAGATTTAGAAGCAGCTTTTGGAGAGAAGTTTTTTTTTTCCTCCTTATTTAAGACCAATATGTCTACTGAAGACTCAGTTGTTCATCTGTACCTGAATTGTCCTTTCTGTATCTCTCTGAATTCTCCTACTGCCTTTTGTATTATTAAGACCCCTGTGTCTGATGAAGCTGTCTGGGTGGATAAGGCAGAAAGTGCCTCCCCATCACTTCTCCCTGGAGGAATCTCAGGTGTCAGAGGAGATAAAGTTGGTGGGATTTCAGGAATTAGCTGGTCTGTCCCTAGTCTAGGACAGCTTCCACTGCAGGACAGTGGATGCTGTCTAATGCTTGTTTCACCCCATCTTCCAATTTTGTGAACACTGGGATTTCTGAAGTTCTGACGATTGCTGACTCTCAACTTTTTTTTCCCAATTAGATTCTTTTTTAAAAGGTAATCTCTGCAGCTGTATTTAAAACGCATGATTCCAATTGTCAGATAGTATATGTGGAAAAGAGTTCATTCAGTTCCTCTTCATAGCTTTTATTTTCTTTTGTATTCAAGGTTGATTGTCTTGTTTCTCTTCAGTCTTTTCCTCAACAATAAAACATCATTAGCATTCAGCCTTTCCTTGTTACTCATGATTTCTAGACTTCTGATGACTCCTGTAACTCTCTAGATTGCCTCTTTTTTTGGCTCATGTCCATCTTGTATTCCAGTGCTCCAAGCAGGATGTTTTGTTACAGCTGAGGCCTCATTGAAATGAAGATGTGGATGGATAGCTCTGAGTTTTTGGTGAACTCCCCAGTTTCCACAGAATCGAAGAAAATCTGAGTTTTGTCATTGTGGAGCAAATCTTCAAAATATGGAGCTGGAGTAAGACAGGAACTGGCCTGGTTAGAGGAATTCTGGAGGAAGGAAAAGAAATGCAGTGAAAACAGTGCCAATAAATGTATTGTTTATTATGTGTAATGTGACCGTGTTTTGAAGCCCTCAGAACAACTGCATAAAAGAGTAAAAAATAGCCCCTGCCTCGAGGAGTTCACAATCTTAGCTGTGATACAGGTTACTTTGACCACTCTGTAAATACTCCTGTTTCACATGGAGTCTGTAGATACCCCTTTTTTCCCCTCACTGGAGGGTTCTTCATGAAACAATGCTGTACTCCTTGGAAGGGAACTGTTATCCACGTGCTTCACATCTCAGTGGTTTAACTTTGTGCTACACATGAAGCAAGCATGATTCATTTTCTAAGGGCTGGATGACAGATGCAGATGAAAGCTGGGATTTGTCTTGACTATTTTCAGCTGCCAAAAGGACAGGTGTTTATTCTAAGCTAATTACTGAGGCTTCCTTAATAGTAGTGGGAGAGCAACAGGCACCTCTAAGAGGCACTTTATTATTCTTGTCTTGGTTCATTCTGGACATCTGTCTTGGCTCACCTTGTCTGCTGAGGATGCCTGTTGCTTTCTGCTGGTACCAGTAGAGCCCAGCTGGGTAATGTGGAGCAAACCCTGCCTCAGGCAGCTGGCGTGGCATGCTTTGTGTCCAGTGCCTTGCTAGGGTAAAAATGCACCACAGCAAGCGGCTGCAAAAATGTTAGGAGACCTTGTATCTACAGATGTTTCTCCAGGATCCATGCTTTTTTATTTATGGCCAGTTTTAATAGTGGCGATATTGGAATTGTCTGTGGAGAGAAAAAGATGGCTTGATTTCTGCTTATCTCCCTTCCCAAACTCGCATGTATTACCTTGTAATGTCACTTACGGTTGCAAAAACACTTCTGGGCTGAATGTTTGGGGTCAGAAGTGCAGGACGTCGTAAATTTTTAATATATGTTTGGAGTTCAAGTGTGAAAATCCATTATATAGATTATAAATTTTTTGAACAGGAATGCATCTTCAAAGCGTAGCGTGGGTGCTGCTCAAACCGAAATAATAACTGTGGGCTTCAGGAGCCGTGAAGAGGAACAGTAATTAAGGATCTGGAGGAAGGTCCAGGAGGGGAAGACTAGGATTGCAACCAGAGTGCAAGAGGTGAAGATGTAATCAGCTGCTTTACCCAAGTGGCCTGTTATGAAAAATTACATAAAATAATCACCAGTAGCAGTGATAAGTAGTTTGACCAGACAGCGAGCACTGTGGAGGGGAGGGAGCTGACATAACTCCATGTAAGACAGCTGATTTGTAGCGGACGACTGACAACTGTAATTAACAAATAGTTCTATATTGATGTTTTTAATTCTAGACCTGACAACTGAATACAAGGTTACTACTCAAATGAAGAGGCATGTTAGCAGTGCTCATCATTGCCATGCTGTTTAACACAAACACAGAAGTAAGGGGAATTTAGGCTTCCTACACGTGTTGGAATCTGGCTGAGATGTAGAAAATGAAAGCCACTGAATATACATTGTACATCTATTAAAAGTATCTGCATGTATTGCTTATTGTAGGAAAAAGAGGTCCAACTGCATGCTTTGAATTGACTGTGTTATTAGTACGCAGTATTATATTGAACACAAGTGGTAACGTAGCCGTGCCATGTGCTGTAAAGACATCACAGTGAAATAGGGCTTGTTTTGCAAATTGCTTTTTCTTTCATATTATGCAAAATGAAATCCTTGACACACTGTATTTCTAGTTTGAATATACACAAATGGTGCTAGTTGTAAGGCAAAATATTGTGTCTCCTTAAATCTTTACTGGCTTCAAAGTTGCTTTAAAAATATATTAAAAAAATACTGCATTGAAAAATAGGAAAAGCTGCAGTACTGGAAAAGTGAAAGTTACTTCGGTAAAAATTTAAAATATATGTATATAAAACTGTAAACTTATCAGTAGTCAAATACATGTCCCTGAGAGTATTTGTAAATTTAAAGTTAGGTATAAGTTTGAGTGATTTTCTTCAGCTAGGGGTGGGGAGGGTTAGGGGGTGAAGAGGGAGAAAGAGGACTTAGCCATCCATTTGCACGTGCTGCGGGTATGCTCTAAAACTAAGGGAGTTGCGTTCTTTTGTTTTATGTAAAAAAAAAAAAAAAAAATCTCTGAAAGTTGTTTTAGCCACAATTTAAGCTTTCCTGGAGTTCTTAGGAATCAGTCTTCTGCTTACCCTAATGTAAACCAGATGGATTCATTTGGGGATAGTTCAGCCCTTGTTGACTTTCCTGAAATCCTCTTTGTTTGTTTATAGCAAGGATGACTTACATTTTGCTTAGAAGAAGAAATAAAAAGCTGACTATGGAGAACAGAAGAATGAGAAGATTTACTTTCCAGCATTTACTTTTTTACATTGATAAATGTCATACCAACATTTCTAAATTAATATTTAAAGTCTTTCTTGATAGCTTTCTCAGTGACCTTTTATTAATACTATGCGTGAAATATATTTTGTAATGAAACAATTAAAATATAGTGCTTTGACCATAAATCTTGTCTGTAAGACGTTTGGATGACTTTGAGCTTTGAGACATTTCTCAGACTCCATGGATAACATCTTGGCTCTGCAGAAGTCAGCAGCAAACCCCAGACTGGTAGTGGGGTCAGAGGGACAGAGGTTTTTCTGTTTTCTCTTTAGCTTTAGTGGTGTTGGTGCTACTGCCCTTGCAGAGGAAGTATATAAAGGAAGGAGGGGAGGGGGTGACAAAGAAAAATCTTCAAAGCTAGCATTGGTCACTCTGTAACAAGTCCAAACAGCAGAAGGAAACCTTTTGATCCAATTTTGATTAGTAAATGCTCTCTCATTAACTTAATTTTATAGCCCCTATGCAAAAGACCTTTCCTGAGGCTGTTGTGTCTCAGATGGGCAGAGTTCCCTTCCTTAGCACTTCCTTACCTTAGTGAATGCAGAGGGAGAGGTGTGATGTGGGAAGACAACACTGCTACCAGCACCTTACATTGAGTTGCAAGAGAGACCTTGTCTTAGCCACCAGGTAGCAGATCAGCCTGGAAAACAAAGATTCAGCCTTGTACATGCACATAAAATGTAGCCCACTGTTGTGTGTAACAGCTACGGGCTCTTTTTTCTAGATTGCTCCCAGTGTGGGAAGTGGAAGATGAAAATGAGTTTGAAATGACTTTTTAAAGTATAGCTCAGGTATCAGAATGACTCAGGAAAATGGTAAGAATTGACAGAGGGGGTATTGGCTACAAGATGTAAAGGAGCATTTCTGTAGGTGAGGGTGTGAATCTTTATAGTGTGTATTTGAACCTGCCATAGTGTTGGTTTTACAGTTGTGGGACAGGGTAACTATCCTCAGGACTCAGACCCTCTTGAGGCTCAAATTACCACCTGAAAACAGTTCTTTTGATCCTTCACCCCTCTAGGCTAAGCGGTTATTATTACAGCTCTCACAGGGAAGCAAGTCCAGACTAGCTTTTGTTGACAACTGAAGTCAACAAGCAATAATAAAGAATGTTGGCCCAGACTTCACCTATACTCATCAGGGGCAGATTTAAGACAAGCAGATTTCAGAGGTTATTTGCAAATGATAATCCACAGAATTTACCTTTGTTGGGTCTCAGGTTATCTCAAGGCCTATTGCTGACATTAATTGCCTTCAGACTCCCAGAGGTTCTCTGTAACTTCTGAGGAGCTCCCGGAGAGCATCAGGGGTTTGCACACTGCCTTTTTCAAAGTAGCAGGGAATTTAGGTCCACAGTCTCTCTCATCTGGGAAATGTATCATAAACTACACTTAAAGAGAAAATAAAAACTTTTTTTTACCCCAGGTTTTAAAATTATCAACTCTTCCACTTGAAACTGTTTCTTTAGGAAGGCCTCTTCTGTTCATCCAGGTCATTTCAGTTTCTTTTGCTTCCCACCAGTATGCTTAAACTACGCATATTAACTGAATGTTAATCTATGCATCCCACTCCCCTCAACATTAGAAATCACCTTACAAGAAAGTTTCTTACATTTTGGCTGGAGCTCAGAAATGTCCTCCAATAGAGTAAGGCTGTATATCTAATCTGGAAGCGCTACCATTGCTCTGCATTGGCTATGTTGGTTGTTAAGTGTGGGCTTCAGTTGGATGATGCCATGCAGTTTCAGAGGTGAAAGCAGCTGAGGAAACAGATAAATTGAGGCTGAGCTCAGACCTGAGTCACATGAAGACCAGTGGAGGAAAAGGCTTTTGCAGAGGTCTCTGTGCCATGTAGAAGGAACTGATCTGCATGGCTGGATACAGGTGTGGATTGCCCAGTCATCCTGCTTGTGCAAAATAGGATTAAACATCGCACATTTTTTTGGAAAGCACTTTGAATTTAACATTTTCTCCATAAGCTGAGCACTGGTGTGATGGTATATTGAGGTTGAGGGACTCCAGGTAGTCATGCTGTGCACAGTGAGCATCTTTTGTTTTGCAGTATGAGCAGCTGAACACGTGGCAAATACTGATGCTGTTACTTGCAACTGGAATCACTGAATACCCTGAGTGGCAGCTTTTGAAAGGAAGTTTAAGAAGCATCAATATAAAATGTATCTACATTTCTATCTGGGCACTTGGGAGAGAATTTATGATGTATAGATAGAGTTCATAGATGTTTTGAGCATTTCATATGTGTGCGTTTAATGGAATGGATTGCCACTTTACTGAACATAGTATCAAATCGGCTCTGTTAATTGAAAAAGATTTTTCACATTATTGCTAATGATGTGACACAGTTTTGTTAGAGATGGTGCATAAAACAGTTCTACTTGAAATGACATTAATGTATGCATTTAAATTCCTTCTTTTCCATTTATGTGCATTATTGATTTTATTTCATTGCTGGGGAGATAATGGATTTATAATTAGAGTACAGTCACTGTAATCAATGATGAGATTATTAGACTTATAAATAGAACTTTAAAGCTGCGATGAGGTAATTTCCCAGTGTAACGAAGGATCAATAATTAGTGGTTTGCTTTGAATCTTAAAGTAGTACTTGTAAGATTTGAGCATGAAATACTTTTAGGGAAGTGAGTCCATATAAATCATTATACAAATTGATGTTGCAGTTTCGTCTTTTTCTGAAGATGGCCTATTTTTATTATTATTGCTTTAGTTTGATGCTTGAATGCTTATGAGTTAATTCCTTTGGGTTTGCACAGCTTCCACTGTCTCTAAATTGGACAAGCTTGTTCTTTTCTGATAACTAATTTGAAGGAAGTGTTTGAAAGGTGCCATAGGTAGGAGCCCATTGCAGCATTTTTGGTGCTGTTGGGCAAAGATCATGGATCTGCTATTCAGAGGTTCTCCCCCTTCTGCTTCTCAAAAGTCAGGGTGGTAAAGTTGGTCAAGGCAGTCAGCTGTTGTAAGGAGAAGATAGTGAGAGGATGAAGATGGGGAGAGGGGGCCTTTATGATGCCTGCCTTGGGAAGAGTCTGAGTTTAGCAGATCTCTGCAGAGTAGCTGTGCAGATATTGTCTTCCTTCTGATCAACCTCTCCTGATGACTCTGAAGTACTTGTGGGGCCCTATGGGAGTAGCACAGCCTCCCCCTACTTGTTAAGCTACGAAAGACTCTAGTGAAAAGATGGATGGGAATGATAAGAACATAAGAAATATCCTACTGGGTGTGAGCTGTAGCACATCTTGCCCAGGGCTGTCTCCAGCAGTGGAACTACAAAAGGTGTTTAGGGAGAGCTGTGGAGCCCGGCTGCTTTCTGTATTCTGCTCGTACTCTCAGCCTGCACAGCTGGGGAGGTCTCAGGGACACAGCTCTGTCTGTTACCTCTGTCACTGTTTATAGGCCCATTGTCCAGGATATTTCATCCAATTCCTCTCTGACCCTGCTGACATTCTGTGCCTCCTCGACCACCTGTGTCAGCAGGTTCCATGAGTTCACTACCCTAGTACAAAGAAGTACTCATTTTCTTTCATCGCTTTTAAACTTACACCCAATTAGTTTCATTGACTGTCACCTGTGCCTTATAATACAGGTTTGGGTGAACAGCAATTCTTCATTCAGCTTATCCACCACCTCAGTGACTTGTTAGACCTCAGACAGAGATGCCTCTCAGCCTTCCCCTCTCTAAGCAATAGTCCAACTCTTTCATCTCTCCTCCTAAGGCAGCTGCTCCATCCTCTCAACCATTTGACAGACTTGTTTGCCTGGTGTTTCCACAACTCCACTGCCTTTGTATTCACATGCAGGACTCCAACTGCACCAGCTACTCAAAATGTGGACCCCCTCCTTCTTTGTTCTTAGTACCCTGCACTGTGATGTCCAAAATCTGGTGTTTTCTTAGTTGCTGCTACATCTTGAGCTGTCAGTAACTCTTTTTTTTTCCAGAAAAAGTGTTGTTTTTTTTTTTTTTTTTTTTCAGGTTACAGAAAACTGCCAATAACTCTTAGATCTTCCATGAGTTGTAACTGCCAGATCTGAGTTCAGCACTTGCAGAAGATCCTGAGTTGGAAGGGCTGTGATGAGGTCACTTCTGAGCCCTCACTGGGCTGAACAAACTGGGCTGATCTCAGCTGCTCCTCATTCATCCAGACCCTTCACCATCTTCGTTGCCCTCTTCACATAGCTAGGGCTTGTATCTCTTCAAGTGAGATACTAGGCAATGGGTGCCTTGTACTTAGTAGCTGTCAGGTAAATTGTTCTTGAGGGGTGCTTTCTATAAAGCAGTTATATGTGACATAACCACTTCAAGTGTGATTGAAAAAGAAATTAGGTATGACAGTCTTCTGGCCGCATTTGCCTTTTATTTGCTGACATTATATGTCAATCATTGTAATAACATAATAAATATAATCAAATTTTAATAATAAGGACCTGTAATTCTTGGGAATGTGATTATTTCATTCTGCAGAATAGAGAAAGCAAGGCATGGTGAAACTTCGAGTTGCCTAAAGTCATCGAGAAATTGTATTTTACTGCAGCATAAGAAAGGCGACACAAGTTCTCCTGCTTCAAAGGTCTGTACATGTCCTGTACTTTGTTGTTAGAGATGCTTCTGGCCTGTGGAAGTCAGTCCTAATGGAAAAGCATTTGTCTTCTAGTAGGAAAACAAATCCTAAGCTAATGGAAATTTGCACTATTGTGAGCTTGTTAATGAATTCCTTTGCTTGCTCATATCAGCCTCTGACAAAAAGCAGGGATTCAACTGTATTTCTCCATTTGAATAAACAGTTCATTTTTAATTTTGACCACAATGGTAAATTAAAATACCCTGAGCAGTACACAGCTATATATTTTGGCTTTGGAGGCTGTAGCTATTGTAACACATGTCAGCAGAGACGGCTTTGAGCAACATTTTCTGATGCTTGCCTTGAGGCATTAGAAGAAACAGTTCCTCTAGTCTGGTTGCTTTAAACTGACTGCACATGTAAAGTCCTGATTTTGAGTGTGTTTATATGCAGCAGCGTCTATGCCCTTCCTGGTACCTCTTTTTCATGTCCCCCAACTTTCTAAGTGGTGGGTTTACATGTGCAGATAGAGGTGATATTTGTGTGATTGGTGGTTAGAGAGCAATGAAGGAGGATAGAGAGCACCTCTTGCTGCACTGTTGTTCCAGATGGTTGAAATGTGAGGCCACTTGTGTGGGTGCTGAAGCTCTGTCCATAAGGCTGAGTCAGAATAAGAGGGGATGGTGTCATTGCAGAGGCTGAAGGGAAGCGGGAGGGCTGCAGGTTCATCACTGCCCTCGGCATTGTAGTGCTACTAGAGCCCTGGCAGCGGAGACTTTCCAGCCTGGGAACATGAGAAGACTGAAGGAAGGAATGGGTGCTTTGGAGGCAAAGGAGGCTTGCCCACAACCTTCATAAATATCTCCAGGATCTAACAACACAGTTTAGCTGAGGAATGAGATCAGGAGCCCCTGGTCAGAGGGGAAAAAAGCTACCTCTTCTTCCTTGTACTGCAAAAGACATCAGTGCTGGAAGTACTTTGGGTATTCATCTCCTGCAGCTGAACAGTGATGTCCTTCCATGAAGCACAGACTGCTCATGATTTCAGATAGTAAAAATCTAAAACCTTAAACTGTGTTTGTAATTCAGGTATTAGTCCAAAAAGATAGGGCTCTGAGGTTGCCTTTGGGTCTCCTACATTACTTTCCTGTCTGGTCGTAAACGGGCCTTCCTATTTCTGTTTAATTCTACTTTTCTGTGATTTTCCCCTTCTGCCTCATCTTATGAGATCAACAATAAGCCAGGCATTAGTAACTCTCATAGAAAACCTGGGCTGGGGGAAGGGATGTTATGCTCTGCATTTTATGATCATCGTGTGTTCAGTGCGACTCCAAGTCTGAAAGTACAGGTTTAGGCATTCTTGTTACCACATCGCAGCTGCAGGTTATAAAATGACTTCAGTAGTGTATTGTAGTTATAAAATGCCCTAGTTATTTTATAATGAGCCCCAGCAGAAACATTGTCAAAGGATAGTAAAAAGTTTATCCGGAACACGTTTCACTTCAACCTGATGTATACTGCACGGTTAACTTTATGTGATGCTGGTCAACCTGGGAGGGAGACATTTCACGTAGACGATGTATGCAGGACTTATCCGCGCTTGAGGGGAAGGAGGGTTTATAGCATGAGCATTGCCCAGGTAGAGATTTACGTCACATTTGTTCCAGCTAGTAGGCCATAAAGATTTTAGCATAAATCATGTAGGGGGGGAATTATTATTATACCGCATACAAACAATAACCTTAGTATATTGTAAAATTGTTAAATCAAACAGTTTTTACAGTTTAATTGGCTGTGACGTTCTTGTCTAAAAGTGGAAAATAGCAAGTTAAAGCGAATACTTAACTCACGGACAGACCAGCAGAACTTTGAAAAGGGGTAAAAACAGCCTGGGGGTGGGGGGATGCCTCAGCAGAGACTGAGGCTTGATCTTGCTAGAGCTTCAGCAGCAATTCTCTAGTGAAGTTCTGCTGAATGCTTCCATTATAGAACCAATTTTTGGAAATAAAATAAATTGTATTGAGTTCTGACTTTGGTTACACTGATGTCTATCAGACATATGCCTTTGTAATTTTCTCCCTTCCCAATTCTGTGAATTCATCCTTAAGGACAAAGTATTTATATGTATATTTAGACATTGTATCTGATTACTTTCTTTTGCAGATCTATCCAGACTTCTGATTTTCCTTTACAATCACAGTGCTGCCCAGGGAGCGATCTATTTCTCTCTGTGTGGATTTTTATCTTACTGTGTTTGCTTTTTGCCTGTCACCAGGCTCACATTTTGCACGAGTTGCAGGGACAAAGTGACAGCACCTAATTTGGCTTTTGTTGGATCTGTGGACAAAGATCAATGTCCAGAGAATGGAAATACTCAGGAAAGTGAAAATGTTATGGCTCAGGTTTTGGCTTTGCACTTCAAACTTGCTAAGAGCTTGTTAGAGTTGTAATTGCCCTTTCGATGGTAATGACAGCATACTGCGTACCTGGAAATTAAATCTATGGCCAACCACTCTACAGTGTGATTTAGACAAGCCTGACTTGTTTAAACCTGGGCAGATGTTTCCTGCCACCTGGTCACAGCAGGAAACCTGTGTGCTGGGAATCGGGGATGGGGCAGGGGCTGTCCTGCCCTGCCCAGCACATCTCCACAGCCCGAGGATGTCAGGTTGCCTCTGTCTCTTCTTGCCCTCTCCCTGAGCCTTCGGGCGATTTAACCAGGAGCAATCTGTGCTGCGGTTGCTTGCTGCGGACCTGCCAACCTCAGTTGCACGTGTGGAATCTGCCAGCCAAAACGCTGCCCATCCAGCTGCGCTCCCATGCCCTCAGGATGGGCATGCCAAAACCCTCCTGTCACTGACGCAGGCACTGATATGAAGCGCAGAGACATTGGCATGCATGAACCTGCAAAACACCTGGTTGATGTTTTCAACCCTTGCCCTTGCTGTGCTGTCACTGGTACCAGTTCCTCTGTGGCTTCGGAGAGAGTAAAGGGAAGGGGCTGTACAGAGAAGTTTTGGAAATCCTTCCTTTGAGGGTTGGCTGGTTTCCAGAGGGTTAATGGATTTTGTCACACCCAACTTTTTCTTAGAAAATAAAAACCATTAATCTCTGGATGGAGGCCTGTGACGTTTAAAATATTCAGTAACACTTTATAGTGACAGGGTTGTGATTTCTGTGTTTGATCATGAGTGATTTATGAGAATTTAGTAAACAGAAGCGCAGTTCCCTTTCAGCCACATGCTGGAGTCTTCTCCCTGTGCAAACTTGTGCGCTTAAAAAAACCCGGCAGAGCTGCTCCTGTTCCTCTAGAGAAATATTTTCCACAGGCAGTTCCCAGAAGAGCATGGATTGAGATGAGGGAGTGGTGTGAGGTAATTCCCATGCTTAATTTAAAAACAAAGCTCACTTACCTCACTTGTACCCCTTCGGCATCGGTAAGTGACACAAGGAGAAACCATACTGTGACAAACTGGAGTGTGCAGGAGGGTCCCATTATCTGTGTTTAGTGTTTCTGCCTCAGGGCAAATGACTAGGACCTGATAAATTTCCTCATACCTGAACTGGATTTTCTTGAACCAGTAACAGTCCTGGTATGCAACTGCAAGGAGCGATGTGCCCATGGGGCTGTTTCTCCTAATGCTTCTGTGTCCTCCCTGGTTTGCTGTTGTTCTCAGGTAGACTAATTTCTCTTCTTCCCCATGATCCATCTTTGTCTTTCTGTGCTTTATTCACATGGGATGGTGCTGGTCCCCTAGGGCTGAGGTGGGTCAGTCTCAGATGTCCCATTTTGCAGAAGTAATGGAAGGACTTAGGAGCCTAAATTTAAGAGCAAGTCTGTGGGATTGCAGCCTGGAGGTGTCTCAGGACATATCCTCCTGGGCGGCCGTGTATCTGTTTGGTCCCCGTGCCAATGGGGCTGCCAGCCTGATTTCCACAAAACCTGCAAACCATGCACAGAGCTGAAAATGGGCAAGATGGGAATGTGGCCATCAGTGTTTGGCCATGTAGCCATCTCCCATTTGGAAAGCTGAAGTGAGCTCCCAACTTATTTACCCATGCTGAAATGTTGCCTTAGCTAGGGATGTGCCTGTAGGAGGGCTGACCCTGCCCTCCTCATCAGCTGAGAGATGTCGCTGTCTCATAGCGAGCTGAACGTGGTTGTGCTGGAAAGTGCTTCCACTTTGTATGGTGCAAGCAGTCCTTGAATCTTAAACTTGGAAGATCTTGTTTGGCTTTTTTTCTAGCTTCTCACTGAGAGGTAGCATCAGTTTTCCTGCAGTGTTTAAGAATTCTAATTGAGTAATTGAAGACTTAATGAAAAAGGTATGGATTGTTATCCTCTGCAGTAGTCCTATGATGAATTTATCTTGCACATCTTATTTCGCTTTCCTCTCTACAAGAGTCAATGCATTCTCCTTAGCTTCCCCTCGTCCTCCTTCGATATAAATTAAATGCATATAAGTGTGAATAGTACTGCCAAATTTACCTAGAAATTACAGTATGAGTTTTAGAAGTGTCTAATGATTCTGGGAATGGCAATTTACAGACATCCAGTTTAGATACTTTGGCTAGCAAACTGGTGTTTGAAAAGTATAAACCATCTGCTATCTGAAAAATGAGGTTTGATTTGGATATTTGAAGTTAGATGCCTGATATATCTGCAATCATTGGTCTCTTTTAGATATGTAGGCTTTTAAGTTCTCATAGAAGTGGAAAAAGTGCTGAAGAAAGCATGTGTGTTATCAATTTCTCATGTTTTTTGTTAAATGTGAATAGCTTAATAGGAATTGACCTGTCAGAAGACAAGTAGAGTATTTACAAAGAAGCAAAACCTGGTCTGGTCAACAGATTCCAGTCAGTTCTTATAAATCTAGCCCACTTTGCTGCAAAATTCCCTGAAGTTTCATGCTAACTCTACAGATTTTAGTTTTAACTTCAGATTATGCTGTCACTTAGGTTATGTATGAGTATGGTTGGTTAGAAGCATGTTGCTTTTGCATTCCTTTTTCAATATGTTATGTAAATGTGCTTTTCTTTGTTTCAAAATCCCGCTGTCTAATGTAGCCCCATTAAAAGTGAATGGAAAAATACATTTGGGGAATTCAGCTTGACCCTGTAATTTTTAATCTGAGACAGTGCACATGATGGAGGGTTGTGGTTGTCTTCCTGGCAGAACATGTGGGAATATTCAAGCACTAATGCTAGTCTGGCAGTGGCTGCTGGTAGGGTTTCCCTCTCATGCTGGCCACTGGGCATGGCAGGCCCTTGGTGTGCCAATTTGCAAGCCCCACGTACCAGCTCCAGCATTTCTCACCCCTTCTCTTCAGGAACGAGTCTTGCTCCACCTTGCTTCATCGCTTTGCTGTATAACTCTACTTTCAGCACTCAAATTGCTTAATTAGACAAAGCCCAGGGTGAAGCATAGCACTGTGTGCACCAGTATGGACACTGGGCAGCCTGGTGTTAGAGGTGATGCAGCAGCTTAGGTCAAAGATTGTAAGTCTGCCTCTTCCTTACTGGCATTTGATTTTCTGTGACTCATGTCAGATGTTCTTGTGCTGGTTGTTCTCCTATGCATCTGACGCAGGTTGCTTAATTTGTACATTGCTAAGCTCATAGTAAGCTCTGCTTATTAGTAGCGCTTTGCATCAGTTTAGCAAACTCAGAAGGTGGCGTGTTTGGATCTTTCCCAGTCTGCTTTTTTCTTTTCCTCGTGCCATATACTTTCCATAGTTGGTGTAGGTCAGGACCATACATTTGCTTCTTCATTTTGTTCGTGCTCAAGTACCTGTTTCATTCATCACCTACCTCACAGTCCTCCTTGCTCACTCATTTAAATTTTAGCAACTAACCCCATGAGCAGATCTCATCCTTTTCCAGGCATCTCAGTTCCTGGCTGTCCATATGTGATGGTTTAACACCAGTAGATCATGGCAGGGATAGTTTTCATTTTCTGAGTGTGTGTTGCTGGCATACCATTTCTGTGCCATTCTTGACCTCTAGTGGTGTTCGGTCTCTGCTTTTTTACCTGCATCGCTAAAATATCTGTTTTCCTGAGACTTCTGTGTGACAAAGTGAAGGGATTTTGTAGAGGGTTATTTAAAGCTTCAAGTTAGGCTTTTAGCACAAGTAACTTCACCAGGATTAAGTTAATCTGTGTGAATATTGTTCTGTGTCTCAGCCTCAGATCTCTTAGGTGAGGTCTATAAAAGTGCTTTTTGGTGTGGCAGTCTAGGGTAAAGCATTAGTCAGCCACTCCATAATACTGATAATAATATTAATCTTTAAAGAGCAGACGTTTGGAAGAGCTGAGTGCACTTTCTTCTTCTTGACTTCTCTGGGAACTGGGAATTCAGCACTCAGAACCTATGGGAATGAGTCCAAATGAAACTCCAGACAGCCTTTCATGCATCAGTCAAACACTGCTTGGCTGGCAGAGTTTTCTTATACTTGATACCGGGGTTACCTCAGTTCTCATGAGAACAACTCTGGTTTTTCATTGTATGAGGAAATTGAGTGTGTGTGTAGCTGGGAAGGCACTGTTCCCGAGTCTGTGTATCTGTGGTTGTAAAACATGATCTATGGCAGCACAAAACTTAAAATTTGGTGGCATCCCAGGAAGTACTTAATTGTGTTTGTGCTTCATTACAAGGCTGTCTCCTTTTCCGGAATTTATTTTAGCTAATTAGTTGGAAATGTCAAAGTAGTATTTCAGATGACAGAAATATCATATATTATCATACATGAAGCAATTAACTCTTTTGACAAATATTTATTGTGGTGTCGTCTTTAATTAAATCCTCAGTACTCCTAGACAGAGAGCAGGTTCTCCCTAAAATGAGTCCTTCTCAGCACTGTCAATGAGTATTTGACTGATGGGACTTAATTGAACTTGATTTTGAAAGAGGTAGTGGCCTTGGCATGATGATGTTGACGTGACACAATTTCACAATACAAATGTCTGATTTTTTGGCATAATCCCCAAACCACTACTTCCTTCCAGACTCTGTCTCAAATACCACAGATAGGTTATGCTGGAGAAGATGCATCTCCAGCCACTCCTCTTTTCCCACTGGAACAGTTTGCAGGAGACAAAAAAGGCCAGGCGCTTGTGCTGCTAAGATGGATAATGTAGACAATACATGTTCTAAAAAATCATTTTTTTTTATTTAGTTCCTGGGGTTATTCATGTGGAAACAAGTTACAAATGTGACCATTTGGTTAGTTCCTCTTACACAGATAGGTCTCGTAGATGATGTGCCACTGAGAAATAATTCCTGACAGTTACAACTGAACCAGATAAACAGTTCTGCCAGCTCCCAAATAACACCGTAAAACAACGGGTTCTGCTTATCGTTTTCCATTTCTTCATGCCTGTCAAACTATTTAACTGCACGTTACCCATCACAATAGGTCTCTGTGTTATTCTGCTTGTCTGTTACAGTCATGGTTTTTACCTTCTCTGGTGCAGGACCTTCTGTGGTACGCCTGTCCACTTGTGTCTCTCCTCAGCCACTGTTGGTCTTCACGTTTGCCCTTGCAAAGACACTCTTTGGAAGCAGTGCATGTAATTGCTCCGTGTCATGCAAGATTATTAACCTATGTATTTTTTCTTTTTGTTTCTTCCAGGCAGAAACAGCATCAGAAGGTGGCCGGGATGGACCCAGCGTTCAGGTCAGCTCAGGGCAGAACAACTCTGACCCCATGGGAACAGGTGGCTCAGTGGCCTCCCAGAGCTTGGTGGCTCCAGCTGGGGTCTCGGCAGGTACCTCAGCTGCGGCTTCATTCTTCATAAGGTAGTTTGTCATTTTTCTGTTTTCTGTAAATGCTCATGGGTATTCAAATGGTTGTGAAATTCTTTGAGTCTTTGCTGCAGGTAGAAGGTGGAGCATTTGGTGCTGGTTGCTGAGAGGTGGAATTAGTCTTGTGGTTGTGACTGTAGCTTTCCACTGCTATAGGGAAACAGGGATGTGATGGTGACATCCCCTTTCTCACTCTGGATGCCTGAGCAGGAACCTCATTTGATTGAAACCTAATAATATGTGCTGCGCTGGTCTTTATCTGATCCTTAACGGATCTTTCTACCTGTAGCCAATCTGTTTTTGAGTAGGTTTCCTTGAAGCAGAAGCTAAAGTAACGAGGCTTTTACACTCTGATCAAAAATAGGAGGTTTTTATTTAGGTTTTTATTCAGTAGCATGACTGGATGTGCAAATGGAGGTGTTTTTTTTTTTTTTTTTTTTTCCCCCACAGTTGGTAACAACAGTTAAAACAATTTAAGACATTAGTTTTTTAACAGCAGCCTAGAACAATCTTTTTTTTTTTTTTTATTCTTGGGTCTTATAATGAAAATAAGCTGTTGGTTTTGTTTGTGAAATGTTTGTTGTAATTAGCACTGTTGATTAAATGCAATGTGCTCTCAAGCAGATGGTATTTAAAACAACAAAATTCAGGGCTTTGTACTTGCATTCCAAACTCCTTTTTTAATTCAGAACTGAGCATGTTTTTAGACAATATTGAAAAATGTATGTCTGTGAATGGCATTAAAGTAAAATTTATGCACTAAGGATCATTTTTATCATGTAAGCATGTAAAAATTGTATTGTTTCCCTTTTCTTTATCTTTAATTCTTTTTGCAACATTAAAAAACAGAAAAGGAATTTTAGTGTAAGTTATAATCTGATCTCAAAAAGAGCTTGGCTTCCCAAGTCCTGTTAGAGGAGACCATGGTACAATGAGTCTGAACCATTATACGCCTACATACCACTGTGCCTATGTACACAAGAAACTGGGAAGGGTCTACCCAAAGTGTTGCATGTGGAAGTTCTAGCATTGAGTCTATGCCTGCAGAATTAAAATCAACACAGAAGTGGTTGAACACAGGGAATAATCCGTTTGAGATAGTTACCTGAAGTTAGTGGAAGTAGAGAAGAAAGTAAGGGGAAAAGCTCAGTTAGACACTAGTGGCTTTGTTGTTTTTTTTTTTTTTTTTTTTTTAGTTACCTAAACAAGGACAGATGAATCCACTCCAAAGTACCTAGAGTGGACAGCAGCACAGCTTTTATTACAGTATTTCATATTGTGGGTATGAACAGTGTGATTTAGTTTAAACTACTTTTTTTTTTTTTTTTCAGGGTGAATCTGTATGTTTTAAGCTAATGTAAAGACTAACTTTACATTAGCTAAGCTGGAAAATTCAGAAAATAAAACAATGCCCTTAGAATTGAAAGAAATAAATTGGTGCATAATAATCTGAAATAACATCCGAATCTTTTCCTCCCAGTGATAATTCTGCCAGTGGTCAGCAAAATACATTTCTGGTTTTGTTCTAAAGAGATGGATCTTTGCTAATGATTGTCATTGGCTTAATTCAAAGATTCTTGAAGTCAACAACAAGACTTCAAATTACATCACTGTATGTTGGATCAGGCCCTAATTGCTTCTCATGAATCTGTCTTTGCCCTGAGTGAGCTGGAGTTTTATAGCTTTAGCAGCTATGTGCTAGCAAAAACATTTTAAAACCCATTAGTGCATTGCTTATTCCCTACCCATGTTTCCTCTGTTCAAAATTCCCTTCAAATTTTAACCAAATAATAGCGCTGGCTGATTTTTTATTTTTTTTTTTTTTTCACAAAGCACTTGTGCGTTTCTTTCTTTTAACAGTTATCAGTTATCTGGAGTAGTTTTGTAGCATTTTCATGATCTTTAATCACAATGCATTGCAGTATTAATTTCTCAGTCTTCCAGAGCCCATCTAGGAATTTTTTGTTCCCTAAAAGCAAGCATTCAAGAAATGAGTTCAGTTATTGAAAACACAGATTGAAATGCAGAAAATCATATGAAAGTGGGGGGAGGGAGATTCAGTTTGATCCACGGCAGTTGTGCATATGTTGATCTGGTTCTCAGGTAGGTACCATTGCCTAGTCCTGGCCAGGCGTCTCCATCCCCATTGGCCTTATCATTGGCTGCTCCCTCTGTTTCTGATGCCTCCTGCCATGGGGCCCTACAGAACAAAGCTTTGGTGCTGCCTCTTCCCCTCAGTCCTGAGGTATGTAGTTCTCAGGACAAGAGGAGAGGAAGAGGAGGAAATCTTCAGGGGTGAAGAGAGACAGATGCTAGCAGAAATTGGAATAGAAGGATATCAATGGTTGCAGTGATTTTCTTCAGTCCTGATAGGATATCATGTTTATGTGATCTAACCTTTCCAGTCCCATCTCTTCCATCCCTTTGCACCATCCAGTTTACAGCACTTGGTGGAAGGTCATCCCTGCCTGGAATCCTTTGCAGCATCATCCTCTTCTGTCCTTCATCTCTCATTCAGCTAATTCTCTCCCAGCAAGCACCTTGAGATAAAAGACCATACAAGCACCTTGAGATAAAATGGCAATGGCATTATGCTGCAGTCCCTATTCATTGTAATTTCTTTCCTTACCATCCTTCTCCTCTCAGCCACTTAAACTGTGAACTTCATAGCAGAGCCAGTCTGTTACTTGAGTTGTGCAGAGCTTGACACATTTTTTTTCCTTGTTTGCTACTGGAATAAATGCAGTTAACATGTTGATGATTTTGTACACACATTTTTTTCTAAAATCCTTCCCTCTTTTTGAACAACTCTACTGAGTACTTCCATCTTCACAGGAGTCCTTCTGAAAAAGGGACTGTAGATGGGACTTTACCTTGGGCAAAAGGTAGTAGAAATAAACTAGCATAGAAATAAACTAGCTAGGCAAAAATATGCATGTGTATTAACTCTCAGTGTATTGGGGTACATGGTTAGTTACTTTGGACTACAAAGTCTTTGTAAGTTTCTTGTGGAAGCTGCATCTGTGATTTATTTAGCAGCAGTAACAGTAGATCCAGAAATTTTCACATGAATAAAGACTTCCAGTTGTTGTCTTCATGAAGCAGCATTAACTGTGTTTGTACAGGTCCCAGCACAATTAGCTTTTGGGCTGTGGCATGGTTTGCTGGCAGCAGATAAATGTCTATTTCACATTAAAACTAGAGTCTCTATTCAGTGGAATAGCACCCTTGAACTCTTGCTTGTGGGCTGGCTTGTGCCTGGGAGAGGAGGAGGTCTGTGCAGCTTTTTTTTGGTTTGCATGTTTTTTTTACTCCAATTTGCTCCTCAGTGAGAGTTGTAGCTTTGTGTTTGTAAGGTCACAAACTCAAAAGACAATACAGAAGGGTTTATGTCCTTACATGGATAGAAAAAAAAAAAAAGAACTACAGCAAAATCTTTACCTACTGGTGAGAGGTACATGTAGTTAAAATTAATGTCTTTAAGATAGTCTTTGCTGTGAATGCATTGGTTTTGTTAAGCATATGTGAAGCCAAAATTTACATATTCATCCAGAGCTCTTTCTCATTTGAATGTCATATTTAATTTCTTCAAGATTAATTATGTTGTGCTTTTCAAAAAAAAAAAAAAAGGAAAAGCATTTTATTCATTACCTAGAAATGCAGAGTGTCTAGCACAGAAGTGCTAAGTATTCAAAATCAAAGCCAAATATTAGAAACAGCAGACAGAAGCGTATTAAGAAATTAAATCAGTTTTTAAGCCTTTTTCCCTCACTCTGATCTGTCATAGAAGGAGAAAAGCTTTGATTAACGTCTGACTCTGCCACACGAGCAAATTGCCAGACATTACTCAATGGTCGTGTTACTGAAGGACTGGAGGATTTAGAAGAAAATGCAGCTTCTCAGTAGGTCACTGTCGGAATGAGAAAGCCAGAGCAAAAAGTACAGCTCATGGGCATTGATGGGTGTGAAGAGGTTCCCAGTTTACCCTTACAATGCAGGTGACGTTTAACCTGGTATTCCTCAGATTTAAGAAAAATGGGGGTTGCTTTGACCATTGGCATGGAGTGAGTGATGCCTTGTTGCTGTAGTGGCTCCATACTTTGAACCTGTTTCCAGGGCCTTTTCCTCTTTTTATTCTTCTCTTCTCTCTCTCTCTCTCTCTCTCTCTCTTTTAATTTTAATTTTAATTTTAATTTTTTTTTTTGGTATAAGTGACCTGAATGTGCAATTACCAAGTGAAAATAGGCAAGATAGTTGTAGGGACTCCTCTGTGGTCTGAATTCTCTTATGCTCACAGCTAAGTAAATATTGGCTTATTGTGGTGGAAAGCTGTAATAAGCTGTCAGGTCTTTTGTCAGGCAGACACCTGGGGAAGAGAGGCTGTGGTGTTTCCACAAACAGGCAGAAGGGCAGTGAGGAGGAGGAGAATGGGCATGCACTTTGGAAGAGGTTAATTGCCTAAAAAGAACATACCACTCCCTTGGGAGAAGAGTCAAGGATCCCTAAAAATTGAAGCCATCGGGTGATTTTTGCCTGTTGGTGGCTGGAAGCAGTTGTGGCAGTGCTGCCTGTCCTGCTGGCTGGGGTTGTGGAGCTTTGGTGGGAATGTGGGTGTCTGGCCTCGGTGCCCCAAGGCGTGCTGGAGGGAAGGTTTGAGCAGTGATGGGGCAGCTAAGAGAAGTCAGAGCAGTTTGGAAGGAATGATGTATACAGCCAAGAAACCCTGAGCAAGGTTGAGCAGAAGACAAGCTGTATTACGTTGCCTTTCTTAATCATCTTTGATAATAGATTATTTTTGTGTCTTTTCAAGCTGGTTTGGTCACAAGGTTGCACTTGCTGCCATGGGACGGCTGACTTTGAGGCAGGGAAGGAGCTGTGTGTTTGCAACTGTTTTCCCTCACATCTGCCTGCTTTTGTTTGATGAATTACTCTTCCAAACATAGCACTCAGTATGCGCTCACTAGTTTCTAGGTCTCTATATCATTTGCAGTGTTGCTGGGCTTTGCTAGATTAAAACCAGTTAAGTTAATAAATCTGGAGAATCATGTTGGTGAGTCACACCCATTATCTGTCCACTCTCGTCATATTCCTGCGTGTTTAGGAAAGCTGTGTCAATTTTAGACATGACATAAAACATGACACATGATACACTTTTTGCAAGCAGCTTTTCTTAACAAGACATAACATACAAGCTCTGAGTAATGTAATTGAACATCTTAAGAGTTAAAATAAGCATAGTCTTTTTCTTGATTCAGGATATTCCATCATATTGTAATGCCTGTGAGTTGTGGATTAAAGAATCTAATTATTCACTAATGAGCAGTAATGGTACATATAAACTAAGGGTCACTATCCTATTACAGGCACCTGATGGTTCACTGATAAGCATTTGGTCATTAGATTGACCATAAAATATAGTCAATAATTGAGGTTACTCATAGAGCAGACACCATATCAGCTCTAGGCATGGTGGGACAGCTTGTCAGTACTCTGTGTACTGATTGTGCTGTGACTGAGCATATGATTAAGGTATTGAAGCAGTCTGTATCTAATGAAACTGCAGGAAAGGCATAGCAATATTAGCACAACCACTAAATGACTAATGTGTTTTTGTTCCAAGCCTCAGACACTTCAATTAGTTCCAATAAACTCTGATCTAGTGTAGCGGTAGGCAGAGGATTCAGATATTTTGTGCACAAGCTTTCATTACACTAGTCAAAATTTGTAACGTTTCGGGGACAGATGAAATCTGCATGGCTTTGAATGAAAAACGATGGAAATAATAAAGGCTGTCATTACCATTTTTACTTCACTTTTTCAGTTTTATTTTTGCGTTTTTTTTTTCAGATTCGGAATACTTTCTGAGACAATAGCTGCTGCCTGATTTAAAAGATGAAGCTGACAGTAGCAAATTAGATGTCTACATGTTCTGCTTTAAGATCCGCTCATGCAGTTCATGTAGGCTTGTGCATATACATCTAAAGTTGGAATGTTCCTTAGCGTTTTGTACCATATGGAACATTAGTCAAATAGCCTGCCTCTTGAAGGCTTTTGTGGAGATATTGATTTTACTGTGCTTCAAACTGTTGCTGAGAAAATAACCTCAGAACCATTCTTTTGTGATTTTTTTTTTTTTTTTTTTTTTTCCGTGAGGATGCCTTAACTTTCATAAATTATTTAATATGGTGAAGGATGCAAAATGCCTTTTGTCTTTCTGAACTGCTGTTCAGGCGTCTGTGATGCGACCTTGGAAAGTAACCATAGAAACATGTTAAAAGCATCAACTGAAAATCAGTAGTTCGGTTTGACAGTGATGCAAATTCTGTGAAAGAAGATTATGATGTATTAGGAACACTTGAGGCATATATTACCGCTAACCTGTTAAACCTGATTATTCCATGACTATCAGTACTTTCAGAATTTAATGCAGGGGAAAAAAAGAACAAAAAATTAAACATACATTTATTTTTTTTAAGTTGCCATGTTTAAGATGTTTTTAGCTAAAGCACTTCAGCCTGCCATTCTCTGTCCTGTTAAAAGCAAGAATTATATTTCTGCTAAGCTCATAATGTAGTTCACCAGTTTTCTGTATTTAATAGCTGTAAACTTTTGCCCTGTACCCTGCTGGGATGTGCTGGTATCCTGGCTTTGTGCAGAGCTGGCACAATTTAAATCTCTTTGACAGCTAAAGTAGATAACTGGGTTATGAATAAGTAGTAGTTCACCAGAAGGTGAAGAAAATGTGTGACTCATTGGGTCCTGAGCTAGACCTTTTAGTGCTGACCTGTGGTAGTCAGGCTAGTTTGTGAGGCTGAAACAGAAGTGCCTGTGATACTTACGGGTAACTGTAGTAAATTTTTTGCAAATGACGAGTCAAGGGAAGATGCAGAGTCAGTTGTTAAAGCTGTCTTGTTCAGAGTAGTCCACACCCAAGAAATCATGTTGAGGTGTGTGGGAAAATTAAATTTGTATTTCATTTTAATTTTAATTAATTTTTTCACCCAGGAAAGCAAGGTACCAGCTCTTTCCAGCTAAGACTGCCTTGCTGGCAGAGATATCCAAAGAACTGTACATGCATGGTTTGTCTCCACTTCACAGCGTCATGGCAGTATCATGGAAGCCACAGAGCTCTTCCAGGGACACAACAACTGTCTGGCATTAATGCAGCACAACAGCCACTCGGAGGAGCATCAGTCCTTCTTCATTAAATGCCCTACTGTGCCTCGCTTTCTCTTGCTACCATTTAATGGCAGTTGGGAAGGGTGGCTGAGCAATCCGTAGCTTGGGGGCAGAGATACAGATGTGCAGGTGAAGTGAAGCATACAGGTGTTTTAGAGGGAGCCAGATGTGTTAATTCCCCCTCATGAATCTCTCCTCAGAATCTGGAGGGCTGGAGCAGCCTGTTCCCTGCAGCGTTGCCTCACTGCATGCTGCTGGAGGGGGAGACACCTTCCCAGACACCTTCCCAGACCCCCTTTCCCTGCTGCATGGAGCTGGGGAGAGCTTGAAAGCCCTCACACAGGTGTGCAAATGCAGACGGAGCAGGTGCCACCAGACAGCTTGCCTCATCCTGTCGGTGCCATGCCATGGCTGCTGGAATGCATTTACCGGCTGTCCCTGGGGTGCAGACATGACCCGTGCCTAGCACAGTGCTATGTGGGGACAGGAGACGGGGCAGGGTGTGTAGCATTGTGCAGTATCTTGTATCATCTTCAGGCAGCTTAAGCTTTTCTAGTTGCTGTGGCAGCATAATACTGCCTATAATTAAGGCCAAACAAAACAGTGTATGCTTTAGGTATATCCCATTTCGCTTTAGCCCATAAGGAGGATAAATTAGAAGATAAGCCTGAATTTAGTAGGCTTTGTTCCTGGAGACAGAAATGACTCTCAGAGCAGCATGTTTAAGAGCAGGACATCATTACTGGTATCATTGCTAATACTGCATCATCCATTTACATAGTGCTTTATCAGCATATGGTAAGCCAGGTTCCCTGCTAGGAAGAGCTCGTCCGTGAAGACTGAGACTGATGAGGCAAACTGAGATGAGACAGAGCTGTAGTTCAGCAAAGGGAGGAGTTAAAGAAGTTGAAGCAGTTGAGAAGAGAGGGAAGGTAGAGCTTTGGACATCGGTACTGCTGAGTTGAGCACTGCTGAAAGCATGAAGAATGTCCCAGAGGTCAGTAGATTGGAGATCGGGATATGGCTAATTAATATGGCGAATTGCAGTGGGGAGGAGGCCCTGAGTGCCTCAGTGTGTAATGTGGGAGGTTCTGGAGCACCAGAGGCAGCTCCCCAAGAGGTGAAATGACTTTTTTGAGCTGCTCTAGGTGGCTCTGTTATGACACTTGCAGCAGTTGGGTATTGGGTTAGGTCTATGTTCTGAGGTGTTTGTGATGCTCAGGAAGAAGAGCAAAGCAGAATGATTTATTACAGATGTGCTCACAAATATGTGGTAGGTCAGAATTTGTGCCTTCAGAGCTGCCCAAGTTTGAATTTATGGAGACAGAAGTGAGTGACAGAGTGTGCATGTGAGTGTGTGGATAAATTGTGGTCTGTGGAAGGGGTTTTAAACTAGGGGAAAGTCTGAGGTATTTATGGATAATCTTGTCTGGAGTCATGCAGATATTCCTACTGTCCTGTTCTCTGATCGTCTGCTTTCCTGAACTTAATATTTTTCCTTTCATTTAGATATTTTTCATATGATTCTTTTTGTATTTTCTCATTCATCCACAGCTGAATGCATCTGCTTATGCAGTTTGCCTGAATATGTGGGATTTCAATGTTATCTAGCTGCCTGAGCCTTTTTTTCCCTTTGTCCCTTTCTTTGTGCCCTTTGTGTTTGTCGAGAGGAACACCTCTCTGACATCCCCCATCCCAGCCCTTCCCCTCTGCCTGCTGCTTTGGCTCCTGGACTCCTGAACATCAGTGCTTGTTCTGACCCTGTTATTTGGGGCTCCCCAGCTTGGTGGCCGTGGCAGCTGCACTGGTGGTTTTGCTGCAGCAGGAATGAGGCATTCCGTAGGTAAAATGATAACGGCGACTTTCCTGTGGGGCTGTAATTTGACAGTTTGCACCTGTCTCACAACTTTATTGGGGACTTTCAGGCTCTTTCAATAATACACTTAAGTATTTTAAGGCTTTATTAAGACAAGACAGATTTAGCAGTTGAAGTAGTAAAATCAGGCTGATACTTACTTGAGTATTTAGGTCTCGTGGCTGTCTTGCAGTCACTCTGATACTTGGTTTACTGTGTGTTGGATGTGGTTTGTAGGGCAGGTGGATTTTCAGCCGACATTGGCTGTGTTCTGAGCTAGACCACTTTGCTTGCTTGTGCTAGTAGCAAAATGAGACACTGTGTGTTTATCACTCACAACAAACATGAAAGATCAAGGCAAAATATGCACCAGTTGCAGAGCTTGACCAACTGTAAGATCACTCAGAAAGTGCTTTCATATTCTAAGTAGCAGTGAGTTTCATCTTTATAAAATTTCCCTAATTCTTCTTGTCAGAGGATGGAAGGTGTTTTTTTTTTTTTTTTTTTTTTTTTTATGGGGGGGAGGGTAGGACACTTCAAAGAGCTTAGCCAGTACCTCACTCAGCAGCAGTTAGTGCTTCTCTGCCCATTGCCCTTGGGGTTGCTTTCAGCTTTGTTGAGCTTTTTGTGTCCTCGCTTACTTGTGGAGCTCACTTACTGAGAAGCAGTGCCCTGTGGAGTTTTTACTGGAAAGAAATGACTCAGTGGAAGTTAATTGGCATAAAATGAATCTAATCTAAATGTTATTAGTGAAGCTAGTTGGAGTCCAAGGCGAGCTTCAGAACGTTATTTGGTAATACGTCTTCAGCAGGTCTTAAGGAGTTGCTTCTTTCTCCTGAAATATGAATCTTTGGGTCACAAATAATCAAATCTCTCCATCGGCAGTGATGGGAGAACACGCGTCTTACATTTTCCTGGTAAGTGCTATTTTAAATGGTGCTGCAATTTCAGCCTGTTAAACCTCTGAGAAGCATTGCTTCAGAACTGAAGTCAGTTAAATAAATCACAGGAACGCTGGGCTTTCAGAAGCCCATGTGTCCCTCCGCTGTTTAAAATTACTCATTGTGTGGGCATATGACTTTGGTGGTTTCCACTGCATCATTTAGTGCTGTCAGTGCCCATTTAACTCCAACACTAGGAATAAGTAAATGCCCCCCTGAGAAGTTATTTGCCTAGCACTATAGGTGTCAAGCCTTTGGCTAAGTATCTTAAATAAAACCTGGCTGAAGGAGGAATGGGCTGTCTGTGGATTTTCTGGATGTGTGCTGAGATGTAGAAGAGAGGGAGCTGGAGGTGATGAGAAAAGTATGTCTCTGGGGATGATGTGTTGGGGTAAACCCTAAAAACATAACCATCCCCTGAGCTTTTATATTAATGGAGGCTCTACAGTCACATATCAGACCCTGATGTATGACCAGGAATGAGAATATCCCGCATTATGTGGACCTAAGTTCAGTCCCCTTCTTTCCTGTGTGACATTTGACTGAACCTCATGCTTCGGATAAACCCTGGGTTATCCCCGTGCTGCCTTTTCTCTCTCATCCCTTCCAATCACAGATGTGCCTGCTTCTTCCCTGGAGCAGCCTGAATGAGCAGAATGCTTTTCCTTTCCATACCAGATTGTTTTTGATGAATAGCATGGAGTGTAATATCCTTTGTAACAAAAATGATTTATTGCCTGATAAGTCATTTTGATACTGGCTTCTTTCTATATATTGGGAGCTGGTATTGCAGGGAAAAATGTTAAATGATCTATTTAAGTAATTACTTTAATAATGAATGGCTAGTTAGCACCATTGTTTCTGTTTCATTACTTTTCAGTTTAAAAAATGGCTTTATTACTTTTTCTTGATAGAATACAAATGAGAGTAAAATTTTGCTTTCCTCAACCTGTTTCAGGAGTCTGGGTCTTGCTTGCAAATAAGTGCAACTTTTTTTTTTTTTTTTTTGCCTAAGGTGTGTGATTGATGTGGTTCTGCCTGCTTTAGCTCGGTTAGTTCATTAGACAGAGTGAGACAACATTGCTGGCATTCAGGTAGCTTTTCAATACATAGCTATCTATGCTGTGTGCGACCCAGGAGCTGACATATTTCTATATTAGGTGTTGACAGCCTTGCTTACATAAAGATTAACCTACACAGGTTTTCAGCAGTTTGTCATATGGTACAATTGTAAACAGCGAGCATAGAAGTACAGCAATGTGTTCATCTGCTCTTGCTTTGTTTCACATCATTAGTGAGCAGAGCTGGAAATGGTATGTGGCAGGCTGCGGTGACTAGCTGTTATTCTGGTGTGTATGGATGTCAGTTCCTGAGCCTTGGTTCTAGCTACTTGAAGAAATGTTCCTTGGCCAGAAGTCTCTTAAATTTGCACGCTGAGGAGAATACAGAGCTGATGCCACTCATGACAATTTTTATAGTGACCTCAGAAACTGCTGGTTTGGGAGAATAGAAACAATGGTTGGAATGAAAGTCAGTGAATGCTCTTTGTCAAGATTTGCTCTTTGATGTTTCTCAAACATGGAGAAAAATCACAGAGAAGAGCTGTGAGAATTCCTTCTTGGATTCCTGTATGCAAATCACTTGAATGCTTTGAAAGTGGGCTGGGTTGGTTGTTTCTGTTTAAATAGTAGTGTGTAGTTGGGTCTGTACACCATGGGAAAGCTCTTCTGATGTCAGGGGTACTCTGCAGTGTTTTTTTTTTTTTTTTTTTTTTTTAACTTCTCATCTTCCAGAGGTCTTTTTCAGTCCATCCCAAAGTTGTTTTGCCTGTTTTTTTTCTGTGTGGTGCCTGAATTCAGGTGGATCTCAGCTACTGCTCACCTGTCCATTAAACCTCGATTCTAGACTTGATGAAGACGTGAATAGAGTAGAAAGAAAGCAACAAGGGTGATCAGAAATCAAGGACACTTGACCTGTTAGAAGAGGTTGGAAGACCTGAGGTCTGGAAAAGAGAAGGCTGAGGCACAGCAGAAGTCTTCACACAAGTCTGCTGCAGCAGAAGGAAATAAGCTCCTCTGCATGTCGGCTGGGGAGGTGAAGGGGGAAATAAGGAACATAATGCAGCAAGGCAGATTGTTGAGATACATGAGGTGTGGATTTTATAACAGTAAGAATAGGTAAAAACTGGAACTGGCTGCCTCGGGAGGCTGTGGACATGCTTTCCTTGAAGTTTGTAATAACAAATTGGAGACACATATAAAGGGGAAATATTAGGTGAAGTTCATCCTATGATGGAGTATGGAGAAAGCGTAGAAGGTGATGTTGCTAGTATGTCAACATAGCTGATACATTTTTTTCCTGCCTTGCTGATTTTAAGAAGAGATGGTAAGAGAAAATTAAGAGGTCACTCAGAGTGAGAGGCTGACATTCAAGCCTGAATTGCAAGATTATGCCATGTGCAGGAGGCAAAGCATGAGCTTAATCTCACATTGGAGATGCTTTCTTTCATAAGGTTGGCTTGGTAATATCTTCACATTGGTACTTTTGGTTTTGGTACTTTGGAATGTTTTAGAATGACGTTTTTCTATTGAAACTTTATTACCATCAACCATTATAAAAATGCCATTGCTTGAGGCTGTGCATCGTGATCCAGACAAACTAATTATTTATTGAAGAAGGGAACCACCAAAATTAGGAACATCAGTTGTTTTTCCCGTTAGTGCTTCTGTACAGTGTTGCTGGGACAGCTAAGCAGACTAACATTTGGTGCTGTGCTTGTGTAATGACACTGAAGTGGGAAAGTCAGAAGATGCTGCTGAAGCTATGCATGCATTACAGAAACCTATTAATCTTGTTCTAGGGGGAAGAACAGGCCATAATCTAAAAACTTAATTCATATTTTATAACTGATGCCTTGGACAAAATTTATTACAGAAATAGAGATGATGCCTTTTATTCTTTTCCAGACCTTCATTCCAGACAGATTTAGACATTCCCAGCTTTCTGTTTAAAAATGGCTCATTCTGAACTAGATTTTGTTATCCAAACTGCCTGCTGTAAGTGGAAACTGATACCTTGCTTATTTTTAAGCTTGCATGGAGTTTTGGGCAGCAACTGCACTGTTTCATTGTGCTATCTTTCTAATTTTAGAAGCACAAATCAAAAGTAATAAGAATAATAAAAGTAATAATGCCAACCAAGTTCATTCTGTGAGTTGCGGAAGACTTGGGACAGAATGCTGCAGGGTGTATTGTAGGACATCCGTCCATTTGTTGTCTGTATTGATGAGTAATTAAGGAAACAATAACTGGAACTGCAGATACAATGACGGACTGACTTTCCCACTGCTTCTTTTGGAGATGGCTTGCAGTGGGAAAGGCTTGGGTTATGTGACAGAGGGGTGATGGCTGTGTTGGGCTGGAAGCTGGGAAAGTTCAGAAGAATCCTGCTGTAGGGCACGGACTGATACCCAGTGCAAACCTACACCCAGAATTTTGCAGACTTTGTGGAGGGTTCAGAATCAAGATAAGGTTTGGTCCTGAGATATCCGTCAAGGTCAAACCAAAACTCCTGAGTTGAGTGTACCCTCAAGTAAACTCAAGTTCCCACTTAAGGCTTGGACTGTACATTTCTTTGGCTTTGACCTGCTCGGCGAACCCCTAAGCATTCTCACAATATGAATAATGACAGTGATCTCTGAAAGATAAGGCTGGCTAATAATGCTAAAGCTATGTTAATATGTAACGGCTTATGCTGAAATTAACGTGCAGAAGTTTTCTTTTATTATTTTGTCAGTGGAGCTTAATTGGAAGCAGGACTCCCAGTTCTATTTCTGACTTGTGTCAGTTTGTCTGCAAGCCCACCTTGTCAATTAAATCCTCTGCATCTGTCTCAGTTGACTCATTTCTAGTATGTGTCTCAGACTATATTTTGCATCACTCTTCCTTATGTAGCTTAATAAATGTTTGCTTAACACTTTGTGGAATTCTGTAAGTTTGTGTCGTTGTAAAAGTTTAAATTCAAGTTTTCTTCTTCGTGAAGAAATTATGCCCAGAAGGAACGCTGTTCTTTAGGGATTTAAATTGTGCTGTTTACTTTCACAGCTATAATGTGCAGAACGTGTACAGTGAATGTAAGCTAGAAGCAGCTTGCTGTACAACAGAGCATCTGAAATGTCACATTAACTACACAAACAGAATTTAAAATATTTTACTTTTTTTTAAATGGGCAGGCTTTGTAGCTACTGTTGTTGAACACTGTTATCCCCTAGATGCTGAGCATTATGTAATTGATCTGGCCATGTTTTTCCTCACTGGTCTCATCCATGTATGGTAGAAAATCTAGTAATCTGTAAATTGTGTTGGGCTAAAGAACAGGTTACAGACTGTCCCTTGCATTTGCTATTTGAGTGCTCCTACATGTGCCATATATTAGTTTTATTTTCTACCATGACACCTAGCTATGAGAAGAGAACTCTCTAGAGCATCTTAAAAGACATCTTCTATTAGAGATGGAAAGAGTTAAGCAAAATGTAAACAGTAGATCTCACAGCTAGAAGTAAAAATAATATACATGGGTGTCTCTGAAGTTTTAATTGGAAGGGGGCATAAGAGAGAAAGGCTTAATTTTCTTTTCAAGAATGCTTCATGGAAGTGAGCTAGGAGGTTGAATGGGTAAAACCTAAGGTAGGTGGAAAGTGTGCATTTGTGAAAAACAGTTTACTGTAACACTGAATTTCTGCATCCTGTTCTCTAGTGGTCATAATTTTCCCTGTGGGGAAAAAGAAATTGATATTGCAGGAGGTCAGACAGTCCACCATGGAGAGAAAGGTGGATTTAAAGGCCTCATGTGAGAGACTAAATTTGAGGAAGAGATGCAAAGAGGCACAGCACCTACAGAAAGTGGTCTGGTAGGATCCCAGACTGTGCCCTTCTGGTGCTAGACAAAAAGGGCCCAGATTATGAGAGCTTGGCCTTGCCTGTTGTCATGGGACAAATTCCACCCGAGGAAAGGAATGCTGGAGAAAAAAAGGATTGGAAACTCAGGTGTAAATTCAATAATGGGTTGTTGGAAAAGGACTGTAGGAAACCCAGCACTCTGGAGTGTCTCCGCAGTGGCTCCCTTTAAGTACGTATTCTCATGATTTTTACTGAAGTAAGGAGTTTTATGCAGTTGGATTTTGTTTCATTTGGTTGGGCCCATGTCCAGACCAGCCTGGCCTGTATTTTGGCCTAATGAGTACTTGGCTGGGATACCACCAAGTATATTGCTGGTGCTGCAAGGAGTGCATAAGGATTGATGAGCCCTTCTGTGGTTCTGTTTGCCTGGACCAGTCCAGGAGCCCAAGCACAGCATAGGAAGGCTTCTGCCCAACTGGCTTTTGCAAAAGTTAAAGAACTGACTGTAATGTTTATAGGAACTGGAGATGACAGCTATTTATGTTCGTATTCACAGTCTAGAGTTTGATGGTTATATTTTCTCTTGCACCAGTTGCTCTATTCTTCCACTGGCTCCTTAACTTACCCATTTTAGGGAACAAACAAACAAATCCAACAAGCTGTTTGGTACTGCTGGTGCACGATGTCTGTGATGAGAAACAATCCTGTTTTGATGTCAGGTAAAGTGATTGTTGCATTCAAACACAGAGAGCTTATAATTAAGCTTTGTGCACCACTACTTGAGAAGAGATGCTTTTTAAATATGAACTGCATACATTGTTATTAGTGCTGTTGGCCTGTTGCCTGTCAAAGCAGCAATTATTTTCTACAACATCTACTTCAGTTCCTCTGCTTTTTTGGTTTCCTGTTATCCCACATGGACATCTGCACTCCCTTTGCCAAATTCCTCAGTACATCGTGGCACTTCAGACTCATAGGAAGAGGATTTATCAGCACAATAGCAGTTGATTGCTTTAGCTAGCATATGGCACTGTCCTTTGAACAGTGGAGGTTGTAGAAAGCATGTGAATCCTGATGGAAGTAAAGCAGTTTGAAAGGTGGTCTGCCTTGGTGGGAAAGTTAAGATAACTAGTAGTGGATTTGGTGTCATCTTAAAATGGTCCAAAGCTGTGTTACTGAGCTATTTTGAGAGATGTTATATTTTAATAAGGCTGACTTTTCTGTTTATTTATATGTTTTGCTTAGCTTGTCCTTTTTGGGTGCATTTGCTTACTTACGGTTAGTGCTTAGTTAGGTGCTTGAATAAACAAATCTCGAGTAAATTTGTTCTTTGTATCCCATTCTCTTTTACATGTTTCCCAGAGGAACTCCTTCAGCCAGATCTATTGAAGGAATAATTATTTCATCAGGATTTAATATATATCTTGATTGCACTTTGAAGGCATTCTCTTGAGGAGTTTTTATCATTTCAACAAGGGATCTTAGCATGTAAACAAGGAAATAAACGTTACCTTTCATATTAATCAACAAGATGATTAAATAATAACCACAATTGTTAATTGGTACTTGGAGAGAGAAAGTAATGACTGTCTTGAGTTCCACAATGAGAGTACCAACAGTTAGAGACACTTTTCTGCACAATAAAGCTGCATATTTAGGAGGCATTACGGTTTTAATGTGCAGCTGCAACCCTAGTGAAGTTGTGCAACTGTTTGCCTGGTGTCCTGTTTCAGGCATATGTTTTCATACTGAAAGAGGTATTAGCAAGGGGCTTAGGGGTTTAGGCAGTTAAATCAGTTCTCATTGCCATTGAAAGCCTGAGGTTTTGTGTAAATTCATGCTTGCAGTATTTTGCTTCACCATAGGATACAGTTCCTGCTGGTTTCAGGATGCAGAAGGAGTCAAAAGCTGTTTCTTTCCTCAGAGGCAAGAGTCCAAATTGTCCCTCACAAGGTAGTGGCTTTTGGCTCTGAGTTTGGAAGTAGAGCCTCATCTTTTCATCACACAAGTCTTTGTCCTCTTCTAAATATTGCAATGTTTGAAGAGGGGGAAGGAAGTGCACAGGGGGTCCACAACTCCTGATGTTGCTGAAGGAAAAAGGAGTTTAACACACAGGTCGGGGAACATAGAGCTTCGGGCTGGGAATTCTGCAGATCTGTACTCTGACTCCTGCCCCTTGTACTTAGCTGTGTAATCCTGACCCAAGCAAGTAATTTTGTTCCTTGGACACAAGTTCTTTGTAATGTAACTCACTTGAAGCAAGTAGTGCTGCTGGAAGCAACTGTGCCCTCCTGCTCTGTGCTCCTTTTTGCTTCTGACCTACCATAAATATAAGGAAAGGAAGAGTTTCCTTCTCTGATCAGTTTACTAAACTGAGGCAGCCTGAGGCTGCATCATCACTGCATTTCTGGCAAGGTTAGGGGTCTAGACTTACTCTGAATTGGGGGTGACAGCAAAGTGCTGCCTTAGTTTTTTTCATTTGTCTTTGATTATAATACTTCATAGATACTGATGCCAGTTCATTATCACTGAAAAGTACTTCGAGATCCTGGGCTGAAAGGCATGATGAAAATACGAAGTAGCCATTGTATAAAGAGACTTTTGTGGTCATATACTTCTAAACTGATTTATCCAAAGGCAAAGGCTTTTATATTGCAAGCATGGGCTAGAGCAGTGCTTTGCCCCCACTGAAGACCTGTTGGCATCAGTGGCATGGTCTCAGGTCACCCACAGGTACCAGTAGTATAACACTTTGCATTTTTGCTGACTTAACAGTCATTCAAAGTAATGCTGTAAGATAGCATGTTGAATTCTTTTATGATATATGTCTGAGGGTGGTCTATCTACTGTCAGTCTCAGGGTCAAATCACATACATTCAGGTGACAAAACTCCCCTTGGCTTTGACAGAGCTGAGATTTCTCCGTTACCGCCATCCTCAGTATCCCAGTGAGTGTCACTAACACAAATATCTGTTCCATGCAACTCTGCAGGGTGTTTTGTCCCATGCAGGTTTTGATGCAGAGTCCAGGTTTTGATTTTGTTTCTTGCTATTTTTGGTGTTGCTGGTGGGGAACAGCAGAAAAAAATGATTTTGTTTCGATTCTTAATCATATGGAATAACGTTACAATTTTAATTGCATGTTCTAATTTTTCCTTCTTCTTCATCTTTTATGTTTTGAAATTCTGCATTTCAAAAGCAGGATCATTATCATTTAGAACATTAAAGCTTGTCTCTGTAATAGCTTTCCCTTTTAATGTGGAAGAATGGAATTGAGGAGGAAAAACCAATCTGTCTTGAACGAAATTCTCTGTTATCTAAGGATTTTCAGTGCAGCCAACAAGATAGGATCTTAGGCTCAGCTGACTTGGAGTGTCATTCTGTGTCTTGAGTAACTTGTAGCGTACAAAGCATCACTTTTGTAATGTTATCACCAGTAAGATCCATGCAGTCCTGCCAGTGACAAGGGGATTATTTCAGCTTTTTATGATGTCAGTGAGATTTTAGTATTTTAGGATTCAGCTGTTAAGCTGTTTCGGGGAAGAGGGGAAAGTTAGATTATAATTGAACCTCTGCTGAGGGAGAAATTAACTGAATAATTTGCCTGTGTTTTTTCTACCCGCATTTCCTTCTATTAGTCTCCTGATGTTTTTTCCTTATGAAATCAGGTTAGAACACAATGACTTGATTTGTTAAACAGGCAATGATGCCAATGAACATCTGTTTGTCTGGTCCAGATTGCCATTAACACCTAGTAACATTGTCCTTTCTTGCTATTATTTTTATACAGAGCAGCACAGAAGCTTAACCTGTCATCGAAGAGAAAGAAATACCATCCACCCCTGCCACACACACACGACTTCTCTATTTATGCTACTAACTTTAGTGGCATCCTTCAGCTCTGTCCTCCCCCAGCACCACCATGCCTTCTGAGAGCTGTGTCCAAAATCAAGGACAACCCTGGCATTGGAAAGGTAATTTTGGATTTAATTTTTTAAAATAGGTTTATAGAGTAATTTTAATGGGTCTGGAAGATTTCAGCCTAAAACAGGGTTGGATAAGCTCAAGAGAATGGTCTTGGGGTATATAGAGAGGCACATCTGTCTGAATGTGCCTGAGAGCTGTAATTTGTTGACTTTGTTTGCAGTCTCAGAGCAGATTCAGTGCATACATGTTGGCTTCATTGAAGCTAGTTAACATCACTGACAACAATATCAACAAAGGTTGTTTTGTCCTTTCCTATGTTAAAGTTAGAGACAGAATTTATTTGACTTCATTGGTCCAAAACCAATGTGCATACAGGTGTCACCTTTGTCAGTAGTCTCTCTTACTGGCAAGGCTCAGCTTCTGGTGCCGTCTGTTTGCTTTGGATTAAGGAGATAGCCAAGGGTGCTTGGTTTCCCTCTGCTTCACATGTCAGTGTAAACCAGAAGTAATTCTGTAGAAATCAAGTAACAGGAGAGAAATAGATGTCTCTCCAGCTTGGGAAATCCAGCACCTTTCAAACTGTAACATTTGTGCTAATTTTATTTAAGATTAATTAAAATACAACCTAATTACTTAGATCTTTATTCATATTTATAACTGTTTAATCACCCACATGACAGTCTGAATACTTATTTACATAGGTTACAAGAGATTAGCATTTGAAGATAGAATTGAAGTACCTAATGTGCACAGGAAAGCTAAAATATGCACCTTGGCTAACCATATAAATCAGCATTAACATAGAGATCATCAGCCTAAACACTTGCAACTGACACTCTTGCTCCCAGAGAATACTCTGTATTCTCTTAAGCCAATGAGTTTGTGATAAATAGAACACAAAGCTGTAATTGATGCTATCTTTAAGCACGTAGAAGTACTGATGCAAATGTATTTTCTGCTCCTGTGTTTAAAAGTGTGTTAGAAAAAAGGGTACAGTATTAAATGGTGGAATGCAACAAACGTGACAGTAATGCACAGGTTTTCAAGTGGAAGAAGAGTTTGCTAAGGAACATCCTTTCTGTGTGTATATTTTGGCAGAGCCCACTTGTGCCTGCCTCTTTTCCCCAGGGTTTAGCACTTACCTATGGCATGAGGAATGATGGAGCAGTGCATTTCTGAGGCTTCCTAAACTCTTTGGCTTAGGAAGACTTTTAAAGCATGCTAATATCTCCCTGTGTTGGCAGGTCAAAGAACTGTCTCTGTACTTCATCACACTCATGTGCCTACAGCTATGTGTAAACAAGGGACTTCAGCTTTTTTCCTATGCTTCGAGGGTGGTCAGTGGAGTTTATTACCATGACTTGTGCCACGTAGAAAACTCAGGTTTATCTGGTGTCTTCAAAAAGATCAAAAAAGTCTAGTGAAGATCAAGTGAATAATCCCAGATGGTAGGAGATTATATGCCTTGGGTCGTGTGGTCTACCTACCTTTTTCATCAGTGAGCCCAGAAGAGGGCTTTCAAAGGGAAAAGCTCCACCAGAATGCAGAGGAGCAGGTCAGGAACTTGTGCCAACCCACAGACCAGGGATATGCCCACCTGCTCAATTGTGTGATCTTCTCCTTCATTATGGGATATATATATATCTATATATGTCCACATATGGTGTGCTGGCAGTGTGGGTGACTTTCATGGATCAACAGGCAGTTGTCTGACCCTCAGATGTCTTTGCTATGTAAGCTGAAATCATTATTGAAGGTGCTGTTTTGGGCCCAGAGTTCTAGCTGTGGACTTCTCAGCACATACTTGGCCACCATTTGGAAAACCCCTGCACAGTGCTGTGAAGTGCTGTGCTGGAGATAAGAGCTCTCTGCTAATAACATCAGCCCTTTGGTTCTTGAGTTAAGATTTAGAGCATGCAGTGGTGACAGGGTCTGCTAGTTACTACTTGTAATGCTCCTCAAAATATAAGGTAATAAGGCATCTTCTCTAACCCCTCTAACCCATAGTTTAAAATGTGCAATACCTCTTAAACATCTGTCTTTACCCATTCCTCTTTTGCAACTTGATAAATTACAGTGTTTACCCATAAAACAACTCTAACGATGTAGCTTTTTTTTTTTTTTTTTTTTTTTTTTAATGTTACTTTTTGGTCCCTCCTCTTCTAACAGCTTTTCACTTTACACTCCTTTTGGTTTTCTTTTTCCTTGTATTTTTCAATGATTTGTAGAACAGCTTTGGTTACAAGGGACTTTGAAAATCACCCAGTTCCACCTCCCCTGCCCTGGGGGATCCACAGCTTCTCTGGGCAGCCTGTGCCAGTGCCTCACCACCCTCTGAAGACTTTCTTCCTAACATCTAATTTATATCTTCCCTCTTTTAGTTTAAAACCATTCCCATTTGTTATATCACTGTCTGCTCATGTAAAAATCCACTCTCTATTTTATAAGCTCCCTTTAAGTACTGAAAGGCTGCTATAAGGTCTCCACCCCTCTATTGATACAGCCCAGGATGCAGTTGGCCTTCTGGGCTGCAAGCACGCACTGTTTGCTCATGTTGAGCCTATTGTCCACCAAAACCCCCAAGCTCTTCTCTGCAGGGCTGCTCTTAATGAGTTCTCCCAGTCTGTGCTCATGTCCAGGATTGCCCCAGCCCAGGTGCAGTACCTTGCACTTGAACTTGTTGAACCTCATTAGGTTTACATGGGCCCAGTTATCTAGCTTGTCCAGATCCCTTTGGATGGCATCCTGTCCTTTTGGTGTATCGACTGCATCGCTCAGCTTGGTGTCATCTGCAAACTTGCTGAGGGTGCACTCGATCCCTGTCAATTGACGTGACTCCCAGTGTCGTTGGTAGAGCAGCCTGTCCAGTTGTAAGTACAAGATACACATAGGGGATAGAAGCAGTGCTGAATTCTGGAGTCAATTTTTCCTACTGCAGCATCTGTGGCTGTGGCTGGCTCATTCACTGGTTTGTGTGATTGTTCCCAGATCAGCAGTGTGCCTGTCCCTGTTATTAATGTGTGGTTACAGTGGGTCAAACAGCTGGTGAGGCAGTGTTTTCCTTCTTTACCTCCCAGCTTTCTGCTGTTTTGTCTTTTATGGTTTTGATGTGGAAGCCTGGTTCCTTGCTGGTATCTGCTGTATAGTGATAATGTAGCCATACTGATGGGCTGCACAACTTCGTCCTACTGACCTGAGAATGACACACTGAGGACCAGTCCTTATTCTTTGAGGGGCTGATTTCCCTGAGTACAGATGGCTTGACAAGTTTTAATGGCCTTCTTGTAGCTTCTTTTGGAACAGGACAAGATACCATAGAGAAATGTACCTTTTTGTATTGTAAAGGGAAGAGACAAAATTTAAGGAGAAAAATAAAAGTGACGTGAGGATGAAAAATGGAAACAAACTAGAAACCCATGAAATGTCAGTGATGCTTCAGTGGGGGTAGTGTAGTTCCCTTCATGACAAGTTGAAGTGGTGAATGATATGTCAACTATGTGGAAATACTATTTATATTGAGGGAACTAATGATTAAGGCCAGGATCCTACAAAGACTGACTGCTGCTGTTACAACACACTCTAAGTAGTCCCATTTCTTTTGTAGATCTAAGTGCATGCATGAGTCCATGCTGAAATATTTATAATGTCCAATATGATTGGCTTTCTATATATCCATGGCTGTGGTCATTTTTAACTACCCCCCACCACTGGTGCTCAAGGTTGTCTTTTAGCTGGTATTCAACACATTTTAAGAGGCACAGAAACAGTGTGTGGAAAACGTGATGTCACTGCAGGGCCAAAATGGAAAAAAAAAGGCTTGAGAGGGAATCTGGAAGCATAACCCAGTAATCCTGACTTTCAGGCTGGGCACCCCGGCAAAGTGGTTGAAGCAATAATAAGAATCAAAATTAGCAGGCAGGGATTAATATGATAAATTGGGGATCAGTCTGGGAAGCATCTGTAGCCAGAACACATATGATAGAGTTCTGTAGAAGAGTCAGCGAGCATATGAATAAGGGTGGTCTGTTTGATTGAGTGTATTTGGGTTTTGAAGAAGCTTTTGACAAGTGCCCTGACCTAGATTTCTTAGAAAACCCTAAGCTGTCATGTTATTAATAACCAGTAGGAAACAAAGGGTCAGATTCCACACTGGAGCAAAGTTAGCTTTGTCATACGGAGATCCATGCTGTTTGGTGTCTTCCTAAATGATTCAAGTGAGGTGGTGTACCTACCTATTCAAACTAGTCAAAGCTAAATCTGACTCTGAAGACTTGTAAAAAGTCATCTCGTGGTACTGGAATTATTGAGATGATAAAGAGGCAGATGAAGCTTAATGCTAATTAGCAGAAGGAAAAGCAGCTCTAACTCCGCGTGCACAAATGGTAAGTTGTGAGGAAATCAGGTATGACCATAACCCATTTTACCAGCCATCATGGAAGCTACAGCATTATGTTTGTTACCATGAGTCTCAGCTTCTGAAGAAATGCTTTACTGAGTGTCCAGGAGGCAAGAAGAATAAGCATCTTTAGTTGTAAAGGGTCTCTTAACAGTACATGATATAAAGATGTGTTCCTCTTCATGCCCATATCATTTCAATAAGTCACTGATTGTGTTTACCTTTACTGGCTTTCTTCCTTACCATAATAAATCTCAAGAAGTTTAATAAAGGATGGTAAGAACTGAAGAAATGTGAAGACTTCCACTCCACTCCCATGTTAATATCTCTAGAGAACCTTCTCAGAGGAGAGCTCTTCCCCTGCAGGCAGGAGCAGCTTTGCTGCCAGTATAGGCCTGGACCTAAACTTTTTTTTTTTTTTTTAAAAACAAAACAAACAAACAAAAAAACTTCACCAAACATCAACATCTGTATCTGGAATTTTAAGTTCCTTATTTGATGTGCACTTTAAAAGCTGCCCTACTATGACTATTTGCTTATCCTGATAAAGAAACTTCTTTATGGCCAAAACACAGCTTCAGTGGAGAACTTTCCCATACATTAAGTCCTTTTCATTGGTTTCAGAGTTAAACACATGAAGAAGAGCTATTCTGATCCGAAGTAGAGGACAGTGGAATCTAAGGAAGTCACTGTACTGAGCATAGGCAGCATCAGGACTACCTTGGTGGTTTCTGTTGTAATTTGGAATCAGTCTGGCTGACAGGTCCTGTCACTGTTTGTGGGACCCTGTCTTAACTTGTGAGCTCAGTGGGTGTTCAGGGGAAGGAAGTGGTTTGAATTCTTGCTTCTTCTTGCTATGTGACTATAGCAGGCAGTAACTATGTATTGTCAGAACTGCTGGAGGAGGCAGGAATGTGAAAAGACTGTGATGGCCAGAACTTCCACTTGAACACAATTACTGATGTGAGCCCAAGGTCTAGAGTTGTTCGTTATCTACCATCATCTCCATGCATATCATACGGTTCTGCTGTGATGAAATACTGCTATTAATTTTTGTTGTTAGTGACTTACTACAGCAGACATACTATGTGTATCTTTTGCAATTTCTAATTTCTCATTGTTTCAAGTACTGTCTTTGGAAGGTGAGTAGTAAATGTCTTATTAATTTCTTTTACATTTCATAAATACCATTTTTTCCCTTATCATAATTTAATCAGGAGTGTACGGATTTGTCCAGCGATTCAAATCTTTAATTAACCTTTTGCATAGTTTTCTTTACTAAGAGTGCAAAATACTATGTACTCTTCCAGGTACTTGAAGGATTTTTCTGCATTCAGGAACACCAAGCAGAAAAAAGTTTAAAATAAATAAAGTTTGGAACTGTGGGTCTTTCTGGCACCCGTGTTTTGTATGATCAACCTTAATCAAACCCTCACACATGTACAAAAATCCTACTACCAATACAAACTGAATACTGAGAGGAATTATGCTCACTACTAATAAATGTTACATAGCAAATTTCATACCTTTGTCTTGAATGTGCCAAAAACATCAGAGTCCAAATCATTTAGCTGAATCCTACTTAAAAGGCAATGATCCAGTACAGTATGATTCTTGTAACTGAATCATTTTTGTGGTCTCTCTGGGTGTTATTAAATTTAATGTCAGAATAGTAGGAAAGACGTCTGAAAGCCATTTAATATTGTCACTGGAAAGAAGTTAGATTATGCTCAATTTCTGACATTAATGTGCTACTTAAGATAATTTATCATATTGTGGTATTAAAAAAGACATCCTTTTTACAGTGGCTGCTGTGTAGCATTCTAATTTGCTATTTTTCTTTAGCATGGTAGGAAGCCTTTTTCATGCAAAATGTTTTTTCTGCAGTTCTATTCAGCTCATTCTTTATAATACTGCATCACTTACAACAGCAGCTTTAAGTGCTTGTCTCTTTCAAGGATCCTGTCAATTTTTTTTGTTAGAATGACAGAAGCCTCCTATGTGAGACAATTGAAGTGGAGCATTTAAAGAGAACCTGAGTTGTCAGACGTGTTTCTTGGACAGGTATATACATATTGGTCTCCATTTGTGTGTTTTAGACATTTAGTTTCATTTATGCTTTACCAAGCCAGAGCTAAGGTACCGCTAACATGATTTACTGATCATGTAGAGTTTTCTTAAGTGTGCTATATGTCCCATTCACTGGTTCTTAGAATGGTTTGATGATGGATAACAAATAGGTACTTAATTTTGTCATCTTTATTGCTGCTTGTTTCCTAATGACTAGAGTGTTATATCTGATATAAATCACGTATCATACTAAGTACTCTGCAATCCATGTGTAGGACAAGGTGCATACATTCCTGCTGAAATGTATTGAACTACTTAAACAAAAAAATGTGAAAGATCAGATTAAAATAAACAATTTCTTCTATTTTGTTTTCACATTTAAAAAAAAAAAATACTTTTCTTCATGTCTCCTGGGAGTGGAGAATCAATTCTTCTTTAATAGAGTACAATATAGAAGTGATTTTTTTTTTGGCTCTCCCAGGGGAGCTAAATGGTCTATGCTAGCGTAGCAATTTTGCATATAAATTTGCCATCCACTGGTAGTGGCAGTATATGAAAGGCTTGTAAGAACTACCCACAGTAAACCAATTTAGCAAGGGTTATATATCTGTCAGTTACAATTAAATCCATGAAAAATATTGGCTCTGAACTAGGACTTTTGTAATTTGATTTACATTGTAGTTGAAAAACAAGTGATTTCATTGGAAAATGGCATTCAACTGAATATGAATTCTTTGTAATTTCTTGCTGAGAATTCTTAATTCAGGATGGTGGATGTCTAAGCATAGTTATGTAATTAACCTGCTGTTATACACCATTTTGTGAACATTGGACAAAATTATCTTCCTGGCTACACGTTGCCTGTCAAAAATGTGTGTTTCAAGGGAATATTTAGTGTCTATTCAAATTTGATATAATGACATTTATTGCTAAAGACCAAATTGCTTGTTCATTTAGGGATTATGATACTCCTGTAATGTAGAATATGACCAGCATTTATGGAATGGACTCCCCTATAGTGCCAGTGCTTTCCCAAAATACAAAGTCTGAGCTTACTTTTTGGGGAAAAAAAGCTTGAGCTCATGTATTTTAAAATTTTATATGCTTTTTAATACATTCCTTCTGTTTTTTCCTTGTAATTCTGTTTAATGTGAAACTTGACAACTGCATAAGCATTGAATGCTAACAAAGCATCACTATAAACACATGAGCACTACACATCCATTCATTTCTAAGGATGTACCATATGTTACAGTTATGCCTGTGCTAACGTATTTGGCTCGGTCAGGGTCTTAATTTCCTCAGTGTTCAAAATGCCATGGAGTCTAGTCATTACTTAATAAGTAAGTGGTCTTTTTTGTCTACATGTCTGCCCCAAATTAAACCGTGTAGAGTATTTGCTCCAATGAAAGTCAAATGATGAACTTTTTGATGTATGCAGTAGTTTTTGTATTAATCCTTTAAAACATATAGTAGAGGTCTGTGACAGTCTTAGGAACAGAATCCACATCATCTGGTTCTTTGTTTCAAGTGTGATATAGTTCTTCCCCTTTCTCTGGTGTCAGTGTTGATAGCCCTTCCATCTCTCTTGATTACAGGGCAATAATCAATGCGAACCTGACTGTCTTAGTCTCTTGGCTGTTTCTGTCTAAAATGGTGTAGGATTGTGTCATTCTCTCTTTTATCACTGGCTCTTTTCTCTAAAAATTCAGTCTTGGATGTGATTTCTTCTGAGATGACGCTTGCCTCACTGGTCTTTGAGGAGTTGTGTTCATTGACGCGTGGCTTTACTGTAGCTCCATTCAATTCAGCATATCCAAAATATAAGGGCTGTATTAGAAAAAAAAAGTGCTAGCTTGCCTCTGGCCATCAGTCTCACATTCATGTCTTGCTGTCAGAGAGTTGCCTTGAAATTTGGTTTTCACGGCTTTTTGGTCTGTCTTTTACTTTTCCCAAACCTGCTTTTTGACACTGACATATCCTTGATGTTTTGCACTATCTTAAGCAGTCCTGCTGTCACTCCCTCATCCTGCTCTCTTCAGCTCCAGCTGGTTCAATATGTGGGGGGAGGTCTGGAAGTCCCCAGTCCGCATGAAGAGGGGTATCCAGTGCTTCTGGAGGAGGTCGCAGCATGGGAACAGCAACCGTCACATGGGAATGGGGCAGAAGGTCTCCCCTTGGAAACCCCTAGGTGTGAAATGGGGTAAACAATAGCAATGGCCTCTAAGAGGAGGAAGGGCTTGTATTGTCCAGGATGTGTGTTCCTCAGTTTCTGAGAAGCGTCAGTGTTTAGTTCAGAATTGTTACAGGCGCATGTATATTTGACTTTAAAAATGGTCAAAGATGTCAAGGTCTAGAGTTTTGGCTCAGGACTCCCACAGATTAGTAGGATTTGAGTGTGCTACGTGGATCTGTCATTCTCTGGTGTGTCATTCTCCTCATCAGCCGTTTCTAAAACTATATGGAGTTTAGTCGTAGCCATTGTCCTTCACATAACTATTTTTTTTCCCTCTCTCTGACTACAAATTATTTTTTTGAGAAATCTACCCTTTTTCAGTTTGTCTCCCCTAACATTCTTTATGCATGCATAAAACAGTGGTATGACTTGTATGAGCATCCATTTACGTGATTTGCCCTTACATGGCTGGAGAAAGTGAATTCTAGCTTGCAAGTGTTTGCTTTTATAACCTTTCTTTTCCCTGACTTCCACTGCAGGTTGACAGATAGACTTAAAAATAAAAAAAAAATCCTTGATTGCTGTGAATCTTTCTTCCATCCTTGCCAGTGTTGGTTTAAATTACGCCCATTGTTGTGCTGGGTGGGTGGGCCTGTGACCTTATGCCACCCATTTCCAGGGCTTTTCCAGATTCCATGCGCACATATTTATTTATTAAATTCTTTGTATTTTATCAGCGTATTCAGGATGTGTTTACCATCTTCTTTTCCAAACACTTTTAATTTTAATAGGATTTCCTTCAGCAATTCTGCTGACCTCCCGGTTCCTGCGGAAATATGAATTTGGAAAGTTCATTTGAGTGTTAACCCCCAGTGTACAAAACTCCCAAGATTAGAGTCAGTTAATTACTGAGATACTTCAGTGAATTGCATGATTTAGGTTGTCTTCAGGCACTGAGGAAAATGTTAATAATGTGCATATACCATAATGTTTTTTTTTTATTTTTATTTGCAAAAATTGAACTGATACAAACCTGTCCTCTTTTCCTATCAACGTGCTCATTAAAATTGAGCCTCTATCCAGTATCCAGTGTCTCCGAATATGTATGTACAAATCCTTGTAACCCTTATGAACTTTTTCCCTGTAATTCTTTTTTCTTACTCAGCATCTGTCTGTGACACTGAAGAAGAAATACAGAAAAGAAAATTACAAGGAGTTACTAAAAATGCACGGTTATAACAGAAAAAGTTGTGTCGTACACATCACAGGACAGATTTCTAATCTTAGCTCTCCTTACAGAGTCTAAATAGTGGTCAGGGCAGAGATGCCCTGAGCCTGAGATTACTTTTCTGGAATCACGTTATTTGTATTGTTTTTCTTTGCTTATTTATTTATTTATTTATTTATTTATTTATTTATTTATTTATTTATTTTTAATTCCTGTCCCCCTCTTGACATTCCTTCTAGGTCTCCTCATTGTTTTCTTTCAGACATCTTACATTTCCCTTTCTTCATTTGTTCTCCTCTAAATTCCTTCTGTGAAGGTTTCTTCACTTCCTACAAGTGTTACCGGTAGCTGGTACTGCTGCAGTTGGAGCTGAGCACCAGAACTGGCCACACTGCTGAGTAACTGCCCACAGAGGATGTAATTCTGAGTGGGCCTGAAATTCTCGTTATTGCATTTAGTTCTAGTCATTCATTTCATAAGCAAACAAAAGCATTTGAGTGTGGTACAGCTACTGCTGTTATGTTGTCTAGTCACGGGCCAAAGTTACTTTAAGATTTATGGGTTCGTGAGTTTTCTTGAGTCCTTCCCTCACTAAAAACCCTTGTATCTGGTTGATTTTCTGCACTGCCAGTTGCTATCTCTGCAAATGAGCATGCCTTTTGTATTAAAAATAGATGAAGAGACCCAGGAGAAGGTGCAGTTAAGTTGATCCTTAAGGCAGGAACCATGCTGGCTGTACAATACTCAGCTTTTTCTGCCGTGTTCCTCCTATCCCAACACAGAAAAGTACTGGGTTGAACTTCAGAGCTGAGAATACAAACCTGGCAATTAAGATTGTTCCTGGAACAAAGGAGGGCTAGAATAATAAAAATATCTTTCTTCTACATATTGAGAAGCATGTGCCTGCATGTGGGACCTGCCTGCACTTTAGCTTCTGCTTTTGCAAAGCGGTAGGTTTGAGTAAGCTTTATTCTTGTTGGTACTTACATGAGCATTTTTAGTTCATTTCTGAGTGAAGTCAGTGCCTAGCTCAGCAGCTCAGCATTGTGAAAAAGAGTGACACATTATAACCCTACAATTTCTGATAGGTAGCTTTAAACATTAAGCCATCACTTGTAGATGGATTTAGAGGGCAAGGAAACTAAATTTGAAATCTGTTTTTCTACTCTGCAAATCAGCATTTATACACAAAACACCAGAAGAGGAACTCCCTCAAACTGCTCTTTTCTTGCCCCCTCCCATTTGTCTTGAAAGCTTATTTTCTCTGTGAAAATGAAGATGACCCTTGAGGCCCATTAAGAGTTGGTATCTGATACCCTTTGAGAAGAGATTTTAGTACCTTTCTGCTTCAGAGAGATGGTCTCAAAAAGCTGATTTAGCACACAAGGTTTTTCTTGGGGTAAAGTCACCTTTTTGTTAGGAGGAGCAACACTGATGGAGGAAACTTGCTGTTTAGGTCAGGAGGAGACCAATTTTCTTCTTAGCCAAGCTCTGGCTGCTAGAATCTAATAAGTGTAAGAGAAAAAGGATTGTTTAGGGATTTATTTTTTTAAATAGCATATATATTAAAATTATTTTTAATCAAGTGACTCAGAAGTGGGCAATTGTATGTATGTATGTATTTTTCCTTCTTTTTTTTTCCTGAGGGCAGTTATTTTTCTGAGCACCTCGGTAGCATGTCAAGGTTGAGCTAACAGGCTAATACACAAAGCTGGCTTCTTGGAGCTTTTATGGGGAAACAGCCTTGAGTCTGTCACCTCTGATGCATGGTGCTTTTGAAGCAGCTGTTTCATTTATTCTAAGGTTCAATTATTTTCTGGGACTACGTTTTCATATTCATATCAGCATAAAAGTGAAAAGAAAAGAAGGGGGGACTGCTTGAGTCGGTGGGTGGAAGAATTTGCTGCTACCTATGGTGGAGCCTCCTGCAGTGTTTACTGGGTGGGTCAGTTGTTTCTTAAGCCCTTTGTTTGGAAAAAATGTTGGGGAAAAGCTTTTATAGCCCCTTTCTGAAAATACTTTCTGTGATGATGCTCAGCCATACCCCTGAGTGACTATGCAGGGGATGCCTGCGCGCAACTTAACCCCCCAGAAAGGAGGATCCATAAAAATGGAACAGCTGAGGAAATTAAATGAAAACCTTCAAGTTACCTGCCATCTCTAGTTGATAAAGACAGGGACAGTTCAGCATGGTGTTTAGTGCTGTGAATCATTCTGGTCTGGACACTACATTTCACTTGCACCCTCTGGGTGCAGGTGTGCATGCTATCACCTCGTTTTGTCTGGTATGAAGGGCAGTCTTAGAGGCTGGCTCAGCCTGCTCCAGTTTGTTGCAATGCTGGGAGGAGTGCATTTCCCTCTTGTGCTTTGCTGAAGCAATTTTTCAGCTTCGGTTCTTTCTTTGCCATTATTTCTCTGGATGCAGGGCCGATGGGGAGGTGTTAACTGCAAAGTGCGTTTCTTGTGAAGACAAAAAATGTGGCAGCATAAATGCACACCATTCTAATGAAATAATACTCTCAGAATGTAGAGATAAATTTTTCTGGCAGATTTAAGGTTAAATTAGCGGTAACAAGTTAGAAAAACAGGAGAACACGTCTCTGTTAGCAGTATATGCTCTCTAACCCAGCATCCCCATGCAACATCCACTTCCATGCTAGAGGCTGGCCTTAGATCAGCAACTGTGATCAGTGTGCTCTACTTGGAGGGTTCACCTGGCGGATTTGTAGAAGGAGGGGGGGGTTGCTATCTGTCACTCCCCTTCCAAGTCAGAAGCAGGCACTGTAAAAAGAGGACTGTACTTCATTAGGGTCAGTAGTTGCATTGCAGAAGATGCACATCCTGATGGGTGCTCTGAAGAGTGCGAATTGCTCCAGCTCTGCTGCCTGAGGTGCATTACAGCCACGGAGGCTCTTCACCCAGCAAAACTACGTTTAATGCTGGTGTTGGAGAACATGTGGTAGTTAGATAAGGACCTAATGCTGTTGTTCAGCCTGTTTTTGAAACTTTTTTTTACTGGCCAGGGAGAGTCGCTCTGGCTGAACATTGCTTTCCTCTACGTTTGATCTACTGGGCAGTGCAGAATTGACGATCGGCAGAGTGATTCACTGCTCCTGTAATAGTCATTTGCTGCAGCGCCAGGTGTGTAAAACACACTGGTTCTGGCCTGGGAGCATTTCATAAGGATAAATGGCCATAAGTGGGTGTGAGGCAGTATTTCACATTTTTTCAAAATAAGAATATGATTTCCAGGAAGCTTAAAAGAAGCAGGTGTGCAGCCTTTGCTGAACTTGAGTGAGACCCGGTCACTTGGCTCCCATAAGCTGCTTGGGAAATCACAGCCAACATGTCTGAGCTGTCTAAAAATGATGTCTTAAAATGCCATGTGTAGGAATAAAATGTACTTTGTGAGCAGTTTCTTTTCAAGATTTTGGACTTTTTAATGCTTTTTTTTCCTTCCCTTCTTTGAAACCGCCATTAAATCTTCAACTAACCACTAAACTACCTAGCAATAACAGCATGAAGGCATCTGCCTGGGAAAGCTATAAGAGAGGCACCTGTTTATTAAGGGAACATGAAAGTGGAATTGAAAGTTTCCAGATTTAGTTTGAATGCACTAGCTCTCTCAGCTTTGTGTTATTCCCATGGATTTTGGAATTGATCAATTTGTACTTTTGGTCACATTAAGTACACGGAAGGTAGGAGACCAGAGTTTCCTTTTCTTTAGGCATGGTATTACACCTACAGTGGATTATACCTGCTGATCAGACATTTAGAAATAGAAATGTTGAAATTGGAACAGAGTCAACAGAAAGGACAAAGTGCACCTTTAAAAGCTAATTCAGTGCAGACCCCAGGGTGGAAACCAGTCTGGAAAATCTGGCTCTGATTTTGTCCCACGGTTGTCCTGACATGCCTAAATATTATAAATGATCATGTCTTGGGAGGGGGAGCAGGTTTGGGAGGAATGCTTTGCATCTGTTTAGCTGGGAACTAAAGTTGTCAATTTCTTATGAACTTTTGCAGGTGAAAGTGATGGTAAGAATTTGTCCTTCTCAAGGAGCACATGAAACATCTGAATCCATGTCCTTCCTAAAGGTGGATCCACGAAAAAAGCAAATCACTCTTTATGATCCAGCAGCAAGTGGGCCTTCCAACATAGGTCATAGGAGAGGTGTTGTTGCTGTTCCAAAGATGTTTGCCTTTGATGCAGTTTTCCCCCAGGATGCTTCACAGGTATTGAAATCACTTGTATAAACCTCCTGAGTCTTCACTGAATTTCTTCAGTGAGGCATTGGAACAGGCTGCCCAGGGAAGTGGCTCAGTCACCATCCCTGGAGGTATTCAAAAGATGCATAGATGCAGTGCTTAGAGACGTGGTTTAATGGTAGACTTGGCTAGGTTAGCGATTGGATTTGATGAATTTACAGGTCTTTTCCAACCTAAATGATTTGATGATTCTTATGGCCACTGTGTTTAATATGCCTTAAGAGTACTGTCTTTTTCTGGGGATTTATGTTAAAATGAGTTGCCTTAATGCATAGAAGAAAACACAGTAATGAATAGACAGGTGGGTAAAGTCTTACATTTTCATTTTAGCCAAGATGTAAAATTAAGGAGTAAAAGCTAGGGAGATGGATTCACTGACTAAATATTCTTGCATTTTTCTTGTGTTAGTGAAAGACACACAGCCAATTTGAAGTTCACTTTTCACTCCAACTAGGTTTTAACCCACTTGATGTCACAAAGAATGCCCTTCTCCCCTGTTTTCAGTGAGCAAGGAGCATGTCCTTAGCATTGACTGCTGAAAACTGCTGTTAAGGGAAGAGATACAGCTAACCTTGTGGTACTATTATACCAAAGTAGTTAGGGAGCTTTTATATTTTCCTTGCCTTTTCCAGTTTGCTTATTCTCTGTTTTTGACTGATTAATTTATCTTGATTGTGGTACTGATGGTGCATGCCCCTCACAATAGTGATCTCAACATTAGTCTAAAACTTAGTGGCTTTTTCTTACAGATGCTAAAACTCCCATTGCTAGCCCTGCTGCAAAGTGGGCTGGGCAGTCGCAGCCACCTTCTGTGCTGATTTTGGCACCAGCCTTCTGGATTGTTGACACATGGTTTGGGCTAGGCTCTTTCAGGTGCTCGTTGTGGACCTTTTGGGTGGCCTGTTCGTGGTGATTCTGGGTGGCGTTGGCCAGCCAACCACTTATATGCAAGCGTCGTTGCTCAAGGCAAGCTCACTGCTGTGCACCTGCAAACGGAGCCTTATCATTTCACTGTAGTTACATATTTAACACACACCACACACACACAGCACTGCCCCACACAGTTGCCATACCTAATAGATCATCACATTGTATGCTTGAGACCTTCACTGATGTGGATAAACTGGTTTCAGTACACCCAAGTATTTCAGCAAGTTTTCTTTATTGATGCTGCTGTTTCCCCTGGAAAAGGAAAATGTGATGCTATGAAATCTCATTCAGGGATCTTAACTTATTTTCTCCAGTATGAATGTTTTTTTAATTCCTGTGAGCACTGTTGAGTAGCTTAATTTCAGTGAAGTTGCTACTATTGCTGAATAGCCTTGGCTAAGCTATTATACCAGCAGGAAGCCTGGTTGGATAGCATTCAGTTTGCTACATTAGTCATAGAATCAATATTCCAGGAGAATTGGTTTAATAGAATCGAAAACTATTTTAGGCTGTAGTAGCAGATCTTATTATTTTTTTAAAGATAGCATAGTTACTAAAATAATAGGACTGATGACATAAAAATAAGGAGAATATTGTGGCTCAAAAACATTGAGCCATTCATTTCATACAGAAGAGGAGTTATAAGAAAAAAAAATCAAAAAAAAACAACATAGCAGTATATGCTTTTACTTATTTGTCTCTAATCTTTCTTTCAGGCTGAGGTATGCTCTGGAACAGTAGCAGAAGTAATCCAGTCTGTTGTGAATGGTGCAGATGGTTGCATATTTTGCTTTGGTCATGTCAAGCTTGGTGAGCTCCCAAATTCGTTACAGTTAATTACTATGTCAGTCTGGTAATTACATGCTGTCAGCTCCTGGAACAATAAACCTGGAGTATATGAATAGATTAGAATTTCTTTTTAATTAGCTTTGCAAACTTATCATGGTTTATTTCTACACTGGGATTGTAAGTTTTAATTTGAAAAAGTAAAATGTAACATCAGATTAGCTTATTCAAGAGCGAGTTTATATATAGGTGCATTGTGATGAAAATCAAAAGATCAGAGATGTTTTTAAAATTTAATTTGCTGTGGGTCTGAATTGCAAAAATGGCAAAAATAATTGAATAAATAGTAATGGATTAATAATTGAATACTTTGCATTTTTGCATGTTATTTCCCATTATCAGTGTAGCACGTGGCATTGCATATAATGTGCAGTAGTAATACAAAGAAAAAGTGTCTTGTACAAGAATGGTGAATTAAGTTCACGTTTGTCTTTTCATTCTAGGAAAATCTTTTACCATGATTGGGAAAGATAGTTCCACACAAAGCCTTGGTATCATCCCCTGTGCAATTTCTTGGCTCTTCAAATTAATCAATGAACGTAAAGAAAAAACTGGGACACGTTTCTCTATTAGAGTATCTGCTGTGGAGATCAGTGGCAAAGATGAAAACCTTAAGGATTTGTTAGCTGAAGTAGCCAGCGGCAGCCTTCAGGATGGCCAATCTCCTGGAGTTTATCTGAGAGAAGATCCAATATGTGGAACACAGGTATAATGGATATCACAACATAAATTTTCTGAGTCTGACTTCCACAAACTGTATTTCTTTTTATCTGACAACAATAACAAATAAACTGACAACAATTTATCTGACAACAATTATGAAAGTTTTTAAGACAGTAAAAACAAATTTTTGGTTTTAATCTATAAGGCCTGCTCCCATGGAGTAAATATTTGTTTTGTTTAAGTTCTCAAGAGATTTATCCAGTTCAGGTTAAAAAAAAAAAAACAAAAACAACACAAAACCTCTTGTGAAAATTAGCAATTCTCTTGTTTATATTCCAGCTTCAAAACCAAAGTGAGCTAAGGGCCCCGACAGCAGAGAAAGCTGCATTTTTTCTTGATGCTGCACTTGCTGCCAGAAGTACCAGCAAACCTGAATGTGAGGAAGAAGATAGGAGAAATTCACACATGCTCTTTACTCTTCACATATACCAGTATCGCATGGAGAAGAGTGGCAAAGGAGGAAGTATGAATCTTCTCACCATGTTCTTTATTTTTAAATTACTTCAGTTTGGGCTGATTTAACAATAATTTGCAATAAACTTAAAAAGAAAAAGTGAAATGAACCCTCAAGCCAGTCTACCTATAACTTCAGTAGCTGTAGCTAATACCTGGTTTCCTCACTATTAATATTTAATGTTATCATTATCCCGTGCTGTATTCATTATTTTCTTCATTTGAATATGTTTTGAATACCCAGTCTGGCTTAAGCTCATGCAAACACATGATGTACAACTGGTTTTCCCTTTTTTGTTTTAGTGTCTGGAGGACGCAGCCGTTTGCATCTCATTGATCTAGGAAGCTGTGAAAAAGTGCTGAGCAAGAGCCGAGATGGAGGAGGCTCTCTGTGTTTGTCTCTCTCTGCCCTGGGCAATGTAATTTTGGCCTTAATTAATGGTGCTAAGCATGTGCCATATAAGTAAGTGAATTATTGCATGTATTAGCGTAAATTTGTGGCTGGTGTTACCTTAACAATGAATTACATTGCATCAACAATTCACTCTTTACCTAAGATGATATTAAAGGAAGTTTTGTCAGAGAGAGATCTGTCTTCTAAGGTCTCTTACATATTGCAGATATATCTATTTATCTACCTGTGTGTGTGTGTATACATACACAGAATGTTTAGGGGTCACATAGTAACATGAAATTCTTACTTAAGTGACCAAAAATTGTATGGTTATTGGCATATATTTAATTTGGGTGTATGGTTAAGATGATTTGATTGTTGAAAAGTGCAGGGAGAAATGGTGAAAATGTTTTTTCTTCTCTGTCTGCTGTTTTCTGGGTCTTGGATTTAGACCTATCTCAGCCAGCTGGACAGAAACAGTAAACACTTCCAACAAAATTTCATAGAATTTTGTCTCCTTTTACCAAATTTAGAAATGATACTGAAATTGAGAAAAAAAGATGAGCACCATGTGGCACAGTTGTTTAGCAGAAGTGAACAGTTATGCATATTGCTTTGTTGAGTGTACTTGAAAATAATGTTATGTTAAACACACCTGTCAAGAGCCCTGCCCAAAGACAAGATTCACAATGTAAACATCCCTACCAGAAGTTGGCCTTCTATCCTTAAATTTAATTGCTACTTGTCTTTATAACATCGTCCCTTCATTATCAATCATGTCATTTCACTTATTTATCTAGTGTTGCATCTTAAACAGGTGTTCTTTCTTTCTCTATTAAACAGAAAGTAGGTAACTTCCTCAGGCTAGTTGCTACATTTGTGGATGGAGTACAGGATAGATGGGTTAGAATAGGGAAGGACAGATCTTCAACTTAGTCACCTACTGTGATTTGGTGAGCATAAACATGATGGTAGTTCCCACATATTGAGCCAGCTCGGAGTTGTGATGGAAACAGCCTCCAGGGAGCCTTGGGTACATGTGTTGGGGACCCATGGAGGACAAAATGTAACTTGTCTTGTTGGCTTTGCTTTCCATAGCTGATGATTGCATCATCAAGAGAGTCTTCAGAGAGAAATTTAGCTTCCCATTTGCTATGTCAGAGCAGAGCACAGCAGACAGAATGGAAACTAGATTAGTTAAGATGGCACTGATAATATGTTTCTGATATCTAGTGTTACTTGTTTAGGATTTTCATACTGTTTCTGTTGACTTTTTTTTTCTTATCAAAATTATTTGCACAAAGCTTACAGAGCTTATATATTCAGATGCAAAGTCTGCTCAGGTAAAAATAAAGCAATCATGAGCTGCTTGGGTAGTAGACCTGAAATAACTAAATTAGTTATCAATTGTTTTACAGTTGTGTCAAGTAACAAATAAAATTACTTATACTACAAATACACAGGCAAATAAATAGTCAAAATGCTTGTTATCTTTGTATGTGTGTGTTTAGACACATTTTAAGTATGGTCAAATAATAAGAGAAATTTCTTATTAGCATGTACCATAGTTGCATATATCTTATGAGAATGAAAGCACAACTTGTGGTGTAAAAATCTGAAAAAAAAAAAAAAGTTATTTCTTTAAACCATTCTAATGTTCTCAATTGTTACACAGGGACAACAAGTTGACAATGTTGTTGAGGGAATCACTTGGGAACATCAACTGCAGAACTACTATGATTGCGCATATTTCTGACTCCCCAGCCAATTATGCAGAAACTCTCACCACCATTCAGCTTGCATCACGAATCCACCGAATGAGAAAGAAGAAATCCAAGGTTGGTGCACAAACAAGCTGCAATTAATTCATCTGAAAATGAGTTTTCCTTGCCTCTCGGTGGGGGAACGTGGGATTTCTTGGCAGTAAGAAATAATAAAAAATGCATAAAAGCTCAGGAGAGGAACTGACAAATGACTTGGCACCAAGCCATTATCCCACCCTCAATCCTTAATCCTGAAATTCCCTTTCTTTTTGTTCCAAACGTATTCTTTCTTTGCTTGTATGTGGAACTATCTCAAAAGCTTCAATTTGTGTTAGTTAAAAAAACAATAAGAAACAGAAAACTGTTGAGAAGAAAGACAACTTATAATATTTAATGTAAACTATCTGAAAAGGTGTGATAGATTACTCCTAATTCAGTAAAATCTATGTAGCATGACCTTGTTACTTTAATTCACGCTGTAATATTTTTCCACTAGATGTAATTGTGATCGTACACACAGAGCACAGACTATATAGCAAACCTACCCTTTTTATCAATAACATGCATGTATATATACCTATATATCAATTCATATTAATAATTTTTCCCCTTTTTGATCATTTGCAGTATGCATCCAGCTCGTCTGGAGGAGAGAGTTCATGTGAAGAAGGACATGTCCGAAGACCTCCCCATCTCCGACCATTCCACCCACGAACTGTTGCCCTTGACCCTGACCTTCCTGTCCTGAGCATATCTAGTGATCCTGATTATTCTTCTAGCAGTGAACAGTCCTGTGATACTGTCATCTACGTTGGTCCCAATGGTGCAGCTTTGTCTGACAGGGAATTGACAGATAATGAAGGTCCTCCGGAGTTTGTTCCCATAATCCCATCCCTGAACAAGAAGAGAAGTAAAGATAATTCTGCTACTGGTAGGAGTTCTGACAAGGACCATTTTAAATGCAACACTTTTGCTGAACTGCAAGAAAGGTTAGAGTGCATTGATGGAAGTGAGGAACCCGTCAGATTTGCTTGTGGAGAAATCTCTGTTGCATCCAATTGTAGTCCATTGCCTGGAGGTACAGAAAACGCACAATCTAAACTGATAAAGGAAAAAATATCTCCTCCTTCTGGAGGATTTAAGAAACCAGTTCCACAAGAAACTGCATCTCCAAAAAAAGGACATAACCTTCCTTTCCAGACTGTTGCACCAAAGGGTGGCAATGGTAATTGTCATGAGAAGAACACACCTCACTTGAAAACAGAGCTTTCCAAGCCACAGAGCAGAGCTGACAGCAAAATAACAGTACTGGAGGGAGAGAGAGAGACAATCACCGATTCCCTGCAGTCCTCAAGGTGTAGCCCTTCAAGGAATCTGGAGCAGAATAAAGCTGCAGCTGACTGTGTCACTAAAGAAAAGTCCTTGTATGCGAAGAGACCCTTGCCAAGCCCAGCACCCCCACCTCCACAGCAGAAAGAGCAGGTGCTGGGCCCCAGTGCTCAGAGTTTGGAGCTAGACAATAGCAATGCAGTTCGCACTCCTCCTGTGGGAATGAGCAAGCAGATGGCAAACAAGCCTGAGCAGAACCCCCAAGGAAGTACATTTCTGGTTGGTAGCAATGCCCAGAATCAGTCAGGTGCTATAGAGGTACACAGCTTCCGGTCGGCGTTCAGAGGTAAATGTTTTGATCGGGATATACTAACCACCACGGTGACTTTGCAGCAGCCTGTTGAGCTGAATGGAGAGGATGAACTTGTTTTCACTGTGGTGGAAGAACTGTCCATCAGCGGGATTATGGATAATGGAAGACCTTCGAGTATCATTAGCTTTAACAGTGACTGCTCCCTTCAGGCTCTCGCATCAGGTTCGAGGCCAGTTAGTATTATCAGCAGCATAAACGATGAGTTTGATGCTTATACCTCACAGGAAACTTCTACTGGTGTAAATATTGATATTGTTGTGCCCTTTGCTAAGGATCCCTTTACCAGCAGCAGACGTTCCTCCATCAGTTCATGGCTCAGTGAAGTCAGCATCTGTACAGTTGAAAGTGATGGAGCTCAGTCTAGTGACAGTTTTGTTGCTCAGTCATCTTACAGCTGTAACAAGTCTGAGGAACCATTCAACTTGGATTCACCCAATTCATCTGTCCCCTTAAAAAGCGCTCTGAATGACAGTGGATTTTGCTTCTCTGAACTGGACAGTGAAAGCATGAATTCTAGCAAGCTGTCCTCAGGCTTTGGCAAAAGCCCTCAAACCTCTGAAACTACCAAAGCATCTCAGATTAAAAGTGCTTTTTGTGTCACTGATCAGCCTGTAAAAATAAAATGTGGTAATTCTCGCGATACACCTGTAATAGAAACAATACATTCTAGTCTTCCTAGGAAAACAAAAACTACCTCATCTCCAATCCACAATAATACTGTCCTCAGCTATAAAGAGCTGCAGAATCCACATTGCATATTCGAAGATCCCTGGCTGTTGCGCACAGATAATCAGATGGAAACAAAACCTGCAGATGCATTGCTGTCTCCAAAATCTCACACATTTGGTACTGAGAAGCAGCCAGGAAAAGCTGCCCAGTATTTTGGTGCAGCATCTGGGCCAACAAAGTCACAGACTATGCTTGCCTGTTCGCAGAGGGTTGTAGATGGTTGTGAAATGGCCTGCAAATCCTCCAGTGGAGCTGCAAAGAAGTCAGAAGCTTTGATGAAGATGCCACAGCTGAAGAGAGGAGCCACTACACTGGGAGTGATGCCAGTATCGCATGCTAACAGTAGTTTGCCGGAGGCCATCACCCGAGGGAATTCAGATGCTCCCATGGCCACTGGCAGCTTGAAATCTTCACTGGGAAAGAAGAGCGTGCCACAGAAGTCAAGCTTGTTGCCCAGGCCTGGTGGCCCGATGCCTCCAACACCTCCTGTACGCAAATCAAGCCTGGAGCAGAAACCTGTCGCTCTGGGAAATGGTGGGGGAAAAGCCACCAGCTTGGATTTTGCCAGAGCTGCCACGCCAAAGGCTGAGGATGAAATGGATTTGCGTTTGAAAGCTGGGTCTTACTTCAGTGAAAGTGCCAGCAGTAGAATGAACCTGAAGGGTGACCACTCTTTGCCTAAGATGACATCAAGCTTGAAGGCGAAAGCGTCAAAGAGTGAAGCTGTGCACCGCTATGGAAGCCACATGTCCCTGGAGAGGTGTGACAGCCTGACATCAGTCGGATCCAAAGCAAATGTGGTGAGGGAAAATGGGAACGCCAGTAACAGCCGGACAGGACGCTCTGTCCCTAGGCTGGGTGTGCCCCCTGTTGCCTCTGGTGTGGCTTTACCACCACCCTTCACCACCCCTGCACCGGGAAAAAGCAGCCAGGCAAAACCCACAGCTAACCAGAAGGTCCAAGCCAGCGGGAATAAAAACCGGGGCCTCTCCGCCAGCGGGTCCAAGTCTCTCAGCTCCTCTGTGAAGTCCCTGGCGCAGCCTGTGGGGAAGGGCTCTGGCGTGGCCTCCGGTGGGAAGGCAGCCCCCCGCTCTGTGCAGCCCGTCAGTGGCAAACCTGGCCGAGGGACCATCATGGGGACCAAGCAGGCCATGAGGGCGGCCAACAGCCGTGTGAACGAGCTGGTGTCAGGTGGCTCTGTCAAGGCGGGCCACTTCCGAGGCTCCACCGACTCTGACAGCGGCAACGACAGTGGCATTAACCTCAGCGATGAAAAGTCGCAGATCCCGGTGCTGCCGTCTCCCTACAGCAAGATAACGGCACCCCGGCGGCCTCAGCGGTACAGCAGCGGGCACGGTAGTGACAACAGCAGCGTCCTAAGCGGGGAGCTGCCGCCAGCCATGGGGAGGACGGCTCTCTTTTACCACAGTGGTGGCAGCAGTGGCTACGAGAGCATGATTCGGGACAGCGAGGCCACAGGCAGTGCCTCCTCGGCACACGACTCCATGAGTGAAAGTGGGATGTCGTCACCAGGCCGGATGAGGAGCCTCAAGTCTCCCAAGAAACGATCAACAGGTAAGGAAGGAAGGGGAAGGCAGCCAGGTGGCCGCTAGTGTGCTCCTGAGTCCCTCAGGATGGGGGAATTTCACAGCACCTCCAACTGAGAGGGAGAGGTGGTTCGGGGGGAGCTCGAAGCCAGGACTGCCTGCATGCACTTGTGCGCTTGTATTGCTGTGACAGCAGCTACTTGTCATTTATTTCACTTCAAAGCTGCAGGTGTGACACAGGTGCTGCGGCGGAGAAGGCAGGAGAGGCGCTGTGTGCCCTGGAGCGACGGCAGCCTCCCTGCGAGGGAGGAGGCTGCAAATGGCTGCTGGCAGATAGGGGATGTTCCTTCCTCAGCAGGGTTGGTGGCAAGCACGGCACCAGGATAGCCAGATTAGGAGGGTATATGGGTGGATTGGGAGGAGTGTGTCTGCTTTTCTGAGGATCAAGTGAGAAATTTTTGCGCAGGCTGGGAAAGAATGGAGAGAGAAGGTCAGTGAGGAGAGGAGGAGCTCTGCTGCTGGGAGCTGGTGAGAAAAATTTCAGTGAGGTGGGCTGGGGCTCCCATTTGGAAACAAGGGAATAGGCCTGGAGGGGAGAATAGCGCTTGTGAATTAATGAGGATTGCTGGATGTGCATTAGGTTATCCAAAGGTGGAGCCTGGGGGCAGAGCAGAAGGGTGCATATGCAAGATGCAAGCAAATCCTACGTTACTGCTGCCAGCTAATCACAAAATTATCGTGTCGATCTGTGGTAGTAGTTTTAGAATGTAATTTTAGGGAGCACATGTAGATTCACTAAATGATAGCAAACTGATGGGGAGAGTGGTTCAGAAGAGGCTCCTGCTCACATACTGTGCCAAGGTAGATGCCTCTGACTGCCATGCAAAGGTGGATGTACAAGTGCTGAGTCCTTTTTTCTGCTCTCTGGTGCCTTTCCTTGTTGCTTTTGGAGGTGGTGCTCATATAAGTGCACCTCCTCATGGAAGCTGGCAGTAGCCAACTTTAATCAGGATCATATGACTGCTATTACAGTAGTGATTTTTATTGATCTAGCTTGACATCGTCCTGTAGTGTCGTAAAGAATCGGTAACAATCGGTGCCATGTAGCTAATGACCAGCAGCCTCATTCAGCAACCTAAGCATACTGACTGGTAGAAATATAGTAGGATACCAGAAATGCACTGAATTTGAGTTTTTGGTTGGAAAAGTCCTTGTAGACACCCATAATGCTCAATTCTGTCTCAGAAACCAGAAAAAATCTAGCCCAAGTGAGTTAAACTGATGTAGATCTCAGGGTGCTTTTTGGTCAGAGCAACTGAGCTGCTTCAGCAGGTGATAAATCAGTTTGGAAACTTAGTGCAGCATTTTGCTGCAGTTCTCTTTCCATAGCATATCAACCTCTTAAACCTTTCCTACAAATCAATATTAACAGCTGTAAAATTTGTGCACATATTGAGAAGGCATTACCCACTGATGGATTTCTATTTGTTTTTGCCTCAGGAAATGCTTATAAGGTCTTTAAAAATGACAAACTATTTCTTTTTCCGATTGAAATTACTCTATATCAGTAAATTATGCATTACTTTTTTGGAATGCTTTAGACTTTGAGACCATAATGTATTTTATACATGGAAAAAAAGGTTTCTTAGGTACTTTGTGAAATATTTCTTAGAAGAAATGCTTGATGCAGACCCATTATTGGCCTAAAATATATTGTGATCTTTGCCAGGTGTTAGAGATTTTTGATGTTGCTTACATTGCTCCAGACTGTGTTTTAGCTATGCAGTCTCTGCATTTAAGGAAGCTTTGGAAGGGAAATCATCCTTTGGAGAGATCCTACTCCCTTGGATGTTGCTGGATATATAGTTCCCTTATCCTTGAACTTCATCCTCAGAGAACCGATGTCACCTTTGGACTTTGGTTCAGTGGAAGGACTTGAAGTTTGTCTGTTTAGTGTATAAGTCTTACTGCATCTGTTCAATGTCCTTTTCAGACGGAATCCTGCTCTGACCAATGTAGTTACATGCTCAGAGCTACAGTGGGTGATTTCAGCAGGCAAATAGCGGTGATTCAAGCTGAACAAGTTGGGTTGTGAGAATGATGAACAGGTGTTGTAGAAGCAGAATCAAGTCTTACCCTTTTCAAAATACTCCCTTTGTGATTGATGTTGTTATTTAGAAGTTAAGTATGCAATGAAGAATGAGGGATATTTTTCTTAAGACTATGTAAACCAGGTAACTTTTCAAGTATCTGTGGAGGTGCATTGTTTTCAGGGGTACCTGCAGGGCTTTTGTCTCCATTTGCTCTGGAAGCTTGTGGCAGGGCTTACCTGATGGCCTTAACGTGAATTTTACTTTCCTGCAGAGGTCTCAGGCCCAGTAGTTATCTTGGGAGCACTCTCCTCTGAGCAACACTGTCTTGTCTGTTGGATATGCTCCCTTTGGCAAGATGACCAGAAGTAATAAGACTCCTTACCTCTGAGTTGGTTTTCAATTAAAGCTGTTTATACTTCCTGCTAACACGTGACATTTCAGTTTGTTTCTGGTGGCCTTCAGCCCTCCTGTTTGCCTAGGGATTGGACTGCAGGCTTGTTAACATTGTCTGATCATCCCCACGTGTGTGTACTCATCCTCAGTGTATGTGATGTAGTGGTCAGTCTTTGAGAGAATGAAGAGAGAGACTTAAGACCACAAAAAATGCTGGACACCAAAGTGCCAGCTCTTGTATACAAAAGTAACAGCATTTTTAAAGATGCAAGTCAGCTTCTGCTGTAGGAAACACAAGTTGTGGCAATTGTATCAATGTAATGGTTTGCTGCTTATTTGGGGAAAAAAAGGAATGGGTGTGGTTTATCATGCTCTGACCTGAGTGTTAGTGCAAATAGTGATAGGCCTGGACACTGGAGGTGACTCAATGGCACCTTGGTTGGTTGCTGCCTTCTGAAGTGCCAAAGGCCTCCTAATTCCACAGTGTCATTGAGAGCTGCTGGTATTTAGCTCCTTAAAGTATTGGTGGTAGTTCTGGAGAGAGCTGTTGTCTCTTTGCAAAGAAGTAATGCAGTGAAGGGGATCTTAGATAGCCTTGCTTGGTTTTAACTGGAGGAGCAGGATATTTTCTGACTTGCCTGCCATTATCATTATCAGTCAGAAACTACTCACAATCATACTTCTATTGCAAGGTAATGGGTACCATTATAGCTCACCAAAGAGAAATTAATCCAGGAAAAATATTTTTGCAAGGAGAGAATAAACAACTGGAGCTCAGTCATCTGCTCTGGGAAGAGGAACTGCTGTTACTCCCAAGAGGAGCCAAGAGGATAATATTTTGCCAAGACAGTAACTCAATCAGCAACCTGAGGGTACTTCTCTAAAAGGAAAAGAGCAAGAAAAGCATTTCTTCCTAAGTTTCTGAAGAACCTAGATCTTTAATTTACTGCTGTAATATACTGTAGTCTGTTAGTCCTCCTAGAGTCTGATGAACACTTGTCTTTTGTGTTTTAGGTCTCCAGCGTCGTAGACTGATTCCTGCTCCATTGCCAGATGCTGCCTCCCTAGGAAGAAAACCCAGTGTCACTGGCCAATGGGTTGACCTACCACCTTTGCCAGGCACTTTAAAAGAGCCATTTGAAATTAAAGTTTATGAGATTGATGATGTGGAACGATTACAGCGACACAGACAAGAGGAAACTGAGGTCAGCACATATTTTACAACAACTGTAGACAACTTAAATTACAGTATACAGGCTTGAATGCTGGGATGGTGTTCAGGAAATTGATTGCAATTAAAGCACTATAATTATTAATTTTACAATTCATATGTTGGGGTACCCTTAACACAGAAAATGAAAATGATTACTGTCTAGAATTAATTGTGTTTAACATGACTGATGGTGTAAATGGAAGTTACCAATGAATATATTATGAGAAGACTTTGTAATCTTACCCTAGTTGATGAAACCTTACAGCCTTTCTCAACTGTAGGGTCATTAACTCTTTATGTAAATGACAGGATTCTGTTAAGTCAGGGATACACTGAGTATGGTTTGTTTGTAATTGGAAAACACCAGCTAATTCTATTTTGGAGACAAGAATTTCTATATTCTTCTGATGCCTTTTTCCCATTTCTTTCATAATAGCCTTTCCAGGATGTTGAGAAGGTAGGAATATTTTAAGAAAATAAGAATTCATATGTCTTAGGACTAAATATGACCTTTACATTATTATTAGGCTGTGTTTATCATTTGCCCTACTGGAAAACTACAAGCATTAGTAATCTCAAAATATATTGGAGATGTTTACTAATTCAGAGAAATGCAACAAATGCTCTAGTGATGTAGCATGCTGTTCGTCTAGATTGGAGGCCATTAATTTACACTCCAAATTAAAAACCAAATACCACCACCACCAGAAAACAACTTAAACAACAACAAAAACCGTTGCCTCCTAACTCATAAGTAGTGAGCTGGGAGCAGTTTGTGTCCAGCTGTTGGAGGTCAGCTCATAACAGGCAAATTCATGAAATGTTTTTTCTGTTTTAAAAGGGTCTGATGTATTTCCATACCAAGCTGAAGATACTAGAAAGGCGCCAGCAGCGAATCAGAGAAGTAAAGGCAAAGCATGAGTTTTTGAAGGAAGAGTTGGAGGAGACAAAGTGCAGGTTGATGATGGATCCAAATAAGTGGAAAGAAGACTGTAAGTCTTATGCAAAATAGTAGTATGATCAACATGTAACAATTTTTCAGCATGTGAGCAGTCCCACTGACAAAGATAAGCAGTTGCTAAGATACTCTGCTGAAATGAACTCTAAAGTACTCTGTGACCCCATTAGCATTTCTGTGATACAGATTTTTTTTTCCAGTGCTAGATAGTATCAGAAATGGAAGAACTGAAAAAAAATACAGTGGAAAATCACTGTGATTCTTGTTAATATTTATATAATCTTTCATTATCCTTCTTTTCAAAGAAGGAAAAAATGTTTCCAAAACCCATGTTACGGTTGGGAAACTGAGGCATGAGATTTGCAAACAGATTGAGTGCTGTGCTTAAATGGAGCCTCAAGGTAGAGGTTTGCATCCGCTGAACACAGTGAAAATATGTCTTAGTTGAAGAGGAGTAAAATAGTCCTCTACACGATTTTCTCCCTTGTGATAGAATACTGTTTTGCTGTGAGATGTTTATTTTACATATTTATTTTTTTGGTCTGACAGTTGAAGTGGATCCTGATCTTGATAAGGAGTCACAGGAGTACCTGGAGGCACTGGAACAAGTGACAGAGGAACTGGAGCAGTGTGTTAATCTGTGCAAGTCACATATCATGATAGTGACGTGTTTTGATATTGGAATAACAGATGTACAAGATGGAGTAAGGGAAGTGGAAGTTTGAAGAGAAGTTTTTTTAAGGGACTGAAGGAAGTGAAGCTGGATCGTCCGACATGAAGTAAAGAGGTTAAGTAGCTGGAAAGTGAAGGAGGAAAGGTGAAGACTAAAAAGCAACAATGAATGTTGTAGGAGAAAGAAACAGCTGAGGGGATGGGAATGTTCATAAATCATTTGGTGCCTCAACGTGACCTGAACTGTACAAAGATAAAAGTAGGAACAAGTATTGCTTCTGCCAGATGGAAGTGAAGAAATTTAGTACAAACCAAGACATTAAAAAAACAAACAAACATACAATGGAAGTGCCTTTAAAGATCATTTGATTTTCATTTTTGTATTTGGTGCTAGAATTAAAGCCAGCAAACCTAAGCAGACCACAAAATGTATTCCTACGAAATATTTTATACTGTATAGTGTATTTATGACTATATGTAAAAAAAAAAAAAAAAAAAAAGAACAACATTGTAGCAAAAGCAATAAGTAAATTATGTTTTCATACCTGAACTTGCCTTCTTGTTTCATAGAAAAGCTGTTTTATGTAGCAGAATTAAAATTGTATTATAATTGTTTTCTTGGTTAGGGTTCAAGATATTTTTATGAACATTTATCTATTGAAAAGGTGTATTATGGCATTTTGAGATGATTGTTTTACCTTCAGGTTTTGTATTATTACTTTTTCAGATCAAAATAAATGTTTGTTTTCCATTTTATATATACATATATAGATATATATTAACTGCTTACCTACTTTCTTGGTTACTAACCTCACTTATCACAGACCTGGTCTTTTTGGAGTCGTTAACTTAAGGTGAGGATGTCTACAAAGGGCACTGTGGTTTGTTTTGGTTTTCTTATTTCCTCTTTGACTTCAGGAATTGAGAATTATGTTTATTACCAAAACCATAAAACAAACAAAAAAAAAGGAAACAAAGTTTTTGTAAATGTTAAGTTAGGTCCATATTTTTATATAGTTTTGACTATAAATATAGCATTTGCATTTTGAACTTTTAAGACAAATAGTATATCTTTTTACAGTTTTTCTAAGGAAGGCAAACCCTCAGGATCAAGTTTATACATGCTGCATGAGATTTGTGCTTTTTTGAAGGAGGCCACTTAAGTGTGGGAACTATTGATAAATTGTTGCCAAACAAATACTTTTGAAAAGGTTTAATAGTGTATGTAATACCACATTTCATAATGAATCATATTTTCTGATCATCTTCCTTTTTATGTTTTTTTCAAGTCCTTTGTACAAATATGTATTATAACAGCTTGCTTCAGTTTTTATCTGTGAATAAAAGATACATCTATTGTTATGACTTCTTGCTATGTAAGTGATCTTAATGTTAGGAAGAGAGAGGATGGCCTGTGGTGCACAATGCTAAATGTCATATTATCTCTTTGCCCAAGAGAGATAACGGAAGAGAGTTTTGACATTAGTCATCACAAACCAATCAGGAGAGAGGCAAAACACCAAAGGGTAAAATAAATAACAATGACAATACTTACATTCCCTTAGCACTTCATAGCTTACAGAACAAAGACCGTCAGCTCAGATGCTTGTTTTCCCTGATGAGACAAAGCAATTAAAAATGGGTCTACAAACACACACAAACTTTAGGAACTGGAATCAAGCCCTGGGCCCTCTTGGTCCATCACAGTATTTATTTCTGTCTGACACTGCTGCATTTGCTCTCTGGTTAAGCAGTAGCTGTGCCTGGTCCTCATTTCCCACTGATGCCAGCTGTAGTAACTCCAGGCAGATTGAATGTAAAGGTAGTGCCTCTAATGGCACCATTTCAAGTATTTTTCCAGCCATTTGGTCAAATGAGCTGTAATGCATGAAGTTTTCCCCTCCTTCTCTCTCTCCCTTCATAGCCTTAACAGCACAGCATCCAAGCACTGCATTCTCTTACCCTCCTAAGATGTCTGTGAGGGGGGTAGATGCTTCTCCTATTCTACAGCGGGAGGAGGGGGGAGAGTGAGAGCAAGAGTCTGATGCTCAAATACCTTTATGACTTTGCACAGGTTACAAGGGATGCCCTGCTCTTATCTAATGTGATTAATGCCTGGAAAAGGATGCACCGTGTTTACTTGTTGAAATTTGGTACTACAGTGAGTTGTACACAGGGAAATGTGTCATCTAGAATTTCTGGAGGGTCCCTGCACTGATATCCTTGAATACCAGATACGTTTATTAAGTTGTAAATTCTTGTATTTACTTTCTGTGCATGTGCAAAAAGTCACAGTTCTTCCAAAGATCGAATTAAAACCAAGCAGTGATTTTATACATTGTGGGTTTTTCAGTGCAAAGAAATACAATCAAAATAAAGGCAGCAGTGTGCTGAGGGATGAGGATTTCTTAGCAAAGGAGAAAACCTCTAAACTAGAGGGCTGAAGGAGAATATTTTCATGGGAGCTTTGCAGTGGGGTGTAAGTTTTGTGCTGGTGCCATTGAACCATCCCCTGAAGACAGTCATCTTCATGGTGCTGCCTACTATAAGGTGTGTTGACCAGTGGTATCCTCTGAGCCCTGGGGCACAGCAGGCTGGACTCACATCTTTTCAGGGTAGCCTGTACACCCCTAATAAATGGACATGAGAGTTTTTGTTTCATTTGTTTGCCAGATCACAAGTCTTGGTTGTTTCTCCCCAATTCCAGCAATATCATAATTGTCTGAAATAAAAATCAAGCCACCAATTATCCATTCCAAATTACATAAACCTTATTTGTTTAAATGTTCATCTACGTAGTGTTTGCTGATCAGTCCTGCGGCCTTTGATACTTTTCCTTCATTTGTAGCTATGGTTATGTTTTCCACAAAATAGCAAGAGAGTCATTTCAGGGCTGCTTAGTTCCATGTCAACATGGCAATAGCATGCATATTAAATACATTTAGCCTCTGGCTTGGTGACACAAAACAAGTCTGAGATGCAAAATAAGGTGAAGCACTGATGGATGAAATAGTGGACTTTTCCATATGCAAATTATGTTCTTTATTGGTAATTGTGGATAGTAAATCTTTCATATCTCAAGTCCTCAGATCCCATAATATTCCTTTCTCTTTGGTTACCTTTGCAGTTCTGCCGAGTTAAGATTCATACAAACATATGCTCAGTTTATAATTCAAGCCTATTTTGCAAAAGGCTTAATTATATAAGGTTGCAAATTATAATTGCAAAATGAAACTGGATGCTTTATTTCATTAATTTTCTATTGAGATTTAATGATTTAAGAGAGCCATTAAATTGCATGCTTGAAGGAATGATCTTTTTGAATTTGTTACATTACCAAATAAAACCTTAGAAACACAGTGGTGCTGGAGAACTCTCTGAGTTACTCTTGGCAGGGCTAATTCATGCTAGAATTCTTTCTCCCTTGGATGCAGATCTTTCCACAAAATCCCTCACCTCCTCCTTCCGGGGGAACCCTTTCTTGGACCCTTGATGGCCCAATTTACCAAGCAGCTCACACTATGTTTATTTCATGGTGACAAGATTGGGTCTCCCTCCACAAAATGTAGATGCTGTATTTTTAAATCAGTATAATGGTGTCTCTAAATAAAACCTGAATATTAAAGTTCAGGAAGTGGGACAAGGATTCCCCTTTCCTCAAACGCCATCTCTCATCAGATTCCTCTAACCAGGAGGCCAAAGGTTACCTTGCCTGTGTGTGAGGGGCAGGGAGAGGAGAGATGTGTAGGGTCTCAGGCACGTGGTCAGGCACATTGTAGGAAGAGATACAGTATGGACTGGGTCAAAAATCAAGAGAGAAAGCCAGACTCTTACTGGTTATCAGGGACTCGGGAAAGCAAGGAGAACCTTGGGTTCTGGAGGCAGCCTCCAAGCTTACTTTTCCATTTTCCCATCCAATAGTCATGGGCCAATAAATAAAACCACTTCTGGGAGGTGGGATTTCAACTTGCTTGTCAGAATTTGCAAGTTAGATGATGAGTCAGTAGTCACTCCTGTAAGCTGTGCTGTTGATAACCGCATACTAAGCAGTGCATATCTACAGGGACATTACTACAGGTCTTTGTAGATGCAGTTATTACAAACACAAGTTTCCTACAGAGAAATCAGATGATGTGTAGGCAAAAATTAATTTCATGTATGTATAAAACCTCTTTTCCAAACAGTGCTTCTGGTCTAAGGAGTTCCAGCTAGGACACCCTAACTGCAGTGTTGAAACATTAGTACTAATAGGGAATGCAATAGAAATATGAGATTATTCTTTTCTCAGCATGCAGAAAGCTTTTCATTTATTTCTATTTCAAGGTACCCAAGTATTTTGTTTCTAGTTATAAACCCATGTTTTCCAGTCACTTGCATTTTATTTTTAAAGTTATGCGTGGAACATAACTCCACAGGCAGCTGTTCTATATTGAGGCTATAAGCAGGGTTTAAGGCAAAAATGTTGGCTCTAAGATGACCTCTGTATCAGATGTCCAGGCTGGCAGAAGTGGACACAAATAAAAAATGGTGGTGTTTTTGGGCCCCAATTCACTAGAGCACTTAGGCACCTGCTTAAGCAAACTAGTAAATCTGGTTTGTATCCAGCAAAACACTCAAATTTTGGCTTATATCCCACTGACTTGGATTTTTTTGCTTCAGGGCTTCAGATGGTGTAAATTGCTTTAGCAGTGGTTCAGGGGAGCTATGCTGACTTTCACAGATGAAGGTCTTGTTAAAAGTATTTTACTTATCAGTGGTATTTGGGAGAAAGGAAAGAATAGTTCTGTTGATGTGCAACAATATCATGAGTGCAAATTAGAAAGCAGAAACTGCCTCCCAGGCTGCTCCTGTACGTAGCATCTCATGGCTTCATGCAGAATTTGACTTGCAGAAATCTGTTTGTAAAATACAGAGAATAAGACGTAACTCTTGACAGTGTAGATGTTCAGAGAGATTTATTATTAGACCTGCAGGGGAACTGCCTGATGATAGGTTGTGTTTAGCACCACAGTAACCTTACAGCAGCTTACTTAGGAGCCCATTATTTCCCCTTCTAAGACCCTTCCCTTAAGCTGGAGGACTGAAGGGGTATGGAGGGGAATCTTTCAGAGCAACCCACACTGGGACTCTGGGTTATGAACACTTCCTCAGTGGCCTGGTTTTGCCATTTTTATCTATTTTGCTTCTCACTATTGTGTTCATCTTGAGACAGGTTATTCCTGGGCATATCCCTATGGCTCCTGAATGGGAGGAAAGGGCAACAATCCCTTGGCTACATCTGACCAGGGGATGGACAGAAAAGAGATGCTCATGCCACATTTCTGCTTCTCCCCATTGCATCAGCACTGATTCAGTAGCATAATTCGCTTGCACTACATTTACACTAATATGTGCTATAAAGACTAGGATGCTATTACAAGCTTGTTGGCCAGGAGGTCTCCCTGAGACAGCTTTTGTTTGGTCGATTTGTCGTTCGGATGGACAGCCTATGTCTTGGCATGAGTCAGTACAGCCCCATTCTACAAAGATTTTGCTTCATTTTTTCCCCCTTTAATGTAAACATTTCCATGGGAGCTTCCTATCAGGTCTAGCAAAGGAATGCAGCAGCTCACACTGTGCTGCCTGGTCTCCCTGGGATGGCTGAACAAGCTTGTCCTGACTTCTGAAAACACAAGCCTGTCTTTTACTGAGACTAAATGAAGCTTTGCTGTTGACTTCAGCAGGGGAAGAACCAGATCATTAGTTAACTCCCAGCATCACAGTCAGTGCATTACATGGACAGAAGGAGCAAAGCCTTCAGTCCCAGGGTAGTGAAAAAGTAAGTTCCTGCCTCCTTGTTATCTGGCTCTCCTGCCTGAGGTCACCAGATTGCTTTAGATGCTGCCCTTCAGAATGCCAGGGACCTAATCAGGGCTGCAGAGCGTTTGACACAGCTCACGTGACTGTATTTAAAGCACATTTTAATTGATCTGACCTTGTAGGGAAATAACTAGAGTCCTAGTGCGCTGCTCTCTGGGAGGCACACGCAGTGCTCCAGGGCAGAGGCGCAGAGAAGCACGCAGATATTCTAGAGGTTGGCCTTTGACTGCAAAAACTGACTTTTAAATATTGGCTCACCTAGACCTTTTCCCGCAGTCTGTAACAATGACACACCATTTGTCAGCACCTGGCACAGATACACCTACAAATGCCCCTGGTTTTGAAGGGTGCCACTCATTTTGTTGTACATTACCATTTAAATGAGCTACATTTGTACCTAAAGGCTTCAGTCTCGTGGGGCTAAGCGCTGTACAAACACCATTTTTTAGCTTAAAAAGACAGGGCACAAGAGGGAAGGACAAAGTGGACTACTGTGTTCCCCTCCAAACTGAGTACGTAGCAGTTCTTAAAAAGAAGTCTCTCACTTTGACCTTTGCTGAGTACTGAGCAAAACATTCAGATATGACAGCTGAAACGCTGCAGACAGGCTGCAATGGGATGCCACCTTCAAACTGCTCAGTTTTCACAGTGAAGAAATATTATTTACTTTTATGACAGGAAATGAAAGAAAGCAAATTTTTCCCTTCAGCTTTTTATCTTCATCTTCTGGGGACTGAAATACAAGGAGGAAAATGTAATAATATATAAAATATAACCATAAAGAAAGAAAATGCCAGAGCCTGGTCTGTGCATTTCTTTGCAAAAGCTGTGAGTTCTGGACAGGCACTGGTAAAGGAAAGCTGCCTAGCAGGAAATCTGGAAATGAAGTTCACCTCTAGGACCCAAACACTTGACTGCGTGGGGGCCTGTGAGGTTATGTTTAGAAATGGATTGTCACTGCTGACAGACGCAACAGACACATTTATTCATCATCTTCATAATATTATAGGTCAGGATTTCTTCTGCTTGAAGTCTACTGAGCTATGCTTGTGTTTGAACTACATTTGAGAACTGCTCTGTTTTGTGTCGTACTTTGATTGCTCTGCTGGGTATAGAGAGTAAGCCATAAACATTACTGAATCCAAGTTAAGAAGATAGAACCTTATACTACTAGCTTTATTTTTTTTTTTTTCCAAGATCTTTTTAGGCTACTACTAAAATAATGCATATGCACCGCATACCATATACTCTGAAGAGCTCCAGCACGAGAGAGATTCATTTGCATGGGATTTCTCTATAAAATATCCAGCAAGCTGCTGAGTGAAGCGCTGAATGTGGAAACCAACTCGTTTTCTTGTTTTACAAGTTCAGAGCTTATTATGTCATTTTATCATTCCACTCTTTGGAATAAAACACAACGCAGTGGATTAGCATAACGAAGCCTGCTATTTTCTTAGGATGCCCTGGCGCTCTCTTCAGAAATCTTGTGCCCTTGAAAAATTCCCTTCTTCAGTCTGGATGTTGAGGTTGTTTGATGGTGTTGTCCTTGATAACTAGTCCAACACAAACCAAGTTCTGAAACAGCATGGAAACATTAAACTTCACCAATGTATCTTACTGAACTTCTTCAAATCAGAAACTAGGGAAGCTGTTCCGATTAACTCTGTCAGGAGGGAGTACCACATGTACTGACAGCATACTGACTAGTTCAGCATGGAGACTGAAGATCCATCCCCTTTCTGGTGTGTAATTTGTAAATGCAGGTCTGAAAGCTTCATACATGTAAAATGTTCACCCTTACCTGCAGTTCTCATGGTATGGTTGAGACATTTGAGTCAGTGATGCTATAAGATCAGCTAATATAATAGATAGGTCTGTATATGTTGGGAATTTAGCCAGGAATTTCCGCTCTGTATGCACCAGGCATGCAGCTGTGCAGTCCTTGCCCTCCGAGGCCCTTCCCCATTAGCAGTGTTAATAATCAGGTTGGAAACGAGCACAGCAGCCTGACAGCACCATATGCAAACTAACTGGGAGCCGTTGGAAATGCTAACGCCCTGCCTTCCCTTCTCTGGCAAAAGCCTCTCTCTGCCCCTTGTACAGACACAGCTAGTTAATGATTTTCCAGCCAACGGTAACTGAGAACATGCCGGGCTGCTGCCGGCGCTCTAGGACCCACGCAAGTTGTTGCATGCATTTCAAGTGGCTCCCACTGTATTGCTATTTACACTGAGCTCCCCACACTTTGCAAGGGGAGATTTAGCTGTAATTTCCCACAGCAACAAGCTGCGCAGACAGTAGTCCTGTTATTTGTATTTAAGTTCACAATGTGGCAATGCTTCAGCAAAGCCAGCGTGGCAATGTATTTACAAATGTATTGCATAAGACTCCCCTTTGTTGTGCTATCATTGTACCAGAGTGAATTACTGAAGTGTTTTGCCAGATTGCAGAGCATTGGCACGTACTCATCTGAGACCTGTTGCCGATTTTTGTTTCTGGAGTGCATGGGTGTAGGCTGGGGTGGGGGTCTGTGCCTCACTGAGAAACCCCACAGGTTTGCAGAGGCATTGGTAGTGACCAATGATTCAAGTTGGTTGATTCAGCCTGGTTCCCAGTCTGACATGGCCCAGGTTTAGCAATGTCACAGATTTCAGTGCCAGGATGGCAGGGCACTGTAAGTCACCCGGGACCCCTTGCTTTTTTGTCCTTCTTGCACTGCAGTTGCTGTACTTGCACCTTAAGTTTTAAACTGCTTAGTGTCAAGATGTGTGGTTTTGTTTTTTTTTTAGCATTAACACACATCAGACTGCAATCACTCCTGCTGCCCAGAGTTGTGAGACCCAGGAAGAAAAAACAGATTCTGCTGTCTGCATGGAACAAGGAGTGAAAAGGCTGTAGTCTTTGTTGCAGCTTTTCTGCATGCAGAAAGGGGAGCGATGGCCATGTGGAAGGACTCAGCTTTGGACTCATTGCACCTAGAAGCCCAGCCAGAGCTGGAGATTTGCTTTGCATAAAGACAAATTACTCTTTTTATTTGCTTTAAGTAGATTTTTGCCTTTTCTAAGATATGCAATGAACCAAGGACAGCAGTAACATGTTTTCATGCCTTAGCAAACAGGCTTTTTTAAAATGCTGTCCAAACTTGAACTTGTCCAGAGGCCTTTCAATAGAAATACAGCAACAGTTTGCTTTTTATATTGGGTGTTTCAGACATGTTCTGACTGCATCATAAAATGACGATAGGAAAATTGCAGAACAACTCTAACAGGAGAGAACCTGCGGCTGTTAGTGACTATCTCTGAGTTTGCTGTGCTCCCTCAGACCATTCCCACACACACCAGTAATAGAATATATTAATAAAAGAGAGCATTGCCCCACGGTTTGTGCTTCAGGCTGAGCGTTGTATCTGACAGCAGAAACAAAGTGTGTTTTTTTTTATGGACTTAAGAGCTCTTCCCCTCCATCCATTCCTACTGAAGTCAAGCTCCTGACACGCTCCCCGTGACAACCCCAGCAGACAAAAGGCAGCGTGTGCTGCAGCTCGTGTAGGGCAATTTGCGCGCTGGCTGCTTGGCCGATGGCTGCCACGGGGACTGCGTGATGCCTGGCTTGTGTCCGCACTCCCCTTCATGGAGGAGTTAATTTCCTCCTCTATCTTGCAGCCAGTTTTCATGAAACCCTGTGGGAATGTAATTATCACTGAGATTTCTGCCCTTTGTCAGATTTGTTTGATGTTGGCCAAAGCTCCTCCAAGTTACTGGGGATAAGGGGGAGACATTGCTATTGAATAAAAATGGCTCAGCAGTCAGAAGAGTTCCTATGTGCAGCATGAATCTATATAATTTGCTTTCAAAGCCGAGCAGGGTATTAAAACAGGAAAAGATGCAAGGAAGCTACGCCCTCCTGAGTGATTCAGGGACTTCTCGTCCTAAACCTGAGGTCATCTCCTGTAATGAGACACATCTGAAATGGGGTTTTGCCTCCCTCAGTAAATAACTCCTTTCTCTGCTTCCAGGAATGAATTGTAAGCAGTTGAGGAGAGAGAGGATATTGGTGTGGCCGCTTGATCTGTGTTCAGTGGGGTTAGACAAGCTGAAAATTGCCCTGTTGTGGAATTTGCTTGTGAAAATTTCTTACAGATTCTGACCACAGATTACACTGGAGCAGATCAAGAGAGAGTATACTCAAGTAAATTTGGTTTGCCTGAACTTAAATCGGTATTGATGAAAGCAGGATTTGGTCCTTAGGCCCTCACTGAGGAAAGCACCTGTTTAGAAAGGGTGCTCACACACTGGCTTGACTTACTTCCATGCTTCAGAAAGCTCTTCCCTAATTTACGGGCTTCATGCACATTATTGAATGGTAGCGAATTAACTTGAGGTGAAAACAATTCCAGCACATTTCTTCAGCTGCTGGCAATACATGTAAGTCCATTGTCTTTAATAACGAGTGCTAATTTTACACCTGTTAAGGACTTGATAAAGAGTAGTGTTGGCAGCCTAGTGCCTTCTGGGGTGGATAATGAGCCATTTTGTGCCTCTGAGTTTGATTTCTCACTTGCTTGTGCTGGCTGGAGCATTAGGAGGGTGAGATGTGAGTTTTATTTCTTTCCTTGCCTGCTTTGTTGTTTTGATTCTCCTAGTAGCCATATGGGTGGCTATATGGGGAATGCACAAGCGCTGTATTTTGACTCACACCTTGTATAAATGGATTGAATGTTTTTCTTCACCTGTGTGATCAGATGAGAACATTTGAAATAGTCTTGGCTCACACACACCTTTTGTCTCTAGAAGTGAGTGCAGCCACATCTCAGCTTTGGAGGAGTTCTACTGAGAATTTTTTAAAGACACTAATTGTACCATCCATCTGCTGTGGGGGGAGGGCTGAAAATGGTGGGTATTGTCTTAAGTGTGCATAATCCCTTTTTTTTCTTTTTTTTTTTTTGCGAATGCAGCCTTTAATCACCAGTATTGCAAAGCAAGGCATCTGCTTCTGAATTTAAGTAACTGAGACTAATCAGACTAATTCAAATTTTTCTGCAATAAGCCTAATTGATCAACCTAATTTCTCGGGGGGGGGGGGGGGGAAGAAAAAGTATTTATGTTACTCCTTACAGTAAGGAAGCTGATGAGTCTTTTAATCACTTCACATGGTAATCTTGGAAGTTGATGTAGAAACTTGTTTACAAAATACACCTGTTCTTATTTGTTGTTACATCAAAGGCTGCATTGTGCTATAGGGAGAAGAAAGTGCTGATGTGTGTGTTTCCTACCAGAGTTCTCTTTTTCTCATAGCAATGTAAAAAGCATTTTCCCATGTTAGTATGGCACACCAAAATACTTTGGTTTCAGAGCTGAGCATCCTGCTGTGAAGAGAAATTATTGGTATTTGTGTTTAGGTGCACTGTTCTTAGCAAGACGTATATTTCACAAACATTAAAGCAAGCTATTAATATCAGAAGAATGCTACTGAGGGTAAACAGGGGGAAAGCCAAGGCATGCAAGTGAGTGAAACTAGTAGATAGCGGACTTGGCTCCTTGTTCTTCACTCTGGATATTGGAAAACAGTCTACATCCCAGAGCTACCAGTCTAATGCTGCCTGGACCTGTCCAAATATCTTGAAACAAATGTGGAAATATTATTTACAGAACAAATATGTGCTTCTGAGAAAAGGATACTCATCCTGTCAGTGTAAAACTAGCAAACTTGAATACTGCTAAACTTGCCTCGGGTGGGAATTCAGTAATATTCTTAGAATTGTTTTTGTCATATTCCTGGAGAAAACTGATATGGACAAAATGATTCACTTTATTATATGCACAGATGCACATTCAGGCAGAAAACTGTGATAGCAACAAAATTGCATTACTTTGCTTGGTGAACTTGTTAAAATAAGGTGTTTTATTTGCTAGTGTTGAAAGCTAGAACAAGTCTTCCTCACAACTTTAGAAACCCTGACATTTCACTTGGGCCTCAACCCTGGGCAGTTTATTAACCCTTGAGTGTGAATTTACCCTTGAACTATGTCTAATGTATTTATATGAATAACTTCCCCTGTACAAGCTGTTATCTTAATTATGGTTTGCCTGCTGTAATAGGGAACTGTTTCATGTGCCAAAGGCAAAAAAACTTTACATTTCTATTCCTCCAGTGCCTATGGGGCTAGACCTATTTTTTAAAAGGTATAAGGTATAGCCCTCCTCCTACTATTTTTATTCTGGTATCCAAAGAAGGGAAGAAATTATAGAATCAAACATATTAATGAAATAATGCTTTTTGTTTTGTAAGGCTGTAGTGGAAAATAACAAAGGGAAATGGCCAGAGTAAGCCAGTGAATGTTAACTTAAACTCTGGCATTAGACAGTCAGAAATATGTGGCAAATTCCAACTCATTTTATTTCACTTAGTTAATATTTTGCAGAGTGTTTGCATGTACAGTGCTGATCAGTACTAAGATCTAGTCCACCTAACTGTTTTACCAGGCAAATAAAATATCCTACAAAGAACACTTAAGCGTAGATAGCTATCTTGACTTCATCTGTCAGGAACATTAGTTACAAATGTTCTTGCCCCTTCCCCTCCTATTTCTAACAAGAACAGCACCAGAAGCTTTATAGGATATATTTGGACATTTCTGAACTCCCAGAAGAAGGTGCAGCATAAATGACTTTATTAAGTGATATTACTTCACCGCTCTCTTTGTACATGTTCTTGCATATCACCTAACCAGGATAGGGCTTTGCTATCACTGCAGTGGTGGAGCATAGTATCTTGGTATCAAAAATGTTACTACAGGGAAACATTGAGAGCCAAAGCCCAAGATAGTTTCAGCACCCATAACTACGTACTGGGGCAGAATCAGACATAGCCATGATGCTCTGATGTGGTTTGGTGTTGTTCTGTTAATGGTGTTGGTGTAATACTGGGAGAGGAATTGTTACCATCAAGTGTCTGATCTGTAAACAAGTGGTCTAGTGAAATTTGATAAACGAAGTGACGGTAGCACTCTGTTACCAGAGCTGAAATAATGGGAGGCTGCTTGGTCAGCTGCTGGGCTTCTTGGTAACTCCAGGCAGTGGGCTCCTTATCTGAGAGGCTCTGAGGTGTTTCTCTAAAAACACAGAACTAGGTCTACTGCTCAGTTGTTGGAGATAAAGGAAACAGGTCAACCTTTCTTGTGTGACAAAGTCAGGAACGCAGGCTTGTATTTTGTAGTGAAGTAACTGCCTGCTGCTCTTTGTTCCTCTGGTGCTTTAGTGGCAGCACTTGGTGTGCGTCTTCTTTAACTAGGCCAGACTGTGCCACAGATGTTCCTGACAAGGAATTGGGCTTGTGCTGGTAACAGCTAATGGGAGCTCTGTCTTGTTTGTTTGTTTGCAGTCTCTGCCATGGCTGATTTGTACTGGGGTGTGGATACAGACAGGGATTTTAAATAGTCAGGGGGACCCTCACCACCCTCACAGAGCTCCATGATACCACCCTTCCTATGGAGGAGGCTGCATCACCACACTCCTCTAACTTGTTCTGCCAGAGTATGAGGTAAGGAGCTTTTTTTTTTTTTATTATTTCACTCTGCATAAATTGTGTTTTGAAAGTAATCTCTAGCTAAAATTGATATTTTCTTTCTATCTTTTGTGATGCACAAAGTATGCGAATGTCTAGTAAGAGCCTGTAATGTCGGCCTCATCCTCCATTAATACTGGCTTAATAGTTCTGATCTGTGACCCAGAGCTGCCCAGATAAGAATAATCTTTGGTGTTTGAAAGTTGAAGTAGCTTTATACTTGTTCTGTGGATCTTTTGCAGTCTATGTTAAGGTGACTTAAGTCTTCTATGTGTGTCTAGAAGAGTTGAGCTTAAATTTAAAATAGGGTCCTAGCACTGCACACTCAATTCATCCTTATACACCTGCAAACACCCGAAGTGATGCAACTTAACTTCTTCAGTCTGCATATTGAATACTGTGTTTATTCTGCATCCTACACTGTGTAGGGGTGACACTTAAGGTTCTTTCTGCTCCTGTTCCCCCCCCTACAAAGACTTTTATTTTATGCTGGCAACTAGAAGAAATTCAACTGTAATTGGGGGGTGTTAGTCATCGGGACTGGAAAGGACACTGACAGTTATAATTTATATATATGTGTGTATAACAAAAATATTTATATATAAAGCATATATACATGCTTTAATCTCTCTGTCTTGGGTCTTCCTCATTGGTAAGTGAAAGCAACTCTAGTCTCCCTGACTGCAGAAGCAGGTTCAGCATGCTGCTTTAGAGCCTTGCTTCAGGCTGAGTGATTGAGCATGAGGCAGATCAGAAGCACTCTCAGGCAGTGTTTGCTGCACAACTAACATACCTCATAGGTTTTTTGTTTCTTTATTCTCTCTTTCTGTGCTTTAGTCTTCTCCCTACTAAACAGTCAGTCCTTATTCACTTCTTGCTCGTTGGTCCTTGTTTTGCTTCATCTGTACTCAGATTTGATACTTGTGATGCTGTTAACACCAGGTATCCTCAGTTGTGGTAGTTAATCTTGTGAAGGGTTAACTGTGGCAGAAACCCAAGATGAGTAGCTGCAGAACTGTTAGACTAGAGATTTATGGGCTGTTGTGTGCCTGAGAAATTGTATTAAGCAATATAAATAACATCTTGCTTTTGAGTGTCTTCAATAGAAGGGATGATGTGGAATTTGTGGAGTAGGCCTCTTGAAGCTTTGAGGATTCCAGGTGCGTTGGCTTTGGGAACCACTCTTCTAGGTAGGTAATAAATGGAAAATAGTACCCTGCAACTGTTCTAGTTGTTAATCATAGGGAAGCTTCTGATAAGGAGATGCTACAGCTGGAAGAGCTGATACTTTTGCCTTTAGCTCTTCTTACTTCCCTGATCCGGGGAACATTTTTTTTAGCTGAATTTGGACATGATTTCAGCTGACTGAAGGTCATTCTACTGCTGCTGCTCTATTAGACAAATAAAATACTGTGACAAAAATGAGTGGAAAATAGTTTTCCCTTGTTTTAAAGGTCTTGGGTCCCTCAATTTCTGCTTTTTTTTTTTTTTTTTAACTTGGGTGACACTGAAGTGCTTTGAATTATTTTGGGGGTGGTGGAGAGGAGATGTTGGGTGGGTGAAAGGATAACAAGACTCCTAAAAACCCAAGTCAGTGAAGGAGTGTGTGAAATGCTACTTACAAATTTGATATTCCTGATAAAAGACCTGGTTATTCCAGGTTAAAGACCTGGAACTTTTACTAGCTGTGCTGAGCCAATGGCATGTTCTACCTCTATATACTATTTATGGAAAATTGAACTTTTCCTCAGCCTCTTATTTCCAAGGATGTTACCTATCAGGCTACTCTGGCTGCAATGTTCCACTTAGGTTAGTCTTATTACCCTGAGATAGCTGGCTCTTTGGAGTTCTCCTATTAACAAGAAGCTTAACTTTGACAGGGAAGGAATACTGACATAATGATTTTCTGCTCATATGTTCCCAAGAAAGTCTTAATTACAACAGGTTGGTGTTTCCCCCATAGAAAATGAGGTTGAGGAGGGAATTTGGGCTAAATGGAAGTGTCTTTGAGTGTGCTTCTGGTGCTGTGGAAAGATCTGAGAGCACTTAGATCAACAAGGGAAGTATTGGGATTTGGGGACACCCAATTATGTCTCTTTATTTGAACATGAGCACCTCTTCCACATTTTCCTTTGTGGAAGAAATGTAGATTCTTAGGATGTATCCTCAGTGGAGGTAAAACAGCACAGCTTTACTGATGTTAGACTGACACTACCTCTACCAGATCTTGTTTTAAGTCTTTTTCATCACTTTACAGGGCAGAGTAGGTGTGCTTTCCTCTTAAAAGATTACGTTCTCTGGAGCCTCAGTGATGAGTGAAGAGAAATCTTTCATTTAAAACTATAATTTAAATTGATGATGTTAATATGTTGAATTCTATAAACACTTCCATCTCTCAGAAGGATCTTAATACATCCTTGAGTTTTTGGGACACAGTTTCATCTGAATGTAGTAGATGGATGTTGATGTCATGGGGTCTTTAATTTTCACTCCTTAGATTCATTCTCCTTCTTTCTGATTAATTTCTCTATGGGGTGTCTGCCTTTTACATCATGGCAAATGGAGTGCCAGGGGGAGAGAGATGTAATGTTTTATTAGCAGCCTCTGTTTAATGTAACTGTGCTGGTCCTGTGAACTAAATATGCTATCAAATGTAATTCCCTTGAGATGAACAGACTTACTGATACTGGGAGAGCTGTCGAAGAACACACATAAGCTATAGAGGAAAGCTTGAAAAGCCAAATTTTCTCTGTATCTTTTTTCTAAGTCTGACCCAGGGGTCTTTTCTGTTAATCTTAAATTTTGCTCTCCTGTATGGGAGGAAAGAGGTTTCAACGTGTAGTAAGCATTTGACAGCTGATTGAATGAAAAGGTTGCAGCTAATACGTGATATGAATTGTACAGCAGTGGCCTTGGGAACATATCAAAGGAAGGCTGAGATCAACATGATATATTAGAAGACCATATATATGAAAGCTATTCTCTTATTAAGCAAATCTTTCAGTAAGTCTACTGGAGCACACAACTGAAAGAATTATAAAGTCAAAGCCAGTATCACCCCATTATCTCTTGTTAGGAATTCACCTTGCTTGTTGATTTCCCCCCCCGCCCCATGTTTTCTGCTGTATTGTGTGTCCAGAGGCCTCAGCTTCCATAAAACAGAATTCACAAAGGGACACAGGGTAGCCTAAGCAATGCTGATGGGCATGAGCAGTAAGCTATGATATGAAGTTACAGTGCATTAGCATTAATTTGCCCATGTTACTGGGGCTCCAAGAAAGCATTTTATGCTTTGAAAGGGATGGTGGAATAAGCTGACTTGTTTAAAGCCCATCTTCATGGGGGTAGTAATGTGTAGCCTCCTTAGGTTAAAATGTCCTTTACCTTTTGTTATCTAAGATTAAATAAGCAGTTAACAATTTAGATAGGATTTCTTTTCCCCTTCTTTCAAATATAAAACACTACTGCATTAGGTTGTTTGTGTTTTGTGTGGCTGGGGTGTTTTGACACTTTCTGTCCTTATCTAGAGTGTCCTAGATCTTGTTCCTGTCATTAGTTTCTCCCACTTGTAAAAGGGATGAACCTGAAGCTATTTGGAAGCATGCCAGCCACAAGACAAGGTGTATGGGAAAGGAGTGAATTCAGATCTCCCAAGTACCAATCTGGTGACTTAACTATAAAGCAGACTTCCTTTTTCATTAATATAAAGAGCACTTTAATGTGCCACAGGCTATTTAAAGGATCTGAGGGCAAGATACTTAGCTTCTCAGTCTGTTTACTTCTGTATTACATGGTACAGTAGACATATCTTACTGGAATATTATGAGGGTTATGGTGATTAGTAAGCCTTCTTGAGAAACCTGGATGCTATATATGCCAAATAACATGATGCAACAGTGGTATCTTCAATGATCAAAGGCTTCACTGTTACAAGTGTCTAATTGTTGCATGTAGGTAGTTTGTAGCCAGGCAGAAGAGTTCATTGTCCAGAGGCCTTTGTTTTGTAAACTGACAAGTCAAAAGTTGTATTGACAAATAAGGTGAATTTCTATTAAACAGATGAAAAAGGATGTAGCATGCCTTTAGTCATGTGTAAATAAGCAGTTAACAAAAAGTGTTCTTGTGAATCAATCTATGGATTTGTTTACTATATTTTTCTAATTAGAAGAAGGGGTGAAAGTAAAACAATCCCAAGTTGAAAAATTCATTTGTAAGTTTGGGTTCTGCATGTGATATTGGACCTGAACTAGTGAATTTTCCATGCATACCTTTGCCTTTCATTCAAATGTTCAACAAAAAAGTCATGTTTCACACATGAATTTCCTTATCACCAGTGGCTCTTCTATTGATCCATGCATTGCCTGATGTGCTTACTGTGATTGTATTTTGGAAAACATGTCCCCCATCTGAAGAGCTTAGATATGTAAGTCTGATTCCTGAATGGCATTTTGCTGAGGGTGATCCAGATACTCTTCAGAAAAAACTACTGCCATGCAGAGGTAGAGCTATTCATGGTCACTGCAGCTCTTTTGCCGTGTAGCTATTTTTCATCCTTGCATTTTCCTTTGCATTTAGTATCTTAGTCTTAAAAGCTAAAATCCATGCAAAACTTCTCAGGAAGAGCTGCTCTTATATAAGAGTTTTCTCTCTCAATACTACTGCTTCTTAGTCCCTTTTATCTTCACCCATGCCTTCACAGAACCCCTTCCTGATTTATTGTTGATATTCCTCCTTCCTCCTGTATAGTACTATTGGAAAGGCAGAGGGATCTCCACTCTTCTTGACACTTTGCTTTCAGTACCTTTAGTGTTGAGTTTAGCAAATGACTCTAACTTCCCCTATAGTCCAACTGCTGTGCTGTTGTCTTGGAGGAATTACCTGATCTTCCCTAGTACCTATGGCTGTGGCAACACCTGTGCAGACATATACTCTCTGTGATGATCTGGTTGCTGTAGTTGAGCCACAGCTGCTCATGAAGCACACTTGGGAGTGATACAGAGGTATAATCTCCAGCCATCTCCAAATTGTGGCCCAAGTAGAGGTCTGGAGTTGTGCTACGCCATACCACCTCCAGGCACCCAGACCAGGGTGTGCTTGTTCTATATGGGAATGTCCACCCAGTTTGGGGGAATTTGATCTGTGATTCTTTCGCATCCATCCTTCAAGCCATGAACTATTAGGCTGCCCTATTTCTCTGGTGTGACATGGCAAGGGGTACATGTCACCAGATTGAAGCAGATGGGGATGCAATGATGACCTGTGAGTAGGCCTTAAACTGCTCCATGCTGCTCACTACCTCTGCCTGCCAGTGGAGGCAGCTGGAAATGGGGGAGCCTGCCCATAGCTGTACATAACATCAGACAGAACATGGTATCCCTGCTCAAACATCTTTAGATGAGAAATATTGTGAGAAAATATTGCATGTGCCACCTCAACATCCTGTGCTGCCATCACCTCACTGGGGTAATTGCGACCTACTGAGTATAACTCACTGATAACAAGGCAAGCTGTGACTAGGGAGTAGGTAGAGTAAATGCTTCATTTACGTGTTTGTGTAACTGTGTCCTTTTTTTTCTCAATACACAAATCAGTGATCAGAAGTGTTATTTAGTAATAAATTAAGTAAATTCCCTGACTTGACTTTGGTGTGTGTCTTTTTTTTTTTTTTTTTCCTGGGTGACAGATGGAAAGGTTAAAGCTGGTAAACTTACTTTAAAAACATGCTCCTAGATCACAAGCTTCTGAAAATTAGACTCAGTGCTGGTAGCTTTATGAATATGCTTTTGTTAAATAGCTGCTCTGATGTTGCTTATTCAATCTTGAAATTAATGTATAAAAGATGCCCATAAGCAACCAGCAGCTGAATTGACTGATTAGATGGATTATTACTATTACTCAGTCCAACAAGTTCTTGTATACTTGAGCAAATTTTGTAGTGCAGGCAAGTGGAATGATATGCACATGGGCTAACAAAATCCCTCAAAATATCCTAGGATTAGATGAACATGGAGTTGAAATAGAAATGAAATGCCTATGTTTCTAAATTAGAGGCTTTCTGGCATTTACATGTTCAAATAGCTCCTATCAGCATGTTCTGTTTCAAATGAGCATTGACTCAGTTGCTGCTTTTCTCCCCATGCTAGGAAATAGGAGCTGATTTATCAGAGCATCAAACTGATTAAGAAGAGATTATCTGCTGTAGGGGCTCATTTAAAGAAGTCTAGGGATTCCACCAAGTGGCTGAGTTTGGCTGAATTTGTTTCGCACAGTTAAGCCAATAGACTGTTTTTAAAAAAGATCTTTAACTCTTTCTTTCTCTAGGGTAAAATAACTAGGAAGCTTTTAAAGCTTTGAGGCCATGTAAATTGAAGGCTGTAAGAATCCCTAGTGATGAAGTAACCTTGGAGACTGTCACACACAGACCAAGCCTTACAGTGTGGACCATGAGCCAGGTCCCATCACCCAGCACTGCTGTTACTGTAGCTAGCTGATCCAGGCTCTGAGCAAGTGCTCCGTAGTTAAGGGTAAGTGTTGTGCACAACAGAGTGGGCCAAAGCTCGCTCAGCCCTGTCTGTCTGCTTTGTACAGTCCCCTAAAGGATGGTAGTTGGATTAAGGTCCTGTGCCTTTCCTACTTCTGTACTTCTTGGGGAGCTCTGGAGCTCAAGTCAAAGTAAGAACTGAACACTCAGCTTGAGGACAGCAGGTAACCTCACTTTTTAAAAAAGGTTTGACTAATGGAGTTATGAGCTGAAACACAGAAATTGTATTATGACCCAGGGAACTGGAGTGTAAAATCAAAGATATTGGGAATGAGAATGGAAATAGGGGGACCTATGGTCCTCTGTTCCCTCAGTGCCCCTGAGGACTTCATGTCCAGCTCCCTTCCAGATCCTAAGATCTGGCTGAGATGACATATCTAGATATTATTCAGCTCTATATATTGGGATTTGATATCTGACTTGAGATAACCATTTTATCATTGTCTACAATGAGGAAACAGGTAATTGGTGCCTTTACTTAAGCCTGGAAATGGCCATTAAGGCAAATCCCTATTTCATCATTTCCAGGTGTTCTTTGGGGAAACTCTATGGCAGGAAATTCAAGCTGTGAGCCAACTAGTTACAATGCGAACAGTGTAATTTCAATCAAGGGTCTTTCTTCCGAAATCAACTGTAAAAATACAGGAGAATACTTTATTTACTCTTTAAGTTGTTGCTCAGGAAAACACTTAAATCATTGTAAGGTTTACTGACTGCAAGGGGACTTACACATATGTTTAAGTGCTTTATGGATCAGAAGTATATTCCTAATGAGGGGCAAGCATGCTCATTTACTATGTGCTTTGCCCTTTGGGTCTCCTGTCTGGTCCAGTTGCAGTATAGTAACTTCATATTTTGGATTGGTGTTGGAGCCTGGTGTATTGCTGCTCTGACTCTCATTTGGACAAGAGAGGAGGGAACTATGGTGACTAGTGCAGCAGGCAGTAGTACTTCCTGCTGGATTTGTATTTGCTGGTGGCAGTTTGTTGAATGGGTGATAACATGCCTTCTTGATCCCCAGCTATGTGAAAGCCTGATAGCAGCATGCTAAAATGCTGTGGTGTTTCTTTGTATAACCAGATGGTAATGCTGGATCACATTGTTACTGAAGTAGCATCTGTTGAACAGGTACGGGAGTGCACCACTGTAATGATAGTGTCCTTTTGCAGTAATTCCTGAGCAACAGTTTAGAGTAAATGAAGTATTATCCTGTTGTTTTTTTTTATAGCCCACTAAGTCTCCTCCAGAGCTCTTGGCTTTCATATCATGCTGTGCTTGAGAAGCACCTCTTAGGTTAGGTGTCCTTGGGCTACTGTGAGTGGCCAGTGAGGGGCAACCCCAAATAAATGCTTGTAGTTGAAATAGAGCAGACAGAAACAGAGGGAGATGAAAACATGGAAAGACATAATTGGCATGACAGGTAATCTTTACCTCTTCTTCTAGCTGTGGGCTCAGGCTTCCCCATGCACACTGGTGTGCCTCCTGCTTGAGGTCTTTTTCCTGCATGCTTCAAACACTTTCCATGGTGTGCTGTGTATCAGTGACAGGAGTCTAGACAAAAGCATCAGGTTTGTTGGCCCCAAAGGGTGTGGTAGGTTGAAAGCGGCACCTTCTTACCTGAGTTGTATTTTAACACATCAATATGGCTCATCACATTGAGAAAGATACTGAGCCGAAAGAAAGACAACTAATGGTGCTTGTGCAGCCTGAAAAACATCTGCTCAATGTGTAAAACCTAGCTAATGTGGGTTTAATGTTTGTTAATTTTCAGTCATCTGTTTAAAGCTTGCAGGTCAGTATATTTTAATTGTATTGTAGGCAATTGGTCAAATGTAAATATGGAATTTCAAAGATTAATTTACTTCATTTGTAAAAAAAAAATAAATAAAAATACATGTAATATATAGGAATTCTGATTTTTCTGAGAGCTCTCTGAATGTTCATTTAAGTAATAGTTCCATTTATATTAGGGTTGACAGAGAGGGAGAAATGAATAGCCATCTGCTAATCAGTTTATTTCTCATAATGAAAACAAATCTGCAATTTCACTAATGTGAAGGGCGTAGAGAACTAACTTTGCAGGGAGCCAGCTACTTGCTGTTCAGGGAGTCTATGTTCACCTTGCAGGAAGGAACTGTTTGTGTAGGATGGCTGTGAAATGCTGCTGAACTCATAGTGATCTGTTCTTCCTGATGTCAAAAGCAAACCTTGGTGCAGATTCCTACATACAAGGCCTATAGAAGGAGACACCGGTTAATATGGTTAGATGTGTATGGCCCCATACCCATGTCCCAAGCCTGCTTCTGTTTAAAAGCCATGCAGGTGTTAGTGACCCTAATCCAATAAAACCTGCTGAGTAGTAGTGTGTGGCACACTTAGGAGGTGCAGTTATCTGCATGTGGAGCTTTTGGAGTTGTGGGCAGACTTCAAGGGAATGAGGGAGCTTCTGTTTCTGGGTCTAAAATGGGGGAAAAATTATAGGGTAATTTCCACTTAATGCTGCAAAAAATATGCCCCATGAACTGGAAGCTGTGCCTGTTGTGCTAGGCAGTGTCTGAAGAGTGTAGGAGTCTGCGCTTGCAAGTCCTCTTTAATTTGAAGAGCAATGTGGGGGGGATGCTTTTTCTGATGAATCCTGTGGCTTGTAGCATGTTAGTAGCAAAATTGAGAATGTTCTTGCTTCAAGATTATGGTTGTGATGAGAAAAAAAAAAGCTGATCTGAATATGCAACCTGTCAGTGCCATAGCCTGAGTACATCTGCACTGAGCAAGCTTTCATAGTAAGTTGACTGGGTGTTGTGTGATCAAATACCCAAAACTTAGCATAAGCTCTAATTCTCAATTGTTCTATCTGATCACTGTCTTCCAGCGATGGTTGAATACCGTGCCTTATTTCTATTTCAACCACTTTGTTCCCTGCAGCAGCACGTGACCAAGTAGAGTGCCAGGTGTTTCCTCCCATGCTTGTGTGCTGGTGTTCCAGCCTCAGCGTGGCTGTGGCAATCTGGGTAGAAGCCTTCCCTTCTACATTCCAAGCAGATAAATGCATTCCCATTTCAGCTGGCCAGAAATTACTATCTGCACACGCACAAAACAAAACCTGTGCTCTTAGCTGTCTCTGAACTTCATGGCAGAATAGCTCATGTACCTAGAGGTCTGTGTGAAGGTGCTGGGGGATGAAAATACATGTATTGAAAATCCTTACTGAAGTCTGACTTGGCTAATGAAGCTACTGTAGAAAGACATAACTGGTGCTGCTGGGGGGGGGGACTCTTAAGATGCTTGTGGGCTGTGATAGATTGGCCAGCATCCTGATGTAAGGAAAACTTCCAACCTGGATGCACTGCTGTGTAAAAAGATTCCTTGCTAACATGCTGGTGGAGGGAACCATTTTCCTTGCCAGTATCCTGGAGGAAGGAATCGTTTCTTTCTATGCTATCTCCTGCAAACACTGTTTCAGCATGGAAAACATGTACTGAACAGTGACAGCCATGACCTTCTTGTTGTTGTTACTGCTGCTCTCACGCAGAATGCAGTGCAGGAGCTGGCAAGGCAGTGTCACAGATGAATCAGTCTGAGCTGTGGCTTGGGTGCTGAAGAGCAGCTGTAAGACTGAAACTGCATGGAATTAGTGCTTGTGAGATTTGTGGGTCTGGGGCTGACTTCCAGCCCTTGCACAGGCTGCAGCAGAGGGGAGTGTGGGCCCAGGAGCTCATGCCTGTCTCTGGAGAGGGGCAGGCTGGAAGCTGGGAGGGAGGTAGGGTCAGGTGACCCTCCCCAAAAAGCTTTGGGTGCAGGAATTGTGTACTGCTGTTCAGTTGTGTGTTGTGCTGGTCTTGAGTCTCTCTGCTGCAGGTGTAAACCAGGAATCCTAGTCTGTAGCTCTGTCTCTTTAGCATGGTGGCAGTGACTGTCTCAACACAAATACCCGTGTGCTGAGCTCTTTGTGGAGTGAAAAATAAAACCCAAACAAGCAGACTGGTTCCCTGTATTTTCCTGCTTCTCTGGCAGAAAGCAGGTCTGCGGAGCAGGGACCATAGCTCATGTCAGAGCTGGTAGCTTTGTGCATGGAGCCTGTGTGGGTTCATCCATGCCAACTGGGCTGGGACTGATGTGAGACTAGATGACACTCGTCTTTTGACTCAGGTGGAGGAAGAAACTGTCTCATTGGAATAGGCACATGAAAGCTCACTTCTGTGCTGAAAGCATTTGGAGACCTGCAGCTTTGCCATGCCCTCTTCCAAGTTTTCACCAGTTTTTGGGTTGTGGTGGACATTGACTACATAGGAATCTGCAATGAGGAAGCAAGGAAACATTTTTTGCTATGAGCAGAGAAGGCCTCATAGGCATTTAAGGAAAACTTCTAGCTAAGCAGAAAACTGGGCTTGGGAAAATTTTACAAGCAACAGCTTTTGAGTATTGAGCATAAAAGAGTGCATGAAAGGATATGGGAAACCTTGTCAGAAAGATGGTAGCCAATCTTCATGTAACTTCTGTTTTTGTTGGAGATTATGTGATTTGATTTGTGATATGACACGACCTTCTAATTACAGCATTTACATGTAGATGTGGCTTTTCAGATGTTTGCTTCCTTTTGAAGTAACTTTTTGGATTCTCCAGCTCCTCTTGAAAAAATCCTTTGTTCATGGTAAGTGGCAGCTGCTTTACATCTGGAAGGGTGTAGATGAGTATTTGAAAGTTAATGTAGATCTCAAGCATGCACGGGTTTGTTCAGCCTGTCAGTGTATTTTTGTATATATGCTCTACTTTGTTAAATAATGTATAAGCACAAACAGCTCTGTCAATTTATACAGGAACGAAACTAGCTAGGACATCTTGAACTTAAAAAAAACAAACAAAAACAAACAAACAACAACAACAAAAAACCCTCCTTTGGCCTGGAGAGCTTTCCACTGTCTACTTTGATATCCAATTTTTATCATGAATATAGCCACTCTTATGATCCCTATTAACTCCCTAAGGGCTTATCTCTCTTTTCCTGTGTTTTAGGAAAGAGCTGGGGACGGAAGTCTTGGAGAAGAGGCTACCTGATAAGTATTTCTTTAGGATGAAGCTAAATCAGTTTGAAGTTCTGGGCTATTTGGACAGAAATCTTCAAAAACAACCAAAATGTGTGCCTTTCCATTTTTCTCCTCAATGAATAATCTAACTAGTAGATTTATAAGCAGTCTGCCTGTAATTCTTGATTTGAACTGCTCAGCTGATGTTTATGATGGTACCCATCCCCTCTTCTGATCTTTTTCAAGATGCAGATATGTTTTTATGTATCTGTATTTTACAGGTAAGGGCATAGACAAGGATGCAGTAAATCTTTCCACAGAGGAACAGAAGTGACTCATATAGATCATATGCATAGACATGAATTCAAACTTCTGTATGCAATTCCAGCTCTAACACATGCACTACGTGCTTAGTGATTTTTTTGCTTGATTTTGGCCTAGTTTTGTCAGCACTGTTTAGAATTAGCTGCTAGGTGAAGTTTTAGATGTCTGAATTGCAGCCTGAAGAGATTTCATTGATGTATCAATTAAGGTCTAGTAATATCTTCAGATAGTAAAAGCGAACCTTGTAAGAAAAGGAGTGCGTCGTTTTAATGTGCATATGGTAATTACCTATTTTGGGGTGACATTTAATAGACTGAAGTTCACTGCTGTTCATTTTATCCTTTTGTATAAGGATTGCTCAAAAAGAACATGTACTTAACATCTTGGGATGTGACAAAGGAGGAAAAAATTACACCCCTTGTATATTCTCTTCTGATCTTGTTACCAAGGTGAGAATGTGGTATACATCAGATGCTAGCTGCAGAGTGCACCTAGCCTACTTTTGGACTGGCAGAGAAATTGGTCATTCAAGTTGCAGAAGCATTTCTTTCATGGAAAAGACGTGTTCAGCACTCATCTATCCTTTCTTGGATGACTTCTAGCTTTTTAGACTATACAGTTGCTTTGCAGCAGACTAACTCAGCTGCATTTGATGTTGACAGAGCAGAGATTCCATCTAGATTAAATCCCATTATCCTTGGTTTTGAGTTTGATTTGTAGGCAATTTAAGAATTTTACTTTTGTTTCATTTTCATGTTTCATATGAAAGCAATATCAAATGTCTTAATTTAAAATGGAATAATTAAATTGTGTCTAAAGAATTATAATGGTGGCACAGGCCTTGGTTTTAACTATTGACAACTAGGACTAGTGAGATTCTGACTAATTTTAAAAACCATTTTTCATTAAATCATTTTTCATTTTATCATTGAGAGTAGGCATACAGTGGGAGTTAACAACAAAACCTAAGGTTTCTAGTACCTCTGGAGGAGGTTGGACTCGATGATCTTGAGGTCTCTTCCAACCTAGAAATTCTGTGATTCTGTGATATGGTGTGTGTGAGGGTTTTATTTGACTCAAGGCTTCATTCATGGGGAGCTAGTGGCAGGGAGGGGAATTATATGCAACCTGCTCCTACGTCTTGTAAAAGGTATGGACATGCAGGAGAAAGAACCCCCTGTGTCTTCAGGTTGCACTAACATGTCAAACTTGAGGTGACTTTTCTCTGAATTCCTTTTTCTACCCCTGAAAATCTTCTTATGAGGCAAGCGGGTCTCCATTTTAGAAAGCAAGGAAATTCTGCCTGAGGAAATATAAATAGCAAAAGGTGAGGGGAAAATGGGCAAAGAAAAAAACTGAATGCTGATAACAATGGTGCCTGAAAAGCATGGTTAACAGCAATTCCCCTTCTTTTCAGGCACCCTGCAGAATAGTAGGAAGCTCTTCAGGGACGTTTTCTTCTGTTGCAGAGAGAAATGAAGGATTGCTTTCTTGCACAAAAAGGTCATTTCTTGGATGGCCCTATGAGAAGTGAAGTTTTACCATTATTCATCTAGGATACTGTCAACAAAGATGCCCAAATAATTTATTTTTTTCTTAGAAGTTAGTCTCTGAAAATGCATCTTACATGAGAGTTTGCACAGAGGAAGAGTATTGAAATAAATGATTCTGATCTAAATTGATAGTGGGGGCCCTGAAATAGATGTTTGTACTGCAAGTTATACGGTTGGCCCCCTCACTTGTCATTGCTTATGCTTGGATCTCCAGAATATAACAGGCCATGTACTTGCTGATATATGTGGGTTGGCTTTGTACACTTGGAAGAATGACACCATATAATTTTAGCTGTGTTGTTAAAACAAGCATTGTATACTATTCTATAGAATATATATAATTTTAAACTAATCATAACAAGCAATGACTTCTGCTGAAATGAATCATTGGTATGTCAGGCTAGTGTAAATCTACCAGAGGAGTTTCTTTAGTTTATACCGGCTTGAGGATCTGTCCCAGACTTCTTATTATTCTGTTAAAGATTTTTATGTGAACAGAGGTTATTAAAAGTGACTGCAGGTTGTAGCAGAATCTGTAAATAACCCTTTGTTAAGGGCTACATAAAGTGAATTTTCTTTCTTTAGGAAAAAAAAATTGCTGGAAAATTAACCAAGTTAATACAAACTGTCACAAAATCAGGGTATATTCAGTGATTTCATTTAGTTGATTATTTTTATACACTTAAGGATTTTCCATCTTTTTAACTGGAGTTTTCAATTTAAAAATTGATCAAAATAGCAAAGAAAAGCTTTGCAGAACTGTATCAAAACTAAGTAGAACAATTCAGTTTGAACCCAAAGTAACTTCTTATCCTGTTATTTCTAATAGTATTATGGGGGTAGTTTTAGTCAATTTGAGGTTTTGTTCTTTTTCATTATGAGGATGAGTTGCTCACTGCATTTAACACATCAGTCACAGTAACATTCAGGCAGAACTTTCAGACTGGGAGGTGATTTCTATGAAGTAAAGAGCAGGAGTGTAATACGAAGTAGCCACTACCAATTTCAACTGAAAGAAACAATTTTTTTTTTTGTTGAATGGAAAGGTCACATTCTTGTCTCCAATCTACTGTACCAGAAGGGGAAGATCAGACACTTCTCTTTCCTTCTGATGAGGAATTTTGTTATTAAAATGTTTCTTCAGATTGGCTTGCCATGTCAGAAATCAAAGGATGTAAAGGTAAAAGCCAGGGTTTATTTCTACCCTGCTGCTGTAATTAAGGGGTCAGAAGCAACTGGAGAGTCCCAGTTCCCTTTTGTCCTCAGTAAGCCTCCCCTCTTCTGTCTAGGAGAAAGGTAGAGAAGGGAGGATAAAATAGCCATGTCCTTCTGACTGCTGATCTCTTTAAAGTCTTTGATCATGATCTGCTTGATTTTTATCTGCTTTGTAGAAGAAGGAGCAGTGTACAGCTAAATGAAATAAATGTATTAAGTAAACATGCATCTGATTTAGAAGGAAGGACAGGAAGGAGCGCTGATGTGAGTTGCAGAAAGAACCAAGTAGCAATCCTAGCTCACAATTTCCTGTCAGCTCTTGTTTTTAACATTTGTTTTTAATGTTATTCAGATGGATGTATGCTTTTAAATTTTGCTTGTTTTGCTATTTAAAACTATACTGAAATATAAAAACAGCACTATCTAGAACAGTGACAGAAATATGCAATAAATCCTTAGTCTCCAATGTGGAGTGGGAAGGAATGTGGTTTAAAAAAAAAAAAAGGCACTTGCATGGTGAGTGCCTTGTAACATAAGATTAGACCCTGCCTCCTTCAGGGTCAGCTCATTCTGCTGGATTTGTGCAAAAGTAAGTCTGAGCTATTCTAAGCAGCAGCTGATGACTTCTGCAACACAAGAGGGGAAAAACTCAGCAGGTGTCAGTGAGTATAACTGCAACTGCCCCCTGGGCTCTGCAGGGAAGTGGTTGTATCTCAGGAGCTGGAGGGGGTGTTTATGGACAAGTAAGTATGGGCTTTTTACCAATGCCTTTGGCTTACAATGTCATATTTTAAGGTGTCATTAGAGGCTGATGTGCTACAGGAATCTCAGGGCTGTTCTCATGTTCTACAGCATTGTGGTTACCCTCCTTTCATTGCATGGAGTTCTCAGTAATTTGTGTCTGAGGCTGTACCAGTGTATCCCTAGGTATATATACAAATATTTATATACATATAAGCAAGTCTGACTTTATGTGGTAGGTAACTGATTTACCTCACTCCTGATGTTAATTTTTGGATCTCATTGCCACAAGCATTGAGGTTAAGGGCTTAGAGGTTCCCAAAACAATTATACTGTCATGGGTAACTCTCAGCTGTGTGTGGGCTGAGGTCAGGGAAGTAGGCAAGACTTTGCTGGCTGTTAATGGGTGATGGTCCAACTGTGGGCTGCCAGGCTTGGGTATTTTGTCACTCTGTTTTGTACTGACTGCATGCATCCAGGTAAATTGCCTGAGATAAAGGGCAGAGTGTGAGGTAAACCTTGAGATTTGATTCCTTCTTCAGCTTTGATTCCTTCTTTCAGCTTCTTCAGAGTGCTGGGTGAAAATATGCTATTTGTTCACTGCAGAAATGGTAACATGGGCTATATTTTCAGTGGAGTCAGCTCCCTTGCTTTTACAGGGAAGCACTGTCACTTCCAGCTCTTCAGCTTTCATTTTTAATCTTAATATTGATGCTGATCTTAATGCCATGTTTTCTTATTTCAAGCTAGTGCTTGAGATTCTTGGTTTGCCTTTTAGTAAGAACTTTGAAAAAGTGACCAAAGGAGGTTCACCCACTCAAAAACATCCAAATGCATCTGAGTGGTGATGACACTTCTAACTGCATCCTGATTGTTGGAAACTAGACTGTTGGGTTTTGTTTTGCTAAAGGTGCAATAAGTACATTACCATCCACCAGCTTTAGAAGACCTATGTTAAAGCCTTTAGTTAATCTGTGGAAATAGTCTTTAATATTTTTTACTCAAATTAAATTAGCTATTTCATGTGGTTCCTGCCTGCTTCTATTATTTATATCAAAGCTGCTTTTGAACAGTGTGAGTACAAAACTATACCATAAAATTAACTCTTTATATTGATTACCACTGTCAAGTCTTGAAAAACATTACTTGAAGAGAGGAGGGGAAAAAAAAAGGAATAAATGCCTCAAACCTGAGGTAAGGGTTCTGAAAACAGGCTCATGTAATGAAGACCATTACAGTATGAAATAGTGATCAATGATGTTATATAATGGACAGCAAATATTTACAGCCCAGCTGGAGGCTAGCAACAACCTCCTTAAGGCATTAGGAAATTATCCTTTATTCTGCTCTAGAAGAATCATTTTAGACAAAATTGCTCAGGCAGTGACTGCAGTGCTGTGGATGTAAATGGAGTACATTCAAGCCCATATCTAGGTAACTGAGATGAACACTGTCATCTCCACATTATTTTAATTTGTGTAGAACTTCTAAAATATGCTGGGAATCCCAAACAGAACTGTAGAGAAATGCAAGTGTCACATGTGTTGTGGGGAATGTATGTTGTAGCAAGTGGCATATTGCAAGAGGGTAAAGGGAAGTTCTCTGAGCAGTGTCTATAAACCCTGTTAAATGCTGATGTTCTAGCCTTTTAATTAAAACAAGCTGGCATTTATGGCTGTATGTAATCAAGAAATGGAAGATGTTATAACATCTCTTTATCCTCTGATATGTGGTGAGGGAAAATATCAGTCTGTCTTTATCCAGGCACATCATCTGTTAGAGGGCAAAGTTTGTCCAGTTTTCCCATGCACGTAGCTTTTCATTGCTAGTGTAGCATCTGTGGACATCTGCATTGCTTGTCTCTATCTGCTTCTGAAACGAACGTAATCATACGCTGTTAGGTGATGAGCACCAATCTTCTAGTGGCCTGTGTATAATAAAACAACTGTGCATGCATTGTAATGGCATATTTAGCTAAGCAGTCTTGCTCCTTTTGTTGGGCTTCTGCTATTGCCATTGGTTTCAGGATGCTATTGCAGTATACACTAAGCCCACATGAGTCATTCCTGTTCTTAGGCCCTTGTTTCTACTCCCAACCTTTCTGTTGAGTTGGGATGACTAGTTGTGTTCTGCGTAGGATTAGTTACTCTAACTATTCATGCTTAGCTTCTGTTCTAAACTTATTTTTCCTCAATTTATCATTGTGCCATAACTGAGAATCCTCAACAGGCAATGTATGTGGTAAAAGTGAAACAATAAATATTCTTTACTATTGGTGTAGGCTCAGGTTAAAATATTCTATAGCATTGTGTGCAAGCCACTTAAGCAGAAATTCTTTTGTATTTGTCAGAAAACAAGCTTTTATAAGGAATGCCCTTGAATACAAGCTTGCAACTCAGGTGTATTGACTGGCACTTCAGATGTGTATTGGAAAAAAAAACTCTTTAAGGGGAAATTGCCATATTGATCCTACCTAGTTATTTCTTCCCCATATATAGACTAACATAGAATTCCAGATGCACTATAAGCTTAATGCTGTTTGCATGCCTATAAGAATATACTATCAAACCAGTTGACTATGGTTTTGTTAACCAAAGCATCATATGTCATGCTTTACATGCATCTTAACTGCTCTGAAGTCTACTTCATGTTCTAGCAGAAGTTTGAAATAATTTTGTTCATATTTAGGAATTCTGTATAGCTTATGTATCAAGCTCCATTTGAGTTGCATGTGTAGAGGAGATGGATACTGCAAAAGTGGTTTGTTTGAATTTGGGATGCCCAGTTTCCTTTGCAAATAAGTGTTTGTGTTCCACTCTGCTATGCTCCCAGGAACAATGTTAGCAGGACAGGACTGCTGGTCATTAGTAGGGCTTAAAGTATTGCAAGTAAATTGCATTTCTGCAGAACAATATGCAATTCTCTGGTAATGAGAATGAACCATTACCATTTTGTCCAGCTCAGCTACAAGTGGATTGGTTGCTTGTAGAGGTATCCCCTGAAGAAATCTGAGGATTGTGTGTACGTTGTAAGGGAGCAAACCATATTACAGCTTTCGATGTATGCGAATCCCCTTGCTGCCTCTTGAAGGCCTTCTACTGAGATCTGTACTCTCCCACACTGCGAAAATCGTGTTTGTTCTGTCAAGTGTTTTTTTTTTTTTTTTAAATTGGAGGCTTCGGATTTCAGCACACATGCTTCTATTTGGCCTTGGAATTGCACAGTGGCATTTTGCTTTAGGCTTGAATTCTTGCCTGTTCTTATTCCTGCACAAAAACAAGAGAATGTAGTATTAAAATACAGTCAGTTCCTCAGCTGGCATAAATCAGCATAGTTCCGCTGGCTGCCCTAATTTAAATCCAAAATTCATCAAATATTTGGGTCCCAGCATGAATTAAAGTCAAAAGAGAATCCTTAGGTGCCTAAAACTCAAGTCTAATTTTCCAGTGGAAAGGCATCAGCTGCTACCTTGTGCATTCACAACCTCATATTAGCTGCTTATGGCTCAGTTACTGATGTTGGCTGTGAAGCAGGCACTTGGCTGCTCCTTTGGCCAGTGGAGATGAAATGTTGGCTGCTGGCTCTCTTGAAAGAGCACAGCTATAAAATGAGGAAATAATAAAACATGATGATTAGGTTAGGGTCACAAAATATTGTAAATAGGAACATATTGGCCTTTCTGCTCTTTTTAAAGCTCTTTGTATGTTGGCTAGCCAGCTTCCTGGATGTCTGTGTTGCCTTAACTCTTTGTCCATCTAAAGGTGATGTATAATAGAAAAATAAATGACCTCTTATATATTCTAATGCCTGAAACAACTTTTTTTTTTTCCTTAAAAATATTTCCTCCCAGACCTTTATTGTATTTTAGCAATGAAGTCTCCTTCCAGCTGTCACCCACAGAAGTCTTGGTAGTATATAACATAGTGCTGGGGAATTGTAATGAAGAGTACTTGTATTAACATGTTTAGATCTGGAATTTTTAACCTTCCACAGGTGTAAGTGTGGTAAAAAGCATGGTGGCATTTTTAAAGTCCCAAGCAGTCAGAAGATCTTGAGGGATTCAGCAGGAGTTACTAATGACTTTGAATATCAGATTGTGTGAGGACTGAGGGGTTCAGATAGAGATCAAAACTTGATCTTTAAATAAACAGGTCTTATAAAAAGCAGGTTGTTCCTCTGGTTATTAAAACTAGAAAAATCCCTGTCTGGGTACTTAGCCTTGTAATATGTTTGGCATTGACTAACACAATAAACCTACTGAATTGGTGCGTGCTCCCTCAGCTCAGAACTAAGGTGCAGTTTCTGAAGTCACCTCTATCTAGTCCTTAAGTAAAGTTCACTTGTCTTCACTACTGCCTCCAGCCATTCTCTGAACCAGCACAGTTGTTTTGCTCTAGAGTACATGAATAGATACCTTGTATGGTAAAGAATCACACAACTTGTTTCTTCCATTTCCAGCTCTATCAAATGGAAAATATATTAATAAATGATTACTATGTAGAGGCTGGCTTGTTTGCTAGTGCTTACATTTTGGAAGCAAAGCAAGGTAGTTGCAAACTATGTTCCTATAAAGTAACAAGCAAAATCTGTGGAGCTATCAAGCAGCAGTTTCTGCTATTACTGAAGTCTGGTGAATGTTGCACAGAATTTAAAATGAAGTTTCCTGGATTAAAAAAATAAAATGCACACAAGAAAGTAGTAGTAGTCAGGGTCTAGCTATGATCACAATGAGTTATGACACCTCAATTTTCTCTGGGTACTTCTGGCTGATAAGCAGTATTTATAGCTGCCTTAAGCAGTTGTACAGTAGCTGACTGTACAATCCCAAAGACAATGGGGGCTGTAGCAAAGGCAAACCCTTGGCATCCTGGCCACTGAAGTAGACCCAAGACCCACAAGGGGTTGTCCCCATCAGGGAGCTGGGTACCAGCCTGATAGGGCTGTGAGTGCCTGTGGCAGTTGCCAGCAATGAGGCAAGCACCTGCTCTTATGAACTGTAATAGAAAATGCTGACATCCAAAATCTAAAGCTGCCTGGGGCAGGGTTTTAACCCTTTTGTTCCATAGCATGGCTGTCAAATGCAGGCAGTCTGGTAGTGACAAGGGGCTGTGCCCTGGGCTGAGGGTAAGCAAGGGACAAGAATAAACAGAAGCACAGGTCTGGCCCACTGCGCTATACCTGTCTTGTATATGTGGGTTTCAAAGGAATGTTGAGTCAGAGGGCATAGAGCTTTAATCCAGAGTCTTACATGAAATTACCTTGCAGTGTGTGAGACTTCAAGCAAAAGCTGGGAAATATTTCCTACCACAAGCCTCTCTGCACTCAAGCTCATTATCATGGAGTTCACATTCATCCATGTATACTTTTTCCTGAGCTTTTACTAGCTGGTCTTTTGTCATATTTGAAAAGTTATTTTTTTTCCTTTTGCTGCTGCATGGAAACACCAGGAGAATTATGAAAGGAAACAGGCACTTGTGATGCATCCAGAAACACTCGGCAGGTTTGGCCAGGGAAGCTAAGCTGCCTTGGAGCTTGATGCACCAGTCAGTACCTATCCAACTGAGCTTGGGGCAGAGGGGTAAAAATCTTTGTGGATACAGACTGAAGGAACATGCTGCATGAAGCCTCATTAGTCTGTTACTGGGACACAATAGCTTTACAAGCTATGAGATGCTCTTTTGCTGATTCCCAGATTCCCAACTAGGAATGTCCACCTGTATGCAATTCCACCAGGTCTGTGGCCTAACAGATGGTTCTAACTAATGAAGAGAGTCCTTTTAATTAGTCCGTCTAAAGACATTTATTCACACTGGTGGGCTCTCCCAATAAAGTTTCAGTGACTAGGATCTGTGTTGCTGGCTTCCAGCAGTCACCATCTGTTTGGTGGCAGAAACTGGCCACAATATCACTGCTTGTGTTTCCCACTTCAGTGGGCTGGAAATAGGGTTTGCACAGGGGGGAAAGGTCTCCCAGTTACTGCCTACAGCAGTCTGAAAGCTGTGGTATCCCTGCTTCCAGACCTAGGATTACAATGGCTTATCCTGCTATCTCTAACAGCAGTTTCAGAAAGCAGCTTTAGAAATCATGCTCATTTCCTCTGGCAGCAGTTTTTTTTTTTTTTTTTTTTTTTTTTTTTTTTTAATATTTGAGAATACCTTCAGTGTGTTTGCAAAGGCTCTTTCTTACACTGTTGGCCTGTTTCTTAATTGAATATTGAAAATCCCTCCATTTTTAATGACTGTTACAAAATCTAAAATAATTAGAATTAGAAATGTCATGCCAGTGATGCTTATTCTAGGAGTACAGGAGTTTGCATGCTAAAGAAAGCTTGCTGGCTGCGTATTGAAGGGAACCACTTAATGGCAACATTCAATTAAAAATTAGGAGGGATGATAGGGAGTTGGAGCAGTACAATAGAAGATATACAAGGCTTTATCACCCATGACTAGTTTTATTTGTCTTCTGCATACTGACAAACTAATTCAGTTAGGAAGGTAATTAAACCAGGGAAAAATTACAAAATTTCTTGGAGAAGAAACAGAGGCTAATGATGAGACAGGAGCTGTGAGAATGCAGCATCCTTCAGGATAATTCCAGCTATAAATATTTACATATTCAACTTACAGCCCTTCCCTGTATTCCTCCCAGCCTCTCCCCACTCCCAAACCCTCCCCAAGATCTAACTTTGTATTTCTTCAAGCTTTAATTTTCAGGTCTGTGTTTAATGAAAGCTGCAGTTCATTGAACTTCAAGAAGACAGTGGAACAATTAGGTCTGATAGTATTTAATAAAGACTTAACACTGTGGAAACTTGAAAAAGTCAAAAGTCTGAACTGCTGACCTTCTGAGTCAGTGTCTGCCATCTTCCTTACTCTTTCTCTCAGACCTAAATAAAGGTATACACCATTTGTCTTGTTTCTGTGCCTTCCTTTTAATGTCCTTCAGCTGTTGAGATGTAAAAACAAAGGCAAAAGATTCAATGACACTTCTGTAAGATGTATAGCTTCACAAATCTGTATAACCATGAAATGAGATTTGGCAGTGTTGCCATAGAAGCCAGAGGTGATATCTGGTAGTAGCAGTGGTGCCTGTTTTGTATTAATATATCTGTTTTGATTTTTTTTTTTCCCCCCCTGTCAGGCACCCACATACATATATTATGACAAAGGCGGTATTGCTGGCAGCATCTTCCAACCATGGGGAGCTTCATGGGGCAAAAGCATAAAGGTGTGTGAGAGCTTAGTAATGAGTGATAGACTGGCTGGTGGGCTGAGTGCAAGTAGAAGCTTAGGTGAGAAATGACATGTAAGAGCTGTAAAATGTTTAGCTACATTAATGGAAAACTTCCATTAAACTGGAGAAGAGACCTCTGGTTCAGAAAATAGTAAAAATAAAATGGGAGAACTTAGAACAAAATACACAGTAGATGCTCTTCATGTAGCATCTGCTGCTATCCACCACCTGACAACTTGCTTGGCTTTGTGTCCTGTGATAATTTTCAGAATAATCTAATTCTATGCATAAAAATCTGCTAATGATACTACACTGTACCAAGGATTTGGTGTCTGATAGGTGCCAGTCTGCGTTTACATATGCCCGGATGGTTGAAGGTGATGTTACCTTACATGACTAAAAGCCACATTCAGCAGAAGGTATATGCACCCTGGGCTAATGCTCAGAAATGACCAATGGCAACCAGGTAACACTGACTGAAGATGGCCCTGTGGCATGGAATTCAGATCTTTCAGAGGATATCGTTAATGGATTAGGAAGGAGAATGCAAGAAGAATTTTGATACGGTCAAAAATGCTTTTGGAGGACTGGATTCCAGGTGGAGGTGTTAGGCCTGACAGCTGTCTTCATGTGAGCTTTAGCTAGGAAGAGCTGGACTTTCTATGAGAAGAGCTGTAGGGAAGTCTAGGCTAATGTGGCTGAACGTTTTAGCGCTTTTTGTTGTTGAAACTGTAATGGTTCATGAGACTGTATGAGACTGTATTCACCTGAATGAAGTATTTTATCTGGAATGCTTTTCCAGCTCAGGATTGAATTTTGGGAGAAAGGAGGTAAACTGGTGATGACTCCCTCAGCGTAATGGGAAAAACATTAATTTGGGATCTGGGAGATATTTAAAATAATTCTCCAGTTAATTAGGTAGTCTGAGGTTTTCCCATATGAATACTTTTTCAAGACTCATTGTCTACTGAGATAAACATCTCTCTCTCTCTCTTTAATAAAAGTATCAAATGATCTTGGTTTTATCTCACTGTGAAACAAACAAAAAAAAGGCAAAGCTCAGGAAACTTTATGGGAAGATTGATTCTTATCCAGTTCTACATCAGGCAGACTAGACAGAATAGTTAATGTTAAGCTGGGTAGTCAACTTAAGTGGAAGGTGTATTTTGTAAAGAGCTTAAAATAATTATAACTGAAGGGAAAAAAACTGTCAGACATTCATAAGAAAAAGAAATGAGATGAAAATGGGTGTGGGAGAGGTAGGTGTTTACTGAGGAAGCAATGGGTAGAAAATCAGGAAGTTGAGAAACATCTGTGTGTGAGATAGAACTGAAAGGGAGTTGCAGGTGATGAGTACAGGCAGAACTGAATCCTATGAAGAGCAGACTGATGGCAGGAGGAGAAGATGCTTGTTCTAGATGCTAAAGATGTTCAGCAGAAGCTCCGGTTTGAAGATGTGGCAGTCCAAAGGCTGTGATAGTGGGAATCTTCTGATAAGTTTTGTTTCAGACCCTTAGACTAATGGTGTATCATATAAAACAGAGCGTTCTTTTTATTTTGTGAAAGGCAAAGGAACTAGAAGACCAATCATCAGCTGTTGAAGTCATTGATGTTTTTGCTGCTGTTGCTTTGTTTTTGTTGCGTTTATTGGACCATATGTTTTTGCTGTGGTGTCTAGTTTACATGAGCATACTTGGTGTTTCTAAATACCCCGTGTTGCTTAGAATGCAGAGGCTGTTGGTTCAAGTAGAGTTGAGGCTTCCTTTCCTGAGCAGTTTTACACAAGATTAAATGAAATGGGAATGTAGTTTAGAGCCCAAGCATGAAGCTCCCTTTGCAAAATTCCCCATTGAGAAGAGTTTGTTTCTAAGCCATTTAAAAGGTAACTCCAGTATTGAAGTATAGTTTTAATGCTGATATTAATTTACAACCCTGTGGAGGATTCTCTTTGTCCAAAAGACAAGTGTAACAAACAATCCTGATCTTTGCTCATGCTTCCTATGGTATGTTGGGATGAGTCTTTAGGTTCTTCTCCTAGAGTAAATTGCTTTTGTTACCCATGACCATAAAGCTGGTTTCTACACAACGTATGCTTAGGATACCTGGCCAAGTTAATGCTCATGTTCTGTACACCCAGATTTTCTCTGTTGCTCTTGGTCCTTGAGCTTTGAAGATTACAGTGGCTTGGGAAGGTTTTGGTTGAAAGTACCTCCTGTAAGGAAGATCTGAATAGAAAAAGTAGCATGCAGCACTCTCAACAGATCTTCAGCAAAGGCATAGCAATGCACATTTGTTCAGGTGCATGGAGTATCAGGCAAGGATTCAACTCTGTTCATTTAACTGCTTCAAATGGTGGAAGATGTAATCTCTGAGGGTTTTATAATAAATGTAAATGCCTTCAACAGGATGTCTTGAGCAGCTGTCAGAGCAATGACTTGTAGTAATGAAGACTCCTGGATTTTTCTTCTGAGATTCACTGAAGTCCCGTCATGCTCAAGTATATGAGTCTGTGCTTTTGAAAATGCTGCCTCTGGATCAGATAACAGAGATAAATCTTTGTCAGAGAACAAATTCAGGAGATTGACAATGTATTTTGCTTGACAGAAGAGCAAAATGTATCTTTTCTCATGTGAACTGAAGCTGGATTAAAAATTCAGTTTCCTGGAAAATCTTAACTTTCACTCTGAGACTGAAAATGAGTGAAAAGGTCATTGTGGGCTTTGTCAAATCTGCCATAAAAAATGTAATTGAAATCCATAACTTAATACAGAATAACATTTTTTGACAGAAATTGCTTGGTCAGAACTTCTCTGAGTAGAGCCATTCATTGCAGCCTATGTACTCTTACTGTTTTAAACTTTTTGTTGTTTGTTTGTTTAAAGTTTTCCAAATAATTACATTCCTCTGTGAAGGAGCACAAACTGGCAAAATATAGAACAAAAAGAGAAGAGGAGAGAATCTGAGAAAGGGTTGCTGAGAGCAATGGAAAAGAATTGTAAGCACAACCCAAATGGGAAAATAATTCAAAGATGTCTTTTATTCTTTAGCTGTCTTCATCTGGGTTACCTTTCCATTTTCTTTCTTTTTTTCTTTTTCTTTTTTTTTTTTTTTTTTTTTTTTTTTTGTAAATTGAGTGTAATTTTGTCTTTCATTTTCCTGCAGATGTTCTGCACAGCAAGACAGGCTTGTTGGGTCTGTTGCATTCTGCCCACAGAACATTGCTAATATGCAGCTGTGAACAAACAGCTGGGCAGTCTGGCTGAAAGCATTTTGAACGTGAGCACACGAATCCCTTTTTCTAGCTGTGCCTGGCATAGAAGTGTGGTGTATTCCATGGGCCACCAATTCTGTGGCATGAGCAACGGAGGACTTTGTCTTCTTGTTTCTGCTTTACATTTTTCTTTGCTTATTTTTTTTTCTCCTACCCAGACTCTTTGAGTAAGTCTGGAGTGCACGTGAGTTTTTATTTTTGGGATGGAGGAATAGGGGAGAAATAGAAGCTTCTCGTTCTCAGCACGGGTATCGAGTGCTCTCTGACCAGCACGTACAGCCTCACACATTTGATGGTGTGCTAAAACTTTGATGTGATACACTAGAAACTAAATGCATCCACCTTATTATAGAAGTGCATCATGTGCCTTATGTACTTTTTATATTGCCTTCCTGAAATATCCCCTTATACTCCGCAGCTATTCCTCAGCCTCTCCCAATTTCACCTCTTCCCATTCTTAGTGTTATTTAAGATTTCATAAGCATCAGAAGCTTCTAGTGTTTTTTTTTTTTGTTTGTTTGTTTGTTTTTTGTCATTCCAAGCAGTTCAGTATTGTGTATCCCATGGTACTGTTAACTGAAACTGCAGTAGATCTATATGCCTTAACCTTGCTAATGGATTTTATTTGTATGTTAGATCCAGAATTTTGGGGGGCTTGGTTGCACTGAGCACTTGGTGAAGACCATCCTTTCTCAAGCTGCCCTGTAAGAGTTATCAGCTTTGTTTTGTGGGACATCTTGGCTTAAGTTAAGCACACCTATGCTTCTTCAGGATCTGGCAGTAGATATGCCAGCAGCTTTTTTCTGGTCTAGCGAAAAGCATGTGGAGTCTTTCTGCTTATTCTAGAGAGATCATGAGTATTCTCTTTTTCTAATAGGATTTGATCCAGCTGCAACCGTACTTGGGGGAAAGTTTCCTGTTGATCAGGGCAACTGTGCCTCTCATGCTGGAGTAGGGTGTTTTTTGTTTGTTTGTTTTTTTCTTCTTTTTTTTTTTTTTTTTTTTGTTTGTTTGTTTTAATCCAATTGCCCACTGCATTCTAGTTTAATGCTATGCTATTGTATAACTACTCATTTCCAGTTTGTTTGAGGTGGTTGTGGCTAATGGGAATTCTGAGGTTAGATTCCTGGCAATATTTCAGCATGGTATAACATCTGCTTTTTCTGTCTTTTTTTTTCTCATCTGTTTCCAGGTCTTTAATAATCTCTTAATTATGCAGTTTATAGTTGTGCTGGCTTGTGTGCTGGTAGGGAAATGTAGTGACTGAAAATCAGAAACCTTTAAAGATTTCTTTAAAGCACCTTTGAAGGTTTCTGGTTTTCCTTGCTATTGTAGGGGTGCAAAACCATAAATGGTTAAAGCCACTGGCTTCCTGTTTAATTCATTACACCCTGAGCCCTAAAATGGTTAATAACCTAATTAGGCAGGCAAAGAAAGAGTTGCCTTTAGCAAGGCCTGCTAGTACACCCATGCAGGAGAGCAGAAGACAATATGTTTACTCTGCTTATGGTTTTATTTGGCCAGGTGTGAGCCAGATGTGAATGAGGATGGCTGTCTACTAGGATGGTGTGCTAGTAAGCCCTTTTTCTTGGCTACTGCCAGCTTATTTTGGCTGGACAGACTGGAGGCTGTGGGAGCAGAAGACACGCAGGTTTACTTAGCTGTAGTCAAGAAAAGAAGCTTTCCTACTGATGGAGACACCAAGTAAGCTTTGTTGAGGGGATAATATGTGAAATGCAGCAGGCTATGACTAGCAGCAGGGACTGATATGTATGAGGTACATCTTGGGCTTCCCCACGGCTTTGCATATTAACCTTTGTTTTGCCCTGTTTCCACACGTGTTCTTAGCAGTAATTGCTCTTTCTGCTGGGTTCTGAGGACTGTTTCAAAGGCTGTGAGAAAACTTTATTCTATTTTACTCCCTTCTGTGGATATATTCTGTTGCTCTGTCCATCTTAGAAGTCCTTGTCCATTGCTGTCCGCTGGGTAAAAACACGAAGGTGTTTATGTGAATGGGACAACTTCCTACTTTGTTCTTCTAATTATTCCCATTTATTTGGTTATGCCCTGGGCGATGTTAGAGGCTTGTACAATAAATGTCTTTCTTCAATGCACAGGAAGATATTGTTGGTTGAGAATTTTGAATATTTCAAACATGAGAAATGCAGCCTCAAAAGCCAGTTTAGTCTTGCCTTAAATGATCAACCTAGGTAAATGGAAATAAAATTTCATTCTTAGAATTCAGACCCATGTTTGGCACAGTTCGATACTTGTCTGTCCTCTAATATTGCTGTTAATTTACTGTGTTGGTACTCAACTTGTGAAGTGATTGTTTTAATGAGCCAGAAGTATCTGGAGTAATAGAAAGGGAAAAAGATTGTTCACTTCCCTGTGACTTGGAGCTTATTTTATCTGCAAGAGCTGCGCTGTTGGTGGCTACTTGGGTTTTCACCTAATATGAAAAAACACAGGCAAGATAGATATGCAGTCTGTGTTTAGTAAACATAGATTTCCTGTGTTTGCTAAAAAGACCAGGAAATTTAAGAAATGAATGGGTATTTTGTTGTTTCTTTCAAGAAAATACTTCTTGTGCAATTACAATAGTGTTTTTATTTTCTTAGCATGAAAAAAAAGTACTGTCAGCCCAACCTCTATGGAATTTCTTGGCTGTAGGAGAAACTTTAACATCAACACCTACAGGCCTTTTTTTTTTCTCTGCTAAAGCTGACTCTCCATAGCTAGCTCAACTGCCTCTCAGAAGGGTGGCAACCATGGTTCATTGTGCAATCTTACTTAATCGCTGTCTCTTGCGTATGCATTTTGAATATTCACGTCTTACTTTCCACCCGATTTTATTTTTGCATGGGCAGTGCAGTGAATGCTAAGTTATGCCAGGAGGTATTTGGATACCTTTCCTTGTTCATTGCAGCACAGTCAGTAAAGATGTCCTTTGGATCGAGATCCTAACAGTGTTTAAGATGTTGAAATGGATTCTAAACTTTGTGTTTGGGCTAAACTCTGTGTTTTGTGAAGTCTCCTCAACTGCAAAAGAAGAGCCTTGTTAGCTCTTCTTATAACAACTGTAATCAGAGAGAACCTTAAAAATTCTGGTAGTTGCGGTAGATAATACCAAAACTGAGATTGTAAATCTTTTTCTTTGGGTTTCCAACTTATCCTACAATCAAACCCTGAAAGGCTGTGTTTTGGATCCAGAGGTTTGAATCAACACTCAGTCCTTTCCTCCCAAATCATGGAATGGAGGGTTGGCACTAATGTGAAGTTGCAATTCATGGCTAATTTAATGCTTGCTGTTCCTTGACAGTTGGTTATTAGTTGCACTGGAATGTTATGTGGAAAGGCTCTGGAGAGGCCCTTTTGTGTTAATAAGGTTATTTTTTGGAAGATGTTTAGAGTAAGATGAGCTTTATCTGGTTAAAGCAATTTGATTGTTGGCAGTCCAGTAACTTCCTTGAGATCCTGTTGCAGGACAAAATGCTAGAGCCCACTCTGAACTCCTGTGCCTTTTTAGGCAAAAACACTTTAAAAAGTCCTAGAAGAGTGTCTTTTTGTTTTATTAATGGAGTAGAGTTTAATCCTGCTTGACCTGTGAAAATCTAAAGACAGTCTTACATGTGTTAGTAACATCCAGATTGGATTAGTGTAATTCTTTGTTTGTAGTTCTGCCAGCATCATCATTCAGAAATTACCGCTTCAAAACACAGTAACAAGAACGATCTCTGGCACTGCAGAAATCAGCAAGCTAAACAATCCAGACGTCTCTCTTCAGAGGCTCCCAGCAATAACAAAATTGGCTGGAACATCTGTTTTCTGTCTTAAACTCTTTAATGATTAGGTTCCTAATTGTTTGACTGGGTGTCTTGTGTAAGCACAGACCCAGCCATTTTTGAGCTAATGCTGGACTTCTGGCACTAAACAGCAATACTGAATAGATACAATACAATCAATTTATATGTTTTTTCAGTAATGCCTCCTTTCCTGTGAAATTTTGTGTGAGAGTTTTTGTTAAATTGGTTTCTTGCTGGTTGGAACTAGTACAGCTCTTCAGCTAAATGGTAATGCTGCAGAGTCTGGGATTTCTGTTTTAAAGTGTTGCAGTCCTACTTTGGGATATCTTCTAGAGATATGTGATATCTATGGACTCAGTTATAGAGGGCATGGTTTGGTGTTCCTTACAGAGCACATGAAAACTAAAGAGAATATTTCTGTTCTGTTCATTGCTTTGTACTTCTGCAAAGAACAAAAGTAAATCTCTAACTTTAACCACATGCTTCACTAGAGCATAAGAAAATGTTCAAATGCTTTCCTATGTACTTTCTGGAATTAGGTTGTATCGAAGCTTTTATGCTCTTCCAAGTCAAATGGGATTTCTGCATATTGTTTGGAGTGAACCACACAAAACAGGAGCTTGGTCCTGAGGAATGTTTTCTGAGCATTCTTGCCTCCATTGCATCTTTGCAGGTTAGAAGCAAGTCTAAAAGGTTCATTTTCTGAATGCAAAATCAGCTGCCAAGGAAAAAATAATGGCATGTGCCTGTGTTTTCCATGTCAGTTCCACCCCTACAAACTGACTTTTTCTCCTTGGCTGTCTTTTCAAACAACTGATGTCAGAGGGTAGATGAAAAGTGAGCGTATGGAAAAGTTAATTTTGTCTCAATGTACCCTCACTGTTCTTTTTGTCAGTATCATTGCACATGACATATAATAAAACAGGTCTGCAGAAGTCTTAAACTTTTTTTCAGATTTAAAGTCATTGGTGGCTGTTCTGAGCAATGACAACATTGCCCCGTTTGCTTTTAGACAAGAGGCAACAGAGATCAACAACACTGGGAGTTTCTGCCAGGCTATTTATTCCCTCTCACGTGGGGTTAATCAAGCTACCATTATGGCAGCAGTTACCAGTGTAAGTACACTCCTATTTCCAACACATTATCACAGCAGTGAAACTGGAGGAGTGTGAGTTCTGCTGTCTGCTGCTACTTTTGATGTTGCTTATATGAGATATTATTTTTTTTTTGACACAACTACCAAATACTCCTCCTCTGTGGATTAATTTTCTGTTACCCAGTTTAGTCTCATTCATAGCTTAGTGCTTAAGTCTTTTCTGTAACTCATGTGGATCAGAAAAGTATTTTTGTTAAATGTATTTTTTAAGATAGTGCTGATGTTCTAAAGTGGTTTTCACAGAAAGACAAATTATTGGAAACTTGAGTGGTGGAGGAGATGCAAGCAAACTTCAGCAAAGTAATTTACCGATGCCATTTGTTCAGTAACATCGTGCTTTTAATTCAGTGTGCTAAAATGCTGTGTAGAAAAGCTAAAAATTTCTGTAGGAGGTTTATCTATAACTTCTGCTTATGGAAGAAGCTTCTTCAAAAGACTTGAGGTGTGTTGCCTTTACACGTGTTTGAAAATTTAAAATGAAGTATTCTATTATTGGAAAGTGTAAATGCATCCAAACAGAAGCTTGACCACAGAATAGACTAACTTCAGTGATACTTCCCTGGAGAACTGGAGTGTGAACCATATTAAAATGCCCTCATATTTGGGAGAAATAAGTTTATAAATGCAATTATTTCAGGGAATGAACTAGAGCCTGACCATCCTCCTGAGTTACTATGGAGAAACAGGTGCCTCAGCTAATTTATAGTAGTCCTCATATATATGTGTATGGCTTATTTTAGATAATTTGAGTTTGCATAGCCCAAAGGCTGAAATCATAGATATTTCCAATAGCTAATAGTTTACTGTTTGGGGAAGGTTGGGGACAGATTGAAACAGGTTACTGAACATGCAACAGGTCACAATAACTACTTGTATGCATTCCTCAGGACTGAAGGAAGCATGAACTAATTTAACTAAAGCAAATGCTACTGGATGAGCTTTTGCTTGCTACAAGATGTTCCTCCAAAGCAAACTCTGCACTTGACACCTGGTCTTGCACCCAATATTTGTGCCTGTGTGGCATGCCTGGGTTGCTTACATTTACACGACAGCGAAGGTGCTATATGCATTGCTGGATCACATTGCATGACACACTGAGTAGATGAGATGCAAGAAATCAAGGCTTAAGATGATTGTACAAAATCTTCCCTGAGATGGGAACTTGCTGAAGCACAAGACTGAGATAGATATCCTGTGGTGGTACAGTATCATTCTGTCTCCCAGTGCAATGAAGTACTGTAAATAAGCTACCGTAAAGAGCAGAAAAAAGAGGTTAAAAAAATGCATGGCTGTGTATGAACGGGGCTTCCTTGTACATCTTAAGCTCTTTATTTTGTGGTTGATTTTCTTTAAACATGTGATACGTGTTTGCTAGCCTTTATTTAAAATTCTATTCCCCTAAATGATGTTAAAATGTGGCAACAATTCAGTTGGGAAATGTACAGTACAATTTCTTTCCTTTTACGGGTTGAGAGGTCCTTATCTAATGTTTCTAACAGTTCGTCTGCTAGGTTTCACTCACACAGACTGTGCCTTTTATTTCAAGAGAAATTGCAACTGATTTAATGAAGGGAACATTTTGAAACCAATTTTCAGTGTTCTTTTCCTAACGGGATTAAACTGCTAATGTAAATGTTCACAATAAAGCAATACTCGCACATAGGATGAAATTCGAGAGCCAATCATTCTCTGGTATTCACACACTTGGAAGTGAGTTGATTGAAATTAGTGCACCCTTCATGTGCCCCTGCCTTTTCTCTCAATTTGTCACACTATTGAGAGCATGGAATAGAAATTCCATTGGATTTTAGCTGATTTAGCCCCTGCAGTAGACGGATTCATTATAATCTTATTTTGGGGGTGTTTATATATATAATCTAATATAATCACATATAATCTTATGTGGAGGTGGCGTTTGCATCAAGGTACAAATTCAAAAGGTGTGTTATATTGGTATTGGGTTCTAGAAACACCCATGCGTTTCTATGAATAATGGAGAAAGGGGATGCTTTCTTCCCTTGATTGTGGAGTACAGACACCATAAATTTTCTTCCCATTTGAAGTATGAATTTGTCAATAGAAGGGAACAGAAAAACCATACTTCTGGCTAGAGACAGACCACACATTTGTAGTATCTTTTTCGTGGGAGAAAAGACTTTTAAGAACTAAAAATGTTCTGACCAAAATACAAAATGTAGTCGTGGATTTTGAGCTTCTTGCTTTTTGTGCTAAGCAGTTCTGTCCCACATGAACTGCTCTGGTGTCTGATAGGGAATGGTAAGGAGGCTTGTTAGTCTTCAACAGCCTGTCGTTTTTGAATGAATATACATTTTAAAGGGTGTGATATCTAGCTAACCAATCAGGAAAAGTCTATAATTTTGAGACTTAGAATGCAAACTGACTCTGATGGCAAGCATCTATACTGAAAGATGGGAATGGATTTCTCAAGGGACATACATTGTGTCCCATAAACCAGAGGTGGTATGGGAAACAGTTGATGATGAAAAGGCTGGTGGTTTTTATAGACCCCTAGAGCAGTTCACAAAAATTATCTCTGAAATGTTTGTACAGACAAGAGAAGCACCAAGGAGAAGGCTTGGAGATTGATCACGAGGGATTTGAATCACTCCAATATTGATTGGAATAATAACCATGCAAAATCCAAGGAAGGCAGGCTTTTAGAGCTACTCTTGTGTAGCACTGCCTTTATAATGCAATTTGTTGAATGGTCAATATAGCCAGAGGATATTTTGGACCTAATCCTTGGAAATGAATCAAGTGCTTTATGATTTAATAAGGTTGGAAAATGGGCACTGCTTGTATTTGAGTAAAACCTTCTAGTGCTATCATCCAATTTGAAATACTTGTTAAGAGAGAGCACTAGATGAAGCAACATGAAAGTGACTTTGAGAGACTGTAAAATGCCCTGAGGTATTTTGATTAGAACTCATCAGTTTACAGCAAAGAGTGGGACGGCAGCTGGGGGGATTGCAGCTGACGTTCATCCCAGTTGTACTGAGTGTGTGTGTGGGCATAAGGGCACCAGCTACTGTTGTGGGATCATGGCTCACAGCAGGATGTAAGCAACAAGTGAGCAGCTTTCAACATACAGCTGACTGTATAAACAAATCCCTTTTAAAGACAATTAAGAGTAAATATGAATACTGAACCTGAAGAGCTATCCTGTACATTCTAACCTGAGGTCAAGGGTTTTCTAAATATACTGACAGTGCTGTGTAGGTATGCAGAGGGCTGATTCCCTGGGGAGCTGGGGACAGAGCTGAAGATGGAGAATGAAGAAACAGCTGACTTTTTTATTTGAAAAGGCCCAAAAAATGTACTTGTTTTTGTCTTTGGAGAGAAAGAAGAAATGTGGATCTGACCAGTAGAGGGGTGAATTTGATTGCTTAAATGTGATGGGGCAAATATAGACAAGTGTATGGAACACATAGCAGGGGACGTGCTGATCAAAAATTATATTCTTCTGAGTTGGTGAGAGGGGAGGAGAAACCTTTTCAGCATTAAAGGAAGAAAGGGCAACAGGTGAAGCCCTTTAGCTGAGCTAGGTTAATATGTTTGTCTTTTCTACAGCTTAAGAAGCAATACAAAATCCATTGAATTTTAATGTCATACAGAAACTGATTTTTGTCCCTTGAGCAAGCAAGGAGAAGGGCATTTTGCACCACTTCAATGCTTTTCCCCTGTTCTAAGGAATGACACCCTAGGAAACTTCCTGAGCCTTTGTCTGTGCAGGCTAATGATTCCGTGTGTACCTCTGTGTCTGTAGGGGAAAAGGTTTGACCAGTCTTTCTGCTTTTCTCTTGAGTGATTCAGGAAAGAATAAAGCACATGATCCTGCTTATTCCTATGTTTGCAGACACATGGCCAAAGCAGCCTTGGGCTGATGTAAGAGGATTTGTAATCCTTTGTGTGAATGTACAGCACATGGTAACCGCCAGAGATCACCTCGTTTAACATGGTCTGTGTGGTAAGCGGAGAGATACCGCAAGCTGTGGTGAGGGGGAAGGAGGACCACCCTGCAATGCACTGCCTTATAGGCAGTCTGAAAATGAGTTTAGATTCATCTAACTAGTTTTTAGACTTTAAACCAGGGAAGTTCCATGGATCTTATGGCTTAGTCTATGAAAACTAATCAGACAGTAAAATATTTGAAGAAGGGACATTTTCTTTCTAATGTTAAGAAATGTCAAGCTCACCATGCTCCTTCAGCACAATTAAAACAGACAGGATTGCTGGTCAGGTAAAATCCTGCTTATGTTAGCTGTCAATAGAGTAAATCAAAACAACCTCAGAAGAGTTGTTTGATGTGCTCAATATAAAACAGCATTTTGGTAGCAATGTGAGAAAGCTTACTGGTTCTACCAGTTAACAGACTCTCCGAAAACATCCATTACATAGCACACTTCTCAAGTCAACAGGCATGAGTACAGGGAGGAAAACACTTCGAAATTTTAAACTTAAAATGCTTTTGTTTCAGATAGGAAGATAATGCTCCCCATCTCCTCCCTTCCGATTCTGAAACTCTTAAGAGCATTTCCAGTTCAGCATCCCTTGGAACCTCTCTAATTTGTTTGTGCTTGCCCTTTAAACTTTATGTATGCTGTAGGGAAATGCTATCTTTTATTTGTTGAACATAAAAGGCTGGTTACATAAAGCATATTTTTCCATCTGATCTCATGACTGCTACCTGATTTTTATCTTAGGCTAGTGGAAGAATGTGCTTTCTTGGGCAATGGAGCAAAGTAGGGAGTATGTATTGAAGGGAGCAGTCATGCTGTACTGACCAGGAATAGTATTTGGTGGGCCAGCCATAGAATCTCCCTGAGGCTAACAGCTTGGTTTATGACTGTAGTTAAACATAAAATAACAGGCAAATGGATACTGGCATCAACCTGCGGAACCCGAGAATATAGCTGAAGAAGTGATTACTCCTATACCAAGTACAATTTACCTGTTTTTATGTATTATCTTCAAACTGGGTCACATATTGCTGTGGGAAGACACAATGATTTTTGATAGGATGAAAAAACAGTAATCAGCATGATACCCAGTCTTGACTCTCTTTTGAGGGTAGATTACACTAAGAATTTGGTTTATTTTTATTAACTATACTAGGGACTTGTGTTTTTAAACATTTCTTGTTGCATAGTTTATTTGCTGTAATTTGCTGTTTAAATGACAGCTAACACATAGTTTGATATTATTCAGGCAGGTCTTTATTTGCGGTTAGAAAAAAACAAGCTATACTGAGTTAATTTAAAAGTTGATGCAGGAAACTGAAGTGTGTAGAGACCTCACACATGTCTTAATAATGACTAATAATGGGCCACTGAAGAAAAGCTCAGGTTCTGCAAGTGTTTTGACAGTGCTCTATGCTTATGCCAAACCCTGTCAGCCTCAGCTGTATCAGAGCGCAGCAGTCCAGTAATGTGCTTACAGAGGCAGGGTGCATATACACAGAGAATAGTGGATATGTCAGGCTGGAAAGGGCTTCCAGAGGAAGCTGAGCCCAATGCTCTGCACTGACACATGATGGATCTCTTAAAATCAGTTACAAAAAAAAAAAAAAAAAAGTCAAGGACCTGTATGGACAACACAGGAGGCTGCGTGACCTCTCTGGGCAGCCCTGTTCTAATGCACACTAGCTCTTTAGTGGTTGAAAGTTTTTCCTGTACCTTGGACTGAATCTTTTAGATGCAATTAAGCCGATTCTTCTTTTTTACACTAGTAAATACATTAAGATAATGGAATAATTGACCTTCTTTTCCTTAATGTATTTTTTTCCTGGAAGGCTTGGGAAGAGGGTTGGGTTTGGTTAAAGCGCACAGATGAAATATATCAAAGAAAAGCAGTGAAAGTAACTTAGTGACTGCAATTCTTGTTCATTTCATACTTGAAAATAGCTGTTTTGTCATGGTATTCTTTATGCTAGTCGTCAATTTCCCTAATGGAGCAAAGTAAAGTGGTCGGCTTGCACACAATTTTGTAATTACATATGGGAATATTATGTTGACAAACAAGAACTTATTGCTCTGCCAGCATTGTGAAGTACCATCTACTCTTCACAGTGATACATTTGTAAAGCATGCTGTATTTTCACAGCATTTCATTTTTGCATGACTAATTGCATGTTATAAGTTACAATGGCAATTTGTTTCTCTTGAAAGATGCTGCCCACATCTCTCACCTCATATATTGATTCGTCTAGAGGTGGTTAATGAAAGGAGACCATTTGAGGCAGTTTTATTCCAAAGATCATCTTCAGGATTGGTGGTAGGAATATAAATAATTGCAAGACTTTTTTTTTAAACATCCCTATTTTGCCAAAAGGTAATGTGATAAACACACTTCCAACTCTGACTTCTTCCAGTACAGCTCTTTTCAGACAAAAACTTTTGTCAGTACAGCTATGTTGATTCTTTTGTGGAGGTCTAATGAGTAATAATTTCTAAACCACTTGTTCCCAGCAGCTGAGAACAACGTTCCATGGCAAGGACCATCTGTAGGTGACTTATTCCATATATTGTTTTCCTAAATTATCTGCCAGGGTGATACCACATACATAGTTTTTTGCCTGCCTCAGCCATTGCCACTATAAGCTATTTTGCTCTTTTTAGTATTAACTAATTATTTATGCTCAAGCTTTCCTAACTGCCAGGTACTCACTTGAATGGGAATCATGTTAACAGGAACAACACAATTTTCTTACAATTTATGACTGAAAAATACTAACCTGAACTCATGATGGATAGTATATAATCAAAATTGTATTTCTGGAGTCTTCAGAGAATCTAGCCTAATAAATCAGCTATTCAGAGTTTGAAGACTGTTTTCCTTAATAGCAATTGGCCACTTGAGCCCTTGCAAATGTCTTGATGATACAGTCTCACCAAGAGCACGAAATGTTTTGTAACTGCATGTACATCTTTCTGAATGATTCTTCCATCTCTCTCTTTTTTCCTCTTTGGTTAGGTTCTGACCTTTGTTTTTGGTATATTTTCCCCGTTATAAGCATGAAACCTATTTTTTTTTTTAAATTTGATTTGCAATAGTAATATGTGGTTGACTGGACCTGCTTCTTTATTTCTGTAGAAATGACTCTCAGAAACCTGTACAAGAATATACAAGCTAAGAAGCACTATTCTTATTCAAATACAGGCAAGCTAAAAACCCTCTAATAGTGTCGTATGGGTTAATGTTAGTTTTATTGTCTGTTTAATCACATTTGAAAGAGGATTTGCACATCTAATTTGTTTTCAAGGACTCTAGTTGAAAAGTCCAAGTCCGATAGATATATATACACACATATATATATATGTATATTTGGCTGGACACAGCAGGGATGATTTCTAAGTGATCTATTGAAAAAGCACATAGTGTATTAAGATGTGATGTAGCAGGAAACCTGACAGACAGGAAATAAGAGTATGTAGGACTCAATATGAAGGGTAAGAAAGAGAGAAAGCATGGATGACAAAAGAAGACTGAAGAATTCTTTCATATTTAATTTCAGAACAAGACTGAGATGAACTTCTAACATGTCAGGGTGTGCTTTGTTAGACTCTCTGTTTGGGGCAAGGCATGTAGTGAAGTGAAATCATGTAAGAACTCATAAATGTCAAATAAATATTGCATATAAGAGGCTTCTTTTTTTCCCCCCTCCTCTTTAAACTATTCTTGTTGGCCTCTTCACTGATATGAATTAGTATAGTTCATCAAAGTAATTTCTTTGACTTTGGGATGTGAATTGTTTTTGAGTTTGGGCTGCAAAAATGCCCTTCACCCATTTACTGTTTTGTCCTAAAACTACCTTTTTTACTAATACAGGGAGGTCATAGCTGGAATAAAGTTACTGTGCTTGTCATTGCACCTATGTAGTGAAACGTATGTCCTGAAGGGGATTCCAAAACTGTTAAGTAAGAGACTCAGGCCAGACAAGAAAACAAAGAAGGATCAGATCACTTAGAGGAAGAACGTAAATTAGGGTTTTCTCATTTTAGTCATGTTGCCTTTTGGAGACCGAGGCAATTTCAAACCAAAGGTTAATTTGGCACTCAAATGTGTACATTGCATGTTGGGGAATCAGGTGTGCTGCCTTCATGGGCGTGTGCTCAGTGTGAGGAGAGCAGTGGAATGTGGAGGTTCAGCTCGTGGTAGTGCTGGTGTAGGCTTCAACTGTAAGTGGTCTTAATCCCTTTCAAGAGCAGACTGTAAATAACTTTGTGTAACTGGGCAGTGCACAAAATTAAATTATTCCTTCAGCTTGATTTTATAAACTCTAGAATAACATGAAACCTGTAAACTGCAAGTTGCTTGAATTAATGCACCAAAACTTGGTGCATTATGTTTGGTTTAAAAAACAGTTCTTAATCATCAATGAAAGTGTTAGATGTGAAAGGGAAAAGAGGTGATGCCTAAAAAATGAATGTTGGAAGCGACTGTAAAAAGCAGCCATTTAAAGAGCTTTCCCTGAGCATCAGGGTGTATGGCGATTCTCTCAGGAGCAGACAGTAAGAAAGAACCAAAGATTTGCCTGGAGCCATATTATGGTTATCCAGCCTTGTAAGGATTTGCATTTATTTTGTGAGCAGAAGACGAATCTTTTCTATTGGGTTCTAGCAGAGATCATGTTAAATACTTTAGGATGATAGAATTTAGAGCTCTATTTTCAGAGCTAGCATGAGCTGTTCTGTTGAAGATAAATTGCTTTACTACTTGAACTCTGAGTTACACATCTTGGTCATGAAATCAGGATCATTTACCATGCTGCCTTTTACTGTTTAAAAAAAAAAACAAAACAAAACACAATTTAAACCTTACAGGCTGTAGTGAGTATTTGACTCTTTTTTAAGTAACAAGTTATTGGAAGTCTCAGTTACTTATGAAATAGAAATTAATTCTGGGAAAACGAACTACACTGAGTGTTGTGTGGAATGGAGAGGGAGGAAGAGAGAATTCTGTGCTCTTTGGTGACCTCTAGTACATCAAATTCAGATGTTTCCAACACTGTTTATAATTCTGTATTGGCATATGTTTAGGGGAAAAGAAACATGCAGGAATTGCTGCAGAAGATGAGATTAATTGCCCATTTAGTCCAATATCCTGTTTTCAATATTGGACAGTACCAGATGGATTGAAAGTACATGAGAAATCTCACAATGCGACGTGCCTAGCTTCTGCCAGTTAATAGGTTAAGGCTTGGAATGTGAAGCTTTGTGTTTATTATCAGTCTTTTTTTTTTTTTTTTTTAATCACGCCTAATGTGAATATTTTCTCCAGACTGTCCTCGCAAAGAGAAGCAGACTGTAGTAATAGATTTATTCCCTTCAGACCCGTTGGCTGTTTTTTGTTGCGACAGAGTGGCTCCCAGCTCCCCCATGGGAAGGAAGAACTCTTCTACTTCCCGGTGCTCCATCACAGCCTGCACAGCTGCTGCCGATCGTCTCAGTTCTACAGGCAGTATTTTGACAAAGTCCCACAGTAGATGGTACATAATCCGGATAAAAAATATGGTATTCAGAATATCTGGGCATCAGCCAAAACCTGAAATTTTAAGTAATTTATTTAATGAATAGCAATGCTGGAGTTTCTGGTTAAAAAGGGAAACAAAGCTCCTAAAATGTTTGATACGCTTAACTATGTAACTTACAGAGGAAGACAGCTGAGTCTCCATCTTACATGGTGCCAAGTAATCAAAATTGGCCAGGACCATTGAGGACTGGAGATCCTTGAATGGGCAGCCTCTGCTTCTCACCTTCTCCAGGTAAACTGCCTGCACTAGCTACCTATTGCATCCACCCTTGGTGTACAAAGTTCACTTCCATGCTTGCTTTACATAAGAATTGGACACATTGACTTCACTACCATGATCCTTTCAAGGCTGTTATAACTACAGTGAAAGTTTAAGGGATACCTGAGAACTGTTCAGTGGAGAAAAAGCAAACCTAGAAAGAGCTTTTCTTATTACACAGCAGTTGTGAAAAAATGGTGACTACTTACCTTTTCTTTTTTTTTTTTTTTTTCCAAAGTCTTAGAGCTTCATTTAATTTTGCATTTAACATAACACACTAGATTTTTATGACAACAGTATTTATAGTTGAAATCATTAAGACCCCTAGAGCAGATATGTCTAGAGCAGGTTTATACAAAACTACGTAATAAGTGGAAATAATTCCAAAATGTAAGTAGTACATATCATCCAGAATGGAATACAGGAGCTACAAGCTACTTATAAAGGAGGAATAATCAGTGATTAAATTCCTGTTAATAATCTATTTTACTACTAACAAAGGCAGCAGAGAAGCAAGCACAAAGGATATAAAACATTTAAAAAAAATGCAGATGAGTTAGACTAGATTAAAATAATCAACCGTTCCACAGGGTTAACTATATGTGTTCAAAAATTAGCATTTCTTAAGGTGAGATCCAATTGAATAACAGCATTGATTTCACAGAGCATCCAGAACATGCTCACAATATGGTGCTTGAACACTCTTCTGGATTGGCCAGACAGCAAGAAACTGCAAATCAATGACAAGAAAATTGGAGGGTCTTACTACAGTCGAAGATAGTGATCTCCATGTTTAAGTTTTCCTAAGACTTGCCATCAGGAAAGACTTCTGTTCCATTTTTCTTTTTGATAAGTGTTAACAACTTTGATATTTATCAGAGGTAAAGCCTCTGAGCTGCAGAAGTCACGTCTCCTTGTTCCAGGAACTGTCACTTAGCTTTGGTTAGAAATTATGTATGCAATACACAAGCGCTCTTTCTTTCCTACACATTCAGGAGAATGATGGTGATGCTGCAAAATGTTTTGCAGAGTAGCCATTGCCCTGCATAAGAGTTCCAGGACAGTGGCATGCCTGCAGAATGGTTGTGGCAGAAACTGTACTGGGAATAACTGGAAGATGCCAAAGTGGCTGCATATTACAGGAAGCTGTTGAGACAGAGAAACTGAGCCTGCCTGCCTTCCCTGGCTTCTCCATCTTCAAAGCCCACCATCCAATATCTGCTGTCCAGTGCTCTTGTTAGCTGTACCAGAGTGACTCTACTAAACCTGTTAGGCAGCAGCACGTTTTCCCAATGAGATGCAATTACTGTGGTTTGTCCTGGGACTTGAGCAAAAGAAGTTTCTGCTAGTGCATTTACTGCAGATGCCTTACAGCTGAAGAAGTGTTACTGTGGTAGTTCTTTTGCAGGAAGTATCTGAAAAGCAAATACTATAACACACAATTGTGATGTGCTGTTTTAAGGAATGCAGGTGGTTACTAAACTGGATAATCCACGTCTGTTATATTACCAATCCTCTGGTTATTGCTGGTATGTCAGGTTCTCTGCCTTGCTCTGATGGGGGCCAAAGCCCTTTGTTAACAGTGTTTGCTGAAGTTCCAGCTATGGAAGTAAGGGTAGCAAATGAGCAACAGCTGAAGGAAAAAAATAATTAAAAAAAAAATCACAAAACCTTTTTAATTTGCTTTGTGATAAGACTCAGCCTGAAAGTGAGTGTTCTTGTGGCTTTGCTTAATGAGGTTTATAGGATGATATTTGTTTGCCTGGTCATGTGGTACATACTCTTTGGAACGCCTGTCAAGAAAAGAATTATGGTAATATATTGGAGGCATGGCGGAAGTGTGGGGCAAAACCTCTGCAGCATCAGCCAGATGCTCTCTCAGGTGTAAGCTGAGCAGTTTTGGTAGTTGCTTTCATATGTCGTTATTCTGAAGGTAAATATGGATTCAGTTCTTATTAATTGTGGTATTCCCAAATTGCTAACTTCTCTCATTGCTAATGGAAAGCTCATGTGCTTGAATAACTATTTCTTAACTAAGAAATACAAAGAGGCATCACATGCCTTTAAGAGACTCTTAATTTTGAAGAACACTGAAGACTCTGCCACATGATGTCTCGCAATACATGAGATGGAGGCACTAACCCAGATTAGATGGTGATGTCCAGATTATTTTAAGTGATCGCTACTAGATATAAATGAAACATACCTACTGAAACATCTGCAAATATATTCCCAACTATGTTCTTATATTCTGTAACCACACATTGAACAATGAATCCAACAAAAATATTCAAAATTCAGGGTTGCCAGCTCCTTTTATTTCTATTTGCAAGGAATTGCATGTTAACAGAATGATTTTCACTTTTCAGTTCATGAACAAGTGCCACGGGAGCCATAATTATGATTTGACAGAATGTTTGTATAAAACTGTTGCTTTTTTTTTTTTTTTTTTTTTTTTTTTTCCTGGAGTGTACTGCACTATGTCTTCTTTGGGTTGCAGAAAATAGATTCTTTTGATTAGATCAAACGTCTGCTGTGACCATATGAACATAACACTGACCACGGGCATGATTTACCTTCTGAGCTATGAGGATGACACACCCCTACTACTAATTGGCATAGCCTACCCTCACTGGACTACATGGAATTATATTTACCACATGGCTCTGTGTTCCTTGTGCCTCAGACTGGGGCTGCTCCCAGTCTACAGGAGGCTCCTAGGGCAAATGTGTGCATGCACAGCTTCTTTGCCTACAACTGTTCTGTAATAACATGCTTTGGAGAATGTTGTTAACAGTAAAGGTTGCAGAGGCAGAATGCTTTAAGCAACTGGACAAAAGGAAGGGCCATGAGAATGGTCAAAGAAAATGAAATAGAAAAAAAAATCCTGATCAGAAATCCTTGGAGTTTAAAAGGCAGCGTGGAACAAACACAGCAAAAACCTCTGCCAATGCTGTTTTTTGTCCTCAGTTGTCGTCTTCAGCATCAGGATGTCTAGTGACAAGGGCTGATTTCCTATCAATCACCACAGCTTTCTTGCAGCGGGGATAGTATGTGTCATTGCAGCTATAAGAAATTATTTCTTCCAGGATAGAAATAATGGTTTACAGTACATCAACTTGATTTCAGGATCGCAGAAGACATAATTTACATGAGCTCTCATGACAGATAAGAAAATGAACCATAGGTGCTGCTGTACTTGTGGAGGTTGAGACCAGACTGGAATATTTTAGTGTGAAGTCTTGGTATTAAAGGGCTTCTGTGATTTCTAGAGTGGTGGTGGTGTTTGTTTTCCAGTTTGGAGCTGGCATTGTTTACTTCAAGAAGCTTTTTATAAATGGTCCCTCTGATTAATAAAAAAAACAGGGTTTCTGATCCTTCTGTAAACATTTAATCTTTGGCTAGCTCCAGGAGCAATTAGAGTACATATTAAGTTAGAAAGGTCTCGGCTGCTCCAACACCTCAGCTACCATGCACAGAGATGCAACAGAATTAGATGAATGTGGAGTTATGAACTGACTTCTCATTTCTGTCTGTTTCAGCAAAAGTTACTGAGCTGGTGAAGTTTTCAGCAAGAGCGTGTGTAAGAAGCTGATGATAACTTCTTACTTACAGTTATTTCAATTTAATCTAGCCATGAGTGGAGATGATAGTCAATGACAAATTATTTTTTAATGAAAAATTTCTTTGGAAGGATCTGTACAGTCCTATGTTCAGAAGCACCAATTCCCAGAGTAAAGACAGAATTGGTAGTTGCTCACCAAAGGCCTCAACAGAAGGCTGCTAAGTAAGCTTTTTTTGTAAAATTCATCTGGTTTTGACTGGGGATCTAGAATCACAGAAGCTGCACTTTTGGTGGTTCCTTCTGAAAAAGTTGTAGAGAAATGGATTGAAGAGTGTGCAAGCAAAGATTCTGGAAGAGTGACTTAGGAGAGAAGGTTTAAAGAAGTAATATATTGATGTCTGATAAGGGGGTTGATAAAAGGTGCGAGGATGATGTGGTGAAGCATATACCTGTGTAAGGAGACCTGAGTTTTTTTTTCAGGAGGAAGAGGAACCATTCAATTCAGCACAGAAGTTTCCTTTAACTAGCAAAGACCTCTAGAAAAAGATGAGTGAAGCTGAGTAGCAAGAAAAATGCCACACAGTGAGAGGGGAAAAAACTTCACAGTGGCTCAGAATAAACAGCAGTATCCTCACCCAAGGAGATTTTTAACCCTCCCAAAGTTGTTGGAATCCATAGTAGAGAAGGTTGCTCTGACACAGAGTGAGGAGCTGAACAAATCCCTTTTGTTTTAACCTGCATGGGAAGAAGCGAGCTGGCTTTCTGCACCCCAAGCTGATACCACAAAACCAGCAGACCTGGGAAGACACTCTCAGTGAATAAACCTGATTTGCACTTTGTGAGATTTGCAAAGTGTGAGAAATAACCCTGTCACGTTTTAAAAGGAGTTGTTTTAGAAACGAATGGTTTGTGTAGAAAAGCTGATAAATACATGAATCTGCTTCATTTTTGAAGAATGTTCCCAGGATGTTCCTTGGATGTGTTCTGGCTCTGACTGCTAGGAATGTTATCTGTTGTTGGAGTACCACAGGGCTGGACATAAGGTCATAGCAAAATCAGATTCAGTCATAACACTGTCACTTATTATAAATCTCAGCAACAGATGAGATTCAAATGTGATTTCAGTAAAAATACAGTTTCCGGTAAACTTATTTGAAGGCTATTAGCAGTTCAGTGAGTGCAGAAGTGTAACGCAAAATGCAGTAGTTGAAAACCTTATTAGAGAATAGATTTTATAATTCATGATGAGAAATGCATTTGTTCAAGAAGTGAGGAACTATTTTTAGCACCTGCACAAAATTCAAAAGGAAAGAAGAGATTGATATAGTGTGTGCAATTAAACAATCAAATCTAATGCTTAATTAAATTGTTCAGTTATAAGATGCCAAGCTTCCTCAAATCTCAGAAATAATTATTGATCATCAAGTACTTTGCCACTTCTGGGTTTGTCATCAGCTGAAACTGGTGAATTATTCATGGATTTCAATTTAATACGGTAAATGCTCTTCCTGGTGATCAGTATCTGTGTAAAATGGCTAAGTGTAAGTTGTTTTTTCTTTTTGTCTCAGTACAAGCCCTGGCTTGCTCATGCTGCATGCTTGTTACTCCAGAGTAGGGCAGGTCCTGCAGTCTTTTCCTGGACAAAACACACAATAGCTTCTCTGGAAGGTGGTGCATGAGAAAAGATGGTTGCAGGGTGTAGGGATTAGGGATATAAGGTGCTTTTATTATTTTGTTTTGAATTTAATAAGCTAAGCAGGAGAAGGGAAAACTGTGCAATCAAGTTTCCTCGGAAGAGAAAAGCCAACAAAAACTGCTTTAATTTTCCACAATACTTGCATATTTTGTGTTATAGTTGTGCAAACAGGAGAGATTTAATCCTGCCTGTAAGCCCATCTTCATAAATACATTATAAAGCCTTCCAGTAAGAATAAAATCAGATGAAAATATACAGCCCTTGGTAGGCATATCAAATTTATTACTTCTACTCCATTCAGTAAATATTTATAATCAGCACACTTTCATGCTACTTAGCAAGAACATTTTAGCAAACTTTACATTTAAAGACACATTTTTTCCCTTGTGTTAACTGGACATTTTCTGTCTGAGCCAATACATGTGAGCGTATTTGTTTCTCTGTGTGGGTGAAGAATGAACTGCCAGTCAGAGACTGCGCAAACAAAGAGCAGGCTAAGGGTCAAAAACCCAACTTTAACAACTACCTTCAAATTTACTTGGAGTTTTCTCTCGGCGCTTGGAATCAGCATTAAGGTGGGATTCATTGCTCACGTGAAATGACTGCAACAGTGGTTTCCCCAGTGATGTGAAGCACAGTTTGTTTTAGCTCTGTGACATTACTCCTTGCGTTAAAAACAACAAAGCAACTATCCTGAGACAGAGAAGGGGCCTTTTTCCCCTTTCACTGCTTTCCCTACCTCTGTGGATGATGTAACTTCTATGAAACTAAACTTCAGGGATAATATTATTCTTGTTAGGCAAGCCCTTTGATTTCTGGGAAGACAAATGAGGGTTTTGGCATTCCCGTGCAGCCTGCAGATACTTTACGTGGATGTTGAATTTGCAGAATTCCATCTACCTGGGGAATGTAATTATCTTGTCTTCAGAAGCTCTCTCTTCTTCCTGTGAGGTTTAAATAGGTTCAGACATAGGTGGGATATGTGAACCATTCCAAAACTGTTGATTTTGAAATGAAAGAGGGCTGTCAGCAAAACATGAATGATGATGTTACTATGTGCCCCAGTTCCTCTGGGTCTGTGAGGGCTGTTACAGAACTGAAATAAGGAGATGAACTGTGGCCATGAGGCTTACATCTTGGGACTCTAAAACAAAGAATTGGGGTCTGGGCTGAGTAACAGGTTGGTATTTTGTTATTTCTGCCAGGGAGATTTATGAGGAGGTGTCTTTCTCCTTAGGATTTTTTTTTCCATAGCTGCTCCCCACTGTCTTCAGAGAGTTGCCTACCTGTAGTGAGCCCAGCTGATAAATCTGTTGCCAGTCAAATGGCTGGAGAGATCTGTGAGGGATTAGGTCAAATGCATCAGTATCCAGAAACACCTTATTTTTGTCCAAGTCCATGAATGGCATTCTTGCTGTTTGTACGATGAAGCCACACCGACACTGCTATCGCAGACCTCCTGCAGCTACTAGGATGGGATGCAGATGGCTTTCTTTACTGTAATCGCCACTGAAATTTCACTTGTTTAGTCTACTGCGTACGAGCTTGATGTCTTTCCAGATACACCACTTCTGTGAGAGATGGGGGACGGGAAGCTCAAAACTGTTACCTTCTGCTCTGACTTCCTCACACAACAAAGCCAGACCTGCTGAAACTCCCTGAATGCAGAGCATAACATAACATGCCTGTTGTTTCTGCAACACACTGACAAAGCAAGGTTTCTATGAATGTATTCCTCCTGCAGCTCTAACCATCTTTTGCTATCAAGTTCCCTTGCAGTTTTGCACTTGTAATAGTGAGTGATAGAACTAACTATTTTCAAAATAGAAAAATGTCTTTTAAAAAATCCACATACTGTTTTGCTTTGTTTGAAAAGCCTTGTTTTCTTTCCACAAGAGGGAAGCCTGTTCATCCCAGAGAATGTGTCTAGGCCAAGTTAAAGCATTTGACTTCAAAGTATCATTCCAAAAGAGACAGCCACATATATGTCTCCCTGTAAACAAATAGGCAGAAAAATGAGATTTTTTTTTTGAAATAATCACAAAAGAGAAATGTCTTAGGCATTGCAGCAATGCAGATTGGTTTTCCTGGGGAGAACTTTATAGCTTGTTTACGATGCTGAAATCTGTCTCTCGCTTTACCAACTGCTTCCCAAGATGTTGACTTTGTCTTACTATGTCCCTTTCATTCTTTGTTGTGTTCTTTCTTTTCTTGCCAGCTTTCCAGAGTTTTGTCTGCATGCTTGCAATACACTTCCTTTGTTATTTTTTATCAGCAAAGTTTTCTATCTCTGTATTGTAGGCTAAGTTGTCATTAGCAAAGACAGTAGGTTGTGCAAAAAAACGAGCTTTATCTTCAGAAACATGGAGATGGTGATTACACCCAGATATTGGTGCGCATATTCAAGTGGCTGTCCCTTTGCTGTAATGTTTTATATTTAGTATCAAATATGAGGCCTAAAATGTGACCGATAGCATTGTGAGTATGGTAATCAATGGATTGACGAGACAGATGTTTGTGCCACAAAATAACGTATGCTATGGTTATAAGCTAGCAGTAAGCCTCTGGCAAAGTCAGCAATGGCTTTTGCTGTCTTCTAGTCATTGCTGTCCAAATGTTTGTGGTGATGTTGGCCTTGACTGCTCTGGAGGAAGACGGCTATTCTTATCTTTATATTTATGGCTTGGGAACAGGTCCACGCCAAAACAGACTTTAAGCAGATCTGTGCTGTTTCTAAACCCATCTGCCCTGTGTTTGTGAAGGCTGTAGAGACAGCAGAGCTGTGCTGGTTTTCAAAGGTACCACAGATCTTTTTACAGACTGCAGTCTTAATGTTTACCAGGATCATCTGGAAAGCTAACAAATCCCCTTACATTCATTCTTTTATGTCAACTTTAACTATTTTAAATTCTTATGGATATTAAACACTGAATTGATTTAATCTTAGATATTTTGCACAATACAGTGAGTTTTGATAATTGATTTAAGAATGGATTCAGACTGAGGTCCAGTGGTTTTGGCTCATCTTCACCTTCAGCCTTGGTGTACAGCAGTGACTGAAGTATGAACTGCTGCTTTCTGCAAAGGCAGGCACACTTCGATGTGCCCAGAGTTATATCATGGTTTGAGGCAGGAAGTCTGCTAGTGACTTTAAATGTTATATGTACTTTCTATAGATAAGATACCCATGCTTGAATGTGGCAAGTATACATCCTGTCTCTAGCTCATGTAGCCAGGAGTAAGTCGTAATTCAAGGGTGTATTTGAAGTAAAATGTATACTACTGTAAATCTGTGAGTTCAAATAGGTATGAGGTTTGGGTTTAAAGTCCGTTTTTCAGAGTAAATGCTATGTATAAAATAAAAAGTGGGCCTGTTTCTACAGGAAATTCAGATGTGCTTTTTCATTAAAAAAAAAAAAAAAAAAAAAAAAAACCAAAAAAACAGTAACCAGCAAACTTGCTAACATGACAAAAAGTTCAGGCATATGAAATTACCCTAAACCAAATGAAGCAACAGCCTTTGAATTCAATTACAGGCAATAGCAATCCGATGCCCATCCCACCAAGGCAGCATGGCCAAGCCACGTGGCAGCTGCCAGCCCACATCTGGCTTCTGTCCTCTGGCTGGAAAATCCAGGTGCTCCCCTACAGCTGCTGCCATGAGAGCTTTCCTCTGGCGTGAATCCAGAATGAAGTACAAGTCTGCACCTTTGGCTTTTTGCTGAGATGCCTTAAGTCATCTGGCCCTGAAATATGAAAATTACTATCGGGGCTTCAGCTTACTGTTTTGTTCCGTGTGTCTGTGTCTAGGAGTCAACTGCTATTGCTTCCTCCCCACACACACCTCAGCCTCCTTAAATAACAAGTGAAGACCCTTTTCAGCATGGCAATAGGGAAGGTGTGTGCGTGGTACTGCTTTCCAAAAGGTTTGTGTGCAGGATGGTGTAGATAGGCTGCCTGTAACAGGCCCTGTGGCAGTGCTGGCTGCCCCTCCAGCAGTCCCTGCTGTTTTATGAAGGACAGAATCTGCTTCCTTTTCCTGGGAAAGGGGATGGTCAGAGGTACTGTGTGCAGCACCCTGAGTTTTTCCCCTTAGTGTGGTCCAGGTGTGTGCTAATGCTGGGATGCCAGCAGTGTTTAGTCCTCAGCAGTAGCCTCAAAGAGCTGTGGTGCCAGCCCTGCCTCTTCTGAATTCTTCCTATTTAAATACTTCTACTGCTTTAAATGCTTCTCAGAGTGGTACTGTGGTTTTTCCTTTCCTCCTGAAACACCAAATGAAAGTAAAACTAAAAAAAATTTCAGTGAGAATATTTGAAAGGTTGAAATCAGTAAGCATTTGGATTTTCCCAGGTAGATTGGGAATAAAAATCCATTTCACGTTGGTTTTAATAGAACTAAGATACCTTACTCTAGTTGATTCAGTCAGAATGCATCATGTCAGTTTGCCGTACCAACAGTTTGCTGTACCTGCTCAGTTTCCATGGGCCCACAGTTTCATTTTTTGCATCCTCCTTTGCTTTTCTTACCTGGGATCCTTTCCTTAGCTGGACTATATCTTCTGCAGGGCAGCATGAAGAGCCTCAGCTGCTGCCCACTGGGACTGACTGTAGAAATCCAATGACTGCCGTATGTGGTTGAAGCTGCAGGTGGTCTGGGCGCTGCCTTGTCAGGAGGATTAAAGCCTGTAAGGCACTGAAGTAGACATGGTTCAACATCAGGACAGACTTCCAAAAAAAAAAAAAAAAAAAGTAGTTGCATTCAGAAACTCTTATATTCTGGCTTTTTGTCCTATTTTGGGGAGTCCACAAAATAATAAGTTCTTAAAAAAAAAAAAATTTTTTAGTCTGCGCTATGTATTAGTAATCTTAATTAGTATGCAGAAATCTGAGGTCACTACTTGCAGTCACAAGCTTCATTTTAATTAGCATTCTATTTATTAAAATATGTTTCCTAAAGTGTATCTTTCCATTTAGAGAAACTGGAAGGGAAGGGGGAGGTAATTCTCATGGCACTGATTAGCAGGTAACGTCAAATCATAATTCTGGCACAGCTAAGACTTGAGAGCCAGAGGTCTGTATGGATTTTCCTATGTATTTTTCCCATTTATTTCCAGGTGGTAAAACTTGGCATGTATAGTTGCAGCTTGGGAGCAATGATTTACTAAATCTTGTTTAGATTTTTTTTTTGTGATGCTTTATAGTTATATAACAAAACAGAATGAATACTTCTTGCTTTTGTGCTTTTATAAGTTCTGGCAGTTCTATGTCAAAACCTGTCTGGATAAGTAATTTTTTAATTTATTTTTTAATTGGAGCTCCCTGGACCACACAATTCATCTGGGCTCCACACACTTGCCTCTTCCAGGGCTCACAAGATGAGGAAGGCTCCAGGCCATCACGAGGTGCAAGTTTTCCATGCAGGATCTTCTGTGCAGGATTTTCTCATAAGACTGAGCCAGCATATTCCAACAGCTTGGTACCTTTTCTAGACCCCAGTAGAGTAAGCACTTTTCCAGAGGATTCATTGGGTTGCAACTTATTTATCTAGGGCACTAGACATTGAAACAGGCTACCTTTAAGCTTTACTGACACCAGTGTTAGAAAACAGCTTGTCCAGATTTCAGACACCCAAATTAGCTCAAACTGTATTTACTCCCAGAAACACACGAAAAGTGAGCTGGAGAGCATTGAGCTGGCTGCCGTGCAGGACAGGACTGGTCTGAGATGGCAAATCCATGTGATGGTGTGTTGTGATGTGTGGAGTTACCAGTTCGGATTGGTTATTGGAGAGATCAGAGAAACTGAGAAACTCTTTTCTTCTTCAGCTTTCTTTATTACTCTTCAGCATTTTGAGGTTCATGCCAGAGTCTCTGAAAGAGCCTGGTTTCAACAGGGTTTTGACAAGGTTTCTTCAAGTTCCATAGTCTGTCCCTGAATTGTGAATCTAAAGCTGCTAGTGTGCTTGCATGTTGCACTTTCCTTTTCCCTTTCTGGGGTTATATGACGAGGCTGATAAACCACTGAAGGTTCCCAGCAGACATGTATGGCTGCCTCCCTGGGGAGTTCAGCCCGACAACCTGGTTTGCACTGGATGGTGACTGCCTCATTCCCTGTAAACTTTCCAACTCAGCTCACCATCAGCAGCTAACAGTCCTCCTTTGTTAGCCTTGTGTCAGATGTTAGAGTCTTGCTAGTTGTCTCCTGGGGGTTTTATCTCAATATGGAATCACAAAATGCATTTGAAATGGAAAAAGAAGTTTCCAAAGCAGTTGGTAGTCTAACACAAGGAGAGAGAGACAATCTCTGCGAACAGCCGTAAGGCTTAGACATACAGACAGACGTAGACAGATTTACCACATTGGCACTAATACTTTCAATCTTTTTGTAAAAAGAAAATATTGCCAAGATGCTAATGTATACACATGGTAGCAATATGTTCATGAGGAAGTACAGTTAATTACTGGAGCTGGGCTGTATGGACTGTATTACACAGATGGACTGTATGATACACAGACACTTTTTAAGTATGCAGATTCCTACTGAAGTGGCACAGCTTAATGACTCACTTGGATTAAGGCTGCTACAACCTATTGTCTCAATAATCCAGGATTTAAGCATGCTGTAATTGTATGTATCATGCATGAAAGAGCAATTTGTAGCTGTGGAAAGTTTAATGCTGCTCCTAGTTACTTGGTTTTCTGTTTTCTTTATGCCCAAGAGCCCAAGTATGAGTCTCAGCTGTGTTCATTTGTTGCACACAAAGGCTGATTCTTTCCTTGTTCTTACTATTGCAGCTAAACCTAACTCTGCTGAAGTCCGTGAGAGGGGAGCCAGCTTGGGTCCCTTCAGCAGTGAGATATTGCTTGTTAACGGGGTCTGCTCAGTGTCTTGCACTGCAGGTTGCCACACATGAGCCTTGCTTGTTTTCGTTCTCTGTCATAGAATGATTTGGGATAATAGGCAGACCCCATCTGTTCCCATTTTAGGATGCTTTGCTTTCTTTTTCAAAATCTGCCCATAAATAAACACAGGAAAAATACTAGGGTGTGAAGCGCACACCATGGGGTAAGCACAAAAGGTCTCGCTCCATCCCTACCGGCACAGACACGCTCAGCTATTGCAGCATATATCATCTGGCATCACCAATGCAACCCCATCAGGCCTAAATTTCAGGGTTACAGGAAAGGGCTGGGTGAATGGAAACTGAACCCTCACCAGAGGCTGTTGGCATGTCCCCAGCCACCCTGTTGTGCTGTGTGGGGTTCATGTGGAGGCTGCATGGGTGGTGTACAGGTTTGGGAGGCAGTGGGAGAGTTTGTTAGGTATCTCTTGGCACCCTGAGCTGAGGGCAGATGCTACTTCATCCTCAGGTTTGGGCCATGGCAGGGTAATGAAGGGTCTTCTCTGGAGTAAAGGGATGGTCCTTTGTAGTGCAGCATCAGCTAAAAGGGGATTTGCAGCTGCACGTTTCCTCTGCTCCTCTCTGAACTCTACCCTGTGGCGTTTTAGGGTTTTCCTTATCCTGAGGTGTGGCTGATGATTGCAAGGAAGCTGTCTGATACTGCTTCTCTGGCAGCCAGACTTCTCGCATCAGATTAGCATTCCCTGCAAGCACTGTGGAATGGGAGGCTGTGAACCCAGCCCGGTGTGAGTGATTGTACATCGGCATTACCTAATTCTTAGAGTATTAAGGTAATTAGGAAACATGAGACTTCACAAAAATAGACAGCTCGTTGTACTGAGAGTATCAAAGGCGTTTCTTCTCCCATGTCAATTTGAACAGTGCTCTTGGCTACTACATTACAGTAATCAGCTTAGCTAAATTTGTTTTGCATGTCTGATGTTAATGAATGGCTGCTTGTTATTCTTTTAGGGTGAAATTCACTGCCTCTGCATAAAACAGGGAAGTTAGCAGTCAGACTCCAGAAGTTGCAAGGCAGAGGGGACCAGGGAGGTGAAATTCACTCCCACAGTGAACGTGGAGCTGTAGGAGAGCACCCAAAAACCAGCGTGCTTCTTGGGGTTAGTGTAGCAGCCCCATCTGTCCCATGCAGGCATGGAGATCTTTCAGGTCTGCACAAATGAGGACAATGTCCCTATTAGACCTTCAAAATGGTTCCTTTGTGGTTACAAGGAGAGCTGAAGATACAGTGGTTGTACATTATGGTGCCTAGGTGAGCGTGACATTTATCCCTCTTCCCTTTTCCTCCAGGGTGGGTCTTACAGTGCTTGTGGGGTTTCTGCTGTCATCCTTTATGGGTGTTTTCCAAATGTGGTAAGATGAAGAAATGATGGAAAAGCAAAGCTTCTGGTTAGAAACATACTTCAGCTGGATTCAGGCAGTTCACATAAGACGGAATTGTAGAAGGGCTTTTTTCAGATGCTTTTCTAGTTGATCCAATTTATAATTTGTCCCTGCAAACATGCCATTTCTAATGGGTTCCATATGCCTCTAAGCCTTCCTGTTATTTCCTACGTTATGGATTGCTCTGTTCAGCAAGAAGTCTGCCACTCTGCAGCTTGTCTAGGTTTTATTTTAAAAATAAAAAATAAAATTGGAAGAGGGCCTAGGACTTGGATGCCACTTTTACAGTCCTTTACAGCTAACCTCAACTTCCATTCTGATGCTGCTGATGGTAATGCACAGAATCTGTTCAGAACATGTATGCTAATGTAAAGGAGGGAGGTCGGGCTGTTTTGGCAGCTAGAAGTGTCCCCAGCAATAGGCTGCTTGAAGAGCTCAAGGTGTCCACTTACTAATGCTACTATAGTGTTTGCTAACCTGGAACTTATTGTTTTCATCTGTAATTAAAATTATTTTTTCCCCAATGAGTCTCTAAGCTGCTGTCATGCTGAATTATCTTGGTTCCAGAGAATGGTTCTGTAAATACTCCTTTTGGCCGCTTTTTATGGTCTGTCAGTATGGAGGGGTTTTGACAGTTCATTGCTACTTTACTGCCCACACATCTCCCCCTCTATTCCCTATTTTGCTGCTGTCCCCTCCTCCCTATGTTAATCCTCCATTAACATCATAAGGCGCAGTGTTATGGCATGCCAAGGTCACTCCTATGCTAGCAAGCTTTTGCAGCTATGGACAGTCACATCTTAATGCTGAGCATGCCAGTTTTGTTTTATTTTTCCTCAACAGGAGATTACCGGGCAAAATACTGCTGCCAGCTGAGCAGCAATTTCCTGCTGAAATGAGGGAGTCCTGCAAAGCTGAACACCCCGATGGAGACCAAAATCCTATCCTTTCCATGCCTTTTTTTTTTTTTTTTTTTTTGGTGTCTAACCAGAGAAGATTTCCTAGTTAATTATCTGCTAAATTCCAAATTAATGTAATTAGCATTTGAGGTAGCTTGATGAGAAAGAAGGGGGAGCTGAACTGCCTCTGGCACTGTCTTTGTGTCTTATGTGACCTCTCTTCCTTCATTCTCTCATCTGATATTGTTTGAAAGAAACACCCCTAGTTAGGGCAACTACCTCGGTTTATGATGGGAAAACTCAGTTGCATGTTAACATATGAATTACTATTTTTAATTTACAGTAGGCTAGTGCTACAGCTTGTAAAGTGCCACACTAGGCATTTTACAAACAAATTGTGAGAGGGAGTCCCTGCCAACACAGAGTTTATGATCCAGACAGACAAGATCAAATGTGAGGGAAAGCAAATGTCACCTTTATTTTGTACCTGAGGAAAATGAAGCCCTGAGAGTTTCTTTCAAGGTCATGCAGACTTAGTGAGAGATGCATGTATTGAATCCCCACCTCCCAAGTCCTGGAACAATATCTTAGTCATTAGGCAAGCATTTCTCCTACAATACTGTATAAGCTCCTCAAATTAAATTCCCTACAGAAAGTAGAAGTTTGAACAGGAGTTAGTTTTAAGTGACTTGCAGACTCAGAGAAGGCACCTATTAGGGAGCCATTCAAAAATCAAGTTAACCTGTGGAGGAGGATGGTTCTTAATTAAAATAGAGAAATTGTGATTGGATTCAGTGAGCCTAATTCTTACTGCATTTGCAATTTTTATATTCTGAAATAACAGAGTTGTACAAGCTTAGCCCTGCCAAGAGCTGGGTGAGCTTGCCATCTCTGAAAATTCAGTGTCTAGTAGCTGGGACATTGATGAGAACTGGAAGAAACGCAGTTTTGCTCTTTTAAAGAAAGCATCCTCCCAGCATGCTGTCCCCAAAATAATAGCACAAGATGTGGTTTGGTTTGGTTGAAATGTGACAGAGGAGAACCTAAGTTTCAGTGAATTACTTACCATAGGTGTGTATGAGTTAAGCCTGCTGCTTTTCTTTGATTTGTTTTGTGTTCAGAGGGGGGACACTAAAGGAGTTAATTATGTACTTTGCCAAATTATTGCAGTTTGTCGGATAACCAGAGAACTATCCAACTGTTATTAAATGGATGGGAGGGAAGCAATTCTTCTTGTAAAAGCTCTCCAGAGATCCACATTTATAAACTCCAGACTATGTAACAGCTATTTAATATCAACAAGGATATGGTAGTATCAACAAGTGACAAACTAGGACTGGAACAGAATGTGTTAAATCCTGCATGGCCACTGCTGACTAATGAGGACTGACCTTTGCAGCAATATATACAGTCAGTTTATTAAAGCAGGGACAGAGCAATCTCTAGGCCTTTGGTCAATCTAGGTTGCTTGGGGCTGAGGAATTTCCATTTAAAATATCTCCTCAGGTGATAAAGACTGATTCAATAGAGATCGGCTAATAAAGAAAGTGCTGGAAGCTACTATTAAATCCTAGCTTCTGTCAGCTTAACAGCAAAAACTTTTAATGAGGAAACCATTAAAGTTGACCTAATGAATCAGAAATGCTTTTCCTTTCTGGCTAATTATAGTGTGCCTAGAATATCTTTCGACATATGTAATTTAGAAAATACTGATATATTGAGTCCCCTTGCTCTCGAAGGAAACCTGTTGCATGGCAAAACACTGGAAAAAGCTTTCATGGGAGGATGCAGAGTGTGACCTGGATTCACTGGGGAATCCTGGTGGTCAGGTAGGCTGGGGGTAGAGGACGTGGAAATTGCTGAAATTAGTGGTTGATATGTAAAAACACAGCTTTGTATGAAGCCCTGTGGTCACAAACGAACACAGTAGGACACATGATAGATAAGAAAGATTGGTGCACCTGTCTGGTCTGGAAAAGAGCGTAATGATAACACCCTCATTGATAAAGTAGAAAATACATCAAGAGATCCTGTTTACAACTACAGCATGAGTTGAGGCATCAAAAGATGTCATTGAAGATGTTTGCTGTTTGCTTAAAGCTTTTCTTCTGTTAGAAGTATACTACAGCATCAGCATTACCTTTCTTTGTGTCCCAGGAAAAGTTGATTAGTTCAGGCATGTAAGGACCCAGCTAAGAAACAGTTTCCACCAGCGTTGTCACTCTTTGTTCCAATTTCCACAAAATCTTAGTTTCTGAATAGCCAGGATAGGTAAAAGGAGTTATTTGTATTTGGCAGATGTGAAGCACAAGAGAAATGAAATCCATTATCACCAGTTGCAATGGAAATTTTCATTTGAGCTAGAAACAGAGATGAGACTTTGGAAGTCTTACTCTGGCAATTGAACTGCAGCTCTGGTCTGCGTGGGGATGATTTATGATTATTGCTATCTATTTCCATTTTCATAAGAAACTTCCTGCGTTACTAAGTCCGGTCTGGACTGTTCCCTTCAATCCCTTACCTGTAGAGCTCTGACACACAAAACTCTGAGACCCTTTGTGCCCAGCCTGTGTGCAGCCATCCGTTTGAATGCTTGGCTCTGCCTTCCCCTGCTATGTCAGCTTTGCTGCCCTCTTCAGCAATCCTGCAGATCCTCTCCTTAAACTGCAAGCTTTGCTGGGAGATGGGGAGGGGATGAAGTCCTGCAGGATAGATGTAGTAGGATGCCTTGAGTCCTTGCGTTTTGTACTCCAGCTCCTGACTCCTGTCCATCTGATGGCGTTCCTGCCCCCAGTTTTGGTCTGTGCTGTGGTGCCCTTTGTGCTGTTGAATTGTTACATTATTCCACAGAGTCGCTTTTCAGTCAGCCAAATCTCAGTTTCAGAGTATGTGATACTGAATTATGGTGGCGGTATGTTTTCCGTTTGCCTGTTATTTTCTTTATTTTTGTTTGGAAAAGAAAGAAAATGAGAATCAGAGAGATGAGAGGATTTTTTCCTGGAAATTCAAAGTCTTAACCTTGACAGACAAATCAAAGGTGCTTGTTTCCTTATGTGACACATCAAAATGTGGTTCAAAGTAAAAGTCACAACCCAGTTATGGAAGTTGGCAGCTTAAGAGAAAACCCAGACATGCTCCATACTGTAAATAAAGACCCCCGTGTCTCTCTGACTTGCACAGCTCTAATCTTCTTGCCTCTGTGATTAAGAAACAAAGCTTTAAGTTAAAAAGTGAAAGCTGTACAGGTTGTAGGTACAAACTGAGTGAGATGAGGTAGAAATGGTACTAAATGGCATCAAAATGTAAGTAACTGTTGGGAACAAAAGCCTTCTTTTTTCAATACAGTGCTAAAATCACATTGGAAGATCTTAAAAACCTTTATTTAAGAGAATAAAACAAAGTAACTTGTTGCCTGGTTTCTGATAGATTACTGTGGTTTTAAAGCTTAGCAGGGGCTCCTAGGAAGTAGGAATTATTCTTTGTTAAAGTAGAGAATTGCTCAATCGGCCTTTTATTCCAAAAAAAAAAAAAAAAGACATTTTAGGATTGCTTTTAAAATTTCTTCAAAGTGGTGTTAAGTCAGCTAAACTGTGCAATGCTGCAGTTTGTTCCAGTAATCTCCTGAAGGGGTGATGTTGTTGGGGTTAGGGCTTAAGGGGGGGCAGATTCTCAGACCAACCACGTTTTCTGTAGGACTGAGTGGGGTATCATGCACTCTGGACCCAGCTCAGTGCTGTCATTCCCATTAGGATGGGAGGTGCTCTGTCATGCCCCCACAGGGCTCGTCATACCCCATGGGTGTCCCAAAGAGGTCTTCTTGCAGGGGAGGTGGTTTCTGGAGGTGGAGAGCTCAGTGCCAGGGTCCCTGTGGAGCCCATGCTTCTGGTGGGGCAGGCAACTGGCGCAAGCAGCACTGCAAGGAATGGTTTTTGCCTACGTTGTGTGTTAAGTGGCTGCGTTGCAGGCTTGTTTGGTCACACAGCATATTTATGTCAGCTGTGCCTGCTGCTGGCCATAGCTTGGCTGATCTTATAACCTGATGGTTTTAGCCATTCAGGTAGGTGTGAATGTCAGTCCTCTGCCCCATTGTGACAGAGCTGGTGGCTGTGTTAGTGGCCCTGGGGGCCTGCAGGCTGCCTGGTAGCGAGTATTTTTCTGTCTCCAGCCAGGCCTCTGCCTTCTTTGCCAGGCTGGCATTTGCAAACCAGATCCTGTTATGTGCCCAGCCTGCAGGCATTTGGCCTCACTGTAGTTGATGCTAAGCTGCAGCTAGGGAGCTAATGAGCATTATTAGGATCAGGCCTTCTTAAAATATAGGCTTAATGCCTGCAGCACAGCAGCTTCTCTCCTGCTCTGGCAGATGCTTAGATCCTAACATCTCCAGCCGATGTTGGTATCTGTGGCTATATGAGGCTAGTGACAGGCTGCCTGTGCAAGAAATACATCCTGAGCTTTTGGAGGGCTGGGGAACAGAGCTGGTCATGCCTTTCTTGTACCCACATGTGAGGCTTGACTGGCTGGCTGCAACCCCAGCCTTCATGGCAAGAACAGCTGAAGGAAGCTGTGATGGAGGGTGAAGAGGCTCCATCTTTACATTAAGGTAGGAGCCAGCACCAAGTAACTATAAGGTGGCAGTCCTGTGGCTATTTTACTCGAGAAACTTGCTATTACAGTGGCAAAGATCTAGCTGCACTGAATTTCTTATTGTTTTCTTTGCACCTAGGATGCCACGTATCTAAAACAAGTAACTTTACCCTCCCCTCTAAAGAATTTGAATGTTTCTAACTTGGGAATCTCTTCCTTTGTTCTGTGTTTTAAGCCTTGATTTGTGTGTTGTGAGCTTCTTTGTTAGGAACTTTCTTACATAATTGCATAATTTCAGAAGCTCTAAATGTCACAAGGATTCACAACAGTATTGCAGATTTTTTTCATGTGGGGTTCAACTCTGAAGCAAATCTGCAGTGAGCTATTTTAGAAGCAACTTCTGTCTAGCCTTTCTGTGTGTTATTTGAATTTCAAGTGAATACATAATTGCACGTAGAACTATTAAGAAGATTTATGGTTCTGTGTATTTCCTGTGTATTTAACATCCCAGAATTTTGTATTGGGCCTTCTGGTACTGTTTATTTACTTAGGGTTGGTTTTAGGCTACAGGCATTAATAATTTTATGACTGAGCGTTCCTAACAGATGGCTTTATGGGCTGTAACAGCCACCAAAGAGCAGTGCCAGGGAGCAAAGCGAAACAGTATATAGTACAAACAGTTGTGTGCAGGCTTGCTGTGGGTCACAGAAATACCTCATTTATTGAATATCCTTCTGTAAAGGAGGGTTAGAAACACCACCTAAGAATGGAGCCAAAAGAGCTCCCTCTGCATAATGTTAGTGGTATATTATTGTTTTAGAGAAGTAGTTGGTACCAGCCAAAGGGGCCCTCCTCCCTCCCCACCATCCTTTTTCAAGTGGAGCACTAGAAAAGGGCTATAGATTCATGACTTGTTGTGAGTTAGTGTGTGTATTGGTGGACAGTACATGTTCTGTTACCTCAGAAAATAGAGCAGCTGGTGGGCGTTTGAGGGACTGTGCGAAAAGGAACGGAGCACGTGCAATAGAAAGTACTCTGACCCTCTTGTTGTGAAGGTCAGTGGGGCGACTGGTGCTAGGCTTGTCCTGGGCCATGTAAATCTGCAGGCAGTATGTCATGGTACCTGGTTGGTAGTTTTTTCTTGCATCTGTTCAGTGTTAAATTTATGTTCTTGTAGACCCTGGGGAAGAATCCAGGTCTGTAGGTCAGTGAGAACTGTGTGTGACAGATTCACTAATATCTTCTGATAACAGTTTTTAAAGAAAGCTTCTGTAAGTTGACATGAAGAAAAAAAAAACGTGAAAAAACAAAACAACCACACAACAACAACAAAAACACGAGTACATTACAGCCCTGTAATCTAAAAATGCTTATTGGGCATATGCCCAACTCTTCTGGTGGAACTCAAAGGTTTTCTGACTCATGGGCAGCCTCTGATATTCCAAATCAGGGTCTTATCGTTGATCCCACAGAAGTAGTGCCAAGGTTTACCTTATCTTGACAAGACTGGATTACATTTAGGTGCATCTCAATAGCTTCCAGAAATTACAGATGTCTCTTGCATAAATGGAGATGTAAGAATTTAAAGTATGGTAAGGGAATCTCAGATTACTGTCCACCCTTTTAATGACTGCAAAGGCCAAAGGAAGCAGATGAGAAATCGCTGGGCCTCCTAGATATCTTGACTGGCTTGGTAATCTTGGTATGAGTTTATCATCTGTGCTTTTCAAAATACCACAGTCAAAAGAGAGAGCAAGAGAGGGAAAGAGAACTGCTATGCAATTTCTTCAGGTTTAATCTTGCCGAGTTAGTCTATAAGCAATACAGTGAAGATTCATTGTAAAGATGTTATGCAGCATCATTAGAAAAATAAAATAAAGGCCCGTTATAAAATATGCTATTTTTTTTGAAAAAGTATTTTTCATATTAAAGTCAAATAATCTTCATGATTTTCAAATTGTACAGCCTTTGAAAAATGCATGGTTCTTGTTTTATCATTTCGGAACACGTTTGGCCAAAGGAGCATCAATTTGCTGAGTAATTCTTATTGACCAAGGCACCTTTGTGAATTCAGTGTAAGGGAGAAGGAAATTAACTTCCACTTGTTTGATTATATGATCTGATGAGAAGGATAGAGAAGTCTGGTGTAGTTCAAGCTGCTACATGTGAAATAGCACAAGTTCTGGTTATGATGTATGTAAAAATATTTGAAGAATAAAAGGAAAATTCTTTCTTTTTCATTTAGTAAGTGGAAAGCAATAAATCTGAGCAGTGAGATTAAGTAGCAGATGCCAGTATGTATAGGAATGCACAGGTAAGAGTGCTTAACGATCTACCTTCAGTGCAGGGGCTAAATTTAGCTTTTCATATTTCACTGTAGGCCTTACTGCCATCAGGCTCTGGTAGTTCCTTGTTTATCTGATGGTTTGACATCTTTTGAACCATTAAAATATATATCCATATATATATATCTTCCCTGTAGTAGTCTGGTTTAAAAACATCAGTCGCTGTGAATTCAAATAAGTCGCACAGATTCAAATAAGATTCCCAGATCTTCAGTACAGTCTCTGAAACTTTAGAATCATAGAATCATCGAACAGCTTGGGTTGGAAGGGACCTTAAAGATCACCCAGTTCCAACCCCCTGCCATGGGCAGGGGTGCCACCCATAAGAACAGTTTGCCCAGGGCCGTGTTCCAGGGATGGGGGGGAACTTGTTCCAGTGTCTCACAGCCCTCACAATGAAGAATTTCTTCCGAATATCTAATCTAAATCTCCCCTCTTTCATTTTAAAGCCATTCCCCCTTGTCCTATTATAGTCATCCCTGGAAGAAAAGTTGCATTGAAACAATGCAAAAGGGCAGGGATGCACAACTGGCTTACCGCAAGTATGTGCTAATGACAGCACAAAAGAAAAGGTAAGGATGCTCTAGAGTAACCTATGTTTCATTAAAAAGATAAAACACACACCCCTGGGTGGAGATCAGACATGATAATGAGCGACATGATAATGTGCCTTAGGTTAATGAGCTGGCACCTAGAGCTTGTGTACATGTGTTACTGAGTGGTGGAACCAAAAGCAACCAATGAATTGCCTGCCTACGCCTGCTTGCTCAAGGGACAACGCTAAGTGCTCTTGTAAAAAGTCCTTTTTTTAAAAATGGGGGTTATGTTTTCCCTTTTCCAGTCAGTGGGAACCTCACTGGACTGCCATGACTTCTCCAACATGTTGGATAGTGGCTTAGCAATATCATCTCCCGGTTCTCTCATCCCACGGATGCGTTTTATCACATGCCATGGACTCGTGCACCTTCAGGTTGCTGAGATGGCCTCAAACCTGATCTCCTGCACTGGGTGGTTCTTCATTCTCCCAGTCCCTGCCTTTACCTTCTGTAACTTAGCACCTGCTGGCAAAGATTGAAGCAAAAAAGTAATTGAGTACCTCATCCTTCTCTGTATCTTGGGTAACCAGGTCTGTTTCCTTCTGAAGAGGGCCCACGTTTTCCTTAGCCTTCCTTCTATTGTTAACATACCTGTAGAAGCCTTTCTTGTTGCCCTTGATGTTCCTGGCCAGATTAAATTTCATCAAGGCTTTAACTTTCCCAGCCTGATCCCTGGCTGCTTGGACAATTTCTCTGTATTCCTTCCAGGCTACCTGTCCTTGCTTTCACCCTCTGTAGGCTTCCTTTTAGAGTATGGATGTGTCTAGGAGCTCCTTGTTCATCCATGAAGGCCTCCTGGCATTTTTACATGATGTCTTATTTGTTGGGATGCATTTCTCCAGAGCTTGGAGAAGATGATCCCTAACCAGTTTTCTTGGGCCCGTCTTCCCTCCAGGTCTGTATCCCATGGTACTCTTTCAAGCAGATTGATGAAGAGGCCAAAGTCTGCTCTCTAGAAATCCAGGGTAATGAGCTTGCTGTGCCCTTTCCTTGCTGCCTTAAGGATCTTGAACTCCACCATTTCATGGTCAGTGCAGCCAAGGCTACCCCTGAGTTTCACATTCCCTATCAGCACCTCCTTGGTGGTGAGTACGAGGTTTAGCACAGCACCTCTCCTCATTGGCTCCCCTGTTGTTTGGAGAACGAAGTTGTCATCAATGCATGCCAGGAATCTCCTGGATTGCTTATACCCTGATGATTATGAAGTCTGGAAGCTGATTTCTATGCAGGTGTCAAGAGAAGCCAAATCGTAGCCTTACAGTAGGACTTAGTTTTATTATTATTATTTTTTTTAAGTGATATAAACCATACAGTAGCTCAGGCTTGGAAGAATTACAGCTTGGGTTTCTATAATGAAGTCGCAGTGTGCCCTAACTCACTATTTGAGAAAAAAAAAATGTTCAAAATGTGTACAGTCACACACAGTCTTGCAAAGCACGGAGTGGCAGTGCAGACCTGGTGGTGGGATCATTGATCTCTTAAATTGGCAAGGGAAGGAAGCTAGTGACAGTGCTGCAGAACAGTTTCTCGTAAAAATATTCTGTTGGTCCTTGTAAGCATGATGTGATCTTCCTCAAAAGGGGGAGTACTGCACAGACTGCTACTGGGTGGTTTACTGCATAAAGTAGACACATCGTCTGTCAATGGCAAATGTGCTGATGGGAGGAGAGCGATCTAAGGTGTGTCTTTTTGCTGTTGTTGGGAGCACTTAAAGCTTTTTACCTGGTGCCCCTCAGTACTTTGGGGTGTCTGAAAGGTTGCCAGCTAATGGGAAGTTTCAGCTTCCCATGGAAGCAAGCCATGAAAGTTTTAAACTTTTAGTTGCTTTCCTCAAATGTTTCTAGTGTCCTTCAGGGAAAACATCCAGCATTTATAAATTAGCTACTTACTAATTTATAGATGCTAATTTATAGTTGAACAGTACTTGCTTTTGAATCTGCTCTTTTTTTTTTTCTCCTGTTGAAAGCTAGTGATAGGAGAGAGTTGCTAAATAAAGAACATTAGCAATCCTGATGTGTCAGCACTGGTAGATGTTTCAATCAAATAATGCTGTGATCATTTGGGATAGAAGTTCATAGGACTGCTTTCACTGGGGATCATTTTGATGTTTCGTGTTAGTTTCTACAGATTCTGATGGACTCCTTGGAAGATATATGGATGGGTATGTCATTTAGCCTTCAACTTTATTTTTTTTTCTTCTCCCTAAACTGTATTCAGCAAGGGCTTCTTCCATCAGTCATTAGTGGAATACCACACCATACAGCTATACTTGTTGTGTACCATGGGCATCAGATGATAAGGTCCTCTTTGCCTCCTGTCTAGGTTAGATACTCAGAAGCCACTTTTATCTGCCATTTTAACCCTGTTGCTGTGTGGTCCTTTTGAATAATCTTATGTCTGAATTAAAAAGACTGAGGGAGGAGGAAGAGTTGCTTACATGAAGGAAACGTTTTGCTGACGTTTGCAGGGTAAATGTAAACCTGAATAGTAGTGCTATGTGTACGCCTTTCTAGTACAAACAGCTCAACTTGCAGTATGACAGCGTGAATATAAAATATTCATACCCTGCTCAAGTATGCAATGATGAGCTCAAAGAACATCAGTCTTTCATGAGCTTGTCAGCGTATTATTCGTGCTCTGTACAGCTGATAGCTGTAAACAGTATTTTTAATGTGCACATTATATACTCAGAAATACATCTTATTTACACTTAATTTTTGTGAGACTTGTATGAAAAATGGTGCTGATTCTCACCTTGTGTGCTGTGCATGAGAATTAAAAACTCCAATACCCTCTTTGGAATACTTGCATTTTGATTTAGATTAAGATCTTCTCTTTTTTCAGCTTCTTCCAGGAAGGGTGCTTTTGAATGACTTCAATGCAAACTGTTAATGCGAGGTGATAGCATTGTGATGTTATGGACGTTACTAATACCATTAATTGCTCTTGCTTTTGTTTTCACAAAATTGCCCAGGGCTGTTTGTTTACAAAGCAGACCAGAACCTCAGCTAGGCTAGGTCTACACAGCTCCAATAACTCAATATTGCTCAAATGACTTCTCTTTGGCCACTGAGCACAAGTAAAACAATTTTTGCCAAGTTTAGCTATGGAAAACGGAAGTCTGAAATCACTCCATGAATATAGGTACATATTTCCCCTGTTTTCCCTTCAATGTTTGAACCTGTTGGCAAATTTCAACAAAATGCAACAGGGAAACATGCAAAATACTGAATTATGGAAATCAAGTATAAAGTTTAGCCTTAAACAAAAACAATAGGTTGGTCTGCCACTTACAAAGAGATGGTAAATAGTTTGCTCTGTCTAGTCACTGACTGCTGGTGTCCAGCTGACCATTTGGGAAACGCTGTGTGCCCCCTAGCCAGGCTGTTTATGTGCAGTTTGGGGCAGACAGCAGCTCAAAGCATCTTATCTGAGAAGGAAGTTGAACAAAAATAAACTTCTGGTGGTAAAATAGAAGTGATAGGGGTGTCAGACCATCACCTTTTCAAAATTCAGTGTATCTGTCTCTCTCTCTCTCTCTCTCAATATATATCAGTCAACCATGAGGAACAAATGAGTCAAAAATAAGGCATCATTCAAGTGATCATGGAGCTGTTATGGTCACCCATTTTGCCTTTTCTGCATCCTAGCTTTATCTTGCAATGATTTCTTATTTCATGGCTGGAAATTAGTGTAGTCATAAAAAGCCTGATACAGGTGAAATCAAATGCAGGCCCCACACAGATTTCTGAAGTGCCATGATTCCATCACTTATTTTTCAGTATGTTGGCATAAGGCTTCACTTAATGGGGCTCTGATTTTTAACTGAGGCTTGTGCGTACATGATTAATGCACATAATTTTTTACTACGGTCATATAGAAAAAAAAATTGAGGAGGAGGTTTTAAAGTTAGTTACATCTGTCTAAATAGACATAATTACAAAGAACAGCTTCAGTGATGCTTAATACTTTCCTGTTCTACGTAGTGTCAGAGCTATAAAAGCAGATCAGTTCATAGGAGCTGAATTATGGATTTTTTGCTGAGCTGAGATTATTTCCAGACGGAAGTCAAATCTTATCCATGCTTTTTCTCCAAATACTTACTATTTCATGCCCAGTTGAGTTTGCATAATAAACAGACAGAAATCAATGTCCAACTTGCACTGTGGTCCAAGATGCATTTTTATGTATACTCATTCTTTAGTAATTTTTATTCCCCGTTAAATCCTCTGTGCATTTTGGATACAATAATAAGCAATATTTATTAATGGCCTTTCATGTATGAGCTGGAATACAGTCTGATGTTAACGTGGTAAAGAAATTGCCATGTGCAACTCCAATTTAAAGTATTCTCTTGTATTGCAAATGAAACTTCTGTGTAAGGCAAGTTTATTTAAAAATAATAAATATTAAGAAATATTTATTTTGACTGTTAGATTAAAATATTATATGGAAAAAATGGGTGCTAAAGCATCTGTATGTTCTAAAAAAAAAAAAAATATCTGATATATCAAATGGCTTTAAAACTAGGTTAGCAGTCATCCAGTAGTGATATTTTACAACTTTCCACGTGGATTCCTTAACATTAGAGAAGTACAAGGTTTAGTCTTCAAGGCTTCTGGGTAATGAAAAAGGAAGCTATCTACACTTACGGAAATGTTCATAACTTGTGATTTGCACAGGACAGTAAATTGAGGTAAAAGATTTTATTTCATCAAGAGAAATCTAGGAGTCATCTAAAAAAACAATAAGAAAAGGCAAAACACATCTATGCAGTAAGAATGGTAGAGAAAAAAGGTTTGGAAACGGCCCTAGAGTTAAATGTATATTTGGCATCATTATTTCAGGAAGAATGACAATACTGACCATATACTCAAAGGCAAGTGACCAATAAAATGGAGATTATATCTCTATTGAAGGTAGTTGCAGGGTTCAATATGTTAAATTCTGGGGACCCAGATAATCTCCACCTCAGCCGTTGGGGGAGATTACGTTATAAATCAGAAATGTTGGCAGCAAGGTATTCTGTTGAAGCCATCTGAGAGTGGTAAAATAAATACCAAATCTGATATATATACCGAGTGGAGACAGATTATGCTATACTGCAAGCTGAGGGCAAAATATTTAAATATGTGAAGATAAATATGAAATGGGATAAAAAATGTATAATTGGCTTATCAAAGATAGCTTTTACTCAGACTAACCTAATGGCATTTCTTGATCAGAGAGTCAATTTCTAGATAAAGGAAATATGGTAGAGCTTGTTGCAACATTCTCTACAATGCCATGAGGGCCATTAGAGTAGCATGGGGAGAGAAAGCCTTTTATAAATTTTAAATGGAGAAGATACTATAATCCATACTATAATCTGTTTTTCCTCAGTGAAGTACTGTTCTGTTTTCAGCTGGGAAGAGGCTGAGTCCTGGGAAGAACCTGAGATCTGCAACAGCCCTACGTGTATGTGCCTTATTTTCTTTTGGAAAGTAACAGCAGTGTAAAATGTCTTGTTCCCACAAAACTTTCATCAGGATAGTTTCTTGAGTCTAGACTGGCACAGCAGTCAAACAGAAATGAAAAAAATCTTGCAAGGGAATAGGAAGTGTAAGCTTTTTTATGTACTAAGTGTTTGTCTTAGTCCTGGGCACTCTGTTTCTCACGGCAGGCAATAGTTTTAAAATTAATTAAAGGAAAAAAAAAAAGCAAAAACAGCAGTGGCTTAAATATTGTTCCTCACTGCATCAAGCTGCACTTGCAAATGTTAGCATTTTTGTGTTTACTTTTCATCCCTTTCTTGTTAACAGAAATATATGAATGTTTAAATGTTGTTTAGCTTATACTTTTACACTTTCATTAGTAAAGTGTTATATAGTGTGGTGAGCATTACTTTGTAAGATTATACTTTTGTTGGCACTTTTATTGGCTGATTTTATGACTTTTTTTTTTTTTTCTGCCTTGTGTTTTAAGAACTGTCTATTCTAGGGAAGTTAAGTGCTTTGCTGAATTTCTTTCTAGATTGGAGAAAAAGTTGGCCAGACCACCTCAAAAGGAATATATGCTATAGTAGCTGGCAATTGAATTGCCCTTTTTTACTCACTTATTTATGCCACCAAAAATATTTAAACTACTGGAAACTGCCTGTGATTAACCAGCAGGGCATTCTCGTGTAGGATGGGAGTCCCATAGGTACAGATGTGCTAGCTCAAAATACTGCATTTATAATGCCTGTCTTCCAGCTAAAAATGCATATTTGGAGTGGGAGATAATGTGCTGAGGAAAGAGCATGTTAAAGCAGCCTTGGATTCTCAGTTGTGTCACTTCAAAGTTTCACATCAGTATCTTTAAAATATTTTGGGGTAGAATTAGACCTAGTTTGCTAGGTACAGTGTTGTTGGGATGGTCAGGCCGTGTAGGTACTATCATGTTGGATAGCAGAAACCTTAGCAGCAATCCAAAACCCCATGAGGAAAAAAATGAAGTATTTCCAAGAATAACTTGGGGCTTGCACAGTGTCTGAACACTTGGAAAAGTTGTAGACAACATGATCAGATTTTAGACCGCATGAATAGACAACCACTTGAGTAGACTTGGACAGTAGAAGAAGCTTCAGTATTAGCTTTATTCCACCTTCAAGTCTTCTCACACGCTTGTCACTATTTGACATTTTCCTGTGGGTTTGTAAACGTTTTACTGTAATATGTAGTATCTTGCTTGCTGCATGTCAAGAAATAAAGCAAAATTGAGGAGTTGGTATGTGATGCAGATCACTGTCTAGGCCTGTTGGGATGTATGGCAGGTGTGACGTATTCTACATCTGAGCATGTTTACTGATAATCAAAATATGAGATAATACATGTTATTGATGCTATATGTTATGTGATTTACTCTAATTATGTGCTTAAAAAGCAGGAAATCTTATTTTTCCTTCTACTCTATGATACATCTATCTAAATGAGATCCTTGACATACATTGAAATTTATAGCATTCCCTCAATCAGGCAGGGACGTTGGAATTATGATAAATCGGTGAGGTGTTCTTATAATTCTGATTTCTAGCTTATGTTCCCTGTGAAAGGGGGTAGCAGAAGGAACAAATGAACAGGCAATCCTTAAAGAGATTAAAACCTGATTCCAAGTGAGTCCCCTTCTTTTACTTTCATATATTAATTTCCAGTGTTCTCCTAGTTCTTTTGTCCTTGTGTGTCAGTGCAATGGCACTGGTGCCCCTGTGGTACTGCCCTCCCACTTCTGGCTATTGCTCTTGTGTTGCACTGCGTCACCCACTGAAGAAGGTCATTCTTCCTTGCCCCTTGAGGGCTGAGTTAGAAACAGGGAAAACAGGTTTTGTCATTTGCTGCCAGATTTGCTTTTATGGGTCCAAGTTTTTCTGCATCGGGTTATTAACCACAAATGCCAGCCTTTCAAGAGCTTCTTGCAAGTCGTTTCGCAGTGGTTTTGTGCCTTGTGTCAACCCTGCTTCCCTTTCCCCTTCCTTGAGAGTGCTTTATTGCATTCCTCTTTATTTCTGAGGCCTTGGGGAATTTCACAAGTGGTGTGCATATGGACTAGACTTCCCTGTGTTGTTTCAGTGGTGTAGGTTTCTGCTCCTTGCTATATGGCAGCAGGGCAGACCTTCCATTCGGGAGCATGCAAGCCACTGGAGGTGACAGTTGTCTCCCAGTAAAGCTGTGCAGGGATGCTGTGCACCATTATACCACCTCACAAGACATACAACAGGAGAGCAGCTGGACCGCAGTGATTTCAGGAGGTAATTCTTCATAGCAGCTCATTGGTTATACTTTTTTTTTCCTGGTTCTTACACACCTTCCTCCATGTTCTGGCACTAAACCAAGTTCTGAGCTGACAAGTTTTGGTCCAAAGGGATAAAATCATTCATGGTAGCCTTGAAGGGAGAGAAGCACAGAAAATGACTTATCATTGTTCTTTACTTTATCCCTGTTCTTTGTTTTAGTTATAAGGACTAAAAAAAAAAAAAAAAAGAGTTGCATTAAAAATACTGGTCCCAGTGAGAGGATGAAATCCCGGGATGTGAGAGAGTGAATGTGAATCCATGAAGAAGAATTCTGATTAAAAAACTTGCTGCTTAATTTTTAATCTCAGAGGTGGGAAAGTGTTCCTCAGCCTGCTCTTTGCTAGGGGAAGGCTCCTCCGTCCCCAAAGGCACTCTGTGATGCCACTTCCACTCCATGTCACTGGCTCTTGTGGGACCCTGGGCAAGGCATGTGAGACCAGTGGCTTGTCTGATGTCCTGCAGGGTGGTGTGTTTCTCCCCCATGTTACAGCATTTGTGTGCTGATGTGATGCGCTTCCGCCTTGGCAAGACAAAGCTCACCTTGTGGGGAACATCAAGGTCCAAGTTGAGACAAAATCTGAGTATTCTTCAAGTTTCTTTTAGTAAATTCTCTACCATGCTTTCTATCAATTTAAAGGGCATACAGCCCTGTTTATGTAGCTTTTTAATACCAACTTTAGAAAGTATTTTACCTTTGCTAAATCTTAATCAATTTGCTTGGAACACTAAAATAATTATGTATCAAGTAGCTCCAGTCATCCTTGAAATATTCTTTAGGTCTCAGGCATAAATTCCCTGTTCTTTAGGGGAAGAGATGTGCATCGGAGACATTGGAAGGAGCCCATGGTTGCATTTGATTGCTCAGAATTGTCTTTCTTAATTGGAGACCACCTCTGTGCTGAAGCTGAGGCTTGGCCCTGCACCTGGGCTCAGCCTAAGAAGAATGGAGCGAAGGAAAGGTGCAGGAGGACTGCTCAGGCCCCTGGCAGCCCTGTGAGATGCTAGCCTGCATTACAGCCCTCATCTCACTGATGCATGTCAAAGCCGTCCGGCTGCTGCAGCAAATTTTGCTCTGGCTGGGGTGAAGTCTTAGAGGCAGAGGCACAAGGTCCCATGTTCTTCATTCCTGGGCTTTGAGACAGTCAAACACTTCGTATTCAGAGACAAAAAGCATGTTTCCTGTGGACAGAACATGCAATGCTTTCTCTGCGATGCACAGTTGAAACAATTCTTAATGCTGTTGCTTAAGAAGCAAATCTCCCTTGCACATCTGAAATCCAGATCACTCAGTGAGACGTGGCAGATCTAAATCCCACAGAGATGGAGAGACAGGTCTTTCTGAAGTGCTCCCTCCAAGTGGAATAAATAAGGACAACACTGCTTCGAAAAACTCCTACAGTTTCAAAAAAATAGATATTCATATTCTATTTGTTAAAAAAACTACAGATAAGCATTACGAGGTATAGCAAAGCCAACCTAATTATATTACCTTCCAATTCTATTCTGATCTATTTCACTAATATTGATTTCACTTTGTATACCATTTGAGCTTGCAATGGCAACTGAATTAAGCCAATGTACTTAATTTTGTTGTCTGTCTGTTCAGAGAAAGAAGAATATATGTCTGGTGGAGATCATTACAGGGGACAAATCCTCCTGGAGTTTTTTTCCTGTGCTATGATACCATATTAGCCAACCAATGTAGGTGTCTATGCAGTTTAGGAAAAGAAAAATCAGAGATGCTTCTCAGTGAAAATCTCAAAACAGCCTATTGAAGAGCTCATTAATTTTACAGCAACATCCATATATTGATTTCACGCTCTGTAGAGAGAATTTTGATAAAGATGGCATTTTGAAATTGGTCAGAAATTACCCTCTGTGTTGCTTAGAATTATCTATTACTGTTATTATTTTTTTAAACAACACTGTGTACCTGGGTGTAATCCATAAGCATCTGCTGTAATTTGTTTAACAGTCTTGTCTCCTGGCAGCAGTGCTCACTATATCTTAAGTAGAATGGAATAATGAGAAGTTGATCTGGTAGACAGACAGAAAAATGCATGTTTGGTAGGTAGTGGGAGGAACTTCAAAATGAGCTTGTTGAAACAAACAAGGTTTATACATAGCACATGACATGCAAGATTAAATGTCATGGAATCAGGAAAGTTTAGGATAAGAGATGAACAAAAACAACTTTTGAGAAGAGCAGCAAAACTACTCAGCAAATTTAAATAAATTGCTTCAGCTACAAGAGAAAAGGAGAACAAGATGCTTATTTCAACACTTTTCAAATAAATAATGTTGGATGTGTTTTGATGGTATGTTTATGTAGAATTCTTCAGGGCTCATAAGTCAAATTTGGGGCTGTAAAAAAAATTCCGGGGACAAACCAGTAGGAAAAAAATTGGTTTAAGGTCATCTTGAAACATTGTGTGTGTGTGTGTTCTTTTTTTTTTTTTTCTTTAAACTCTCCTTTGAGTTTCCATGATAAACAAAAATCCATTATTCACAGGGTGGCAGCCAGGCTCTCAACTGATTGTATGTTTATGGGTAACAAGAACATCCAGTGTTTTAACCCTCAGGCTGCAGGACGCTTTCTGTAACTTCTGACTCTGGAGCCTTTAACAGTACTAACTCCTGGGAACAGGGTATGTGTTTTCTGACTCCAAAGGTTTGAACATTGCTGTGAGCTAGAGACTAGCTTTTGTATGATGAATCTGCCACACAGTTTTGGTTTTCATAGGACCAGAGTCTTAGACATGACTTTGCTGCTGGTAGGATGGTGATGACGGTGGGATGCTGACAGGCACAAACTGCACTGCCTTGCAGCCAGATCACTGCTATCCGGGCATTATTCATCATCCAAAAATACAGACACGGATGGTGTACCTTTTACTTATGCAGACCGAGGTCTATTAGTGCAGTGCTGAACTGAAAGGAAAGTCAAAGAACCCACTGAGGTGCTTAGAATTTACATATTCATGACACTTAATTATCTAGTCACAGGGCAGCTAGAGAGCAGGTATGCATGGCTTCTGCACAGGTCTTTTCTTATCATTTGAGGGGAATGAACAGCAGCACCCTAAGGCTTCAGATGTCACCCTTGCTTTTTTATAAAGTAATGAAATTGCACGTTGTAATACAGGTGGGTGACTAAGAATGTGAGAGGGGCAGGCAGCCCATCTAGAGAGCACCCAGAGTGTCTGAGTTCATCTCTCTTGACAGACATTGCTATGGCTAATTAGGGTTACTGTCAGATTCTCAGCTTCTGTCTGTAGCACAGGTGGAGCTGTGAACATCTGTATACACATTGCAGCCTCGGTCATATAGTTTTAATCTCAGCCTTTTTTTTTTTCCTAATTTTATGACTAATCAAGAACACCATTGTCCTCTTACGAATTGAGTCCGCCCTTCAATCTTGGTAGATTTTATTCTCTGCCTTATATCTCATGAGCTGTGGATACACAACTTTTTTGATAGGAACCTTATCCTTTTGTGTTAATTTGATATCTGACATTCAGGAAATGACCCTGCTGCAACAAAGATGATGATTGCATTTTACCAATTAAAATATACCCCGACATAGAGTATTAGGCCAACTATTTATGTTAGCGTCCTAAAAGTATCTATCAGTCAATGCAAATTGTGTGACTGAAAAAGGCAGGACTTGAATAAACTGGTATGTGAATTCAGGCAATTAATTTTAAAAATTTTTTTGGAGAGAAAATAGGCAGGGAGTCTTTGATCTTTGTCGTTTTCCAAGAGGGAGACCCTAAGCAGCGTGCACTCATTTATTTTATGGTATCCTTAGCCTCTGAAAGTATTAGCTTGTGCAAATTAAACAATTCATCTGGATTTACTGAAACTAACTCCTGCTTGAAGTGTTTTCTTCACCTGCTCACACGGTTCCTTAATTTCCTGATTTTACACTGCTTGTCCCGCTCTGAAAGTTCTTGTCCTCATGCAACAACTGCCCTGGGTTCTTCATGGCTTCGGAGCTACTCGGGTGATTGCCTGTGCTGTTGGGCGCTATGTGGCTGATGGCTGTGTAAGGAGAGCCAGACGGCCTCACAGCCCGGAGCTTACTTCCTGAGATGCTTCCTGCACCGTGGTCTCGAGCTAATTTAGGCCAGCTGAGGATTACCATTTCTGTTCACCCCAGCAGAGGCTGTTATTTAGGAATTTCTGAGCATGGTGATTCTATTTGGAGAGGAGCAAGTGCCGCTGCATGCTTGCCCTTTCTTATCATTACCGTGACAGAGACAGACACATGCAATATGTTGTCCTAGAATTCACGCTGCTCCAAAGTCTCTCATGTCACTTTGAAATCCAAATGCTTCACAAGACATCTGGTATATAATAAACACTTCAAAATCATTCAGAGAAGGCAGTTACTAAAAGACATAATTTTCATAGTTTTACTGGAGAGAGCAAAGCTTTCTATCCAATCAAGTTTTCATGTGGGTGGTTCACGTTCTTGAATAGGACAGAACTCTCAGGTGGAAATATTAAGACTTTTTTTAAATGCCTCGTCAGAGAGCAAGATGCAAGCCTACAAGATCCATCCAGCTTTGTGCTGTGGGGCAGTGCTACCAACAAGCCTATTTTCTTTTTAGAGAGAACACACACAGAGTCTCCATGTGAGCAGAGTTTTTCCTTCTTTGTGAACAGACACAGACATCCACAACCTTCTGCCAGAACTAGCATTGCTCCTTTTTACACATATTTGTCTGCTGAAGAACGCAAGCTTTTGTAATAACTTTCTATTGCGTTATTTTAGCCTACAGTTTCTAGGTATAGACAAATTTTGAATGCTTGTTTTCCAGCATTACTTTTAAAGATATATTTCATGAAATAAGAGTCATTATGAATAAACACACTATAATGGGTTTAATCTGTCATACAAAGCTGGACCAGAGTGTGTGTTAGGCTGGTAACATAGTCAAAGGATTTTAAATGATGCTGTATTTATCCAAGATGGCAATATTATTTGTGTTGCTGGATTGCAGTATGCATTTTAAAACTGACAATCTGTCTCCTTGGGACCACTTTCACTGGAAGTGCTTTGTGCATGGACCTGTGAGAGACTCAGTGCATTCGTAAATGGAATTTGCTGCAGGTTTCAGTGCTGGGTGGTAAGTTATTAAAGGCATAGACCTGGGAAGATACACACAGGTTTATGTGCAGAGTCCTATAAATGCATGGAAGGTAAGCACAAAAAAGGCTTCGTTAATGCCTTGCCAAACAGTGCCATCAACATGTGAGAATTTGCACAGTGAGGGAAAAATGTGGAGCACTTTGCTGGTTGGATGCCAAAAATGCATATCTGAGTGCTGTTCTGCACTGAAACGCGCGTGTGCTGCTGAGTTCCCAAAGCAGGTGAGCAGACCTGTGCACTTGTTAGCCTTACAGGATTTGCTTTTGAGCTGAATGAGGCTAGGCAATAGCATCCACCATCATGGTTAAAGAAATGTAAGCATTAGGTTACTCTTGTTTCGAGCTGGAGAGGGCAAGGACCTTGTTCCTGGAACTCATTCACTCTCCATAGCTTGGTTCAGAAGGAAGATTTCCTCACTACAGCAGTCACTTAGATGGGAGATATTTGTATTCAAATTCATTCAATTATTTTAAAAATAAGTTTGTCTGGTCTATTCTTAAAATATTGTTGTTTGGGGCATTATTCAATTTTTTTTTTTTTTTTTTACTTATCTGCATAAGCCTCCTTGTGTTTACAGTCTGCAGAGCCCCTCTGTAAGGGAGAAAATTGCAAAGTATTTCTGAGATTAATTTCCTTATAATTCATGACCTTTTATCAATTCCTTCAAGAAAGTACAGAGAACAAATGCAAAAGCAGAAAGTCAGAACGAGAATTTACTTACTCTTATCCATATTTTGGTATGGGAATTTTTTTCTTGAATCAGTTAGCTTATGCTTGCCTCCACCAACAAAGTCCTGACTTGTTCTCTCTCTCTTTCTTTCTTTCTTTTTTTTTTTTTTTTTTTTTTTTTTTTTCCTCTGATAAATTACAGGCATATTGCTGGAATCATTTTGTGTTATCATGATTTCATGAGGGGATATTTTATTATTTTTTTTAGCCCTGATGATTGATTGTGGATGATTTATCATATTTATATGGGTGACAGAGGAGAGCAGACATCATAATAGAGTTTTGTCCTTGTTACAGTGGCTACTGTAGAATTACACAGTGGGAGCCCCCCAGAAAGCCTGAATTCTGAGTAGATGAATCAGACAAAGGGTATGATAAAAATATCATTAACCTCATTTTATATTCAGGGAGCTGAGTCAAAGAGAAAAGAAATGATTTCCCTAAGGTCTCTGGCAGAGGTGTGAACTGAAATCAAACTTCCCAAGCCCTTGTCTCCATTTATTACTTACTTGCATTGCAGTGAATAGGCATGTCCCTCTCAAGGACCAAGGACCCTTTCTGCCTGATGAACTGTATGCTTGTACAGTAAAATTCCCACCAGATCCTTGTGGTCCAAGTACAGAAAAGTGACTGCACCACAGGGGTGTTGCTCTTTTATTTGCCTGCCTCATCAGCCTTGCCCTGGGAGATGCTGCCTTCATAGTTTTATAATAAGGGTGTGTGAAGTCCCCTAATCAGAAGGGATGTTTTATTCTGTGTATTAAAGCAAATGACACAACACGTCATTTAGTGTGAGAAAACCTGCATTCATAAAAGGAGAAAGTGTGAAAATAATGGTGCGTATATATCTAAAGGAAGCTATCTGCTTTACTCTAATGGTTAAAGAAAAGGTATCTCCTGAAAAAAGATTAAGACAGTTTTCTGGGATTTTTTTTTTTTTTCCTTGACCATTGCATATTTCCATTGAAATAATTAGGAACTGGGAGGATGCTTGATGTTCAGGCAAGGAATTGCATTGGAGTTGCCTGGGAATCACCTTTCTATTTGCAAAAGGTAATGTGTTTCTGTACAAAGATGTGCAATCTTAAAAACAAACAAACAAAAACTTGTTTCTATTCTGTATTTTTTTTCCCTCTTGATATTTACTTAGTGCTTTTTGTTTGTTATCTTGGCATTAAAGAGGGGGGACTCCCTAAGATTGGCCATTGGTCAGATAGGCCACTGGATGGTCAAGGTCAAGAGTATATTACAATAAGAATAGTCCTTATTGGATAGAAACATACATTCCTCATTAAGGCAGCGATCGTAGCAAATGAAATTACTCTCCTATAAATCTGATTGTCTGTGCTTGAGTGAGGTAGTGTCTCACTGTTCAATTTCCCCGTGTACAAACTGCCATACGCTGCAGGAATTCAGGAAGTTTTTGTGTGGAAAAGAGAAAGGAAGAGCCTAGGGCAGTAGACATGACACTGAATGAGAAAACTGTGAATATGTTGAAGGATGACAGAAGAATTCCTTTTGGCGACAAATCTACTTTTCTAGCCCATTTCTTTAAGAGAAATTGAACAGGGATCGTCTGCCACCTTTTGCTGTCTATCAGCCTGAGTGTAACATTAATTTAGGAAAAGTCATCTCAGGAGCAGGTTTGGCTAGGAAAGGAAATGAAAGACTAGATCCTCTGAAAAATACCTCTTTATCTGCACCACGGTATACAAGCAGTTAAATAATTTCCATGATGTTTCATCATCTCTCCCTTTGTTAATACATTTTTCCAGATAGACAAGAAGAAGGATAGTTCAGAAAGATAAATACAATTGATGATGTAATGAAAAAAATCAGGAAACAATTAGAAAACCTATTTTATGAAATGTTTTATGAGACTGTATTTGCATCTGGGGAATATTAGAGTAAATATTGTGCAGGGAAATTAGTTTTAATTTCATGCTAACGGAAAAATCAATTCGGTTCTAATTAGGTTATGATTTTTAAAATACAATCAGGCAGTCATTTCAGTGTTTTGATTAGATTGTTCTATCATTTGTTTGGGTTTTGATAAATACTACTTCAGAAAATGCCTTTCAACACAAAAGCCTTGCTGCAGCAGAACAGGTTTGATTTGGGAGAATTATTCTAAAAGCAATAATATAAAAATGCTTTAAGTGGGTCATTGGTTGAAAGCAATCTGAATATAGTGAATAGACCTATAGGTCTTTAGTCTATGATACAATGTACTGAAGGTGTGGAGGGGATAAGGGAGAACCATCATTGCTTCTTTAATTTCTGTCTGTTCAGTAGGGTTTTGCAACTTCTATTCTTGTTCAGAAACAACAACGAGAGAATCCTTTTATTAATTAATAATTATAGGGGAATGAGCTGAGGGCATTATTGCTTCCAACACTAGCATAATATAGTGTTTCTTGACCTTGCACTGTACAAGCTGGTAAAGCTTTCTACAACTTTTTGTACGAAATATACCCTGTGCGAACCAGAAAGTAAATCACAGCAGCATATTAAGACTGTGATCTTCAAGCTGCTTTTGAAATTCTCAGCCAAGTTCATTATGTAAACCAATCTCAAAGCATAAAATTGGCAAATATAAAATTGGCAAATATGTGAATGGAGCTTGAGTGTGTGTGTGTGTGTGTGTTCAGTTTATATAGCCTATACAATATAAAATGCAGCCTATATAATATTGACTGTTACTGCAGCCTGTTTAAATTGCCATTAATTAAAACACAAGGCATGAAAAAAAAAAGGCTGGGTACCATTGTCATCATTACATTACTGCTTCATTTTGCTCTTGTCTTTAGTTTTCAGTGAACAAGTAGGCACTGTTGCTGTCTGATAACTGTGAACAGTACTGAACTGTATGTGCTTGGCCAGCTAAGCTCCACAGCTTGCCATTATAGTGCTCTGTTCTGAGAGAAGAAATGTGGGAGCTTTCTTTTTACTTCTCTGTATTTCCAGTGCACCTCCTCCATCTTTTTTGTGTATGTTTTTCTGTCCATCTGAGTGACAAGTGCCTTTACTGAACAGTATATTATAATCAAAATGTTTTGTGCAAGAGCTAAAACTGCAAATACTGGCATTAAAAATTAATATGGTTGTCAGTCAGATGTCCACTTTTCCATGTGGTATTGCTCGAGGTGAAGTATGGCATTACTCTTAAGAGGTCAATGAAGGTCTATGATTTAGATTACTTCTTAGGATATGGCCAGACTTTGCTCTGTGTTACTTGTAAGGAACAGCGTATGGAGTTGATAAAAAGAAGGAAAAAGCAAACATACAAAACAAAACCCAGTAACATTGTATCCTTATTTTGCCAATAAGAAAGAAAAATCAGTTTAAAAAATCACTGTGAAGAAAAACAAATATGGACGGTTTGAAGTTATGCCGCATCCTCAAAAACATTCTTAGTAAGAAATGTATGCAAACTTTAATGTAAAAATCTGAAATTGTAGTCTGATTAAGGTTTGATGTTTAAGAGAGAAACTGCTGTGAGAGTTTTATTTGTGCAATAAACTGCCTCCTGAGCCTTTTCCTAAAGGATATTTTTTCTAGATACTTCATTTTTTTAAAGTTGTTTATGATGTATTTTTATGTCATGTTTTATAGTGTGGCCAGTGATGGTAATGGTTTCTTGAATAATATGCTTTACTTTGTATCACATGCTCAGAATTTTTATTTTTACTTACTGTAACTTCTGGATTAATGTGCATAAATTCATCATGGGTGATTAATACAATTATTGTAATCATGGTCGTTAAATACTTCTGAGATTGAAGTTTGCAGACTTGGACTGATCAGAATTCATAGCCCTGTTTTGGGTTGCTTAGAGGGCTTCCAAACAGGGTGCTAACTTGATTAATAGTGGCACACCGAGTCAAAGCACACTAAAAATGTGTGTTGGACAGCAGGCTAAGAAAATGGTTTTGGACATGCTTCTGAAATTATCCAAGCACCTAATGGAATTCAGAAGCACTGTTGCTGTGGGTTCGGTTACATACTGATATATGACAACGTTGTCCACGAGACTTTCTTTGTTAGGCTTCCTCCTGTAGTCAGTAGAGAAAAAGTACCTCTTAGACACCTTTCCAATAAGAGACTGAATTGCAAGTTACAAGAGTCTTCCTTGGATTTGAAGTAGCCTTTCTGAACATTTGCTTGATGTCTACATTTTTTTTTTTATTTTTTATTTTTTAATGTTGGTAGCAAAAGGGAATTCTGACTTCATTATGAATTAGGAAGCACTTTACCTCTTCCAGCTTCTGACAGCTTGAAATAGCGATATGGTGGAGCATGCCTTCCAAGAGAGGAAGCCCAAGGTGTCAGCCTGCTCATGAAACTGCTTTGTACTACACTACCTCCTGTGAAAATACTGCATGTTTCACAAGCAGCATTGTGGGCAGGCTACAGAATACAGGAGAGAGCAGTCCTTGGATGGCCTTACAGGAAAAGCTGTCTTTTGTGCTAACTGTGGCTATACAGTCCTTTTCTCATCTCAGTTGTTAAGAAAAAGATGAATTGAACTAACATCTTGTTTTCTAGTCTTATTCTTAAAGTAAAAATAGATATAGATTTAATCTTTTCACCTTTTAGAAAGAAGTGGCAGTTTGTAACGTATTTTTTTGTTAGCTAAGACACCCATTAATGTTTGTGTGATTGACATGTGTACTTGGGGTGATTGGCACCTTGAAATGTCTAACTAATGCTTTAATGCTCAGAGTGAGGGAGATGCGCATGTGTGAGAGTGATTAGAGGTGTTTAATGTGATATGAAGGTTTTCAACTGAGATTGCAGTTCTACTCATGTCTCTAACAATAAATTCAGGCTCGGACTTGTTCACAGCTTTCAGGCTTGTGTCACGTTGATCCAAAGCCTCCTCAAGAGATGGCCTCCTCAAGTGATCCGTATTTTTCCAAGGCTGATTGTCTGCCTGGGTTTTGCAGCCCAGTCGCTGGCGGCATATCCAGCAGTGTCTGGCAGCCTGCTTCCCATGGCATGGCGAAGGATCAGAGGCTGAGTTTGGGCTTGGTCAGCCCTACCCAGCCCTAACATCCTGGATCTCCGAATGGCCCCTGCAATAGTCAGTTTCCTTCAGGTGGTTGTTTTAAAGCCTGTATCCAAATGTTAGCAGCGCTGTAGCACTGGGTGATTAAACTCCGAGAGTTATCTCAAGTCTTGATGTGAAAGCACAGAGCTGTGTGGGCTTGTTTATCCTTCTGTTCACAGCTGCACACAACACTGACTATTTTAGGCAGCCTGACTATTTCTGGGACAAAGTGAAGACTGAATTATATGCTCTGAACACAGGGTACCCTTCTTTCCACTTGTGCCATGCAGAGGTTAAGTGTTTCATGACTGTGGGGTCAATGTTCTGCTGCTATGGGATTCCTCTGGTGCAGGGCTTCTTACTGCCATTTTACCACTGAAAGCCTGCAGAAGTTTGGATGAGGAGGAAAACTGGTCATAAAAGACTTATTTTCTGTTGTTTCAATCGGGTAACTATTGTTACTGTCTTTAAGGACAAAAGAATTAGGGTGTAAATTCATGAAGGAGTGAAGAAAATTCCCAGCTAGGTTTCTGCAGGTCATTCTCTGCAACTGATTTCCTGAATATTGTTGGCAAGAAAACGGTGGTAGTGCTGTGTGAGTTGAGGCACATCTGTATTCATGCTTCCCCACGGACTCGGAGCTGTGGAAGAAAAGCTCCAGCACAACAGATCGGCAGGGCGCAGCAAAGGATGAGCCTGGGGGCACGACATTAGATGAGGGGAGGCAGAGGAACTCCCAAGCTTGCTCAGCTTTCTTTCCACTTCCCAAAATAAGCATAAATACAAGGATGCTCTTAACTCCAAAATGTAACCTTTCCCTTCATGTACTCAGGATTACTCTGTGTTGTTTAGATGGAGTTACCAGCTCTAGATAAGAAACTCGATGGTGTCCAGGCTGATTTACAATAACTGAATTCCTGAGCTAAATTTGGCTCAAGAATGAATTGTATCTGTAGTGTATCCTTTCTAAAACTTTCCTGTTCAATGCAATGCCACTGAAAATAAATGGACGAGGTTCTAGGAAACATGGCTTTGGACCAGGCCTGAATCAATGGAAGTATAAATTCAGGGATGAATTTCAGCTTCCATTTTGCCATTGCTTTAATTTTGTCACTTCTTGATGCAACTCTATGGTGAGTAACAGAGGTGTGAATTGATTTCCGTGGAGTGCCTTGGAGTGTAATCTCATGTAAATGAGTGCATGCTCTGGCTGATAGAATTGCATTGCCTGGAGTTTGCACCTTTCCTCAACCAGTGGCCCGCAGAGTTCTGCTTACTGTGTAGGAGACGATTCAGCACAAGAAAAAGCGGCTTTAAATAGAGAGACAGTACTCACAGCCAGGAGGATGCTGGGAATAAACAAAGAGAATTAGTTGAAGGCTTAATATAGGATTTAACAGAGGTTTTGTCTGTGTCATATCACCTGCATAGCAAGACCTGTGCGTAATTGATTTATGCTTATAAATGTTGTGGTACCTGCGTTAATCCCATATTGCATCTTGCTACAAATGGAAAGGAAGTCTGAGCTGAGAAATGAACGTTAAAAGGGATTGCATGTTAAAAGTAAATGTTAAAAGTAAATGATAACCATAAGGCTCAGGGTGGTGGAACAGAAGATTCACAAGCCTTGCAGGAAGTTGCTTTATTATTCTAACCTATTATCCCTGCTGTGCGGAACGCTTCCTTTCAAGCCCACATATGGGATGTTTCTCTGTGATAAGGGGAAACTTTAACAAGTTGACTGTAAACATCCCCAAAGTACATCACAGAGCAGTGCCCTTCATAAAGTCTGGACTGAAGGCAGCAGTGTGCTTCCCGACCTTGTTCCTAGAGTACAGACTTCCTATCCTTTATTAGCCCTTGGTGTCTTTACATTCTGTAATCTGTTGCACAAATTGATGTTAACAGGACATTTTGAAATTTGCAGTCTGTTTTCAGCCTGAACCAAAGACTTAATGGAAAAATTCAGTGACCTGTTGAATCCTTAGGTCAAGCAAACTGTTACTTTCCCGGAAAGCTATTGAAGGACAGCGGTTTTCTTGGTGACAGACTGTAGCCCTGGATCCAATGGTAGGTGTAGTTGCTCTAATGAATGTTAGTGGTGCGTGACCCATGAAATTACACATGCATGTATGTAGGGATCTGTCAAGCAGTGTTGTCTTACTGTAGTCTTAAAAAAAAGGAGGGAGGAAAAATGGAATCTCTGCGTAACTCAGTAAACCAACCAGAGTGGAAATTCAGGTCTGCTTGAACCTCGTGCTTCCTTCCTTGAAGTCTCCTTTCCATTAGCTGATGGTTTGTATCATAGTTTTTCTTCCTTGTGTAGAGATAGATGTTGCTTGTGGTACCACTTGGGTGGCTCTGACTGCTTCAGGCACAATCTGGGTGTTCAGTTTTTGCCCTGCACCTGTGTGTCTATGAAAGAGAGAAAAGAAATAGGAGTTTTCCCAATGCACTGAGGATGGGGGGATCGTTGGATACTCCAGCGACAAAAGGTGTTTATTAGAAAAGTCTGAGATTTTTGTTTGTTTCTGTTTGAGGGGGGCAAATACTTTACACAGAAAAAAAATAAGGCTATACACTACACTAATACGAACTTGCTTTCTTTTAAAACCACAAATAGGTAACTTTGCATGGCTAGTGTTTCACAATAAAATTGCTCTTCAAAAAGAGACTTTTGAGGTCACTTCTGTAGCACAGCTCTGCCAGCTGCAGGTCCATGTACAAGATTGTGTACAAATTTAATTTACAATTTTCCTCATGAAATGCATATCTTTTTTGTTTGATCCATCTCTACCCATCATAGTTGTCATATCCATTTCCTTCCATCTTGAAGGAAAAAAATGGCAATATTCTACTGTAAAGAGAAACAGGAAAATGAAAAATGTCACTTCATTAAAAAAATTAAGATATTTGTATTTTTAGCCTTCTGTTGCATGTAAAAGCCTTTTATTAAATATATTGCAAGAGTTTTTCAAGGCTCATGCCAGTCAATTAAAAAAAAAAAAAAGAATTTAAAGAACCAAACACTCATTACTAAATTATCTTTTATGAGAACAGAAGGATCTCTGGATAATAGGCATTTGTTCCAAAACAAAACAGTTATTTGTTCAGGGTATGGAAGTTATTAATTATTTACATCTATTCCTACCTCAGTTCTACCTCTAGTTAAAATTCATGGCCTAGGCACTCATCAAATATTGATTTTTACCAAAGTTGATGCTTTCCCTTTAACATTATTATAATGAGGGATAAAAATCAAATTGCCTTCACTGAAACTCAATCATTCTCACAAGCCATCTGCATTGATCTTTTTTCTAGGTTTTACCATAAATTATTCTATTCAATTAAGTAAACCCCACACATAATGACATTTTACGAACTAAATAATTTATTGACTATTTTCAGCTAAACTTATCAGGCTCTGATGCACAGTTATTTTCATAACATTAATAGTAATATATATAACCCCCCTGCAACTGAATGTGTGTCAGATTCTTTGTTTGGAAAGACGAATCACCTGGGAGGTAAAAAACGTCTCATTTACAAAAGAAACAAATTCTGGCGTTGTCATACACAGAGTGACTCAGTGCCTTCTCATTAGCAAAACGAGGGGGGCTTGCATGCAATGCTTTCTAGTGATAGAATAATTGCAAAATAATTTTCAGCTGAAAATGGTGCTATTAGCAATGAGGATTGCAATTAAATTGGTAACAGTCTGTTTTACAGTTGACTGGTAAGATCTCATGAATATAGTAGCTGCTTGGTGGGATTCACAGAGTTTTCCTCTCTGCAGTGCAGTGGTTGCACTTCTGTCTGTGTCACACATTCTTGTCACCTTCTGACAGTTCCTTTGGAAATCTGCCCATTTCCTAAATGAGTTTTGTTTCACATTTGAAAAGTCATTCAGCTCCTGTAGACAGGGATTTTAAAATAGAAAGGATGGTTTGTAACTCTCAACTCTTACTCTTTCATGCAAGAAGAAGGATTGCTGAGGCGAACTGTGTCATAGCTGTGAAGGATAGTTGGGTCATATTAATCATGTTTGGAAGGTGTCTGTTGAGTGTGTACAGAGTGCCTGCAGTGTGGTGTGCTCAGCAAACAGATGGCATGCAAGTTGGCTTTCAAAACCAGAAGAGAGTGCACTTAGGCATTGTGGAGCACATATATCTGCATCGACATTGGGGACTCTGCCATGAGTCTCCTAGATGAGTCGTGCCCTCTGAGTACCTGCTTTCTTTGGAAATCTTTGTGTTCATTTTGAGAAGTAGGGGTCTGACCCATATGTTATGCTAACTTGAGAAAAGTTCACAATATAGTAATTGTTTAGCTCAGAATTTACAAAACCCGTAAAACACATACGCTGTGCAAAATTGCATGGGGTGTTAAACTCAACATAGAGAGCTTAGCAGATTGTTTTTTATTTATTGTATGTATTATTTTTTGTTTGGGAAGATCAATGATTCCAAAAGGCAAAATCAGACTGTGGAGCTTGGACTATGCACCTGAAAAACTGTTTTTTAAAGTGCTAAAGTCCTAGTGCCAATATAACTAGGGTAATTGTTCTTCATTCCTTCGTTTAGCACAGTCCACTTTATGTGATGGAGCTAGGAGTCAAGCATTTAATTCCATCTGGAAAGAGACTCTGTTTATTTCTTTCATTGCTTTTCAGCCTCTTAAAACTAAATGCCTTGGTTTTGAAGGGTTGCTACTGCAGCTCGCACCGTCTGAGTAAATAATGAATCAGCAGGTAGTAGTAAACTTAAGTTTAAATGCAAAAGCTTGTATTGATTTAATTCCTCATTAAATCAGGTCATTTTGTGGTTCAGTACCCGTGAATTAAAACGTGTAGCCCAAACATAAAATATCACTTTTCCTTGTGCAGGACTTGGAATTTTCTCTTGAAAGAGAATGAAGCTCCTTGTTGCTCTGCTTATGTGCACTTACTTATCTGTGCTATTGTCTTTATGTTCAAACACTGCTTAGAAATATAAAGCATCCAAATCTGCAGTTGATCTGCGTACATATGCTTATCTGTGCTATTGTCTTTGTTGGAAACTGTTTAGGAATATAAAATGTCCAAATCTGCTGCCCTGATTACTTGCAAATTTAGTCTCTTCCTGCCACATTTTGCTGGTAAGTGGTGTTAATGAAATTGAACCCTGGCTCTTCTACTGGTTTGAGACTGTCCTATGAGAGAACCTTGCTCTCAGTGTCCTGTGTTACTCTGTATTATGCTTTTTGAGCAATAATACCACACTTTTCATAAAGAAAAACATGAAGACAGTGAACAACAGGTTCTCCCTCCCACTTCCCATGCTATGCTTTCATCCATGAGAGGTAAGAGTCAAAGGCTTTGCTGGAGTCCTGCTCTGTCTTTTGTAGCATGAGGAGCTCTTTGTAGAGACCTGAATGTGAAATGACACATGAAGCGAGGATCTGAGATTCTGCTCGTGTCCCATCCACATTTAGCAGTGAAGTTGAGCAAACTTTGACCGTTTCCTCTAGTGTCTTATTCTTGCTGAATTAGGTGGTAGCATAAGTAGTCTGCTGAATGTGGTAGTTGGTATTAAAACAATTTACTGAGGAGAAAAACAAACAAAACCACAAATGGCAGTGGTAAAGGAGAGGTGAGGATGAACGACCCAAAGCTGGAGGCACTGGAGGACCTTCAGATCAGCAGAGCTAGCTAATATGTAAAGCTTATCCCAGGACCTTGCTGCTCTGTGGTCTCCATCTGGGAGTGCTCCTTGTATGCCTTTAGGTAAGGATTCACAGTGTCTTGTAACACAGCTGCAGTTGCCCTGGTTGTGATACTGCTATGGCTGATCTGCAGCAAAACAGCAACACAATTTCCATCCTGATAAAATGAGCACTCCTGGTTTTGTCTCTGAATATTGAGGTAACAGAGAAAGTGGGTACAGCCTGAAGGCTAACCGGATTCATGTCCAAGCTTAATAATGGAGAGAAATGATGCTGATTCAGGCAAGTCAGAAGGAATTCCAGTGTTATCCGTGGCAGTCATCCATACTGGCTGTAAGAGCCATGCCCTGGGATTCAGTGATGTGACTGGAGCCATTTCTGTGGATCACCTCCTTTGTACTGGTGAATCACAAAGTAGGAATCTGCGGGCCAAGCTGCTGTACTGTGTTTTGGCTTCATTTCCTTGTGAATCTACTGGGGAAATACTGCTATGTTGTGTGCTCATCAACAGGAGTGTATAGTGTTTGGGTTGAGCTTGTGTTTCTTCCATATTTTTAGCTCCCTAATGGTGGCTGGCCAATATAGGTAGTGAGGGATTTGCTTCCTTGTGCTTTGGCTTTATTAGCACCAGTGGGATTTTAGGCTTTTCGTTTTTCCTTGCACTTGAAATTCTTACCTCTGAATTAAAGGATATTTTGAATAAATCGTTGTGAGGTGGGGCAATGCTTGCTGTAGAAAAAAAAAAAAAAAATCATTGTGCCAGCGTATCTGAACAGGTTTCGTGTCTATTACTCATGTACCTTATGAGGCCATTACATGTGTAACTTAATGAGGGTTTCTCTTACTTGGACCACAGAAAGCATTTGTGCCTGATTCACACAAGTGCTATACAAGGAGCAACCCAAGCACGCTGAGCTTTTCTTATTTATATATATATATATATATATGTATATAATATAGACTATATATATAAAAATATATAGTAGCATTGCCAATGTGGCACTGAAATGTGCCACATCTGGACAAATGTCCTCTTGTGTTGGGAAAAATTATCAGTAAGGAAAACTGATGTCATTTCTGCCTCTGTTCTAGCTAATATGAAGTGTGCTGTAGTTAACGCTGAATGAGATGAATTCATGCTGGAGCATATTTTGAATTGTTAATTAGAAGAAATACCACTGGATTGGCTCCCACTACTCCTGATTCATGATAAAGAAATTCCTAGAGGGGGAAAAAAAATTAAAGATCATCTGTGCTCTCCCTTTGTGATTTTTTTGGGGGAATCACCACAAAGGTAACGTAGCATTGGATTTTTCTATATACTGATACACCATTACACCTTATCTAACTGGCAAGATGACAATATCACCATAAGATGCTTTATTTTCCCTGTGTTGAGAACTGATGCTCTGTGAGGCAGTATAGGCAGAACCTAGGTCCTGAGGCACCTCAGCCACATCTTGACCCATACGGGGTAGGACTGGGGTAAGCACCAGCCCTTTCTCAGTTCCACCTGATGGATTGCAATTGCACAGAGCAAACAGGAGCCTTTGCATGCTCTGTGCAGATCCTGATCTGGCTAGAGGGATGAGGAATGAGTGTGCAAGAAATCAAGCCCTCATTTAAGGCTGAGATGAATCACTACGGGAATTGACTTGTATCTCTTACAGAGACAGCTGCCTTTCAGATGTCTACATTAGAGCTGATGAGCTCTTCCCTTCCAGGTAAATCTTTTTTTGTCGTGAGCTGTGACTGAAGAGGCAGTATGACAAGTATTGCCATGCATGAGGTGAGCGGGGTAAGAGCAGCTCTGCCCCTTCTCAGCAGAGGTGGGGGTACTGGAGGAGAGCTTTCTTTTCACCTAACTAAGGGTACAATGTTGTGGCCATGGCGAGTCAGTTCAAGTACTGCCAGCATTGTCCTGTTTGCTGTGTAACATTTGGGAGTGCTTAAACACCAGCCTGGGAAGAGAAGCTGCCCAGGTGTGCCCAGCTGTGATGTGGAAAGGCTTCAGCTGTGCTAACTGCGTGGATCTGAATTTGCATAGCTGCTGACACACCAAAGCCTATGTGGCTGGGTCATTTTTATCTTCCCACAGATCGCCTAAGGTTTGACTGATATCCTGCAAGCCACATGCTTTGATTTCATCAAGCAGTGTTTAGAGTCAGCTGAATTAGGCCAGAGTGTGAAGCCTCTGTTGATACCATAAAGACAAGAATTGGCTGGGAAACGAGAAACAGCCCATGTGAACTTGCAGCTACTGGAAACACAGTTGATTATTACAAGAAGAGTAGCTAATTCTGTAAATAACATGGTGTAATAGTTTGGATTTGATCTGTCTTTAGTCACTCATGTTAGTTTGAAGTAGTGAGGATAAAGGCTAAATCCATAGACTCATTGGCACTAACCCTCATACATTATTGGTGTACGTTCCCTGGAGAAGATGAACTCTGATACAATTCGTGGTCTTGATTTTCAAGTGGGAAGAGTCTAATGGGAGTCTGGCTATCAGGTGAGAAGCTCTACCTACTAAATTGTATGCTGGGCTTTAGCAGCCAAAGGAGTGGCTTGTTTGTTGGGTTTTGGTTTTAGAAGTCATACATAGTTTCTGCTTGGAATTGCTTTTAATTTTATTGTGTATTTCAAAATATGTCTCTTTCTTTTCTAAGAAAAGCATGAATTATGTTTGGTTTAATAAATAAAAGTTGTTTAATGCCTGTCATTATTTAAAAAAAGAAAGTCTGCTGTGTACTCCAGCTGTCCTCAGCAGACAGCTGAGTTAAAACTAAAACTACTTAAGTGTAAGGCATATGCCAGGGAGTTAGTGAGAATGATCTTGAACAAGGCTAGGCTCATTACTTTCCAGAGTTCATAGTAGTTCTGTGAGCAGTAAAATTTCATTTCCAGTGGTGATTGGATTGGATTCCATTCCAATAGTACCAAGACTGGTTGCGAGAGACTGTTTGACCAATGCATCCTGCTCCTTTCTTCCTAACTTTCAGAGAAGTTTTCAGATCTTGCATAGCTGGGGAGGAATGTGCAAAGATTCAAATGCTGAGCTTGCCTCTTCTGTCCCATGAGAAGGAATGGAAACCAACTGCAGCTTCAAGTAGAAAACTGAATTTCATGGATGTGTGAAGGGGATAGTTTTTGTGAAGCTGGTACCTATTAAATTATAGAAAAGATCATCAAAATGCTTGGTGTATGTATTATACACATGCTTTTTGGCTCAGAGATGTCTTGCCTTAACTAAATATTAATAATAAAAGTGAAAAGAGTTCTGACTGTTAAAATGTGACCTATTTGTTGTCAGTAAGTAGAGATTTAGTACTTGAGTTACTCCATTCACTTCAAAGCAGCTGTTTCTCATTTACACCCCTTAGATATCAGCACCTTACTTTTACAGGTACCTGTATACCTTTATAGAGCTATAACAGTATTATTACACATGCTTGTATAAATTGCACCATACGTGGTGTACTATTCCTGAGCTGTCAGAAAGTCAGATTCTGCTGTCCTTTACCACTTTGTATCTGAGTGTCTACAGGTAACTGGAGGTGTCATTCCACTGAAAATCAGGTGGCTGAGTCAGGAGTAAAATATTGCTCCTAGAGAATAAGATTGCTGTCACCTTATACATGTAGACAGGGGCACACAGTTGTCTTTTAGTCTCTGAAAACCACCTTGCTGAAGGTTGCCCTGCTGATTGCCATGCTTCAGGTGGCTCTGAAGATACCAAACAGCTTCCTGAGGCTGGCAGTCCCAGAATCCAGGTTGTGCTGTCAGACCATTGACTGCAGTGGAAACCATTGCCAAGCAGCTGCTGCTGTTGCACCTTCTACTCCTTTTTGGTTTTTACCCCATGCTGTAATAGTATGTGCAGTAGATGTTACAGGAAATGCTAAAAGCACGTCTTTCCATGTGGGTCCTTCTTTGGTCTGTCCTATATGAAAAGCCATATGTCTCTGTCCACAGAAGCATCACATTTCACCCTGCTGATTTATTTGGTCTGAACACTTCTCCTAATGCTTTCATACAAGTACATTTTCTCTGCCTTGATTCTTATTTGTGTCATGGTCTGTTCCTGTTAAAGATGAATGAAGACTTGTCAACAAATAATCTAGCCAATAAATTAGAATCTGATCCAAAACCTCATTGACGTCAACAGAAACTCTTACTGACTTCAGTAGTCCTACAGTGTCCTTTTCATGCTTCCTTAATGCCTGTAAATATATCCACTTTAGAATGAAAATATTTTCCCTGCAGTATTTTTTTAAGTCTGTGAAATGACTGGGAAGTATGGAGCAAACAAAATTAGATTTGTACCATTTAGATGTCATCATGCAGATGGGTGCTGCTGTGGAAAAGCAACTAACTGGGGACTGTTACTACGCATACCTATGAGCTTAACTTTAAAATGGTCCTTAAATCAGACCAGTGGCACTTTGAAAACTCCCTTGCTCTTCCTGGTGGCTGTGCCAGCTTTGCACTACGTGCCTGGAGCCACGCACCACAGAGCTGCAGGGCAGGTCCACCCACGGCTGCAGGATCCTGGCCGGAAGCTCCTGGGATGGAGGAGGGCAAACGTGGGGGTGAGTGTTTAAAACCAGGCAAATCCACAAAGCCCTCTTTGCTGTCAGCTGCCTCTGGTGGTTCTTGGGGGTCTGTGTTAGCAAAGAGATGTTTACTTCCTGAAGAGAAAGTTTATCTTACAGAATATTAAATAATAAAGTCGGGGGGAAAGGTTGCAAGTGGTATGTCTCAGCAAAATAAGCAAGCAGGCGAATTCTGGCATGTAATTTCAGGACTTAGTTTGATCACATCTACACAAATTAAAAATAAATGCTCTGCTCTGAGACAGACAGAGGCTCCGACAGTGAGTGCTCAGCTGATGTTTAACAGGGGGAGCGTTTGACTTGGAGTAGAATTTGCACGAACCAAGAGAATGAGCAGTGAGAGAAGCACCAACTCTCCTCCCCTTGGTGCAAGTCTAAAATTAATGCTCTGCGAGGGGATAGCTGCCACGGCAAGAGCTAAGGAAATCTTGCTGCCAGAACTGTACAGATGGTGAGGGGAAAGCAAATCTTTTTGGGGAAGGTGAAGAGACAGCTTTAAAAATCCCCACAAACCTGATGAGCCTGGAATTGCTTGAATTGATGCTCCCTGTCTTTCCTGTATCTTCACATGATGAAAGGGAGAAAGAATGAATGAATGTATGTCGACCTCTCCGCAGATGATGTATTACACTTGGAGTCATGTAGCTCTTTCTACAAAGATTCAAGTGGCATGGGGAAACCTCATGTCCTGGAAGCCTGATGTTTTTTAATAAGGATGGAGGGAGGTTATCATAACAATTCAAGGCTGTAGGATTCCAAAACCCAATACGAAGCAATTCATTCACTGCTCCTACATCTCTTAGATATTTTTGTCAGCCTCCTTTCTGAATGTTTGTTGCATGTTACTGTCTCACAAGATGAGACTTGATGCGAATATGTTGGGACTGATTTTCATCTGCTGTAGGGAGGGATCTTTAGATCTGTGCGGAGTTAAGGCTGATTATAACAGGCAGAAATAAGAGTTTTTTTTTTTTTTTTTTTCTTTGAATGCATAACTGTCTCCTCACCCTGGGCTGAAATGCTGGAATCTTTTCTCCCATGTTATTATTTCAGGAAGGTGGGATTTATTATGAGTAGGTAGGCAGACATCATCCTATGAGACAGTGACTTTAAATTAGGAGAATTAGGAAATGAATGTAAAGAAAACCTCAATGAAGGGTCAAAAAAAAAAAAAAAAAAAAAAAAGAAATGATCAAATGAGACTTTACCTCTCTTAGGAAAAGCAATAGATCCATCCCATCAAGCAAATAACAGTTAAGCAAATGATGAGGGTGATATTTGGTATTCCTACCAGTGTTTTAAATGTCACTGTTCATTATTCTTTTTTAAACCCAGAAATGCTGATGCACCAGCATGTCTCATTATGACAGCAAAAGAGATTTCTCTCTGCTGAAGCGAATTTAGAAGAAAACAAATCCTGGGGGCAGTGTGCATAGACTGTCGGGAAAAGCACCGTCCGCAGTGGCTGCTGGAGGCTGCCTGTGGCAGTCTGTGTGTTTTGGGGCAGACAGGCAGAGCTGATGAGAGCACCTGAGCTGCTGGTAAGAACAGGCAGTGACAGCTAAATCTGGTTATTCTCAGGGAAGAAAAGAGAAGAAATTAGGGAAGTGAAAATATAAAAGAAGCATGCTATTGCTGTTTAAAACAAATAGCCTGTGGCCACTGCATGAAGCATGCCACTGTTGACCGGTATATTAATGCAAAATAATCACAATGGAGACTCCATGTAGAGGTAACCCAGACCAGCTGCAAGAGTGAATACAAGCTTCAGACAACTCAGTTAGCAAAGGCAGTTTTCCTCCTCTTCCCTGCTTGGAAGAGAGTGTATCGATCCCTTTAAACTGCATTCCCTGAAATCCCTGAATTCAAGTCTCGCTGACCTCAACATGATAAAACAGGTTCTTTTGTATGCTGAAAACATGTTGCATATCTAATGTATACTACTATTCACTTGGGTGAATTCATACTCTGGCTCGTTAATATCCAGTGAAATACTGGGAGGAGAGGGAGAGGTACTGGTAAAGAGAGGTCTGCAAATACTGTCATATTTCTGATGCTTTTCTTGGGGCTGCTCTTTCTCTAAGAGAAGGTAAGAGGAACTGGCTAGGAAGATGTCCTATAGCAACATGAAAATCACCCCTGGAAAATGTCTGAACTAATCAGAAGGTACAAATGAAATGAACTCAAGGCCCCAGAGCATCCTCTTTCATGGAGAAGATGCAGAAGAGGCTGCAGCAGCAATATTATTGCACACTCCTTGATGAGGAATTTAATGTGTCCCACACAGCCTCAGTAATTGCCCTGGTGTGCAAAGGCAACAGTCATGAGCAAGCAGGAACAGAGCCTGAAATCTCCCAGTGCGAGGGGAATTTATTGGCACTGCCAACACCGCAAACACCAAGTGAGCTCCTGTCAGGCTGATTGAGGAGTTGAAAGGAAAACAAGTCACAGCCCCCCAAGGTGTCAGGTGTTTCGCAAGCCTCTGCCACACAGGTGTCAGCTCTGGGGTGGCATTCACTCATCACCCGCCTGTGATTTTGCAAGCCACTGAAGGCTCTGCAGCACTCAAAGGGTCGCTCAAGCATACTGAGGACTGCAAATCCACCTGTGTGGAGAGGGTGCCTCTTGCTTGAGCTGGCATGAAGGTAGGCGACTTGGAAATGAAGCATCTTTCAGGGGAAAGATGAGCACCGGGGCCAATTGTTTGGCGTCTCTGCTTTTGGTGGCCCTTGATGTCCTTGATTATTATCATTTATAATGTTGTGGCACCTAGCTTTGCACCTGGGGATGAAGCCCCAGTTTTCCACATGTATAAATGCAAGGCAAAGGAGAGATTGTTATCTAAAAGCAGCCCGAACACTGAACACTTTCTTGTTCCAACAATATCGTTAGGATACCAAGGAGCCATAACTAGTAAGAATGCCATGGGCTGGTTTGTTTGTGCCTTCTTCAATGGGCTTACCTTTGCTAAAGAGTAGCAAGAGCAGATGTGGGAACTCTTACTGGGAGACATTTTGTAGGCATAGAGAGAGATCCTTCTGGTTAGAAATGGACAGCCCTATTCAAGTCAGGGATGTCCAGCTGCTGCTCCAGGGGCTGGATCCAGCAGGAGAACACTTGTGTCTGGTCCCAGAGTTCTCAGGTAGTGGTTTCCAGACTTTACACACATGAAGTCATACAGCCTCATGTACAACAGTCAAGCCACAATTGTACCTAAATATCTTTAGATGATGCTCAGCAAGTCCATGTGTGGGTCCAGATTGACTGACAGAGTTGTGTATGTGCATAGTGACCATGACACTGGGAATTATCCCGCACTTTGTACTTTATATGGAGTTGAAATACCTCAAAAAATGGGAGTTCACAAATGTGTGCTAGTGAAGCAGAACCTTTTATTACATTTGATTGAAATATAAAGACAGACGGTGGTTGGTTTCCAAGCACTGATTTATTTATTTTTTTAATATTTTTTCTTACTGTATAAGAAAACATTTCTGAGAGAGGCTTTGATTAATATTTTGGGTTCATTTCTTGAGCTTAGAAGGTAAAATATAAAAATTATGGATTGGTCTTGTAAGGTTTCCATGTCAATGTTGCTTGGCCATCACCTACCTGCATGTGGGAAACTCATTTCCTCATTCAGGAGATGGGATTTGGGAAAGGAAGGAAAGTTTGATGCCTGTGTGCTTGACTTGCATCATCAGATGAAGCCAATACAGTTCATAGTTTGAGCATGGTTGACAGATGGTCTGCTCTTTAACAGAGCTAATTAACAGGTTAACAAAACAGTAATCCCGATTCTAAAATAAGAAGGTACTGCTTTTATTAGAGGCAGCCAACAGCCCTTAGTATTTGAATGGTAGTAGCTCACCTCAGGAAGTATAAATCAAGGAACTCTCTTTGGCATAAAGTAGCAAGCCTACATAAGGTCTTAAAGATATGAAGTAGTATTTTTGTCATTATGAGACAAAAAAAAGAAGAAAAAAATGATTGAAAGGATTGTAAGGACGAGCTGGGAGAACGTACCTCCAACAAGCTTTCTGAGAGCCTTTTCTTTCTTGAGATTGCAGAATCTGCAGTTGCTAGAGGGAAGTGGCTGGGAGTTTCATAAATAATAAATTGCTGTAATCCCATGAGTTCATCATAAAAATATGCATAAGAATCATAGAAAGACTGTAATGGGTCTCACAACATCAATAGATTCTAGAACTGGTAACAAACAATGAGTCTGATAAAAGTGATAGAAATGTCAGTCAGAGAGAGCTTCAAAATTATAGACCTTGGGAAATAAACAAATGTTATTACCAAAAAAAAAAAAAAAAGTATATGTGGGTAACTGTGATTTGTGCAGAAAAAGACTAAATCAACGTCATTTAGCCTTTTCAATTTAGAAAGACCCAGGACATCCAAAATCTGTATCTCATACAGAAACATTCTTGTAGACTAAAAATTGTTATTGATGTTTTTCAGGCAAGAATGACTAGGCTTAGTCATTATATTTCTACTTTAAAAAGGCTAGAGTTATTCAAAAAAATCACACCAAACACACATACACACAAAACAACAACAAAACACCTGGAGGGAAACACTAAAACTATGAAGATTCAGAATAACACCTGGCTTGCCAGAAAAATAAGATGGATTATTTTGAGTATTCCATTGATCTAAAGAAAGATCATCAATAACATAAAGATCATTTGAACGCATGATGCAGACTGAAGGAAAATGGGTTGACATACACCTGCAGGGGTATATACAGCATCTGATTGCCAAAACCTTAAGAAGCTTGATCAAGATGTATCATATAAGCTGTAAACTGGAAACGTCATATAGTGAGACAATTTCTTTCCAATGACTTCTGGTTAAAGTGGAAATCAAAGTCTTTAAAAGAAGTCACTCCACTGTCAGAAAGTTATTCTGAGAAAGAGAAAAGTTAATGATGCTGCTCATAGGTAGTAGCAGTGTACATTAAGCAGCTTTACAGGCTGGCTGTCTGAGCTCCAACTCAGAAAAATATTTTCATTTCAGGCTTACAGATATTCTCACTTTAAATAATGGGGCTATTCATGTTGAATTGAGGTTACTGGGCCACTTGGTTACTAAGAGAAACATGAGAGATTATCTAACAGTCCTATATAATCTGTGGTGGGGAGAACAGCTACTTGCAATACAATAGGAACCTCTAATATAGAAGGAACAGTGTAAACATTGCCTTCTTGTTTTGTCAGGGTGTAAATGCTTGCATTTGGAGAAGGCCCTATGGTGCCAGGCTTGATGCAACTATATGTTGGTAATTTCTGTTTATCTAGCAGCTGAGCTTTAGCTAGAGCAGTCCAGCTACCGTGACTTGGAATTGTAATTGAGAAGCATCCTCAAGACCTGGCTAGAGGGCTGCTGGTCTTGGGTTCAGCTGTGTCCTGGTGTGTAAATCACCTGGCAGCAGAGCATGGGCGAGCTCCTGCTCTGCCTGCTTGTGCCTGTCAGCCAAGTGCCACTGGGCAGCAAGGAAAACAGTATGTTGCAAAGAGCTTAGCTCCCTTTGGTCTTGCCTCACAGGTTTCTGGTTCCAAGCCTTTTTGAGAATGGAATCAAGGTGGTTTTGCTGCTTGGCTGCTCTTCATGTGAGGCTGAAGTCCAGTTGAAACCATGTGGTGGAAGGAGGAAGGTGTAAGAGCATTGTGTAGATTGCCTAAATGGTTTTCAGTTGTTGGATTTGAGCTTTTGAAATAAATTACAAAAAATAAATATGCAATGATACACTTGGTTATCCACAGTTTCCACCAGTGTGCTACCTAGCTGTTTTCAGCAACACCCCCTGGGCATCATGCTCAAAGTAGGGGCAAGGGACACTTGTTTTCTCTCCTCTATTAGCATTGCAGAAAATTCTGTCCTTCGTCTGCTCCCAGTTTCTGTAGCTACTTTATTAGCTAATCCAGCCTTTCTCTTCTGCCTCTGGAAGCTCTGGATCTATTGTTGAGTAAAGAAGAGTTGAGATGAATGGAGACTATCACTGGAGAAAACAAAACTGCTGTAGCTGCAGGCTGGGGAAAGGAGAACATCAGATAGGAAACAAGCATGAGGGTGGCGGGGGGAAGAGAAGAAAAGGAGGGTTTGTGTTTGCATTGGTGCATGGCAGGCAGCTTGCATGCTTGCGTGATATTAACTTCCTTCTCATTATAGCCTGGAAGCCTCTGGCATCCTGACCCTCACAAATACAAACAGATGTCCCCAGGCAGACCAGCCCACTGCTGCTTCCTACAGCATCAACATCTTCTGCATACCACATTCTTTAACACGTGTGTTCTTTTATCTTTTTTTTTTTTTTTTTCTTTTTTTTTCCCCAACTACCTTAAACTCTTTCTCTCTCTCCCTCCTCCTCTAACTCAATCACAGAATAAAGGTGAGAGTGGATTTAGTGCACCTCTCAGTTGAGCTTGGTGTGATGGATAACTGCTGACAAGCCTACAAGCTTTGCAGGTTTAGTTTACAGCTTTGGAGTAGTTGGGGTGATATGCCAGAGCACTGGGCATCCAGCGGCAGCCTTGGAAATGAATGGTAGTTGTTCTGGTGCTTCTGGCCTTTGAAAAGCAAAGCACTTATTCAGGTAGTCACATGTGGATTTAGGAACTGTAACTATTGGCTCCAGTTTCTGAAATGATTGGCCCAAATTCCCCAAACCAATACAACTATGACAGTGTACAGCCATAGGAACAGCATTGAGGAAAAATAGTCAATTATAGCATCAGTAGCTGAAAGGGGATTTAAAAGCCCAAAGCTATTTGGAAGCCTTAGTCAAAAATGAAACTGGAATTTTAGTGCCTAAGTGAGATAAGAAACTCGTAAAAATCAGGTGCTTTTGAAAATGTTACCCAGTAATCTCTGTGTTATTATAAAGCCTTACCACTTTTTCACCTATATATGTCAAAAAGAATATTAAAATTCTTCTCAGGCTCCTTCAGCAAATAGTTTCCTAACATTTAGATCCATTTTGGCTGATGGCTGCCAGATCTCACTTGGAAAACCAGAGCCATATCATATAATTTCTGTTGGCAAGCAGTAGAGTCACCTGAAAATGTTGTTTGAGATCCCAGAACATGATCTAAATATGGCTCAGATTCACAACCCCTTTTAGCTATTAGCAAAGATCCTGGTTTTCCTAGGAAAGCTTTACAGATCTCTCTGTTTCCCCTCCTGTAAAGAAAAAGAGGGAGATAGTAATGAAGAACAGCTCAGTTGCCTTATGAGGTCCCTCAAGGACTGTGGGACCATGCTTCTTCAGGTTCTGTGAATGATCTTTGGAAGCTGCAGTGGTCTGAAAACCAGGCATTCCTCTTTCCAAGTATTTGTAGGGAAAAGAGCAGGCCTGGGCTTGAAGGGAAATGGGAGAGGTGGTAATCCTGTTGAGCAGTCCAGCGATACACCCTTTCCTCACAGTTCCTTCCTCCTTGGGTGAGATAAGTAACATTGGATGTTAGTGGCTAAGACCAACAAAATAGGGTGGTGTCTTTATCTGAGAGAGCTGGGTGTCCCCATCTTGAGATTAATTAATGTTTAATCTGTTTGGAACATTTGTATGTTTTCTCTCAGCATGTTCACAAGCATATTGGTGGGCCTTTTGGAGCTCAGAAATAGAGTAATTTCCTTAGCCAGTCAGCTGGCAGTGTGTCTCAGCCTCTTTGCTTGGAGGCAATTTGACAGACTGGCACTTGTGTCCTTCCAGTGGGTCTTTTTCCAGTGAGCAGAGAACTAGAGAGTTTTGGTGTGGAGTGTTTTCCTAAACAGTAATGTGCAGCTCTCTAACTCCTTGTTTTCTGTGTGGTATGTTAGTTCAAAAGTCTCCTCTGTTTTGATAGTTGAGATTTTATTTGCATTGACTTCAAATACAATTGTGTTTGGTGGCTGTCACAGTGTTTCTGCTTCCCTTTCACTTTGGTGGTTATGTACACTGAGATAGGAACTATTCCACCCTGACTGTGCATCTTTCTGCTATGAAAAGTGAAAGCGCCCTTTCCCCCCAATTATCTGTTACTTTGGATGGTTTGCTGAGCTGACATAATCAGGTCACTGTCATTTATTCTCTTCCACATGGAGGAGTGTATGACCTAGTGGATAATCTAAAAATCTCCATATAACGCGAGATTTTACTGTGCTTCCTTTTGTTGAGTAATACCATATTTTTCCAACCACTTTTGATTTGTTGTTCCAATAACTGTTTTTCCAGGAAGATGCTGTGTTTTCCTGTACATGGATTACTCTAGCACTAACTTGAGCTCACTTTCTCTGGACACCTTTCACAAGATTTAGGAATATCCCCCAGGCTAGCTCCTGGATGCCCACAGAACAATGGTGGAAAATCAGAGTACTAATGATACCTCATTTTGAGTGGAGCACAGTGTGAGTGCACAGAAGGGGCTGTCAGTAACATGTATGGGTATCCAAGAAGACTGCTATGTTCTAGTTTCTGTACACTTGAAAAGACTTGATTCAGCTCATATTGCCTATATAATTAGGATGAATAAAATAGGGGGGAATCACTCAAGAGTAAGCAAAGCTGGTTTTAGTCTAATCAAGGTTAATCAGTGTTACATATGAAACTGAAAGGATTTTTACTCTTTTATTAAACAGTTTTGAAAAATTAACTTGCTGCAGGCTGCAAGAAGGTAATGTTAATAATGATAGAAAATAGATTTTTAATCTTTGCATTAATAATTTTCTATAAAAGAGAAGAATACCATCCTAGAAGTACGAGGAACTTTAAAAGTAACTTTCCTAACAACTTAATTCCGTGTTCCTGATAAACTTACTAAGAAGTTGTTTTACTATACATGCTATTAATTCTTACAAGAGTTATTAAGAATATTGCCGTATTCTCTGAAAGCTTTTGCTTCAGGAGAGTTAGAGCTGGCTGGAAACCAGTAAAAGTGGAACTCATTTATATTGCAAGAATATTGATAAAAAATGTTTTTTCTCTTTTGGCCTAGGTTTGGGAAATTCCTTAGAGACCATAATGAAATCTGTGAGCCATAAGTAGTCCATCAGTGGTAAATGTTGTGGGGTGAATAATATAGGGTCCGTTTTCCAGATCTTTGAAAGAGCAGATTTATTCAGTCACTGATTATGTAGTGATTGTACAGGTCATGAAATCCCACTTAGGACAGTGAAACTTCATGTGGACTAAGTCAGCTCTGAGTCTGGTCTCTTCTTGTTGTGGAATGGGTGTTGTGAAATCATTCCCTCACAAGCAGTTTTTGAACTGTGAGTGATAATGCAGTTGCTGGTTAATGTCGCATACCTCAATAAGCAGATGGACTGAAAGAATTTTAATAACTCACAGGATCTAAATGATCATTCCTTCCACATACTTTGTGGCTTCTTAGTATTTATGATAATTTTTGCTTCGGATCCAATCTATACAGTTTATCCAGCTGTGCCTTTGATGTCTGTACTGTGGTCTCAAGGGGGAGAAGTCGTGAATGAACGGTTAGTGAGCAACACCCAAGGGGTTATGACATCTTTAACATAAACTCATCAGCATAAGGTTTTTCCTCTGCAATGGATTAAGCAATTTATTTAGCTATAAAACCCAGAAAACTAGTTAAGTGAATTTTACTGGGGAATCAATAAAGTAATAATTGCGTGGTAATATAACTGGGGTTGAGGTAACCAGACCTGGTTTTCTTTTCTTTGTTAATCTGTTTCCCTTCTCCTTTTTATCCCAGTATTTTTGAACAGCCACAAGTTATTCTGATGAGAGAATTGAAAAAGCATATTGAGAAATCTTTGAGCATATTAACTTCTGTCCTGTGAAATCTTTCTTTCTTTGCCTTTGCAATAGATGCAAAAAAGAACTCATCCTGAATTGATTGACTAAAATTTTTATCTCAAACTCTTATTGTTGTATTCTGTTAAATTTTCTCCATTTATATTTCACAGAATGGCTTCCTAATCCTATCTGAGACATGCCTGTAAGCTAAAGATAAATATGTAAAACTTACCTTTGAATTGAATGGTGTCTATCGCTGCTTTTTAAAAAATAATAGTGAACCCCTTGACATTATCCTCTGCAATGCTTCAGAATGTGCACATAGACTGTAATTATTAACATTGTTACATAGAAAGTTTTTCCTTATGATAACTAGAAACAAATTAATTTTAAAGAAACTTCATTTGTCAGGCTGTTTTAAATATTAAGAGATAATAAATTGTTAGGACAAAATAGGCCTTCATACAACATGTAATTTGTTCTTGTATTTTAGAGTAGATCAGCTAGATTTAGCAGTGTGCATGTGTAAGGGTATAAATGGTTTTCAGAGTTCTTTTTCTCTAAAACATTATATAAAAAAAAAAGAAACACAAAAAACCTCATTAGTTATGTGCTGCAAGTTATTTGTCACAGAAAAATAACTATCTTTGCACCGTTAATAGGATATGATCTGGCATTTTTTTTTAACAATATGTTTACATTTAGGAATTCTGTTCATGAGTAGGAACAGAACACACACATCTAAATTGTAGGAAAGAACTAAGGGGTAGGACTGAAGATCTTTCTAAAGATAAATTTTCTTCCCTTTTCTGTAGTCCTAGATGTCCCAGAAACCAAGGCTGTAGTCAGTAGGAATTACACTGAAATTTTATGTTGAATAACAAAAGTGCCAGAGTAGTAGTAACATGAGTTGGCATTAGTCTCTGCCCTTTATGAAAATTAAGCTAGCTGGCAGTATCCAGGAGGACCAAGTAGATGTCTTACACCAAAGTAGTTGGAGGAGGACACTACATAGTAGGATACTTCAGGATCTCGAGTCCCAACGGAGCTTGCTTAGTTCTTGGCTAGTTGGGCACTTCACTGTGGTACCGAATGAACTTACTGGAAAGGATCAAGGAAGCATGCAGCTCTGATGTGTTATTTTGATATGTAATAGGAAATATTTTTAATTTTCCAGCATTCAAATAAGTCCTTGCCCTTGGCATCTTGCATGGCATATCTCACCATGCAAGTTAAGACTGATATTGCTGGATAATGCCACCTTGACTATTTAGCTTGCTGCATGTGACAGAGAATGTTTACACAGGGCCAAACAGTAGCATAGTAACCTATATATAGCAGCTATGCTAGTATCTTATATAACCTGGCTCTTGGCTTTTTTTCTTGCCCTGAAGTGCCAAGTATTGCCAAATCACCATTATTTTTATTTGTTTATTTATATATTTGTGTGTTTCTGTTTACATTGGAAAAATGCAGACAGGAGTCGGGAAACAGTTTTGCACAGCTCAAAGCAGGGACACTAATGCCAGGCTCAGCAAATTATAGCACCAGTGTTAGCAGGATGCCAGCTGGAGCCTTTCAACGGAGCGTGCTCCTGGGGGAGATGCTGGCCACCTAACGTGCCAAGAGCCCCCGTGTATGTAAATAGTTCAGGACTCGGTTCTGCATGTGTTTATCCTTGGGAAGGGGCGCAGCTTGTGCGTAGCTTCATCAGCTCTGAAAGCCACGTCTGGATCCAACGTGTCTGTTGTTCAGACATCATGAAAAGACTTGATTTCCCTCTGGGTGGAAACTTTGCCTTGTGTGTCAACAGTGCGTAGTGCTGCTGCAGACAAGTGCTGCTGTGACCTGTTTTGTGAGTGCAAGGTACTCGAGGTTCTTGCAGGGATAAACAAGGCAGAGGAGCCTCCTCAGAGGTGTGGCCCATGGGGAGCTGGCTGCCCAGCCGTGGTTTTCCACATCCAGCCAGCTCAGATATCTGAATGTAAAATTCCACGCTCGGGGATGTCACGCGGATTTTGTGCTCTTCTCCGGGGAATTCTGCGTTTCTGAAACAATGAACGGATTATACAGTACTCATCCATATATGTAGTTTTTCATCTGTGACAGATGTGATATTGATAATATCCTCCATTCAATAAGTCATCTGAGTATAATTTAGTGCCAGTTTACTAATCTCTGATTTAACTGTTTAGAGCCCCAAATGTGAATGACTGGCAGCGGAGTGTAATGGAGAGGAGGGCAATGCTCGTGGATCAGGCACTTGGCTGTGGTTAGGAAACTTTGGTCTTGTGCTTAGCTCTGCTGCAGACTTTGGGCCTGATTCTTCCCTCACTCCTTTCATATGATTGTAAATTCACTAGGTATGATTTCTTTGCTGTTTTGCTGTGATTTTTATGTGGTTAACTCAGAAACCTTAATTGTGCCATCCCCTGGGATATCGCATGGATTTTGTGCTAGTGTCTGAGTCTGAAAATGAAGAGATGATAAACATCTTAAACTCTGTGTATAACTGTGAAAGACTTGTCTGAACCTCTCATTTCTCTTGTATACCATGCAAGTTGTGCTTTCCCACTGCTTTAAAGGTTCATTGGCCTGAGAAGCCCATCCTAGACAGGACTTGTTCAGCAAAGTTGTATACACTGTGGAAAAATGCTGAGTGCCCATTATCTGAATGATCTCAGGCTTTGCCTGTGACTAAGGGAAACCTGTGTGGCCCTGGCATGACTGGTCACAGGAGGAAGGATAGTTGTGCAGTCAGGAGAGAGGTCATAATGCTGCTGGGCAAACAGGAGCCTCATTTTTCACTCACTGGTGCACATGTTGATGCTGAGTGTGTAATAACCAAATACACATGAGGGAAATAGAAGGGAATGTTGCATTTGCAAATGCTACTATACCTTTCAAGGTTACTCCTCACTTGACTTGACCTCAGAGCAGTCCAAGGAGGAGAGGGTCTAAAATGATGAGAAAATTTTACTGCTTGGTGGATGTTCACTTGTGTGATTTCCCTGATGCCAGCAGAAAAGTGTTAATGGAGCATCTGTGCTACACCATTTGAGGACCTGGCATGAGGTATCCTAGTGAGCTCATTTGCAAGAGGATTTGCTCATAAAGTTGTTCTAGCAGTTGAGAGCAAACTGTCTGAGGAATTTAAGACTGTCCTCTTTTCTGTTATTTCCATAGAAAATGCTCAGTGTCAAAAGTGGAGCTGTAATACATGCCTGCATGATTTAACCTGTATGGGAGGCCTGAATGGAAACTGACTTCCCCAAACTATTTTTCTTTCTGTTCCTTTTTCATCTTTATGATTTCAGATTTTTTAAAATCTCATTGTAAAATTTCAAGATTGTAAAAATGCCTAAAACTAAGTTGTGTCTCTCTAAATTGTACCTTTCTTTTGGGGAAAGAAAGGGAGTAAGAAATGCTCATTCCTTTATTGGCTGAAGGATGCTCAAATGAGACTGTAGCAGAATCAAGACTGTCAAAACAATAAAAGAAAGTGTTAACGTTGATAATTATATGATTCCAACGATTTGAAATCCTTGGAGGGTACATTTTTAATGATGCATTGTAAAACAAATTGTGTTTCATGGCTTGAGAGTGCCATAAAACAGTAAACTAATTAAGACACCTTTTGTCTGTCTGCTCCTCCTGTCTGCCAATGTGTGTGGTCAGGGGAGTTTTGTGTTTTAAAAGGGTATCCTTACATCCTATTTCTGGTAATTGTTGTTACTGCAGGTGTGTTTTAAAGACTGAATATTAATAATCCAATTAAAAAGTCCCAATCTGAATCACAGTGCAGTTGCACTCTTGCCTCAACAGTTTGGTAGGCCTTATCCTTTCAGTTTTGCTCTTCTGTCCCCAAAATGAGACTTCAACACCATTTTAACTTGGGTTGTGGCTGGACTAGGAACTTCCAGTTGGTGGCATAATGCCTGGTGGGGTCCCAGCCACTGTGAGCTGCCTTGAAGTTTGGGTGGCTTTTGTCTCAGTGAGTGGAAGGCAAATGAAAGCAAGAGCTGCAGGTGGTAACTGGATTGATGATGGACCCTTTCGGTATCCTGCTACATCTGCCCAAGGTGTAAAATACTAGACTAAACTAACAGTTGATTGTGTACCAGAGGCATTAAATGTACTTGCCTCTTTCACAGGGAGGCTTTTGGACTGGTTCTGAGATATTTTGCTTTGCTAAAAAGTGAATTGGATTGGATTTTGGTGGTTCTGTGAAATTTTATGCCATATAAGGCTGTGGGCCTGAGTGCTATGTCTTCTTTCCTGTAACACACTTTTCTCCTTTTCTCTCCCCTTGCTCTGTGTCTGTTTTTTTTTTTTTTTTTTTTTTTTTTCCAAATGGGATTACTCCCATGTAAATGCAGTGTAAAACCAAGCTCTGTGTTAGGCTGCCTAGTGCTGCAAGGAAGAAGGTGTCTACGTTTCTAGAAATAAGGGAAATAGTAAAGATAACATCAGGGAATAAATCCTGGCAGCTGTCCTCATGGATAGTGGATCTGTTTATGAGAATACATAGTGAGTAGAATATGGTCCCAAATTATAGCAGTATGTGGCTGCTGATACCGAGAGTATCATTTCAGCCTTTAGACAGATCCCATTTTCTGAAATTAACCTTACAGCTACCCTTTGAGCCAAATAACCTCTATCTTTCTCCCACTGGAAAAGTGGGAAAGAGGTCATTTTCCTACTATGTTGCCGTGTTTGTCTGCAGTCTGTCTGTGTCTTATCAATTAAAGCATCTTTAAAAAGATGGGGACCTTCACTTTTTATGAGCACCTGTGTACTCGCTAGGGACAGAACTGTATGGATTAGGGTTATGGGGATCTCTAGGAAAGTATCTTTGTTTGGGGATCAACCAGTAATAGGGTTTTATGTAGAAGGAACAGCAAAATTCCTAGGGGATTAATTCCAATTATATCCCCAATTAGGACAAAAGAGTTTGTTTGATTTGGTAGGGTTTCTGCATCCTTTGCAGTTATAAACATTTGTTCCTTTATATGGAGGTGTTAATTAACATTGTTAAAATTTACTACAGGCTCTCACATACCCAGACAAAGAGAGGTCATTAGTCAGATGTGATTAATAAAAGAAAAAAGTATTTTTCAAAAGATATTTGAGCTTTTAAAGAATCAATCTCAGTATCAGAATTGGTTAAGAAATGTGGGTTGATTCCTAACCTAAATTTACTTTTTACAAAATTAGTTATCATTTACAAAAATACATTTTCAGTTTACACTAAATATTGTGTGTCCCTTCTGTTTTCATTTTGAGCTAAAACTGGCTGCTGAGCTAGCTGTGGAGATGTTTTTTTGGTCTTTATTAACTCTTCACTGAAGAAGAGCCTGATATTGCAGTTCAGAGTTAAAATATTCTCTCATAAGACCTCAACATCTTTTTTTATCACTGTTCAAAATAACATGGTGCTCTGTTGCCCTTGTAACTTTGACAGATGATTAATTATAAATTTGAGGTACTGTGGGTTCAGATATAAACCTAATTGGGTATTTGTGAACCAAATGTGAAAGTGCTGAATGCAGGTCCACGCTTCAGTGCCACTTTGATATCTCTTTTCAGAGGTTAAATCCTCTGTTTTGAAATATATGAATACACACCGTCTGTTTCTCTCTAGTGGATGTATATATTTCCAGGCAAAAACATAATTCAGCTTCACATGAGGTGATAAATCTTTACCACTAACTGCAGGGTAAAGAATATTTGAAAGAATGTATTCATTATAAGGCTGTATATTAAAGAACTTTGTTTCTTAGGGAAGGCCTTTCTTAAACTTTAAAAAATATGGAAATTCACAGGTAGAATGCCCTAAACACTGGCAGCTCTGCTTTTTGCCTCTGACCTTTCTTTCTGTACTGCTATGAATAACACATTGACAAAGGAATATTTGAGGCACCTTGGTTTTGAAAGTGCTTTGTGGATTTTGCATCCTGATACTGGCTGTTTGGTTGCAGGTTGCTTGAGCTAGCCTCTGGTCTACATTTCATTATGCCAGAGTGTGTGGATGAATCTGGTAGTTCAGTTGCATTAATTTGATTTTATGTGTAGAGTTTGCCCAGACAGCAAAAATTAAGCAAGTGCTTTAAGGTTTTGTTGAAGCAGACTCTGACTCGTGGAGCTGTTCCTGGAAATCTTGCTGCAAAATAACCATCACTGAGATGGATATTTTGTTTGAGATTCCTCTACATATGACTAAGGACCCAGTCTGGGGAAACAATTTCATGCCAGTGAGTTAAGAAAAACGTGGCCCCTTGTGCTTTTCCACTGAGCAATGGACAAGCTGATGCCAACCAGTTTTTCCCCTTTTTTCTTCATACATAGCTCTGAGGAGCATGATTTTCAAATGGGACAATGAACGTGAATCTCTATTAGAGCTATATTTATTTCTACCACCTCATCCTCTTGCTCAGTGGAAGTGCCCAGAGTCTACTTTCCCATTGCTTTTGGTGGTGGGAATAATCTCAGGAATCAGATGTTTCTGTCCTTAAAGGAGTATCATGACCTAAAGAATAATACCCAAGACATAAAGCTATTTTCAGTTCACTATTTTAATGCAATATTTAAGGGATGGTAGGATAAATTTCACAGTAGCTTCACAAATACATTGCCAAATGGTGTCCTATGATTCACTCACTAAAGAAAAGCAGGACCCAAGCTCTACTCAACCTGCATCTTCATTTTGTTCATTAGGTGTTCCCAGTTTATTTCCCTGCCCTGAGGGAAAGCTGCTATCTAGGGTGATTCTGGAAACCCGTTTCTGGTTCTCTAGAAGAAATCCCAACTCTCTCACTTGTATTTAAATATTCAGCTCTGAGACAACATTCCTCCAGAGACCTCTCAGCATGTCAGTGTCTAGCTTGCATTTCGTGAAACCCTGTTGTAAAGAGAGAATTTCAGAGCCAGAGCTGAGGCAAGCTACCTTCAGCCATGGATGCCTCTGAGAGTGTCAGTCATGCATGTGCTGAAGCTGCCGGCACAGCTGGTCCTGTGTACACAACAGGGAGTATTTTTAACACTAAGAATATGAGTGTGACAGGTGCACATTTTATTAGAACTTTTTTTTTTTTTTTTTTTTTTTTTTTTATTGTGCATTCGTGGAGAGAAGAAAGTTAACACTTTTAAAAAAGTCTTCAAGTGGGGAAAACAAAGATCTATGGTACTTATTGACATTTATTAACTAAATATGGATAATTCACAACAGCCTATTCTTTTTTTTTTTTTCTATTTCAAACAACAACAACAAAAGATGAATTTTGAGCAGCTTGCAGAGCCATAACCACTCGTTCTTTTTTATGAGCTTCATTTGCATTTATACTCTTCCCTGCTGTTGTTGAGTACGCCCCTTTCACTTGTCCTAAATCTACAACTGCACTGGGTGCACTTAAGTAGCTGTTTCCTACTGATATATTGATTATCACACTAATTACATCCGGGGTCTGTATATGGGCTAACAGAACCAATTTGCTTGAATTTTTTATAGGGACAAAACTCTCCACAACTAATTAATTCTGCAGGGATGGATCTAACTCTTCACTCTGTTCTCTTTATCCATCAAAGTTTTTGATAGGTAAAGCTGTTGTTAAAACCACAAAACGTATGGGGACAAAATGCATGATGATTTTGTCTAGTAAATTTTCCTTTCTCTTTTGATAGGATTTGCTTTAAATCTGTTTTCTGCTTGACAGGATGTTTTTTTTTATTATTATTATTATTTTTTTTTAATAGATGTAGTGTCATACCATGGGTCCTGGCTCTGCAATCAACTCCATGTGTGCAGCCTGCTGTGCCTATTGAGGTCAGAGAGGTTTAGTTGGCTACTTACCTGGAGCACACTGCAGAAATGGGCCATGTTTATTAACTCATCAGTTTATAGAAAGAGAAAGAATATTTTTGTGGCCTCTGCAGAACTGCATGCCTGAGTTTCATTCAATTTGACATAGAATTGGATACCTTCAACAATTTTAAGCAAGTAACTCAGGTGAACATTTCAATAGGGGTTTCTTTAAATTGTGAAAAGTTCCAGATGCCTTTCTGACTTTATCTGAAATTACTTAGTCTAAAATCTCAGGCATCTAATGACGCAACTCCTTTGGCAGGTACTTTGCAGACTTTATGCAGTAGATTGAAAGATGTTTTAAAATGGCAATGAAATGTAAGTCTGGGTACAAGCTATCATGGGAAACTGGATAATGCCTGGTGATAGATTCACGTTATAATGAGGCTTTTTGGCTTTTACATCTAGGCTTTGTCTTTGGAACCAGGATGTGGAGAGTTTGAAATTATTACCACTGTCTGGTGACTCTTCTGTGGCTTCTCTAAATTGATCTGTTGGCCTCAGTTCATGTGCAAATGTCCAATGCCAATGGATTTCAATAATGTTTGCAATGATAACTGTAGTAAAGAAATCAAAGGACTCGGAATTACCGTCATAGCTTTAACAAGGACCATGCCTCTCACACTGTGATTGGTCTTATAAGAGGTATTGATCTCAGGAATGTCAGAATGTCCATTTTCTTTTCTGGTGTTTATAATACTGTGCCTAAGCCAGGTTGCTTACTTTCTCATGTGTCAGAACTGTTGCTTCCATGAACAAAGAATTTGATTTAAAAAAAAAAAAAAAAAAAGTCAGGTGGGACTCTACTTTTTTTTTCTTTCTTTTTTTTTTTTTTTTTTTCCTGATGATGTCTTGGAATAGGCAAACTTTGCTTGACAAAGCATTTGAGAGAGCAAGGCAGGCACAGAAGGTTTCTTTTCCTGAAGTTCAAATTTGTCAGGAATATTAAAGTTAAAAAGACTAATATATACTATCTATACTATACATATCTATATACTAGACTATAAAACTATGACATCCAATTTAAAATGGATACAAAAGCAAAGACAATTTAATGATTATAACGTGGGAAAAAATGCTCAGTGAGTTTGAGAGAAGTTGAGAGGTTTTGCAGCAGCATTCTGGACACTGTGATCTCATAATTTAAACTTGGGCATTTTAGAAAGAATTATATTTGTTTAGACTGGAGGACATTAGAGTATAAATCAGAGAATCTCCATCTCAGAGAAGCTTCAACAGCTTCAAAGGTTAAGTAGATGATATAATGCTGTTATGTTTGTTATAGGCCTTCAAATAAAGTGGTGAAGCAAGCAGGATACGAGGTTACTTGAATACTGGGGGGGGGGGGGGGGGGGGAATATCCCACACCCACTGTGCCTGGGATTTGGGGCTGGGCAGTGTGGGGTGAGAGCATCCCAGAAGCATTCAGGAAATTATTGTGAGATCTATGCATGAAAGTAAAGCCGTTAAAACTTTGCTCTCTGTTCAGCATATTCTTATTGGTGATAAGGAGAACAAAGAAAGACATGTACAGGAATCTTGAAAAAACATGTTAAGGAAAGAACTTGGGGAACTTATTTAACCTGTGATAGGAGTGGTTGCCACCGATCTCAGAGAAGGACAAATGTTAGCTTTTGACTTCTCTAAGGGAAAATCCAGTAAGAGTAGAACAAACAGACCATGAAGGGTGTTTTTTTTTTTTTTCTTTTTTTTCTTTTTTTTTTTTTTCCTTTTTTTTTTCTTTTTTTCTTTTTTTCTTCCACAGACACGAGTTTTGACTCCTTTCCATGGAGAGGAGGAATTCACAAAAACTGGAATTTAAGATCTAGCCTTGCCATAACATCCTGGTGTGACTTCGAGCATGAGATTCAGTCTTTGATTTTCACAGGCAGGCAGTGAAGGGGAGTCTGTGTGGGCTACCACGAAAATCCCAAATTTAATCTCTCTTTCCCTCACTTTTCCTGGTCAGAATGACAGTCAGAGTCCATCTGTCTTTTGCTCCTTTCTGTCTGCTGGCTGTGAGAAACTGCGAGCAGGACCTGCCTGCCGTGGTGGGTGCAGACAATGTGGTGTAGGGATGCAGGAGGGAGTTGGGGCTGATAACAAACATGATGATGGTTTGGTAACAGTAACTGATTTCAACAATTAAGGTTCCTTTGCTTGACAAGGAAAATGGCAAGAAATGGTCCCATCCAAGTCTTTTGATAGGTCTAGCACCTGTGTGAACACATCTACACCTGTAGGGAATTGGAGACACGCAGAATTATGGAGCAGCATCTGTTCTGGATGGACAAGAATGTGGTCACACAAGTTATACTAAGGTCTTGGGAATCATGGTCAAAGCCTGAGGTGTCATCATTGGAAATTAATCGATTCATGGAAGCTCCTCCTTTGGGATAGAGGAGCCATCCTTGCATATCCTTGCACATCCTTAATCATTAGATTCTCACACAAAACTAGCATTTAACAGATTTATAGCACCTCTGTGTATCTTATCCTGAACTCATTATACTTTTCTCTTTTACTCCTCTAAGCTAAGCTTTTTTTCTTCCTCCCTAGCTTTAGAGTTTCTCAGTTTAGAAGCACTGACAGTTCTTCACATATCCTTCCCAGCACTAGTTGCCTTCTACTCTTTGGGTTGAAACAGGCTTTTTGAGAACATTCATCCTTTGGAGTACAAAATTATTCTCTGAGGGGCAATGCTATAAAGGAGGGAGAGAAGCAGGAATAGTCAGCAAATACATGGTCAGAAAAGTCAAAGTTGTAGGGTGGTGGTGGTGTGATTTGTGATGCTGAAGGAGAGAGAAAAAAGAGAATGGAGGAATAAAAGGGAAGTAAGAAGAGAGAAAACCTGCTGTTTTAAAATACAGATTGTGAAAATGGTTTATTCTTGTTTATTTAGATAGTGATTTCTGTAATTCCTTGAAGGTAGCTTGAGGTCTCTGTTGTACTGAGTGTTCAGTAAAAAAAGACTGTTGGTTGATAGCCCTTGCAGTTGGAAATTATACTCCAAAATGCTTAATTTAATTTCTCTAGTTAAAGGAACTAACATAACTACAGATAACTGTATAGTGTGAATTCTGTTTGCAATGCCCTTTAAAATGGTGAAGCCTACTTTTGTGATGAGTTGGAGTGAAAACTGGAAAAGATAAGTAACGAACATTTTCCACAGAACATTAAGGGGTGTGTGTAGGGGAAATCCCCCTCATCACTTTGAATAATTCAAAAGCTTTCCTTCCACAGGGATAACGCTTCATTTCATTTCTCTCTATATAAAGATACACAACTTTTAAAGTGTAAATAATAATATATAATGCATCTTCCCATTAAAAAATAACATGAAAACCTTAAATGCATCACCCTGACACATTTCATCTCTTCTTTTACCTGGATTGCAATATTTATTCCATCTTTCTTTCAAAGTAAAACTCTATTTTTTTAATTTTAATTTTTATTTTTTTTTTGCTGGAGTTGCACAGTCTGAGGAACACACAGTTCTCTGACCAGCTGTCTGGGATGATGTGATCACTGCAGTTCATAGACTGTGGAATAAAAAGCTTCCCTCATAACATCAGAGGGACAGAGACAAAGCTTAGATGATTTATGTTGGCTGAGAATTTAACCCAGAAGCTTTGAACATGCAGTAGCTGTTATTTATCCTATGTCACCATCAATCCCAGGCAGGAAAGTGTACTAAGCGCCTTCTCTTTGCAAGGCTGGCATTCTTTCACACAGCTCCCACCACCCTGTCTTTACTCCCTGCCTTAGCTGCTTAAATATATATATATATATATATAAAAGCTCTCCTGTGCTGAAATGGATGCCCTGTGTAGCTATGCTTTTAAAATTGTCTTGAGTGCATGCAGAACCTGGGAACTTTCTATTTTATGAGTTAGGTCTTACTGCGGTTTTATGACAAGATGAGTTAAACAGTAAAATATTCTTTGGATTATCTTTACACACCACTATTTTTACTTAATGGCTTAACAAATTTCTGGTACATATTGCTTTTTCTGCAGACTGAGAAACTGGTGTTAAGCTGTGTGGGCTGGTCTGTGAGATGGGCTGCTTCAAGAAACTTAAAGTCAGGGAGTCCTGTGGCATCTCATTTCTGAGAGAAGGAAAGATGAAAGGAAAAAGTTTGGATGATGCTGTAGAGTTATGTTGCGAGCTATGCTGTTCTTGCTTGTGTTACCCTCTTGCACCAGGAGAGGCTGGGAGCTGCAGTAGGAGGTGAGGGCTGTCTCTGAGAAAGGGTGGGCACCTGGAGATATCTGCAGCAGGTCCTGGATGAGGCTGGGATGACCAGATGTCTGAAAATCCCAGGCGTTAATGCTGTGGGGAACCATAGGGACTGTTAAAGCTTTCCTGCCTCCCACCTTTTCCAAATAAATTCCTCTCAGGTGATATCAAGTGTATCGTGGAGGGTGGAGTGATAGGAGTGGAGATTTGTGTTGGAAGGTAGCATGAAATATATCAGGTTTTGAAGGTCCAGTGTGATTTGTACATTTTGGGGTGAAACCCTAGGATTTCACACCTTGACATTTGCAGTGCGACTCTGGATGAAATGAAACATCAAAAAAGTATTGAAATGGCTTGTTATCCCAGTCAAATTCTTCCCTGTGAAACCTGACAGATTAAGGAAACAAACCCTCTGCCTTTTAGGGAAATATTGTGGTTTGCATTTGGTTTTATGGTGATTGAGGGTCCCTTCTGGAGAGCAAATTGATTTCTGAAATGTTTGTTCCAATAAAAGATGAATAATGCTTCAACTAACAAAGACAGAAATCCTATGAAAGGAGCATTCCCAGATCACAGCAAAGGAACAAGTACAGGACTTTTATTTCGGCTATACTTAGCCTGCCGTTGTTGCTAATTCTTGAAGGAAAGTTATGTTTAAACAGGGACCTTCTCCCTGAAGCTACCTCTTACTGCAGACAGCTGAGTCGCAGTTCAGCACTGGCACTGAAATCAAGAGCTGACCTTTACCATTCAGTCAAGGGAAAGAAAAAATCATTTTCCTTTTGTAAAAGACTGTAAAAATGAGTAATACTGATGTTTTCTCCAATAACTGCTCTTTTTTTTCCTAATTGTTGCAACACAAGTGATGTCTCATCACTAAAACATATTGAAAGACAAAGTCATCTGCCTGCTTTTAAAATATAGGTACAGCCCCTAGCTGTAAAATCAATACTGTAACTTCTTCGGGATGCACTGAACTCTGGAGATTCCTGCCCTGATCAGAGAGAGGGAATAGCTCGGGATAACTCCTGAACTGTCATTCACCACTGAAGTCCTTTTGATTTCACAAAAGAGATTTACTGTCTGTAGATCATCCAATGAAAGTATGACTTAGCTGGGATAGAGACCAACTGTGGTTTGATACCAAGGGGTTGTTGAAGAATTAACTGCAAACTGAAAGTGAGAATAAGTTTTATGACTTTAAGGGTGTCCCTGAGACCAAATTTTCTTGCTCTTGGGTGCCTAAGCTGGCAGCAACATCAAACTTTAGGGGAAGAAGTGGATGCTGTCATTTATGGCTGTACATAGGGATCCAAAGCAGAGTGATCTGGCAGACCTCTATTTCTGCTTATTCACAAGCAGGAAAACTGCTTGCTTGGAGCCTGCTCTTGATAGTCATTGAAAATTTTGCCTGGTGCCTCCCTATCATTTCAGTGTAGGACTTCTAGGGAAAGACAGCTCTAAAGGACCGGCCTGTCCTTGTCATTTCTCCCATCCAGACCTAGGAGGGCACAGTATTACTTGCCCTAAGGATTTAATCTGCTAGAGTTAAGTGAAATCATATTAAGTTGGAGTTAATATACAGTTAAGTGAAATCAAGTGAATATTAATTACACAGGAAACAGAATGATTCCAGTATTTTAGGCTTCCTCCAGCGGAGAAGGGATGAATGGGACTGGAGGGCCAGGGCACTTACAAAGATTTCCATCGAGCTCGGGGGAGAAATAGTTACCTGCCCTGCATAGAACCCCTCAGAAACATGGAATCTGTCTCATTTAGTGTGAGTAGTGTTCTTGATATCTTGTTGCATACTGCTTGGGATTAAAAACCACATTTTTGCATTACACCTCAGTGGTATGCTTTTTTTTCTTTTTCTTTTTTTTTTTCTTTTTCTTTTTATTTTTTTTTACTTTCTGATGCACTATTCCAGCATTATGGTGGGCTTGAATGGGTGAATGGATTTATTGCAGTATTTGAGGGAAATACATTTGCTGCAAACTGTAGGCCAAGAGCCAAGACCATTTGGCAACATATATGCAAGGACAACGGAAATAATGTTTGTCATTGTAATATCAATGATCACTCTGATGACAAAAATTCTGCAGAGCTATGAAAGTAAAAGTCAAGGCAATGATATTTCATACATTTTTTTTTTTTTTCTGACATTTTAAAGCTTGGAGGGTCTGATCATGAAATTAATCTTGGGATGTAAATTTAGAAAACTACCATGGTGCCAGGTTACTATACATTCTGCTGGAGTCATATTTCTATTAAATAGAAATCAGAGATAATAAGATTCTTGAGGAAAATGTGTATGATTTTGTATGTATTTGGAAAAAAAATTCTGAGTATATGACTATACATAGACCCATGAAAGTTTGCAGCTCATTTCAGTGTATTAAACATATTTTTTAGACGTGTCTCTCTTCTTTGATAATGTTTCAGGCTCTCGGCAGCAGTTCAGGTAGAGACAATTGAACTTTCCTGCAAGTGTTTCTTGTTGTTGACACTTTTTTATCAGGATTTCTCATTTGCACAAGTGGAACATGGACAAACTGTGCAAGCTGTGAATATTTCCAACTGTTTTTGGTGACTGATGATGAAAACCCCAGACTGAGGTGCAGGAGATTGCACTGTTTGCTTTACTTTCTGTATCTAATTTGGTTGCAGTTCAGAGGACCAGAGCTAGGAGCTTACAGCTGTGGTTAAATATTAGACAGCAGTGCTGCGTAAGCTGGTTTTAGCAGTCTCTGCCCAATGCTTCTACACTCCATGGTGCCAGCACAACGTTTATGTGGCTGTGCAGTGAAATACATCAGGGCACTGATTCAGTTGGAAGACAGCTTTCCAAAAAAAAGAAAAAAAGGAGGGCGGGATAATGATGAAAGAATACATTATATTTTAGCTGGACCAGTTCTTGACACAGTTCAGTGTTTCCATGTAGGAAGCTGAGCTGGCACAACCATGAGAGCAACCTAGAGGCAGGAGATGGCCGGTGCTGTCACTGAGGACAAAAGGCTCAGGTGCTGAGGTCTCTGTTTAGGAGGAGCCTGGAGTGTAGGAGAGGAGGTATGTCTGCAGAGGGCTAGTCAGAGCACTTACATCAGGGTCCAGAGGAAGACCCCTGCTCCCCTGAGGGTGCTAAGCCAGGCACACATGCAAGTGTCTGCAGGACACAGAGCACAATTTCTCTCATTTCCATTCCTGAGCTAAAGTACTGCAGGGATATCTGATGTACCACAAAGGTCAGGAGGAGGTATGCAAGCTTTCATGAGATTTCCAGTTCATTTTTACATGTTCAGCTTGCTTAGATAGCTTTGAGAAGATTCTCTAAATTTTTTGGTGTTTTCAGTGCCTCTGTGTTAAGTGAATATGAGCCCTTTTGGTCTGTGTGGGGAAGAAAGAAGATAACTTGGGAAAGGGACGTGGTTCGGGGAGAAGAATAGAGCGTTTTGGGCATATCTTTGTACATGATCTCAGTGTGCTTATGTTGTGGATTTAAATTGAAATGTTCTTAAACATTGACAAATGTTTGGTGTAAATTTGATGTGAATGAGAAACGTAAAAGCAGATCTTTTAAAGCTAGAAAGGTCATCTGTATTTTCTTAGCCTGACCTGAATTATTGTCTGAAATTATGGTAGCACTTCCCTTCCTCCTAGGGGCATTTTGGGGAGAACATTTAAACCATGAGGCTCTAAAATGCTGTGGTAATGGGAACCGTGGAAGTACAATAGACAGAGAGAGGTTGGTCCCTGCACACATCCGTCTCCTGCTGCCTTCTTCAGAGAGGGGAATGTTTGCTCTCATTAAGAGATGCCTGTCTCAGAGGAAGAGTTTTTTTTTTGTTTTCAGCAGTCTCGATGAGTCCCATACTTGGGTCAGTTTGAGTTTCTCTAGGACAGACCTCAGTTAAAGTCTTTAGGCTTGTTATGCACCGGGGCCCTGGTGACTGACAGTGTGAATGGCATCTTTATAGACTCTTTTATAGCAGAAGTTTCCTGGGTGGATGGCAGTCAGGCTGCAAAGTTTCCGAGAGTTCAGACTTCTGTATGGCTTAGATCTGGTCATTAAATCACAGCTGTTTCTTTGAAAAAGCTGAGTGTGCACCAAGTCACTCGTTTCAACATTGCATGTCTAACGACTTGTGGAAAGCACAGACTGAATGGAACTGCTATTTGATTTAAGTGCATTTGGTCATTTAATATACAAAAGACCTGGCAAGTGGCTGTGTTCCTAAAGACAAAGAGAATGATGTGTAGTGTTTGCAGATATTTATGTAAATCTTCTTTCATTTGCATTTCTACCTTTAATAAATAACTGCTGAATCTGCAGTGTTCTTAATCATAAATGTGCGCTGAGCTAACTAGTAAGTACAGATTTGAAACTTAAAACAATTAAAAGTGCTAATTTTACAAAAATGCCATGTGTATATCTGTGTATGTACATCTGTGTGTACATAAAGACCATTATAATGTGGAAATGGGCACAGAGTGGGATCTGCCCAGCCTCAGATTGAGGGTGGGAGTGAACAATCTGCTCTCAATCAAAATAAAATGCTTTCTGTACAAGTAATGTAAATGGAAGATTTTTTTATATGTGCATATATATATATATATATCCCATTTAAAGCACTTAAATATATACGTGCAAGGCATTTTAGAACTAGCTCAGGGAGGGTGAGAAACTGTTCATGATGACTGTAGACAGGAACTAAAACAATTTCCCTGTCACCAAAAATACATAAAATTGCACTTCAGGTAGAATCACCAAGGCAATGTGAACCTTTCCTTGCTTTCTGCCTTCCTTCCTGCACTATAACAGTGAAAACCAAACTGCCCTCTTGCGTAGGTTATCATTTCCAGACCTCTACAATGCTTATCTAGCAGAGCAGCCAGACAAATAACACAGCACTCAGCAGGACGAGGCACTGTATTTTAATATGGCGAAGGCAAGAATTCAAAAGAAGAGCAAAGTCAAATAATTTAAAACCATAGAAACAGCTTGTGGATCATTGCAAAGCAACACATTTGGAACACAGATGGTTGGTTTTTCTCCCCAGAAATAACAAATGAAGAAAAAACCCTCCCTTTGTTACTTTTATTTGTATGCAGTATTTATACTGACTAGCTATTCAGAGCTCCTTATGGACAAACACATATGAGGTATTTTCACTGATGAGCTCCTGCTCTTAATTATTTTGAAAGGAACAAGAGATCATGGTCAGGAAATTTTTGGAAAGGAGTTGTGTTTTTATTTCATTTACTTTGGTGAAATTAGTTCTTGTTAAAAAACATAATTCATATAAATTTGATGTATAAAACAAGCCAGTGTGCAGCCCACTTAGGGACCCTCTGCTATCAGCTAATGCTGAGAGCAAGAAAGTGCCTTTCAAGCTCAGTCACTGGGCAGCTAGGAGAAGAAACCAAGGATTTACAACTACACTTGCTTAGATGAGAGCCATCACTTCTTCAGGATGCAGGTCTGCCTCTGCGTACATCAGGTCCGTCCCATGCACAAAGCCTGGTGTTAACAGTAAGTCCAGGCCTTGGGCAGACTCCTCTACCTGCTGTTTTCCTAACGCGTAAGGCCTCCACTCTTCATGTCCTGAAATCACATTGGGAGCTGGATTATGTCACAGCCAGGGGTCTTTGTGTGGGATCGTGTCTTGGGTAGGGGCCATGCAGGGAACTCCTCACTGTGGAACAAGACCTTGAAGATGGGACGATGTTAGCAGTCATACATGAAATTACGAAGGATTTAATCCAGCGTAGCAGCCTCTTGGCCCTCTTATAGGATTTCCTAGGAACTGGGCTGTGCCACTGCCCTGCAAACTGCCCTTGCTTTAGACTTGGTGTGCAGGTTGAATTAAGGGTGTTGATGGCATGCTGGCCTTATCCAATTGTCAGGAGGCCAAGTAAGGATCTCACCACCCTTCTGCTGCTGCATACAACAGCCTACAATGAACTACTGGTATTATCCTCCTTTAAAACACCAAATAGGAATCCCTGATCGATGCAGGGTTCCTAAGATAATTAAGATCAGCAAGTCTCAAGGAAACAAGTAATTTTACAAATGAAGAATTAAGTCTACATAGGTTTCTCTGCCTCAAAATCAAGTAATGGTGTAAAACTTCCCACCCTCCCTCAGCCTGTCCCCCCAAATATCCATGGTGTCTGCTCCAGCCCCTGGGATTTCTTGTGTCCCCTGACAACCCTGGGCGCTGTGTAGCATGGGCAGTGCAGTGCCAGGGAAGATGCTGTTAGCAGTCATAGCTCCAGCAAAAGCTGGAAAAAACATTGACCTTCTGTGCTCTCTCCTTGTTTTCTCTATACCAGAGTGACTGTTTTAAGGAGTATTTATACGAGGAATAAAAAAGGAAAGATAAGGACATCTAGCAAATGAGTTGTTCTTGGCTTTCTTGTGTCCCAGCATATTTCCTATGGCAGTGTAATGAAGTATTTTCTTTTTCCAAGTGGTATTTTTGGAGCCATATACCTAATTGGTATGTGCTCCACAGTCTTCCCATCTTGCACCTAGAACAGCTGTGCTACCAGACATGAATGGCTCAATGTGCAAACCGCATCTGTGCCCTTTTTTCCCCTTTGGAAGAAGAGGAGGGTCTGTCATTTCAAAGGAATTGTTTCATATGACTACACCTTTGCTTTCAGAAGGCTCATGGCTGGGCAGCTGAGGGTGTGCTGGAAGGGTAAAGATGGATATGCTGCTTGTGGCAGGCCTGATCTGTGTCCAGCAGACCAGACTGCCTCCTCCCCATGCTGTACAGCTCCTGCAGCATGGGTGAAGTGCTCGCCTCTTCTCACCTACATGTTCTTGCAGGAGCTGAGTGGGTCTAAAAGGGGAGCAGGCTGATTTGCAATTAGAAGCATGCAAATAAATGCTTTCTATTTGGCGACATTGTGTAAAATGAGGGTGAGGAGAACATCAAATAGAAAAGCATTAATAGCACAGCATTAATTTGTGGGAACGTGTTTCCAGGTAAAAAGGCCAGAAGCGGGACGTGCAGTGGGCTGGTAAAACAGCTATGTGAGATAATGTTAAACAACTGTAACTTAGAAAGACGTGCAAAGTAGCTTTTCTGAGTTTGCTCAATCAGATAAAGAAACTATGAAGGGAGACATAACACCATGGCTTCCAGCTCCTTTTAGTAGAAGCCTTTAATTACTTTTTATGTACACTTAAGTTTATATGAAGCTATTATGAGTAATACAAGTATTTCTTTCTTTGTTTGCTTTTAACTTTTTTTATTAGCTGTTGTCAAGACAGTCCCAAGCCAAACCCCTGCATCTGACATCTTTGATCTTTAGAAAAGTTCATACTGGCTTTAAGCCTTGTCTTGTCCTTCATTGGTTTGATGGGTCTGGAACTCCCACTTTTATAGCATTAAAAGAAAATATTAAGTCTAGTTGAATTTATTCAGATAAAATAAAAGCCTGTGGAAATCTTGAATCAAATCTAATCCCTTCTGTACGTTGCAAAATGTTTTGATGAGCCCATTACGCAGGGGGAAAAAAAAAAAGCAGGTTTGCCAACGGCATTTCTTCCTCATGTCAACTGGAGCTGGAAGCAGGCACACTGTGGAACATGGTGAAGAAGGATTTTTTTTTTTTTTTTTGTTAATGCTTAAGAGACCAAGAATGGAGGCCATTGTAAAATGAACAGAAAATGTATTGCTCTCTTTAAATATTTTGACGTTTCAGGTTATGGTACTCTTTCTGGTTGGATGGTGAGTTTTACAGCTTCTTATTCTTTTTTTTAAAAAAATATTTTCATGGATATTCTCCATAAACAGTGGATAGGACATTTTTTCTGTGGGATCTGTGGGAACCTGGTGGTGACCACTGAGGGTAATAATACTTATGATCCAAATGGGCAAGGTTAAAGTGCTGATTTTTCCAGTCCCACTTCAATCAGTGAAGTGACGAGCACTGCTGTAATGATGAGATGAGTAGATGGTCCCAAAGATAGGCGAATATTAAAGATTGAAAATCCTCAGGGAATCACATGCCCTTCTTGTGAACTGCTGGAAATATGCTTCATCATCAACTGCATTCTGTGGGTAGATGCCAATTATATGAAAGCCCGTCTCTCTAGATCTGTTAGTGTTATTTCAGTGCTTGGGGGCTGGAGCTTAATACAATATGCTCTTTTCTTCTCTGACTAGTAAAGCAGCACAAAATAGAATTATTAGTATAAATACACGTTGCCTACAAAATGTAAATCCAGCAATTAGACTTTTCCCTGGTGGTGCGCTCTAATGAGTGTTACCATATTCTTTGTGTTGCTGTAGGGAAGCAGTGGGTGTAGCAGTGGGGCTTGGCTAATTTATGGGGGAATCCTCGGGATACAAAATTTTTCCTTGATAAGGGCAGAAATAACTTGTATTCTAAGCAACATTTATCTCAGACAAGCTTGCCTCCCAAAAGTACAGCATGGGGAGCATCATCATTTACAGCTTATATGATTTCTGAGGCCTTCTGACATGTGTGAGCTGGTGGAAACTTCTGAGGAAGGAGTTACCTAATCCTCTTTAATCCTGAGAAAACTGTAGGTGTAGGGAAAACTCTGACAAACAAGAGGTGGGTGGAGAGGGTTATTGTACACTTGAAGAAGTCTGCCATTCCCCTTTTGGGTTGAAAAATGCAACTGCAATTCCTCCTTTATGCATTGAGTTGAGCGTGCAAAATGTTGGGTATTTTCTGCCTTCACTTTGCATAACTCATGGCTCTGTGTTGTGTGCACTGGTTTGTACATTGTGCAATAACTGTTGTAATTATGGATGGTGAAACACTTTCAATAAAACTGCAATGGAAAATGCTTCCAATCTGAATGGAAAATGCTGGGATTGTCTTATCAAGACAGCACTAGGGACGTCTTATACCATTGCGTGACCTCTCCAGAAAAAAGCCTGACCCATGGTAATCTAATTATTGTTTGTTGTGATGGGCAGATAACAAAGTAAATATTGAAGTAGACTGATTGCCATCTCCACTTTAGGAAAGGGATCTTGACAACATTATTTCACTGAGCCCAGCTGCTACTACTTTTTTTTTTTTTTTTCTTCTTCTTTCTTTCTTTCTCTCTGCTGAGTTAGTACCTTGCCTTTTGGAGGAACTCTAGGACGGCTGATATGTTTGACTAGTTTTCACTCCCAAAACTCTCTCTATTGGTGGAGACACTGGGGAAACAGAAACTAGTGGGGAATGTGGGTGATGAGCGACCCTGAAAATTAGGCTTGGTACTGAGGGTTTGAGTTTGAGATCCACAACAGTAAATAAGAAAATTTATTAATAAACATGTATGGTACTCATGTAGGGTGACCAAAGATGTAAATGACATCAGGGTGAGTATATGTGCTAAATAAGCTTGGATGCTTTGGTTCATTATCAAATTTCTGTGTGGTTTTCATTATGTATTCATGAGGGTGCATTGAAGGAGTTTTCTGCAGGCAGGCAGAAACTAATTTTTCTTCTACTTTAGGCTGACCAAAAGTTTGGAACCATGTTAGTTCTAAACCTAGCTTCACAGGAGGATACACCTTGAGTGGTGATATAATACATGTTGGTGATTAAACCTATCAGGGTGGGACATATTCTTTGTGCATTGTGATACAGCCAAGCAGTGCAAAGTATGGCTGCTGAGACAGATTCATTCATTATGATAATGTTATAAAACTCAGCTCGTCTTTCAGAAAAGTTTAGCAACAGGGAACCTGAACTTTAAACAAGCTCGCTTCAGGTTTTGAAGCAGCTCAAGCAAAGGTATTATATTAAGGAAAAAAAAGCTTTCATGAGCCTAGGTCAAATGTTTGGCAAGCATGAATCTGGGTTGGAGTGAAGTCAGGACTCAAGCATGGGAAATCTGAGATGTTGATTTTGGATTCCTTCGGATTTCATGCGGTAACACTAAGGGAATCTGTGATAAGGTCTATTCCTGCTCTGATGAAGTCAGTAGTAACTTTAATATCATGGGAGGTGACTGGCCTCCAGGGCTTGTATTTGAGATGGTGCAGATGACAATTTCTTCATTACAATCTGTGTTTCTAATGAACAAAAGCCAAGGATGTAGTGAAATATGACTTCAAGCTAGAAAAGTTTGTTGTTTTTTTCCTTCCCCAAGATGTTAATTTGAGAAAATACTGGGATATTTTCAGAAAGAAAAAAAAAAAAAGTCATTTCCTGTTTTAAAAAGATGTACTGACAAATAAACTAGCTATATGCAACTGAAAAAAAAAGTAAAAATGAAAATTAAACATTGCAATATTAACAAAGGAAAATGCTGTAACTGATCCAAGCTGTTTGTTTGTTCGTTTATTTATTTATTTTTCCCTCTGGAGCTTTGCTGATGAAAATAAATTTGCTTTTGGCATTCTAACTTCATTTGGACAAGAAGAATTTACCGTATCTCAGATATTTTTTACAACTTAAAAATCCATTTTCTGCCCATTCTAGGTCTAAGTCTGAACATCTTATCTGAACTGTCAGCTCAAAACTTGCTTGATGAGCAAAATTTAATCAGTTGTTCCAAATGTTCCTAACTTCAGTGATGCTCAGAGTAGAGCCTGATTTGGGTGTCTATTCAGATGCTAAAATTTCCTTTGAGATCTGAAGCATGTAGTGAACTTTTGTCCATTATAAAGCTATGAAGAGCTTAAGGTATCTTTGTCCAGAATGCTAGTCTAGATTTTAGTTTGGGCATCTGTGAGACCAAAACTACTTGGTCTATTACTACTACTAGGTTTACTATCGTGTCTTTTAAAGTCTCTCAGTATTCCCCTAAAGCCTTTTATTTTCAATTTTTTCCTCTCTAAGCTCCTGTAGACGCTTAGGTAATAACAAATATCCCCTACATCTTTCAGTGGTCAAGTAATCAAGAAGTGTAGATGCACAGGAATGTTAACAGTGTTCAAAGAATTAATTTGCAGGAGCTACAGAATAGGGGAAGAAAGAAAAAAATGAGCAGTGAGCATTAATGAGGTAGGACAGGCTGCAGTTGAAATGGCAGTAGCACTCTGCTCTCGGGCTCTGATGGAACCAGTGGGTGTCTGAACTTTGCTGGATGACAGGCAAATTCTGGAGATGATGCATTCCCCCAATTAAAAATCGTGTTGTGCAGTTGCACTGTGAAGAGCAAACACCAGGAGAACCCTTGGACCCTTTCTCTACCTTTCCAATCTCTCGTCCAATTCCTGGAGCTCTGCAAGGAGCAGGAACATGGCAGGCAAATTAGAGTTAGAGCTCTGCTTTTAGAGGAAGGTACCCTGGTGAGAACAGAAGCTTCTCAAGTATCTTGGGCTGCCTCCCACAGCAGAAGCAGTCTTTTGCTTACCTTGTGGCAACTACCCACCCTGATATTTTTAATCAGTAAAAAAAGAAAAAAAAAAAGAAAAAAAAGAAATGGAGTTGATCTGCATTTGCCTTGCAGCGAATACCTACTGAGCTGGGAGACTGGGAGAGACATGAGAAGGGTAGTATTCATTATTTATAGCCATTCCTATAGTGCTTATCACCACAGTGTCTATAAGCGAGTACCATCGACAAGGCTCTAAATGTGAGAAAATTTAATAATGCATTAATAATAACGTGCACTTGTCTGTGGTGGCAGCAGTTGCAGCTGAGATGACTTAAAGAGGGAAGGAGATGGAATTGCCAGAGCTGTGCTGAGGAGGTGGCGGGGAGCCTGGGAGGCCCATGGCCCTGCAGGAGGAGCGGTCTGCCGGGAGGCCTCGGGGTCTACCCAAGGGCCAGGTCAACAACAGGCACGGGGACAGGGTTGGCAGCTTCACCAAAAATAATGTGCTGAAAGGGCATATTCAGAAGGGAGCAGGAATGTACTTGAACTTAATTATTAAAGGCTTCCCATGCCGCCCTGCCATATGCATATGGACACATGCAGAGGCCTGCTTGGCTCCCGCTCTGAGTTAATGACAGAAGATGACCAAGCCTGGAGTTTGCCTTGTTAAAGACTGTAGTTCAAAGCTGGCACCCCAGTTAATGAAGTCTCCCTCCCTCCACTTGTTTTATTATGCTGTCCTTCTCTCTTGCTCAGCTCTGTTCCTTTTTTCTGCCTCTGGTCTGGAAAAAGGAGTTGAGACCCCTCTGTGTTAGAAGTAAGCTGGTGCTGATGAGGCAGTCTGAAGAGTGGAGGACAGTCACAAACAGAGGAAGAAGCAGATGCATCTGAGGAAGTGCAGTTTACAGTCAGATCTACAATCAGATCGATTCATTTCTCTTTCATCACTTCAGGAAGAAAAATATCTTCCATTGCTACCACCTGTCCATGGCTTATCATTCATTTGTGTGACCCCCTCAAACTGAAAAAAATAGTGGGTGCAGCTTTGACAATACATGTTGAAAGGAATGACAGGAGTTGAGAAACAAGGCAGCAATTTCTGCAGATACAGGTCAGGAGATCTTTTTTTCTTTTCTTTTCTTTTCTTTTCTTTTCTTTTCTTTTCTTTTCTTTTCTTTTCTTTTCTTTTCTTTTCTTTTCTTTTCTTTTCTTTTCTTTTCTTTTCTTTTCTTTTCTTTTCTTTTCTTTTTTCTTTCTTTTTTTTTTTTTTTTTTTCAGAAGCAAAACTGGTTTGTAGGGGTGGATGGCAACCCTGGACAAGTGGACATGAGGACAGGTTGTGTGTTACTGACTCCACTGCTCTGGTGATCTCTCTATCCCCCATGTGCAGAAACAGTGGATGGGTGTTCCGCAAAAAAGAACTCGAGTTCAAATCAATTTTCTAGCTAGAGTATTTACTTCATAAGCACTTTCAGCAGTTTCAGTTCAAATATTTATGAAAGAGTTCAAATATTAATTTGTCATAATAAGTACAGAAGAACTACTTCTACAGAGGCCTCTGTTTCTTTCCTGTAGTAATTTGCTAGCACCCTTAGATCGCATCTACCTCCTATACCCTCTGCTTTACCTCCTCACCGTGTCCCCCTCTACATGCTCTTTTTCCATGATGACACCAGAATACCTATCAGCCCTATCAGTTTAAAAGGTCCTGAAGTCAAAACTGTGGTATCTAAATCTCACATTTACTGAGAGTGTTTAAGAGGAACAATGAATATGCTCATTTGTGCCACCCAGAGGAAATCTGTTAGATCTATAAAGACAGATGACATTTGTAAGTAAACACAGAAGAATCAGGTAACAAGAACTCAGAGTCCTCTCAGCTGCTTGCCAATTTCTTTCTTTTTTTTTTTGTGTGTGTGTGTCACCTGATGCTATTCTGTGTGCACTGAGTCTTTCCACTGGAAAGGTCCGTGGCTGGGGGAATCCAACATCTTCCTAGAACTGGTGAAAATCTTCAGAGAGCAATTGTGCGACAATCTCACTAGTCAGGTATTGCATATTTGTCATCTTCCCACTTCTGGACACATATTATGGGACTCCTTTTCACAGAAGGTGTCCAGGATGTGACAAATCAGTAGCAGGAAAATCCTAGGGTGTTGAAAGCAAAATTTACTGTGAAGAATTCACACTCAAACTACTGTAGGTTTTACAAATAGACTTTACAGTCCATAAATCCCCAAGCTTTAGGGGAACAGATAAGCCAGTGCAATACATCCACAGTAGGTTTAGAGTGACACATAGTATGGTGGTCAGAGCAGACAAGGTTTAGTCAATGTGATAGTGTGTTGCAGCTACAGATACATTCTGAAACTGTTAAGACTGGTGTTTTCTTTCACTGAATGTCTCAGTTTAATGTTAGAGTGGTATGTGAAGTCCATGGCTAAAGCTGTCAGGATCCATACAGCCTTTAGAGGATAATATAGTTGTTTATAATGGCGCTACTGAATCATATTCTACTGCCCTGATTTCTGATATGTTAACTTAAACAAAAGCAGTGCTCCTCCTAGTTACAGAGGTGACTCTTTCAGTAGCTTTGTGCATGTGATTTTATTTCAGCGTTTGGCTTAAGAAGCTCAAGGAGTCTGGAACCTGGGTGTAAGGAACTGTCAATGAATTCCTCTAGATTAGGGGACTTTTGGTTGGTATGGATCCATTTGAGGCAGCTCTTGTGCCAGCTGTCATATGTAGGCATAGGCTTTTTGCGAAGGATGATGTTGAAGCAAGAAAGCAATAGATATATAGCATCATGTGCTCACTAGTCTGCTGAGTTTCAAGTAGTGTTGTATTTATTTGTTTATTTAAGTCTAGGTAGACTTACATGAAGTTAGAACTTCCCTGTGACCTGAAGTTTCACGCAGAATTCTCAAGGATTAGGCTCAGATGTAAGCACAGGGGCAGGAAGGTATGAACCTTTCCTTCACACTCACCTTCCTTTTTTCTTCCTGGACTGAGCAGTCCTTGCAGCATGCTGACATGTGGATTGTAGCAGAAGACTTCTCAACTGCCCTTTCTTCCATTGCCAGGGATTATTGGTCAGTGACCACACACCGAGCAGGGAATGTATTGCAGCAAGAGCTATACAAGAATTCCAAAGCTGTGCCCTTGGGAAAACAGAAAATAAAGAAAAATGAACTAGAGTAACAGAAATGGGACAATATCCACAATGAACTTTGGTAGCCATTATGGAAAGAAAGTGCACAATTTATGACCCTGAGCAACTGGCTCACCTTTTAGGTATTTTATAAAATGAGCTCAGCAGAATGATGCAAGCATTGGCAGCAGAGGGTAATGTTTCTTTTTTGTTGGCTCCATCCTACTGTCTGATTTTGCTAATTGCAGTAGTTTGAGCCATCAGAGACAAATTACTGAGACTATCTGCACATGCTGGACAGACAGCTTGAATATTTTTCACACATAAATGCGTTAAGAATGGTGTTTCATAAATAAATTTTTTACTTCTGTATACATACTGAGAAAGACATAAAGATCAGATGTCTACAGTTTGGGTTACAATCTGAGAGGAATTAAGCTTTAGAAATTAGATCATTAGAGCTGTTCTTTAAACACTGTCTGTATGACCCAACAGAGGGTAAAAGTCAGACAGGCAGAAAGCCTAAATGGCTTTGGCTTGTGCCCTCCATGTGTTTTAGCAAGGAAGAGAAGTTCCAATGCCAGTGGTAGAGTTATTTGGCAGCTCCTCCTTTCTCATAGCCACCCCTTCCCCTTCGAAAAAATTAAGGGTTTGTCTGCTTGCTTGGTAGCAAAGACAGCATTAAGCACAAGCACATCTGTATGTTTACCAGTGCCAGTCTGTCTGTGAAACATGTCAAATGCCAGTGGGGTCATGCACAAGGGCTATGCAAAGCATGCAGCACATGCCCAGTCATAAAAAGCTTGAGCAAACAGTGCTACATGCCATGAAATGACAAGAAGGGATATTCAAGAGCTGGCCTTATCCTTAGCTTTTCCAAAAGTCAGCACCATCAAGAAGCATAAACCTGACATGGGGTAAACACCTTCTTTCCCCTACCCCGTGGTGTTACGGCTGCTAATCCAGGTCCTTGTCTTCTCCACCTGGAGTCAAGCATGGTGGGGAAGGAACTCAGATTCCATTGTTTTGAAATAGTTGTTACTTTACCATATATGAAGAAAGTTTGAGTTCCCCTAAACCAACACTGTGCAGGAAAATTGGAAAGTATGTTGAAGAAACATTGGAAGCTGATGGTAGCACAAAGTGGAAATGTGGTTGAAATAGACATGACAGCAGTTCATGCCTCTTTGATGTGATATATCAAATGCAAAGGGGCAACAAAGTTCAGATGGGACAACGAGTTGGGGTTGTCAGAAGCCAGGCCATTTAGGGTTTTATAGACCAAACCTGGCCATTAATCCACTGATGCCTCAGCATTTGTTTATCAAGTAGTGCAGGTTAATAGGGTCTCCTAAATGGCTTGCAGGAATCAACTATGTAATACCCCCCACAAAACAGTATGTTTGTGGCATTGCATGGTCGTGCAGTGCTGGGCAAAGAGTTGTGGTTCCCTTGTGCTTGGGGAGAAGCAGTGGCTTGGGTGCATCTCTGCTAGGCTGCCTCCCACCTTCAGAGCTGGGGGCTCTCCCATATGCCCAAGTTGGGCAAAGGTTATTGGTGGCAATGCGACCTAACAAAAAAAATGCAGAAGCCTGGCCACAGCACCCCCATTACAGCTATGGGAGGCAATATGCACTCATCCGTGGGACTGTGGAAGGCATCACATGTCTGGGATTCTGGAAAGGTTTGAGTTTTGTTTGCCATGCCAAAAGCCATGACCAAGTTTGAGACAGGAGCCTGTTATTTTTGTAGCCATAATTGAATGATTAGGTTAATAGTCTAGGATTTAGAGACAGGGGTTCAATTTTCTTCTTTTTCACAGGTCACTAGCATGTGACTCACTCTCTTCATACCTCAAGTACTCATCTGGCCAGGACTGTGTTGGAAGGAGAAGTAAGTTGAAAGATGAGATGTTCAGATTTATACCGAGGAAATCAGTGGTGTGTAATCTCATAGCTAGATACTCTTTAAGTGCAGTTTTAAGTAGGGAGCACTACCGAATGTGTATTAATAAAATATGAGGTGGTAAAAGTCTGTTTTCACTGATCCTGGGTGGTTTTCTTTCCTGGAATCCCTTTGAAATAGCAAGAATCAGTCATTTCAGCCTCTTCATTAAGTGTATTATTTAATCCCACACACTGTAGTTCCTTAAGTATAGAAACAATCTACTTTACACTCAGTGGGAACAATGAGATGCCCCAGAGCATATTTAAAACAGAACTCCCAGACACAATTACTTGGCTTAAAAGGGTCCGAGCTACATTTATTATTACAAAAAAGCTCACCAAAACATGCAAACAAACCCTAGTCATTTTTATTCAATTTTCCTTCTTTTCTTAGAACCTGAATAATATGACTAAATGCTAGAAAAACTTGAATTATTTTTATGACTAAAATCGTTGTGTTCCTCATGTATCACAACTCATCTCTAAGTTTTTTTTCCCCTTCTAATGTTCCCAAGTATCTATTCATAAGTGTTTGCTGGTTGTATTCAGCTGTTCATTTTCTCAACATTATTTCTGAAATTATGTACGTTATCTTTAGAATCAGTGACACACACGTTAATATAGAATATATGTTGCTGAATAGTTTGTGTGTCTGTGCATATACATCATGCATAGACACAAATACATGCATCCTATGTGCTCACATTAGCAAATGTGCTAAGGCAGTTTATGTTGCATATATACTATATATACACACTATTTAAAATATTTAAATTTAAAAGTTTTTTTTTTTTTTTTTTTTTTTTTTTTTTTTGTAGGGAACAGTGGTTTCAGTAGTGTTTGCTGAGTGGAAAGCAGTAGACACTGTTAAAATGTAAAAGACTTGCAAATGAAATGCTGTCTCACTGCATTTCTCTTTTCTAAAATCTCTGTGTCTGGACTGAGAATGTATTTTTCATGCCTGGATTTAAAGGGAGCCCTCTCAGGAGAGTTAAATAGAAACCAAATAAAACCACAGCATCTTTGTTTGAAAAAGTCTCTGGGAAAGATTATGCAGTGCTTAAATCCTTCCCTGCTTGTAGCAGCTTTTGTGGATGTCAGGTTGATGTGCTTAAATTTATTTATTTTTTTTCTGAAGAAGACCCAACAGTGAAATACTATCTTGCCTGTTAAAAAGTGCAAATATTTTAAAGTAGGAAAGATAATTGTCTTTTTTTTATTATTATTATTTTTTTCAACATCTGGTGTTAAAGTGATTAAGTCTTAAAATACATAAAGCTAGTAAGTTTGGAAGGTTCAAAATCTCCTGCTCTGCATTGGGAGGAGGAGCAAGCTCAGCAAGGGCTGGCAGGTGAGCTTCAACCCCTCTCCAGTTCCTTTGGTTAGAGGTAGGGACATCTGTGAAATACTTAGGGACCTGTCAACATGGAGCAGTGATCATGGTGGAGGGGCAGCAGCAAGAGGAAAATTACCTCAGAGTCTCTTGTCAAGTGTGTGTTTTTTCAGTGTAGCAGGACAACTTCCCATTTCTGAGCAATCTGTTTTTAAAAATGCTGTGGGCTATCCTGCAATTTAACACTGGCAGGAAGTTATCCGTAGAGAAAAAGGAGGTGAAGAGCTGAGCAAGGGGAGAGCCCCCTGGCAGTAACATGCCAGGGGTTGTGTGATGACAGGTTGGCTCTCACCCCTCATCACACCCGTGACTGCTCTCAGCCTTCTCTCCTGCTGTTTAACCTAAATTTCCCTGTTCTTAACATCACGCTGTCGCTACTAATGATACCTCTGAGCTATATACTAATTTATTCTTTCTCTTTCACTTCTTCCTTTCAAATACATGAGGAGTTTCCAGCAATGCTTTTAGCATAGATGAGCTGGTCTTACAACCAATTACTGTATTTAACTGAATCCCAAATGATTTTAAATCTGAAACAACTTCATAAGTTCTCAGGGCTAGCTGAAGGAAAATGTTTTAAATTAGTTTTATCAATAGTTTTGATGCTTTTTCTACTTTTAACAGTTATATTCTATTGTAGTTTGGAAAAAAGAAAACCTTATTTTTCTTGTTGTTAGTATCTTTTAATAATATTCCCACATATAAAACCTTCTGTATTGAGTGAAGAACAAGCATAGGAAAAAAAAAAATAAAAAGACAATGATAAGGTGATTTCCCTTAGCAAAAGCTAAATGAGATATTTTTTGGGGAAAAAAGTTGCTAGAAGGAATTACACAAATAACATACCTTCTGACTAAAACAAAACCCTGGCGGGTGAGAAGTCAGTTTGCATTAAAACAACAAAGGCAAGAAAAACATCATCCTGCTCTGTTACACGCAGTGCTTGTTCACAGGAGTACAAGGAGCTCGGTCAGTAAGCTCAGCACCAGCTGTGAGCACTGTGCTATCTCTGGTCAAGTCGGTGAGGATGACTTAGGTCTCAGAGGAAGAAGCTGCCACTGGAATCACCTGTGTGAAGGATCCTGCCCTTTCCATGGGCCTCATAGGCAGGAGGATCTGTCAGTGGAAAAGTTCCAGCCCAAGGGCAGTTGTTGGAGAGCAGCTAATATGTGGTAGCTTGCAGCTTTAGATACAGTTTTTGCCTTCTGGGTGAATTTCCAGTGCTCTTTCAGTTTTAAATCTTTGAAGGATGGTACAAAGGTTATCTCAGATTCAGTAAATACTTTGTCTATTTCAGGACTCCCTCAGTCTGAGGGAGAGCAATTAGTGGTCTTCAAGCAAGAAGATCTGGGTAGTGAAGAGGGAAGTAAGCCCACGGCTTTGAGAACTACAGGGCTGCTTCAGAAACTCACCTATCCACCCCCCTGACAAAGGGCAGAGCCATGCTGAGGCTCAGCAGCTCCCAGCGTTATGAGCTCCCCCAGTTCCTGCTGGTTGTGCTGCCTTACCAATTGCTTCTTGCTGAGGCTGCAGCCCTGGTCCTGTTCTCTCCCAAACCACCTCTCTGCAGCCACCTGGCTGGCCTGTCTTTTGGATCCCCCCTGTGCTCCAGCCTGCAGATCTGAAACTCAGTTGGCAGCTCTCCAGTTGATGGACCATGTGATGGGCACCACAGGGGAGCAAGGGGGAAATCTGGGAGCCAGCCACCCAGCTCCTTAGGTAGTTTGATATTTCAGGAAAGTGAGCTATTGAAAAACAGTTCTTTACTACATCCAAATCAATTGTAGCTACCGCATTCCTTGTATCCACAAGTATTGGAATGTTTGTCTTAAAAAGAGATCAACAAACAAGGGGATTATATGTTTCCTTCACTAACCAGCAGTACTGCATTTTTACTGCTTCTTTGACAACACTCTGAAGTCAACAGAAATGAGGTCTGTAATATGTAGTATTGTATTCGTTCTAGTAAGAGTTGTCCCAGAATTACTTCGTTATTTCACAAGGGACAGAACTTGGATTTGGGGCTGTTTTGGTATCTCTGGTTACTGATTCACCCCTCAACACTGTTAAGGAGCTGGGGAGCCCACCAATATCTGTAACAGCCAGAGCTGGTCCTTGCCAGACTCTCCATTTAGACTCCCCATTTAATACATAGTGCATTCCCTTGTGCTTTCTTGGATATATCATCTCAGATCCCATGACTTCACAAATAAATTCAACAGCCAAGTCTCTTATTTCCCTCTGGTCTAGCAGATTTCTGTATCAGCTATTCAGTTTGTGTCTTAAAGCTTCCCTTATTCACCTTGATCCTTTCTACTAGCAGTAACTTTCCCTGTGAGCTTTAGGAGTGAAGAAGCAGTTCTGCCTAACATTTTTCTAATCTAGGTTCTCTCTTCCCTTGCAAGTCCTTAAGGAGCAGGAAACATTTTCCTCTTTCCCGTTTGCGTTCTCCAGGTCCAGTCCTAAATATAACAATGTCTTGCAGGATTCTTCTCTCTCTTAAATTCATTGGTTTCATTGTGCCTTGTTTCATAGGCCAGATTATGGTCCTCAGATGACTCGTTCCAAAGGCATAAGGGGGTATTTCAATACCAACGTATTCAGTACTTTATCTGTTTCTTTCCATGTAAGTGGGCAGATGTCATAAGTTTGAGAAGAAAGTTATGTTTCACTTCTGTGGCTGTCACTGAATCCAGCTGTGTTAGAAGGCAGCCTGCTTCCATGCCTCAATACAATTTGAAGAGAGGTTTGGGGAGGGGAAGAGGGTCGTGAGTGAGCTAGAGAGAGCATATGCAACTGAGTAATGTATTACGGTATGCACTGCTTCCTTCCGTCTGCTTGTGCCAGAATAAGATCACAGACAGTTGGTTTTTACTGTCAGTAGATGCTTCAGTGAATTGGGCACTGGTCAGAATGGAAAAAAGAATAACAGCTTGGAAAAGAAACAATTGCCCTGCTATGTACCCCATTCCTAGGATGTACGGATAAAAAGAAAATGCTGTTCTGCACAATGGATCAAGAATATATTTGCCCTGCCTCTTTCAATGATAGAAGGAGGTTTTGCACATGTAAAATGTACTTGTGTGAGCATGTTAGCACACAGGCATACACATACAGCTTCTAATTCAGAGCCAGAGGGTGCAAGCCTATTACTGAAGGTATAGTGCTGCCTGTACATTATTGCTGACATGCTTCATTCATGTTTCTTCTGAAATTGCATTATTCTTTCTCACTAGGTGTGTTCTATATTTTTGAATGCTGCTAGACAAAGAACAATGATATAGTCCTTTCCTCTGAAAAATAGCTTATAACATTTAAAAACAAACAAACCAACCAACCAAAAAAAAAACAAAAAAAACACACACACACAAAAAAAAAAAAACCACAGATTTTTGTTGATAGTACTGAATAATTAAAAAAAAATATCCTAGGACAAACTGTGAGTTGATGCTAGCTCTTTTGCAAATTTAAACTCTGAATGTCCTTTCAAATACGTCTGAAAGTAATTTTACTACCTCATCCTATTAGGGTGAATCTGCTGGTTTTGCTTCTGTGTTCATCCTCTATCCTGTTCTCCCAGTTGTAGAAGTCCCTAAATTGAACTAATTGAAGGTAGGAGACTCTCAGGAAGAAGTGTCCCATTTACTTGCCTTATTCATATTCTTACCTGGACATCTGCTTACAGCTACTGCTGGAGACAGGGTATGTCTAAGCAAATATTTTGTGTGGCCCAGTGTAGCTGATCTTGTGTTCATATTTCACTTCACAATGGTTTGAATTTGCAGGAAATAATCCTATAATAATTTCCTCTTTCTGATGAAAGGCATATTTGGCAACAACTTGAAGTGGTATAAACTTGTGAGTCCTTTGCTTCTCATTTCCTGTGAGCTCTCCTAATGATGGGAAGGAGAAAATTCAAGTGGTTTATCCAGAATATACTCACAGGCTGGTCACATGGCTTGAGTTTGCAAAGTACAGGGATGCTTTGTGGACTTGGAAGTTTAAGGCAGTAAGTGAGCAAGGCTCTATTTCTAGGAAGGAAAAATAAGAAAGGAACATATGCCCAAGATGTCTGTGAAAACAGTGCTGTGGCTCTTGAGAACTGGAGACTACTGAGCTGTGTGGGCAAAGTGCTGGAGGAACCAGGCACAGAAGTGCTGTGGGCGCAGTTTTATGACTGCAGTGCACTGAGCTGAGAGGTGAGAGTCTTGATACTCTAGCACGTGTGGTATGTCACTACTCTGTGCTGTTATTTCTTATTTTCTTTTACTTCCAGTGAGCATCCCAGGGAGGCAGTGTCTTTTGTCCGCAAGAAGTTCTCTGTCATTCCCAGTTACAGGGGAGGAAGTGAAATGACTTGCTAATAGTCTGCTCCATGACCCAGGAGATGGGTAGCAAAATTGGAAAAGAAACCTCAGTGTCTTCAGTCTCAGGGAATATCTCCACAGTCAGACGTGGAAAGGAAAGTCTGGTGCCCTTTCTCCTTCCCTCCTCACTATCTGAGGTTGAGCCAGCTCTGATTGCACAGTCCTGCAGCTATTGGTGAGCCCAGACTAATAAGCAAGTCAGAGAGGGCAGGATATTTCAGCATGGGAATTAAAGTGTCTGCATAGCTCCAGGACCTGATCTGGGTTATGCCTTACCAATCAGGCAGAGCTGGGCTGCGACTGCTAGATGTGCTCGTGTCAATGTGCCCTCAACCCCATGTGCTGCTCTAGATGTCACTGAGCCTCTTGAATCTCCAACCTCTACTAAAGCCTTTGGGCACCACTGTAACACAGATAACAGCCAGGCAATTTGTTCACATGGAGAGGGATACAATGGCTCAGTCACTGTACTAATAAAATATTATGCTATTCTGGAGAGGCCTTTCACTGATTTTCAATTCTGAAGATAGGCACTGGGGTGTGTGATGTCCTTCTGACCACTGGGCCAAGTCTTCAATACAGGCTGAGACTTTAATACAGGATGTTTAATCAGATTATTATTTTTAAATCTTCAATTTCCATCTCTATCTTGCTTGATAGTCTTTTAATGGCTTGGGGTCAGTGATGAGGATGAAGTCAGTTAAGCGGTCCCCTCTTGGCTGTTTCCAGCGCTTTTGTCCTGCTGGTTGGTAAGAACTAGCTTGTGTGAGGTCTGCAAGTCTCTATTTCCCCAAGAGGAATAATGTGAGCAATGCTTATGTAGGTGCTGAGAAAGCAAGAAAATGCTTGCTGTAGTTGTGTGCTGACATCTCCCCTGTCATCTAATCAACGCCACTGTGTGTCAGATGATTCTTCTCAACTCGTATTTGGTATTTAGTGTTACCTTTGACAAAATAATACGTAAAAGTATTCTTCTCTTCCAGGACTATGTATGAGTTTCAAGGTTGGTGACTAAGAATGAGAAACCCAAGAAATTCTGAAATGACACAATTTAAATCTTGTTTAGTTCTTTATGCTAGCTTCAGCAGGTTAAAGTCTTCCTTTTCCTTCTCAGTTAAGCTGTGGACAAAATCCCTTTTTACATCAATTGAGTTCTGTCCATCCAAGCACTCTCACTGGATCCAAAGCACACTAAAATCACTGTAAATCCTTCTTAGACCCCTCCCTTCAGGTGTCTGGCACAGGCCAAAGCTGAAGTACGATGCTTCTCATTTTTCATGTAATCTCTGTTACAAGTGAAGGGTGAGATTAAGGGACTTAAAATTGTGATAGAGGCATGTGTTTGGATAATTCATTTTAATGATGTAATATCCTTCCAACCTCATTCTGTGGCACATGGTGGTGCTGGAAGCAGCTCTGGCTTTGCTTTGAGTAGTGTTACAAGGACTCTGAACCTTTGACCTCTTTTTTCCTTTCTGCATGTAGAAAGTCCTGGAAAATTCCCTAATGGCACAAATTATAGGAGGCACAGACTTGACTCTGGGAACTCTTGCACACACTCCCTCTCTCTGTCTGTTTTTTCCCCTCCTGCACTTGTCAGATTGTGAGGAGAAGATAATCTTCGTTCTACACGGGGGGAATTGGATGCAGTGGAAATGTATCACAGCAGTGAAAAAGGAATCGACAAATAACCCCCCTCAACATGATGTTCAGATGTAAGGATTTTTTATTTCCTCCCCTCCCAGTCCTTGCTGTTCCTGTTGCTGAATGATGATGAGAGAAATAACACTACCTCTTCTATCTTAGAGCAGGAAATCAGCAAGTATAATGCATGCATATGCATAAAATTCAGCAACAGGAGCTATTGCCAATTTAAGCCATTGTTCTCCTAATTTGGAGAAAAAAGGCAGTCTTACTGTCTTTATAGTAAAAGCCTCAAACAGATTAGGTCAAGTCTCAGCAGACAAAGTAATTCTGTGGTGCTTAAAATGATAGAAACTAATCTCCATGAAAGCTGAGTCCAGGGGTATAGGCTATTAAAGATATCTATATGCTATAGGCAGAGAAGAAGATAAGAGGTCCAGCTCATAATGAGAAACGATAACTCTACACACTTTGTTTACAGTTTACCCCAAAGACCACAGATTAGCACAAATCTCAGAGCATCTTTATTACGGCACTGCATTGGAGAGGGGGCTGCCAACAGAGGATGGAATTGCTAAGTAGGCTGGGACCATCTGTCCTCTCAGGGAGGTGAAAACGTGCATGATTGAGTGACACCTGCTTGTCAAGTGTGGCCTGCTGGGAAATTTTCTCTTGGATCACTGAGCTCCAAGTACATTACCTGCATTAAAATCAGACAAACAATCTCATCAGCATTATGCATTTAAGCAACTCATGGCAATATCGAAATAAAACATATATTCAAGATCTCTAGATCTTGCAAGATCAGGAGCTCATGTTGGCAGGCCTAGTTTCTGGTTGAAATTGAGCATTTGAAAAATACATTTTCTGTTATTTTAAGGATCACTGGAGATAAACCAACAGGCAATACAAGCTTTTTTTTTTTTTTTTTTTTGCTTTTTTTTTCCCCCTCCTTGAAAAGCAATGAGTTCTTACTAAAACAAGCCTTTGCAGACTTTGCATGAGTAAAGGCATTGTCCCCTTGAAATGGAATAATTTTGATTGCACTCTGCCTAATGCAAGGAATTGCTTCTTTTTAAATATTTAACCACCTTGGAACATATTCAAGCAATGTTTAATAAAACCACGTAACAAAGGACAGGAAAATACAGGTTGACACTTCAGTATGAACTCATCTTGTTGAGAAGAGCTGCTCCTTCCCCTCCCTTTCAAAAAGCACCACAGCATGAGTTAAGGTCAGAGTGTTGGCTTGAATTTCCAGTACAAATCCTGATATTCTTCTGTTGCATGGTTATCAGCTTGATCATTAAATCTGAATCTGGATGCCACTGAAAATCATGGGTGGTTTTATCAGTGTCTATAATGAAGGGGATGTTTGTTTTGACCTTTAATGTGATTTATATATATATATATTTCAAATAAAGGTTCATCTGCTTTTTATTAAACAGGAAATATGCTTATCATTAAAATATTAGTTTCTGATTCTAATCAGTGGTTTGACTTGTTGCATTCCAGAGTTATAGACACAAAAAAAGATCTGTTGACAACAAATATGAAAGTAACAGAAGAGGAAGGAGAGAGAAAAGAAAAAAGTGGTTAGAAATAAACAGCACTACCAGTACTATTGCTAAATAGCTTGTAGTTCTGTTATTGATTTAATAAAGTAATTCTATGGATCTGGATTATTAAAACTTATTAAGGATAATAATAATAAAAAAACTTCATTGGATATCAAATGATGTTCTTGCAGTATTAAGAGAGTTGATATGTTTCAATTTTCTGTTTCCCAGTCGATAAATAACATGCTTCTTCTGGACAGTGCAATGAAAACTATGTACATTACTTCCATTGTTCTGAGTGTTGAAACTGCCTGCTAGATTACAGCAGAAATCTAAGTAACAAGAGTAGGATCCATCATTTTCTTGCATAGTTCCCAAATCCTTCTCCCATGGGTTTTGATGCAGTTTGCATCAGCCTATAAATAGATAAAATCCAGGTCTGAGAGCTCAGGGATGTTGCTGCTTCTAGGTCACACCTGAGTGAGTTCCTCTGTGCTCTGTTAGGTCCCCTTGCCTCTGGTCCTGCTGGCTATGGGGCAGCAGAGTGCCTGTGAGCAGGTATGGTGTAGGTACAGTGTGGTGTGGGTGCTGGAGACTGTGGTTGGATGGGGCCAACCCCATCTTTGTGACCATGGATGGTGTAGCCAGGTACTTAGGTGGGAGCTGATGCTGATCTGGAGCTATTGGAGGTCAAGGATTGGATCAGCCAGATCGCTCCCTCCTCTTTGCAGCTGCAGCTGGAGAAGGTGGCAGAGCTCTCTTTCTCCTGCATGCACGTCTTCAATCACCTGTATTGCTGGTATAGATTTTATTGAGTCTTGGCATCACTGGGCCTCTGCCTGTCTCTAGAAATTTCCTTCAAACACAGAAATGTACTGAGATGCATTAATACAAAACAAGCAGAAACGAAGAGAAGAGCAAGGTCCCTCGCTCTTAAACAAATATCTTGTCTCTCTAGTGTGTGGCCTTGCTGGCAAGACATGCTGTATTTCAAAGGGATGAAATGATTACATTAACCTAAACGTTTCTTCAGTGACCTCACTCCAGCTGTTGCCATGCTTACCTGCAAATACAAAAACAAACAGATGGGCTGGTGCTCAGCCAGGGAGTCAAGAAAGGTCTCCTTGGGGGGAGGAATGTTCACACCATAACTTTTTTTTTTTTTTTTTTTTCCTTTTTTCCTTTTCCCTGCTTAGTTGCTTAGACTGGAGTGCTGGAAAACCACCTGCTGTTGGGGAGCTAATGCACAGTGCCTCAGATCCTGTGCTGTGGCTTCTGACATCCTTGTTGGTAACCCAAACTTGGCCTGCAGTTCTGGGTTGACCCTGATAAGCAATGCTCCTTGTGGGCTGCTGGGGTGATGAGAAAGTGTTTGATATGGGAGTGCTGCCTGCTATTAAAGGTGATACTGGGTATATTATATATCTGTTCTCAAGAGCTTTATTTGTGGGCTGTAGGTGATTTTTCAAAGCAGATTGCAGGTGTGTTGTCACTGCTCTTCTCTGAGCAGTATTTTGTCATTCCTGAACAAACCTTTTTTCTTCTTTCCAAATAACTGACATCAGAATATTAACTTAAAATTCATTGATGAAAGAACGACTAACAATTATTAAAAGAACAACAACAACAACACATATGCTACAGGATTTTCTGATGTGAAAAGCACACTTGAAAACAATTTATTCTGTATCATTTCTTTTGCCATCTCATTTCTAGCACACCTGGTGTGCGTGTATTAAGTGATGTGATTAATATCTGTCAGATATGGTTTGTTTTCTCACTAATTCTCTAGGAGTGTGGGAATCCTGAGAGAGGAATGCCTTTTCAGTAGCATTCACTTTCTGCTTTCAGGTGCGTCTGAGGCTGTGTTTGCTGGAGATAGCTATGTTTCTTGAGGGAAGTGGAAATTGGACTCTACTGGGTGTTTCCCAAGAGAATCCTTTCTGCCCCGAAAATTCCTGTTGGTCAAATTCAAAGTAATCTATGGAGATGGAGGAGCACAGGAAGAGTTTTGATAACTTTTGCTTTCCTGCTAGCTTGACCACCCAGTAAGAGCCGAGGAGACTAAGTTCCCTAGCTCCCATACGTAACTGGTAGCAGCCCAGATCTGTCTTAGAGAGACCTAAAAGGTTTGGGGGCCTGAAAGCCCAGACTGCTAGCTACTGATCCTGGAGCTGTGCTGCAGCTGGGCTTCCAACCTCCCTTCAGGCTGTCTTGTTTCAAGTTAAGAAATCATCTTAATCAGCTCTGTGACTCTCCTGAATTCATAGACCTTAGCAGCTTTTCAGAGGGACTGCTGTGACTTCTGTTTCCTAGGATTCATGTGGCTCATAGCTTTGAGTTTTCATCTCTGGGAGGCTATCTCAGAGTAGGGGCCTGCTGGTGAGTGCAGGACCTCTGGTACTGGGGCAGGGCTCCCGGAGGGCAGCTGCCAACCCCACAGATGGCCTGTGGTCCAGTGGGGCCCGTGGCTTTGGCATTGCCAGCAAAGTGCTCCCACTGCTGCCAGTCAGTGGTATCTGGGCAGCCAGTGAGACTGTCCCGCTTGGTGTACAGACTTGGAGCTTGTCTATTTTCTAGAAGGCTTGAAGGTTTTGTTCCAAACAGGAATGAAATCTTCTCTTAAATGGGCTCACCTCTGCCCAAACAGATGTGCAGGTGAAGTTGGTGTGCTCCTCTACAGCCTGTTCCATGATGTGTGACCAGTACCTGAAAAACCTAAACCACCTGTAAAGGTAAACTGTAACCTGGAAGAGTATCTGGAAGATTTAATTTAAAAGCATCTGTTTAAAATACTGGTCATAGCTATGTATTAGTGTTGTCTTTGCCTTTTTGCTTTCAGAACTTACGATCTGATTGCTGTCGTCATGAAGTCCACCTTATACCTTTTCAAAGGGGTTATTCAGAAGATGTAAATTTGTTCCTACCTTGAGGTCTGTTTGCATCACCTGAAATGTTTACAGTGGCCTTTGTTTAAATGGGAATCAGGGTTTGAACTGCAAATATATTTACTATGGTAAAGAAACACAAAGATATCTTGGGTCTATTCTGGGTTTATTAATGAGGAAGATACCATGACTTCATTGTTTTATTCTCAGCCTACAGAAGTGTAGCTAAGAGGCTCTTTGTCTGTGTTTTCAGTTTTGATGCAGCCAGTAGAGAAAAAAATATGATTTCCTTGGTCACATACAACAGCTTCCTTCTGTTGTTTCCTCCTTACATTTAGCTTTTGTTCTTGTTTTCATATGTTTTCATTTCTTTGAATAAATGGATTTATTTTAATTTAATTAATTAATTATTTTTTTAAGAAAGCAGTGTTCAAGCAAACGACTCTTGTTTGAAACACAGAAAATGAATAGGGCCCTGCAACTAAACAGGCTGTAACATGCATTCAAAGCTGATTGTCTGAAATGCTGGGGCTCTACTCCGCCTCCTCTGTTCTGCAGTTGTGGGCTTGAAAGCACCTCAGGCAAGAGACTGTTGGAGCAGTGAGAGCTCTGAAATTTTTGTTTGCATAAATTCATAATTAAATACTCTGGTGTGAAATAGAAGGGGAAAAAATGTTTTCCCTGCTGCTTAGCAATTCTAAATTGGTTGGCTCTTTCTGTTGGTGGGGGCAGTGAAATGCTGTCAGACCCAGAAATGCTTATGTTTATCTGGGAATGCAGCAATGCCTTTGCTCTTGTTTTACATGTACAGAATATACATTCAGTGAAGCACTGAGGGAGTGTATCATTCAGAATGGGAATCAATTAATAATTCAGGTCTGTTGTACCCTGACATACACAATAGTATGGCATCAGTCTAGTAATTGTACAGAGGGAAGCATAGTCCATCAATCACTTTGTTCTTCCATCAAATTTTGAATAATTGTTTATTTCTATTTTTCTGATTTGCCCTGGAAAATCAACTTCTTCAAGCTCTCAGTGGAATATTTTCCCTTGAGAAAGCAAAGCTCTATTAAAATCCTTTCTCCTATATTCTTAATTGATGTTGAATGGTAAAAAAATCTCAGAACATATTCACTGTATGGATTAGGATATATTTAGTAATTGCTCTTTTTTTTTTTTTTTTTTTTTTTTTCTAATAGTGCTGGGATGTAACTGCTTCTAGGGATAGAATGCAATTATATACCTGAATATACTTGAGAAAATACTTGAAGACTGTATGGTCAAGATTTCGTATATTCAAATCTTTAGAAATTTTAAACAAAAATATGATGATGTAGAAGTATTTGCTTTCACATTGCAGATTATCAGGTGAATTAGTAGTATTTGTAGAGCTGCATTTACATGTAGCAGGTGTATTGAGTATACTGTAGGTCCTGGATCAGACCCTTGGACCAAGCTACAGCCAAGTTTTAATTCCAGGTTACCCTGAATCTGACACGGTAGTGTCCTGAACTTGGGCATGACTAATCCAGGACTTTATCTAGATGTGCCATTTAGGTACCTTGTCTCCGGGTGTTGTCCCTTGTTGTTGACAGTGTTTTTCCATCTCTATTTATTGTTCTCTGTTTGTGTTGGAGGGACCTTTCTCAGGAAATATATATATATGTGTGTGTATATATATATATATATTATTTTTTGTGTGTGTGGAAATACCAACTAGTAGCATTAACAAAATAGACTTGCTTTTAGGAGTTCAAGTCAGGACGGCATCCCATGTTGTTGGTGCCCGTGAGATTTGGGTTATGCTTGCAGTCTTGCCACTAATCAGTTGTGATTTACAGTAAGTCACCCTACTTCTCCATGCTTTTGCTTGCTTTGTCATCCTTTTTTTGGTGTTACCAAGTACAGGTTATTAAGGGGAAAGGAAAGAAAGACAAAGTGTAGTCCTTTTCACTCCTACCAACTCTTCCATATTCAAATCAAATCCGTATCCTCTCTGTTCATCTAAGAACAGTAATCTCTTTGGGGAAAAGACTGCAACTTAATATATATTGAGTTTGTACAGCTCCAACCACAGTACCAATCTCGGCCTAGACAGTGTTATCCAAATCCTAAGGAATTTTAAATAATTATGGTGAGAATTTGAAGCTTTGGCTGCTTTGGGAAAGCAAGCTCTCTTTCAAATCAGTGCCAGTCTAGACAGACAGTCATTGCATCCTGGACTCTGTATTGGCAAACCCTCCTGACCTGCCTCTTGCTGTTTCCTGGACAAGCTGCAGATGCTCCAGGAATTTCTTTAATGGGGGCCCAGTGGCTGATGGTGGCTGCTTGCAGCCACATCCACAGTGTTTCTGTATGGAATTAGGCTTGATGGAGTCACAGAAGCAGCATCCTGCAGGTAAACCACAGGTTGCAGATTTATGGTTTTAAATGGATGGTCTGTACTGGGGCAACCGTGCTCTGGCCCAGCTGCTTTGGGTTTCTTGTTGCGTACTCCCCAGAGGCATCAGATAGCACCCAAAAATATGAGAAAGGGATAGAAAGGAAACAAAAAGGCTAAGGATGTTGAATTTGAAGAAATTTCTACCATGAGGATAAAAGCACCAGAAAGACACTAAAACCTGTCACACGTCAATCATGCAAAGGGTAGGAAGCATACATAACGCAGTTAATGCTCTGAGCAAAGGGGAAATTCAAAACAACTAGTCTCTGGGTATTAATTATATACTGAACTGCTAATAGGTTGGAGACAGCATGAGCATCAACTTTTGATGCATATCTGCCTTGGAAGACAAATACAATGAAGGATAAGACAATTTAGAGTAGTCTAACATTAACCAGGGCAGTACAGGTAAAGTTAGTAAGCAGTGATGGCACTGCACCTGTACAAATACTCCTGCCCTTTTCAGTGCACTTGCTGGCAGTGATGCACAATAAAGGTGCATTGATCTTTTTTTATCTTCAAACCAGTGGTAAGGTCTGAAATACTGAGTGAACCAAAAGACCTCATTAACTTCAGCTATCAACAACACTGTCTATTTTTTTTTTTTTTAAAGTTAAAAATCCCAAGCATCATCTCAAACAGTCCCTCTCTCATTATCTCAGCCCTTCCTGGAGAAGATCAATAAACAATTTGCATATTTTTTATCAATATTTAATGTAATGCAGCAGGATGCTTTTGATGGCTTGGGTCCTTCTGTGCACTCTTTTAACATGACAGAGACTAAGAGCCCAGCAGGTGCTCAGGTGCTGGGGTCAGTTCCTAGTTAAAAACATTAGGGATTGGTCTGGCTAAATAATCTACAGCTGCCCATCCAAGGGCAGGAGTGAGAGCTCACAGAGCATGGTGATGAATTTTAACGATCCAGGAAGACAAATGAGCCTGAGCTGCCATGCAATTAGTGGGCTGTGGAAAGATGTGTTGGGTCTAAATGAGGGACATGATCTGCTCTTGACTCTCAGTGTGGTAGGAGCCCTCCCTCTGAAGGCCGTAATGAGGAAGGTAGATGAGATCCCAAACAGGTTGACAGAACAATTAAGGGGAAAATGGGAGTTGATTCAAAATGCAGTGCTTCCATCGATGGCACAGAGCTTTCCCTTTAAGAAGTCTGTATTGCTCTTCAGAAGTGGGCATGTGCCTAAGGATTTCTTTCACTTTCTGCATACTTATTTATATATCTAATTTCATTCTCGAATCAAGCCTCAGTTAAATAAGAAAATAGCTCAGAAGGAAAGGCCTAGTTCTGATCTTACTTACACAGGTATAAATCAGGAACAAATCCTCCAACCTGTCTGCAATGGGAATGAATTCCAGGCTGGTGTATCTTGTGATGATCTGTGATTAGTGCAGTAGACGAAAGGCAGTTTCCATCCAGTGATCAGACTATTGTTCGAGTCTGCTTGATTGAGACTTTAAAGCTCTTTGATGAATGTGGGTACTTGGAACAGCTGAAGAAGAGGTTCCTGAGGTCTGCCTGAAGGAAAGTTATTCCTCTATCTCTGAAGAAATAAAAACAGGTATATTTTAAAAAGTGCTATAAGAAAAGAATATAAATGTTAAAAATGGATTATATTTATAAAGGAATCAAACTATGATTACTGGCTAGGCTCGAGAAGACTGCAATCTTACCTATTTCATTTGCAAACAGGGAGCACTCAGGTAGTACAAATAATGCACCAGGAATAATCCATTCAAACAATTTGAGTCCTGCTTTTCTTCTGGAACAATATCAAAAAGAAGAAGGTAATTTACTTGAACAGTGCTTGTTATTTAAACATAGTTAGCTTTTTGACAGAAGATGATTATAAACATTTTATTTTGGAAGTGCATCAAAGAGGTATGGTTTTGTTGGTAGGACAGATTTGGCACTTCTGTTTTATTAGTGGTAATTTGCCACATAGATGATACGGTGTTTTTTCCTTTGTCTGACTGGACAGTGTCACAACCAGTGTGGATACTTGCGTGCAAAAATTGAAGTTAGGTTTCTACAAACAGTGTTGCGTATTGTGGTATTTTATTCAGAGTCGATATTGAGCTGATGAATGATGGCATGCAGTCAGTTTGTTTTTCATGGAGGTAAACACAATTATGAAATAAACAGAGCCAGAGAGAATTCATATTCAGAGTCAAGGAAGTGGATATGGAAGATTTTCTTAGAATGGCAGAATCATGGAATATCCTGGATTGGAAGGGACCCACAGTCATCAAGTCCAACACCTGGCTCCACACAGGACCATCCCAAAATGAGACCACATGTCTGAGAGCGGTGTCCGAATGCTTTTTGAACTCCATCAGGCTGAGTGCTACGACCACTGTCCTGGAGAGCCTGTCCCAGTGCCTGACCACCCTGCATCTTCGCTGGTTTTCACTGTATCTTCACAGCATGACTGAGAAATGAAAAACAAGGAAGCGAGAATGCTTTCTAACTATCCATAAAAAGCAGTGAGAGCCTGTCTGTCTATGGGCTAAAACAAGATCAAGAGATGTTTATGTTAATGTTCAAATAGACTGTGAAAATCTAGAAGGAAACCAGAGACGGTGGTGGTGGTGGTTGGTTTTTCTTCTCTATGCTGTCCAGAGGACTGGCTACCAGTTAATAGCATGAATACAGCCTCTTGTACTGGCGAGTACAATCATCAAGTGAAAGAAAAATCTGGGGAAATGATGCCTGCTGGGAAAACACTATTTTCACTGTATCATTTTCCTCCATCATTGTCTTTGTTACGATTGCTCCATACAGAGGCCTGAGCTGTAAGCTCAGTTTATGCCTATAAGAACTATTTTGGCTTTGAGCCCTGTATTTGTATTGTGAACCACTACTTTGATACATGCAGAGATATACAGTGGACAAAAGTATTGCTTTAGCTTTGGAATACTTTGTGAATAATAAAAAAAAAAAAAAAAAAAAAAAAAAAAAAAAAGCAACAAATACAGGAAAACAGAACTGTTTTACGTTTCTATACATTATAGTAAATAGATACTTTCAACTCTAGATTAATTTTCTAACTGATTCATTTGCTAGAGCTTTTTGTTTTAAGATGTACCTGATCTTGTTTCCCATTAAAAAAAATTTCCCCTTAAACATACTTTTTAGCTATCTTTGTTTAGACCAGCTGATTAGCGTTTTACTCTTGAACATAATAATCTGTATACATGCAGGTCTGTCTTCTAGAAGATTTCCACTTTCCAAACTTCATATTTGTGCATGGTGCTTAAAAATGCTGACAATTCTTGGGATGCTTAGGGATCCCCTTTCATCTAGAAGGGAGAAAAATGCCGTGGGGGGAGGGGGGGGAGTAGCCAATCAAATAAATTCTCAGCTTAATTTCATGCAACCCTTGCTGCAGACTGATTAGCTCAAACTGTTGTATGAATAGACCAAATAAGTTAGTGTTACACAGAAATCCACTACTTCAGTTTATCCAAGTTATCAGTGCAATTTTTTGCTTTTTGCTCTGTATGTAAATATGAGAAGACACTTTTAACTCGGATTAGGAAGAGGTGACCATTGACTAAGAATACCTTTGCAGCTAGAACCCTGCCTGGGAGTTGGCTAATACAGGTTTAATCAAGATTTGCTTGGCTATTTTTTCCCCAGCAATTTCCCTCCGTATTTCTGCTTTTCTAGCTAGATCTATAAATATTGAATCAGTTCCCAGGTAATGGAAATCTTGGCCACTTATTGCCTAGACGGTTTGTTGCAGAGCAGAGAACAGTGGTTGTAAGATAAAAGTTGCACAAAAATCCAGAGCTGTGCACAGCTGAGGCTGGTGGCAAGCTCTGTAATTATTCAAAATGTCAGCTGATACTAGACGCCTCTGATAATGGAGAATGTACCCTCTATATTAAAGGGACTATTGACCCTTTCTATCAAATACAGTGACACTGTACATTTTTTCCCGGGCCAAAGCTGGGGTGTTCTGCAAATGCTCAGAATATAAAGGTAATTAATTCTTTGGAAGACTGGTCCAGTTAAGATGGATGATTTCTTAAATAAAGGACTCAGACTTGTCCTTCACAGCCAATCTTGAAGATACTGGACTTACTGGCACCCCATTAGAATGACAACAGTGAAAGATAGAGATATCTTTTGACCTTGATATTTCAAAGTTGTTTTACTGTCAGTATGGGTGGATGGCTTTGTAAGGGCCCTCTGACTGTCTTAGCAGAAAAGTAACATTCAGCCTTATTTTGACATTCATGGAGCTATTCCATATTGCTCCACCAACAGTCAAATTACATTGCAAACTATAAATTTTGTAGTGCTTGGGCAAAGAGATTTTACACCCTCTGGATGTTAGATAAAGTAGACTTCTTGCTAGATAGCAGAACTGAAACAAGCTGGGAGACATCAGCAAAGGGTACTTTTCATTGATCTTGGTAGATTTTGAAAGAGGGACTCTCATGCTAATGAGCACTTTCATAATATGTTTTGAGATCTGCTGATGAAAATTGCTGTATGGGGTGGTATAACAATGAGGACTGCTGGCATTGAGTATGGAGGAAATTAGTGAGGAAAAAGTAAAGCTGGAATTATTTCTGAAATTGCTTGAACTATGGACACTTGAATTACTGTACTCTTCCAAGATTACTGCTGCTAGTTGTGGCCTAGGTATGTTTCGACTGGCTTTTCATTTGTGCTTTCTATCTCTAGAATCACAATGAAAGCAACTGTTTCACTAATTCATTGTGTTGTGTTTTTTTCCCCACATGCTACATCACACATTGTATTTTTTCCTTTAACCATTAGGAGCCAAAGTGTGTCTGTTTTGCTGCTGTTAACAGCCAGATGCTTCCCAGAAGAGATTCACTGACTGCATTGAAATGTCTGCTGTGGGAACACAGTTCATCATCTGGTCCTTTACACATAAAGGTGAACTTCTTTTATTCAAAGAGAGGCGCAGCTACAGACCAGGACACTGCTTATAACATAAGAGGGCTACATCAGATTCTGCTGTGGGTATCGAGCAATATTTTAGCCAGCAAGACCCTTTGAAACCAACAGAAATACTTTTGAATAAATGCAAGGGGTTGTGGAATCCCAATCCTTGGAGACGCTCAAAAGTTGACTGAATGATCCCTTCAGCAACCTGAACAGAATTGGCCCTCCTCTGGTTGGATCAGATAACCTTTAGAGGTCCCTGCTCAAATTTAGTCTGTGATTCTAAGATGAACAAAAGGCAGTAGAATACGGTCCTGCAGTACTTATAGACAGACTTGTTAAACACTCAGAGACTCCATGTATGTTACACAGCCTCTGTGCATTTTGTTGCTCTCAACAATTTTAAAATGTAATAGAATTTCAGTGAAAGCAAATGTTCACATTTTGCATACATGCATTATTAGGGGGAAGAGTGAACATGTGCTAATAGATTTTGACTAAGAGCTTTGAAGTTGTGCTTGGCCATTAATGGTGTTTTATTTCTTTAAAAAGAGCAATAGCTAACATACAATATTTAATGCACGACAAACAAGGTATGGGAGTTACCAGTGATATTAAAGCCATATACTTGAATGTTGCAGCTTCCGGAACCCAGCATTAGATTTTGTCTCCTGTTCACTTTCCCCTCTCTCCATCAGTTATATCAGCTTTGGGTTACTAAAGCTCATAAATCGAGGTGCAGCACAGCTCTTAACAATCTCCAAAATGCTGGCAACCTTTACACAGCACAGTGTGCTACTCTGCAGCTCTTTCAGGGTGCTGGAATGAATATAACTGTATGGGTATGATGGCTTTCCGATCTACTAAGCTTTAAGTCTCAGTGAAGCTGCCAGGGCTGGCTTTACGTCTAGCTTGTTACAAGCTGCTCTTTGACCTATGCTAAAGGCAGGCATGCTGTACAAGAAAAGCTGGCCTTAAACACCGGCTTGTTTCCTAACTTTCTTTAACAGAAAAAAAACAGTTGTGTAGCTTCCTCCTCTGTGAAGGGCAATTGAGTGGTTTTGTTGTTGCTCTGGAGATGTGCTCAGAAGGCCTTAGCTTCAGGACTTTGTTCAGTTCTGTGCTCTCTACTACAAGTGAGTAGGGGATAAACTGGAAGAAATCCAGAAAACAGCAATTAGCAAGCTAGACAGTATGATTAAAAATTGAATGAATAGGGATTGTTTAGTCTACAGAAGAAAAGTCCAATGGGGATAGGCTAATAGTCTTCAAATACATAAAACCCCTTCTGCTGGAGGGAGGAAGGAAATTATCTCTTCTTGTCTGATAGCAATAAACAAGAATTGATGCACTTGTACTGAAGTAAGGAAATTTCAGGCTACACATTAGAAACAATTTTTGAACGGTAATAGTATGAGTATTATACTAGGCTTATGTGGAGTATGTACTTCTAACAAATCTATCATCCTTCTGTGGTCTCTTCCATTCCTGTAATTCTGTTTCCACAAGAACTATGATTTTGAACACGTGTGTGAGAAGGAGGAATGCTTTGGTGGGAAATGAGGAATGTAATAGGGGTTAAATCCCAGCTTCTCTGCAAACTTCCTATGTCATCTATGACAAAACAACAACCAAAAAAATCTATAGAGTTCCAATTTTCAAAGTAAAGGTAATGTTTTATTTCTTTTCTCCCTTCACTTTGTCTATGTGGATGATAAACTGTTTGGATAGGACCACTGTCTCTTTGTACAATTCTTCCAGTAGAGCTCTTTGCTTGGCCAAAGTTTGTAGGCAATAATGGCGTAGACATGATTGTCCTATTAATAATTTCACACACCAGAATTCTGATTTCTGCACCTGCCTGTATCTTCCTTTGATTATACTGTATTCTCTCTGTTCTGGGAAGATCCCAAGGTCTTTGTTGTCTTTTCTTCTACTTTTCTCTGCCTAATAGTGATTACTTTTCTTCTCACATATCAAAGAATATATCACCTCCACCTGGAATTAATCTGGCATATTTGTCTGCATTGTGTTTTTTAGTTCCTTGGCTTCTCTCTATTTTTGGAGTACTTTTAAGTGACATTTTTTTAATATAAAGTGAAGCTTTAGATGTAGATAAAAATAAATAACTGCTGATCAGCACTGTGATGGACACAATTTTATGGTTGCTAACTGATCCTGGCCTCACTGGAGTTATTGCAAAGACTTCCAGTGACCTCCCTGTGTTATTCTAGCTTTTCATAGTTGCGTTCATCAATCACGTTCCTTCAGCGTAGCTGCAAATCTATTTTGTCCTCTATAATTTTGACATAAAGTGTTGGCACTGCCTCTCTGATCAGGACTCAGCAAAATTCCATCTGGGGCTCTCAATCCCTTCCAAATCCCCCTACGTCCCAGTCCACAACCTTTCCCCCCATATATTAACTTTGAAAAAGCCCTGGAATTAGCAGTGGATCAAACTCTGGCACCATATGAGTGAGCTGGAGCATTTGGCTGTTAATTCAGATTTGTTATCCTTAGTAGCTGTAGCTACTAAGTGCATCTTGTAACTGACAGGTTTACACTGCCGCTCTTCTGAGGTGGATTAGCTAACTCTGGCTTTGCCTTGATTGAACACCTTCATGGTTACAGATGCATCCATGCATCATTACTCAAAATAAATGCTCCTTTTTGGAGAAATAAATTAGGTTTGATTCAAGGATAGTGAATTGGTTGGTGCCAGCTGCATTTCTTTGAGCTTTAGAATAGCCTGTGTCATCCCCGCTGGCAGAAATTAAATTGTGATGTTCAAGGGACAGTCACCATAACTGTTTCATTGGAAAATTACCAGACAGACAGACTCCTCTCTGACCTCCCTCTCCCTCTGAAGAAAGTTTTTGAGCCAGTTTTAGGCATTTGGTGCTGCTTGTACAGTCAGTAAACAGAAATAACCTAGCAGGCGGCCTGGTGCTTAATGCAGTTACTCAGGAAGTGGAGACTTTGTGCTGTTCATTTGCTGGCATGAAAAGGGCCAAAGAGAGGACTCCATTTACTATTTTATAGGCCTGGCTGTGAGGCAGCCAACCTCTACCCATCCTTTTGAAACTGTGCAGAATAGATTTCAAGAGTGAAAGGAAGCAAGAGAGTTTGTTTGTATAGGCAGCGTTTTGAGGGCAGTGCAGTGAGAGGGTTCAGGAAAAGAAGTTGTGTTTTCCAGCCATGACACCTGAGCCTGCTCATGCATTTTGAATGTAAAAAGTCTCCAGAGGAAAAAAATGTAATCAGTGTTGAGATGCAGTGCTTTATGTTGAGCACAGCACATCCAGTGTTTGCTGAGCTTGGTCTAAGCATGCCCAATGGATCCGGCCCTTCAAGGGGTTCATCTGGTCACCTCCCTGCTTTACCTCTGAATCCTGTTGCTTATTAAACTAAAGCATCTAGCTGCTTGGATCTATTTTTCTTTTCCAGTGCATGAAAACACTTGCATTTAGATAGCCAGGGAAATCTATATTCCAGAATTCAGATGCTTATTGATGCTGGATGGCTCTGAGAAGCATACACTGCTGGAGACACTAGCTTCTAATTTACACTGAAGTCCAATGTCTAGAGGAATTCTTGTGGCCAAAAGCTCACCCTATATCCTGCTCTGTGCATCAGCATGTAGAAACAGTAGCTGTCTGTGCAATGAGGATAACTGAGTTCTGTACTTATTTCATAATTTCATTTAGGTTGTTATGGTCCATGGGTTTTGAAGAAAGCAAGATAGTGGTGCCATGATCCTTTGGCACGATATTGTTGTACCAGACATCCAAACCACAGCAAACACTGAATGCAGTTGGAGCCCTAATACTGTATCTTATGACTCCCTTATAGCTGGGAACAGGTGGCATCCATTAAATATCTGCACTTGGTTATAATATCCATTACCACTATATCTCAAACCAGTCTCAGCTGCAACTTCTCCACCGTAGGAAAGAAAAGAGATTCCAGCAATATTGCAGGCAGAGCTGGAAGAGTAATCGGTTATTAAAGTGGCCTGTTTTTTTGTGTTTTCCCATTAGTAGATCTCTTCCCTTTGTTGATGACCTTATGAAACATTACGCATATCTTAAAAATATAATCAAGAAGCTCTAGAAAACTGAGCTTCTAAAACAGCCTATTTCTGAAGGATTTACAGGCCAGTTACAGCAAGGGAGGAAAACTTCTGCTGAACTATCTCCTTTATGCAATGACATCCTTTCTTACCAGTCAAATTGGTAATTTTAGTGTTTTCTGTGATCAGCAAAGCTTTGGGGAAATATTTTCACTGCACATAAAAAAGGACATGCATCTGTTCCTTTAAAGGATGAGGCAAACTCAAAATATTGCCATGTGGCTTGCAAGTTAAAGACTGCAACTTCTCCCTAGTGTGCCTGTGTTCACCAGATTCATCAAATCTAAAATAAATTATAATTTCCCAGGCTATTGTGTTTAACAAAGCTTTGGAGACATCAGTTGTCTTATTAACATTTATATTCCATTTTTTTGACTAATATTATCTCAGAGAAATTAAGGGAAGCTTATTAGTATTTGAAATAGTGGAAAGAACGTTTTTTGTCTTCTTAGTGGTTAATGAATTCTGTGCTGTGTGCATTCGTATGCAAAATGAAATCACATTTTTCCTCATTTTCAAAATTTATTGGGGGTGCAGTCTTGGTATTGAAATTATGTTTTATTCTAAAGAAATATTGTCAAACATCCAAGGATTTGAGGGGGTACATGGTTTTTCTCTATTACCTTTCATCTACAGAACAATAGGGGAAGATACCCGCTGGCAGATTAAAGTAAATGCACCTGCCTAAAAAAAGGGGAATAGCAAAAAAAGACTTCCTCTCTTATCACATAGCATGTACACATATTTATATTTCATCTGGATGGCCATTTCTTTGCAACAGATGATTGATTATTGTGAATCTTCACAGTGTTAAGTAGTATGTAAGAGTGACCAGACTGAATTTGGAACTCCATTCATTCTTTCCTTAGCTCTTTCCGTCCACATATGTTGTGTTTTTATTTTATATATATATATATATATATATATAGTTTTCTAGTTTCTGCAGCTTCTGTGGTACAAAGTGAAAGGTGTATCCATATAAAGAGGGCAATTAGTATGCATTACTTATGATTAAACCACCCCTTTAAAAGGCTATAGACTAAATAGACTCTTGTCCATTTATCATATGAATGTTTGGAATATTCGGTAATATAAACCTGTAGTGCCTGCAACACTTCACAAAATAACTCTTATTCCTAGAGTTACAGCATGTAATAAACCTATGTTGAATCCCTAAGTGCACCCTAACTACATGGAGCATTATCATACTCAGTGGGAATTTTATGTGCTTGAGAATCATGGAAAGTAGCTATTGTACCATAAATTCCTTCATGCAGGGGTCATTCTCTCTCCTCTTGCTGATCCTTGGGAACAAATAATCATATTAACTAAATATAATGCATATCTCAAATCATGCAGTGGTAATTGTTTCCAGTGGAGTTGCTATATCCCATAGGTTTTAATACAATACTCTAGATTTCATGGGAAATGAACAAATAATTCATGTTGCCCCCATAAAATTTCTCTCTGACCCTGTCTCTGATGCATGATTCTGCGTGATGCATGTATGAACAGAAGAGACTTAAAAGACAAGAATGCTGTTCTCTGTAGTGCTTTGCTTTAGACTGGGTTGTGTTTCTGGATATTGCTCTACTGCATTTGATATGAATACTATAAACAACCTTTCCCCAAGCATAGCTTGGATATAGATCACATGGTGTGTTCAAAACTCAGCCACTGTAATGTTTACTCTGCATTATTTTTAAATGTAAACAAAGCAGACAAAGCAGAATATTTGTATTCAGTGTGTAGTATTCCCATCTGATTGTGCATCTGTAAATTTGTACTTTTTGCCTGCCTTTCCTAGAAGATATGTTGGGATGAAGTGCAGTTATTTATATACGATACAGGAATATAATCACAGTATTTCTCTTTGCAAGATGTATACAGGACTACACTCAGAAATATTACCCTTTTGCTGTTGCAACCTCCTTTATATCCACCTGTATCTCTGTATTACCCCGCTGCAGACTGGGTTATTTTGTGTCATGTTGAGCTGGACCTTGCCCTGTCAGCTCTACGCTCTCCTCTTACAATGGCACAAAGCAACAGCTTTGCTTAGTGAGAGCAACCCGGGGCTGCTTGCAGTTGCCTGAGCAGGGATGGTTAGTAAGGATAATGCCTTTCCTCGGCAACTGTGGTTTAACTTGGCCCCACGATTAAGGCCCATTTTCTGTAAAACAGTCATGGATACAAAGCCATTCAGTCAACGCCTTTCATAGCACAATGAGCTCTTCTCTTACCATTTTTTTATTTTTTATTTTTAATATTGGTGAGGATTTCTGATTGAGAGGAAAAAAAAAACAGGCATGCATTTGAGCAAGTCAGACTCCTTGTACACAGGCAAAACAGGCCATTAGAAAATCTGAGAGAAATGACTAATATCTGCAGGAATGTTCTGGTGTGTCCTGTCATCTTTTGGGATGCAGCAGGAAGGTATCCAGTACCCAAATGCGAGCTGTATTGCTGGTCAGAGCCATTACTTCTCCACCAACCTAAATGTGACTTTGACCATTTGCAGCAGGTTAAGTCTGCTGTCAAATGTGTGTAGAACCAGTTCCTAATGTGAGTGAAAATGCCCCATGTGACTCAAAGCAATGTTCCAAAAAATTCAGAATTTTGACTTTCTCTGAACTTTTTAGCAAAAGCATCAACAAAGCTTGTCAAACAGCCTTTATCCTTAGTCTTACGATGAGATGAATTATTTCTTGAGAGGAATGTCAATCCTGGAGCTTTCAGATATTTGTGCCCACTTGTCATAAAATAGTTGAGCTCCAAGTTAAGACTTTCCCCCATTTACCCGGGAGTCATTTCTTTATCAGATACCATCATCCTTTTAGCTGGGGTAGAGTTAATTTGCTTTGTAGAGGCTCATAGGAGGCTATGCTTTGGATTTTTGATGCAAATAGTGGTGCTAACAACGAGTGTTTTAGTTGGTGCAGAGCAGGGCTCACAGAGAGCCAAGGACTCTCCTCCTCCTTGTGCTGCCCAGCCAGTGAGGGGACTGGGGTACACTAGGGACTGCTAGGGGACACAGGCAGCACAGCTGGCCTGGGCTGGCCAAAGGGACATTCCACGCCACATGGCATCACGCTCAGCAATAAAAACCTGGGGTAAAGAAAGGGGAAAGGGGAGACTTTCGGAGCGATGGCGTTTGTGCTGAGTCCTGCTCTCCTGGGAGTGGCTGACACCTGCTTGCTGATGGGAAGCAGCAAACGAATTCCTTGTCTTGCTTTGTTTGCATGCGTGGCTTTTGCTTTACCTAGTGAACTATCTGCGTGTCAGCTCATGAATTCTCATACTTTTACCTTTCTGATTCTCTCCTCCATCCCAGCTGGGGAGACTGAGCAAGTAGCTGTGTGGTGCTGAGCTGCCTGCTGGGCTAAACTGTAATAGAAGCAGTTGAGAAAATCATTAAGAAAAACAAGGGAGACCTCTTATTTCTTAGAGGGGAAAAAAAAAAAAAAAAAAAAAGATGAAGTAAAATATAATACTTAGCAAAGACTTTGCAAGTCCCTTTGCACAGAAAATCCCAATCTACATTTAAATGGGGCCGTTTTGAAAGCATGCGTGGGCATGTGTGGGTCAGTTCTCTGCGTAAGAACAACAGGGATGGTAAAGTTTTATTGCGCAGGGTGACTGATACAGAGTAAATCAGATATTCAAACAGAGACAGATCATATGGCATGTGAAGCATAAACCGCTGAATAGCCTGATGCTCTGCAGGAGCTATGTCTGGTATCCTTGCATGCTAAAATTGAGCTTAGTGAATGTCTAGGGCTGGTTCCAGCTTTCATTCAGTCAAACCAAATGTGGCTGCAATGGAAGACTGAGATACTTGTGCAGTCGAGTGCTAGTGAAGTCAGCATGTTCCTTGAGCAGCTTGGAAAGTGTTTGGCTTGGCATTACCTCACCTAATGTGCACCCAGCATTAAAACTTCCCCTGAAGCAATACGTTTAATTGCATGCTCTACTGAAGAAAAAGAAGTCTAATTGGTCCCAAATTCATTCTATCAATAAAAGCAAAAAAAAAAAAAAATTTTTTTTCTAATCTAAATACAAAGTATTTAGAGAGATTTCTAGACAACTTGAGATAAAATACATCTTGTGTTAGTTATGTGCATCTTTACTGCTTATACCAAACAATGGCTTTTATTAGAAGTCTAATCTGTTTTTCTTAAGAAAATCCTGGATAAATATTTTGCATGCTATATTCTAATATGAGTAAGTTTGCTTTTTCCATTATTGTCTTATTTATTATAATATACTGTCAGGAGAAATGCTAAATTTATCTGTAGCATTGTTCATTACTGTTTTAGCAAACAATGACAATATTCTTTAAATTGGGCCATTGTGTTAATTGAGAGGGTAGATTTTTATTCTCATGGTTCAAGCTTCCAGAAAAAAAAAAGGCAACAAACAGAAAACAACAAACAAAAACCAGCAAGAAAGCTGGGCCCCTTTTCCTTCCCGTTCTGTGTTTAAAGACCTATAGCAGCATGAATGAAACATCACCAAACAATTGCATCCCCCCAGGCCCCAGGGAGCTAACGTATTTTATCAGCATTTACAATGAAAAGAACAAATATCAGAATCTCAACATTACTGTGACTTCAATTCTCCTCCCCCTGCATTATTATTTTTTTTAAGCTCATTTTATAGAGCTGCAGGTTGCAATTCCCAGCTCTGTGCAGGAGAAGCCCTCATAATGAGTCAGAATTCACAAACACACGCACGCACCCCACATACACGTACACACATACATATATTTTTCATGGTATAACCAAAGATGTTATCTCGGTAATTCTCTATTCACTGTGCTACACCTCTTCCCACTAATCCAATGCAGAACCAGATTATGAACCCAGCCTTTTGAAGCCTTGATGTTATTTTGCTTGATAAATTGGGCACAAGACTAAAATTGAAAAGAAATCCTGTTTTTATTATTGGAGACAAATCTAGCAAGCAGGAAGCATATGTTGTGCTTTGGACCACATGCTGGGGAGAGGGAGCTAGAGGGCTCTCACACCAATCAGTTACTTCAAACAATACCCGGCGTCCACCTGGGACAGAGCCTGTGCCATTAGTCTTGACTGGAGCAGCCCTCTAATGCCACCAGGCAGCCCCAAGGAGCAGAGAAACCCACCTGACAAAATGTCACAAGGAAGAAAGGAAAAGAAATAATCAATACGTTGGGTATTGATTTGCATTTTCTTTCCCTTACAATTTGATACAGGAATATGCTGATCAAATGAGGGGGGCGGGGGAAAGAGGCATGTTCTAGAGGCTAGCAGAGGGCTTATGCAAAAGCTTTAATGTTAGTGAGGTAATGCAAGGATCACAATAAATGTGCAGACCAGCAAGCGCTGTATTTTTCAAAGGGCAGTCTAGAGTATTGATCTGTATTAGAAATGATAATGAGGTTATTTTGTGCCTTGGTGAAATACCTTAACTGTTTCAGTGCTTCAAATGCATCAGAATTAAAGTGCTGGAGCGTATGAATTTTTAATGCCTCCAACTCCAGTTCTTAAACTTTTTCTGCCTTTCCAAATAGCTATTTCAGTTTTATATTCCTGGGCTACTGCAGCTACTTCTTCCAATAGTTTCAGCTTCCCCCATCAATGTAACTGCTCGTGAAATAGGAGTTACTGAAATCCACCCCCACAGAAAGGAGCTTTGCTTTGCAAACATCTTGCAGTCTCTTTCATGTTTTAAATATTTTAAGTAAACTGAAGGAATGAACCTTTCAACTTTTCTAAATACAGGTGAAGATTGGTGCTTGTGGAAAATGCAGCACGTTCTAGGTGATTTATTCTGGAATTGCCTTAGCTTGCTTTGTTTTGATCAATAGAAGACATTTCCTAATTCTGCGTGACTCTTCTGCTGATTTGTGTATATGTAATGGTCACTTGGTTAGTGAAGCGATCTGAATAAATTGTTAATGTGAAGGCCAGATTCTTATTTAGTGCAACAGCACATTTGGAATTGGACTAGCAGAGGTTAGCAACAGCAACATATAGCATGACATGGAAAGGGAAGCTTTGCTGCTGCAACTTTCTCTTGAAGGTGAAAAAAAAAATCTTATCATACGATTCTCAGGATCTCTTGTTTCTGGTGAATATCTTTTGTTTCTTTTCAATTTATTTCCAACAGTTGGTTGGAACACAAGATACAAGATAGGAAAGTCAATTAAGGTTTTCACCTTTGGTGCTGTATATTAAAAGCTTTTACAAAGAGGACAACTCTGTTTTTGTGCTGATACTATTCAAGTATCATAAGCCTATTTGCACAGCTAAAAATATAATCCCTGTCTAGCATTCCAGAATTCAAGCTCTCATCATTCCTTTTCAGGGAAAAAAAAAAAAATCACTGAAAACTATAAACAGTCATCTCTAGGCACTCCAGGTTAAAGACTCTCTCTGACATTTAAAATTAATAACTGTCAAAAATAGTGCAATCTTTTTCAAAAAATGTGCTGAAGTCAACAGGCATATATATCAATATATTACTACCTATGTGATTCTGAATCCTGTAGTTAAATTTTAAAAACATACTTTTAAAGACATTTGATTAAACTATAGTTACCACCAGTATTATAGAATTTCAGAGAAAATGCTTCAGAAAATGTGACTTTTTTTGCTATTTTCAGATGCTGTTCATTAGAACTGTGGGGAAGCAACAATGATTTACACTGCCTGTTGACCCAGACTTGTGGGCTTAAGTGGGCAGTATTTTCTCTAGGAAGTGTTGTTTCTAAATAACAAGGACACATTACAAATGATATCCCAAGGGCAAGATATTAGAAATGGTTGGTGGGAGCTGATGTTTTTATCACAGATGTAAACAGGACTTAGGCACCGGTCAGTGCTTCTGGGAATCCTCCCATTAAAATTCTTTTCCTTTTGCTGATGAAGTCAGAATACTGCGCCTTGCTTCTGTTTTTTCTCTTGGTTGTAGACTGCTGTATTAACCTGCTTCTAATTTAGATTAGTTTTCAGACTGATTGTGAGTTGGATTCTTGCTCTCGGTGCTCCTCTATCTGTGACTGTGCATGTAGGGGTTGATGTGCAGGAGCACATTTCTTTGGTGTTACTCTTGACAGGGCCCGTGACATCTGAGGTCACGCCTAGCTTGTCTTGCCCAGCTACTTTAGTCACTCTACACTAAAATTAGTGTATGTGAAGAGTTATTTGCGGCAAGCAGCTGTTGCAGCTTTTCTGTCTCTCCAGGGCAGAAGGTTGGGAATAGCAGGAGGACAGAGTAAGGGAGGTTGCTGCCTTCAAAGTAGCTTTAGGTATGTGAAAGAAATGAAAGGAAAAAATCAATTGCCTAAAGTGCTAGACAAGGATCACTGCGAAGTATCTGGTTACAAGAGCCCTGCAGAGCCCTGCCTTCCCATTGTCAGCGGGACCAGAAAAGAGAGACAAGTAAGTCTTTTTGATTTAAATAATCAATTCCTCATGCATCAAAAAACAAACAAACAATGCCCCCAAGCTCTAACTTTTCTTGTGTTAAGTTTAATCGTTGATCAAAGTTAGTTGCGTCCAATTATTGCATCGTGCTTGTTGATGCAATGTTCGCAGTGTGGTTTATAGCATCCCAGCTATGCTTTCCCAGGCAGCTATGACACCCCATTTGTCACTATCTAGCCAGGGATATTTTGAAATACAGATAAGCTGTTAGCTATTAGAGCAACAGTCTTCAGGAGCTCCTTTTACTGATTTACAGCCTGTCCCAGTATGACTGGCTATTTACAGAGGTCTGAGAATGGGAGCTGGTTTTCATGAGCCATGATCACACTTTCCCATTGATTTCAAAGGGTGCTTCGGGGGGATAAAAAAAAAAAAATACAACAGACACACACACAATAAAAAATGCAGCAGACAAGATCCCAGGTTATTCTTGTCTCAGGCATATGCTGTGACCCCACAGTCCTGCTCCTTCGTTATTAATAACTATATTGAACCATAATAGTTTTTGTAATGCTCTGAAGGGTGTCCTGTTATTAACTTCTCTTTATTCTTGGAAAAACCCATTAGTTATAACTCTTTGTTTCCTATTATTTAACTGGGATTTAATCCTTAACATGACTTGCTCTTTATCCCATGCTTATTTGTTCCCTTTGATAATCTCCAGTGAGGGATCCTATCAAAAGCCCTTTGAAATTGCAAATAATTTACACCCAGTATTTTATGAACCTCTGCAACACAGTCTAGAAAGCGAAGGGGCACGATTAACTCTTACGGGAGCTCTGCTGGTGTCATCCTAGCAGTAGATATTTATCTACGTGCAGTATTTCTCCGTTGATAATTGCTCGCTCCCATCTGCTTCCCCACTAGTGAAGTGACCCTTCCAAATTGGCTGTCGTGTGCTTGCTGTAAAAGCCATTACTGGGGAATATCCAGCCTGGTTTTAAGTAGGGAGAGGAGAGCTTGGAAAAGAACTTGACTCCAGAGCTCTGCATGTAGCAGAAGCGGTAAATCCTGCCATGCAAAGGATTATGCAAGTGAAAATCTGTTTTGTTTCATAGATCTGTGCTTGTATGGGAACTGGCCCTGCCTCTCAGAGTGTACAATGGAGGATACTTGGAGGTGGTGTAAAATGACGGTTTTCTTTCCCTTTCTGCTTGATTCTCTTCTCTTGGTATCCCACAGTTTAGCAAACTAGGAACCTAACACAGGAAACCTGTCTAGCCTTGTGAAGGCTGATCTGGAGGTGGTTCCCAGTGGATGGGAAATGGAATTGTACTGGGGATGATGAAGGATCACTGTGTCAACCCTTTCATTCATCTGTGGCTTGCAGACAGCTCATTCCTCTGCCTCCAGCTCTCTGGTGTCTCCTCCGTGTGAGCTCTCTGGTCAGCTGGGTGTGATCTTTCTTACCTGTGTGTCTCTTTCTGATGCATCTTTTCTAGTCTCATGCTTCTGATATTCTGTGCCTTTCCTGGTAACGTGTCAATCAATATTCACCTGGGCAACCTTTAAACTCAACATTACCAACACATGCTCCCAGCCCTGCTGCAGATCCAGTCCTTCAGGGAGTCTGTACAATTTACCTGGCACCTACACTTCTCAGCTTCTCACCCAAGTTTGGCCACCTCTATGGGCTCTGAGTGATGGTCAGTGGCTCACCTGTCACTTGGCTTCCTGCTACCAGCTTTGAAGTGGCTGCTGAGCTGAAAGCCCCTCTGAGCAGTCAGGTATTCTTCTGCTCTACGCCCTCAACCATGTGAGGGGGGTATTAAGGCACTGACCAGCAGTTTGAGGTTATGAGGCTATTATTTTAAAATCAGGAGGTCCCTAATTCAGCATCACTTCTAAACACAGTGCTATAATGCTTTCTGCACACCAAAATAAATAAATAAATAAATAAATAAAAAATAAATAAATAAATATTTTAGCTGTTGCTGGCTCCTAGTCCGGTGCAAAACGGGTCTAACAATGTTACTTTCAACACAGCTGTACCAGTTAACACCACATAAGCACTTGGACTTAAAAGTACCTTTCCTTGTAGTTCTGTGGAGTCGTACACGTGCTGCATTTCTAAAAGGGCTCACGCTATAGATGGGTTGTTAATCTCTGAAAGGTTGGAAGATTTCAAGCACAGATCTTACAGAATTTCCTATAAGCATTTGTACTAATTAGCTCAAATTCAAATTGTTTCACTAAATCAAAGGGGAATTAAGATTTTAATTTCTTTCTTCCTTTTTGTTTTTCTTCATTATTTGACAAAGCCTAGAGACTAATCCCATCTTAAACATGAATATGAAATAGACCTAACAGATGTTCTGTCTGCTACAAAACTTTATTTAAGCAGGCATGGTCTGCATGTAATATGCACATGAAGGTCAAAGCTTGTGGATCGTGGTACAAAAACACAAAGCCGTGACACTATTTAATTATTTTTATTTGTAATTTTTTTCAAGTGAGTTTAGTGAATGATTAATGGTATTGGCTTAGAACAGGCACAATGCTGGCAAGCACTGTGCAAATGTCAACATTGTGAACATACCTCTGTCCTGACCCTCAGCACCTTTTCTATTCCCATTTCCCATCTCTCTGGAACAGATCCTACCAGCCCTGTGCCAAACGGGCTCCTGTTTTTCTGAAGCACACAACAGCTGGAATGAAGTTGGAAAGGATGTTTGGCTTCCAAAGCCTGGGATGCCTTGCCTCTGCTACTGTACAGTGGAAGCAGCTGCATTTTGGATTATGGCCTTTCTTCAGGTGAATTTTGTTTTTACATGGACTGTGCATGTTTTACATGTTACCACCTACATTTTGAAGTAGTAGAAGCACTGCAGCAGCAATCTAAACCCTGTCCTTCTAAATGACTCAGCTGCATTAGGCCCTGCGGGGCATCTAGACCCACCATCCCCTTCTTTGCAGACTGGCTTTGCTAAAAGCTGTGACCCAATTGCTAAACACTATCTGAATTTTGAGAGGATTGAAGCAGATTTGTGGCTGTGCATTGTCACCATGCAAAGCTCTGTGTCTTTGTGTGAACAGGATAAGCATGTTTTGAACAGAGTAGGTCTTTTCCCCATTCCTTCTTTTTTATTGTTACTTTTTTTTTCTATTTTTCTCTTTAACTTCCTTTGGAAAAGGAGTTAAGGAATCTGACAAAAATCCTTCATTTTTAAAAACTTGTTTCCACGTGGACACTTCTGAAAACTGGTGAGAAAACTGGAGCAGAAAGAAGGGAGAAAAAAACTCTTGACCACTGTTTTACTACTTCCTGCCTGAAAGAAATATAGAAAGTATTTGGAAAATGTGAAAATGCTATGTTTATTTCAGTATTTCTCACAGTAGACATTTTTTCCTGTCCATAAAGATTAATAGGAAGATGCTTTCTTAAAATTTTGATAAGAGATACTTATATTTTAACCATACCTGCTTTATTATGAATAATTTCCTGTGTGGTTTCAGGATTTTCAGGTGTCAAAATTTTGAAAGGACACTCATGCCAGCCTCCTTAGAAATTGCATTGTGCTTCAACAAGCTCTTGTAACAAGTCTGAGTCTGCATTACCCACAGAAGTCAGATGTGTCTGGATCTGGATGTCAAACATTCCAGAATCAAAGTCAGTCTTAGGCCTTTTGGTTTGGCTCTAGCAGTGGTATTTAGATCCCTTGATTAGGACTTTAACACCCTCTGTTTCAGGCTATTCAATTTGTGTTTTCCTCTTTTTGTGCTGAGTACATCTTGGAGTGTTGTGTAAGTTACTTTGAAAAATATCCATTGACTTCTAAGGATTTTGAACTTGGCCTTTAACTAAATCATTCTCAGATGTTTCTCTTAACTAATGTTTTCATTAAAGTTTTCTTTTCTACCATTTCTCACATATATGTAAGTATGTGTGTTCCTTAATGGTATAATAGTGCATTTTCTCTTTTTTGCCTTTTCAATTATGACAAAGTGGTTGTAGAGGATGTTGTACACTGTTCTAAAACAATTCCAGCTTCTTTATTGACTTTTTTTTTCCATCTTTTGCCAACTTTTTCATATTTGTTTTAACAATAACAGGACAGGGCCTTTCAGACTATGAGGGAATTGATAATCCAATCACGTACTTTATGTCTTTGAAAAGAAGAAAATACAAAGACAAAGACAGAATGTGATAGAATTTTATTTAATGCATTGGCATGAAGTGTAAATACATACTGCATACAGATACTAAACTTTCCTAGTTCTGATATGAAATAATTACCCTGGGGACCTCTGTGTGAAGTAAGTCCTATATAACCATTCAAATATGGATAATGTGATTCAGGTGACCTCTTCTTAATACTAAAGGTCATCCACCAAGTGTAAATGTGAATGTTTACTTAGTTACAGATTTTATTTCATCTTAGAAAATGAAGAGAACTTTTTCCTTTTTTTTTTTTTTTTTAATTTAGTATGAATAACTATTATTTTAGTGACACACACAAGATACCACAGTATATATTGTATCAATCATATACATTTTTTTTTAAGTCTGGTGTTTAATTTGGCTGATGTTTCATTCAGAGACTTGGTATACTCCATGAAATAGGGGTCTCTTGTACAGATCTGTAGCTAATCAATTAGTGTCATCAGAAGACTTAGTTGTCACATTTGGACATCTGAAACATAATATTCCATTCACAAGTTTCCATTGTTCTTCCTGCCCCCGTTCACTCATGGCAAGGTAATTCCTGTTACATATAAACAACGGAAACTAAGACTTGTTCTGTTTGCTTCGGAGCTAGATTTTGCACGTGATCTCTAAAATTTGCAAGGAATAATTTGTAAAATTCTGCTTATGGTTAGCCCTTTTTCTGAAGGCCTCAAAATAACCCCCAAATTAAGCCTTTTTTTTTTTTTTTTTTTTTTTTTTTGGTGGTGTTGGGACATGTATTATAATTAAACTAGTTTTCTGAGCACTTGGGATCTTCAGCTGTGATATCTTTAAAACTTCTGGCACATAGAGAGTCACTTCACCTTTCTGTGTCTTGGTGTTTCCACCGGTAAAAAGAAGATAATAACGTTTAATTGTCTCCAGAGAACATCCATGTCAGTATATACTTATTTTTTCCAAAGAGCTTTGAAGGTGTAAAATGGGATATTCTGTGAGTGCTGAAGAACTATTATAGGAACTGAAGAATTGAGGCATTTTTTTCATGATTCAGCAGGAGTTAAATTGTGACCTTCTGGTATTGAAATGGAGGTTTATCACTGACTTTGGTGCTAAGCAGATATAGGTAGTATCAAAGTCCCATGCAATAGCCATCCGTACCATTTATGGCTAGCAGTGTGTTAAGCTGGAAGTGAAATGGATTTGCTGACCATCCTCTCTGAGGCTTATCCTCTCTCCCAAAATGGTGCTCTAGAAAATGCTATCATCCTTGTCAGCAGCTCATTTAATGCTTTCTTTTTCCATTTGTGACACTTCCTATCTCCATGGCAAGTGGTAGGGGATCCCCTATCCAAGTAAGGTTTACTTCTAATTTCTCCATAGTGTGGCAGTCCATATCTACTGAATTGTGTTTCTATGAAGTCTCGTTGCCAGCTGATTTGTTTTTCACCATGGCAGCATTGTTTCCAGTCTCTTAAGTAATTCTCAGGGTGGCAGTGGCAAGTGGTAGTTCTGTACATTATGTTTTAAATCAAGAACTCAAACTACTGGCCTTAGTGTAGTCCTCTGAATACTAATGTTACTGTAGGCAGGCAACTTCTTTTTTTTTTTCATTCTTTCTCCAGTCAAATATGCTGGAGCTGCCACATCTTTTCCATTTCTGGTTACTTAAACATCCCTTTTCTCTTCATATGTCTTCTCCAGCTGCTCAAATTCTCTTCTATTGGAAATATACAGACTAAACATATTGGGAAAGACAAAAAAAAAAGTTCAAAAAAAAAAGTTCAGAGGATGATTCTGAATGCTTCTGTAATTATAATTAAGTTTTAGGGCTTATTCAAATTCAACTCAATCTTTGCATTATCTTGCAGTGATTCTGAGATGACATGAGCCCATAGTAATGGTATAAACTTGAAGTTTTGATTAAAAAGGAAGATAAGAAGCCAGCAAAATTTACAGTTACTTTAAACAGGCTATTTCTGTGATTTGAATGAGATCTAGAAGAAAAAATCAGTGGGAATGAAACATTGTTAAAAGCCTGTTGAAGGTTGCAAAAGAAGGAAGACTGCAAGGACTGTAAAAGAAGGAAGGAAGAGGGACAAACGTCAAAGGAATTTTGGGTCTTTGCTTCAATTTTGTTCCATTAGAGTTAGCAAAGGGGTAGCCCAGTAGTAAAATTAATAGTACAGAAATATCAGGGGAAAAAAAAAAAATCGATGGTAAGGAAAACATGAGTTTGAAGGGTGGAAATGGCTCTGTGTTTTACACAGGGAAGAAAAGCATGCTGAACTGGCTTTCTTAGTGCTTTGAAGGAAGCTTTGCCTTCCCAGAGGGGAAAAAAAAAAAGGACTAGGAAAGCATTTGGCCAGTTTACCTGCTTGTGAAAAACTCATCTCGAACCCTGCAATTGGTAAAGGTGAAAAAAAAAAAGGCACCAAAAAACAGCCTAAACTTCAGTTTATAATAATAAGGATTAATAACATATGAGAGGGAAAAGAAGATGGAAGATGGAGTCCTAGTGGGCATATAAAAAAAAAAAAAGAGGAAAAAGAGGAAAAAAGGGCAAATGTATCAATTTCTTTCCTTAGGTGCAGGAAAGAAAACACAGGGCATATAAGTTTGAAGGCTGAAATAATGTCAGAAGCCTAGGAGCCTATGAAAAATAAAGTCAAACAAACACAAATGGTAATGCATAAGGGGCATATTACTGCCTGATGGCACATACGTTCAACTTCGACAGGAAGCATGTGCACAGCCTTAAAGGAAAGTATGTGAGCTTCAGATTTCATGGAAAGTGACAGTACCATATGTAGTGGCTAATGAGTTTGTAGTTTGCTAACTATGCCTAAAAAAGCTTATACAGCTGCTTAGTGAGATCAGATAGAAAAAGCTCTTCCTAATTCTCTCAGTGGGTAGCTGGTTCAAAGAAGGAAGCACTTAAACTCTCTGAAGCTCTTATTATTTCTATTACTTTTCATAGCATCTGGAAACTTAAGTCTGGCTGATTGTGTTGCCTGTTGTTCCTGAACTGAACTGCACTGACTGCTCCGAGGAGTGTGCTTTCTGAGCGTTTCTTTCTCAGTAATGTACAGTTATGTTGAGCTGGATATTGGCTATGTCTCCTCTGCAGAGACTGGTAGGCAAAAAATAATACATACTTTTGTTGCCTTCAGTGGAGTTCAGCCATCCACATCAGCTAATTACATTACTGTATGAGTTCAGTAGAGCTACGTGTGTCTTCAGTAGAGTCATATTAGCCTGAGTAGTCAGAGGGATAGGGATGTTTGGCTTTGACAGAATTGTGAAGGTTCAATAATTTTAAAATCAGCTCTATTTGTCAGTAGAATCTGTGGTCTTTGCTTTTCACATTTGTGAGGTTCTAACAACCCCCCTGTAAATATTTATTGCAAAAAATCAGGTTGTCTGCGAATGGAAATGCGATCAGAAGAGCTTTCTGCAGAATCTGACATCAAATTGCTGAAACAGCTGCAAGAAAGAGCAGAGAGATGTGTGATGTATTTGGATTGCAGGGAATTAACAAACAAGATTTTGATTATCATAGGCAGGTGCAAGAGATGTGCTTTTCCACAGTTACTCTTCAACATATATATTGACCACATGGTGCATGAAAGTGGATCAAGTAAACTGCAGCAGCAGCGTAAAAAACACATAATGACTGTACAGAAAGAACAATCCAAGCAGGGAAGAATAGATTAAGGCAGTCTTATTTGCACGTAATTTGTTCCTTTGTGAAAATGCTGAAGATCTTAAAAGCCTTGGTAAATGCCTTTAAGGGAATATGACAGAGAAAGGACCAAAAAAATCAATAGTCTTGATTCTTTTTCTCCTAGTTTGCATTAGTGTAACCTACTGGCTGAGTCTGTGTAATTTGGATGTCATCTAAATTTGCAGTTCAGACAGACTACTAAATGTAGCTCAACAAGACAGAGCCTTGTCTGTCTGATTGTGACTAATGTAGAGAAAATGAGGTGTCTGATAGGGAGCTCAAAACTGCCATTTCTCATGTAAACTGGAGATTTCAATTTTTCATTCCTTTTCAGTTAGAAATTACATCAGGAAACAAAGCACACATGGAAAATGCACAGGAAATCTGGCTTTTGCATTGACCATTTTTTGCAAATGCTGCAGCCTTCTTTGATGTCACAAAAGATTAACCAATTAGTGAATTAAAGAGAAAAATGATTTTTTTGGGTGTCATTAATCAAGATTATTTCCTTTACCCTGGGGGGAGGAAATACCATAGGCAACAAGCTGTAATAATGCTCAATGAGCTCTAATTTATTTGAACTCCTTTCTAGGCAGAAGCTATGGAACTTCTTTCTGAGCGCATTTCCAGGTCTGCTCTTTAAGCCGCTTAGGCCTGGCCAAAGAAATTGTGCAGGAAATTAGTTTCTGCCCCTTTAATATCTGGGGTGGGAGATGAGAAAGCATGGCTGGGGTGGAAGATGAGAAAGCACATCTTTAAGGCAGTGATGAAGAAATGGGTTGACAGTATGACAGCCTCTTACACATCTCTTTTTATTGAATACAGGAAGACATAAGATCCTTTTAATTGCTCATTTTCTACCTGCCATAGAGGACAACAGGAGGAACAAAAGAAAAAGCAACAACGCTTGTCAAGCTATTCTAAGGATCTAATTCTCACAGAAGCTTGTCCAAAGGGACTTTGTAGTTCTCTGACACGTTATACTACAGACCCATCTTGTCTGCTGAACACCACGAAGAAGATGAGGACATGCTAATTCCTCAGACTGCTGTCTCATGCTAAATAGAAGCTCTGACCTGAAAACACTTAGGGATATGCTGAACTTACACAGGCAGGCCTGCCCAAATCTATAGTTAAGTAAACAAAAAATGGTAGGGGTGTTCATCTGATCAGTCTCTGATGTTAATTTAGAAGAGTAACTGACTGACTGAATACTGGATACTGTTTTGAATCTTCTGAAATGCTGGTTCAATAGCTAAAAGAACAGTTTATTCGGTATATAATTAAAATTACCACAAGAAAGACAATTGGGAAAGCTTATTGTAATGGAAAATCTGGTGTCACGTCTCAGAGCAAACTGAAGTGTTGTGTTAACCACAGCATTGCTATGCTTAGAGACTGCTCCAAAACCAAACTGCAAAGACTTTCCTTGGGTTTAGTGAGTATTGCAGGAGGCACAAATAAAGCATCTGAGTATCCAGTGTTCACTAATGAACTGAGAGCAAGAAAAGGAGTTCATGCTAATTTGAAATTGGCCAAGGGGAAGAGTAGATTTCCTGGCTTGTAGAAACATCTGGTTATTCATTAACATGTATGTTTTATGTGCTTTTTCCCTTGGACAAGCACAAGTTTTGGAGATTCCTTCTCCCTCCTTTCCTTTCCTTTTGTTACTTCCCAGGATGATGCAGGATTTCTTTCCATCCTTCTCTATTCAGACAAAAAATCCCTTTGTTGAAATTGCTCATTTTAATGTTTGGTTGCTTTTAATGTCAATTCATTCCATATCAAAAAGTGGTAGCTATTAGAAGGCATAGTGTTTTAAGAGTATTTTGGGAAAATTTTACAGATTTGTGAAGTTACTTTAGTATGACGCTTTTTTGGAATAACTTTTTGCTTTGAAACATAAACTGATCATGGTATTTTAAGGTATTTTGTCAGAACATTGAAGAAAAATAAGAATACCCAAAGGAAAAATGCTTTGATCATGGTGGTGAGACAAGATACATATAAAAAATTGGTATCTTCTGTTAAACCAACTGACATAGCTGAAGAGAACAGCTGCTATGCCTAGCTGGTGTGAAGTGGGTGCAGCAACCCTGAACTCCAGTTTAAGAAATAATAGCTAGGGAGAAAAAGTTACAACATGGTCCAAAGACTATATCCTCAGAGATACTTTTATATTTTTTTAAGTATTAATTTACAACTTTTTGCTCTGCTTTATGAAGTTTTCTGTCTAAAACTTGTTTGCAGAGTGGGAAAATTCTGCTCCTTTAATCCTACCCCACTGTATCCACATGCCCATCCAGCAATTTCAGCCGATTTCCAACAAGTGAGGTGATGGATGTCACCTCAACCTTAGCCAGAACACAGTACTGCCTTCTGGTTGATCTTCAAGTAACAAAGAACCACGTGCTGTGGGCTCGTTCTTTTAGGTTCAGATGACTGAGGCTAGAAACATATATTTCAGAAGGCAGAGAGATGGTGAGGAAGACATGTCTGACTTGGTTCCCCCACCCTTTTCTTCTTGCTTCTTGCAGACAGAACTTTTCCCCCAATCTTGTTGGTCTCCTTCCAGTCAGCGCCATTGGGCACAGCTGAGGACTGGAGCCAAGGAACTGTCTCTTCTTACACCAACAGCATCTTTCTGTCCTACTGGTAAGCAAGTTAAAGCCAAGTTAAAGCAGGTTAAAAAATACCCTCGTTTCTGCAGCCTCTGCACTGATAAGCTGTGGCCTGAAACCCATAAGAGGAGAAAGGGAAAAGGGCTGTCATTTCTTCATAGTATTATTTAGTATTAAAGCCACAAAAATTCTTGCAGCTGACTTTAAACAAAGGAGCTATTAAAATATCAGTCGTTTCAAGTCTTTTTGCCTTCTGGAAATGCATGCCATGATTAGCTCATGTTTCTAAAGATTTCTCTCCAATTGGGAGTGAAAAAAATTAATTAAAGATTTCAGATTCTTAACCAAAACCAGGTTGGAATGTGATTGAGAGGAAAACACCTCCAAAATATTTTAATATCCATTTTCACGTGCTTCTGTTTGAAAAGACCCAAATGGTGGCATGTGTGGCACTACCCTATGCTTGATTTCAAGATTATAATTGCTTCCTCTCTGCTTTGTATGAAAGTTAAGACAAACGCAGAGATGGAAAAGTTACTGTCTCTTGCTCTATGTACAATGAGCATGCAGAGCTGGCAGTATTACAGTTCTTCTGAAGCCTCATCTGAAAGCATTTCAAAGGCAAGCAAAAAAGTCTCATTGAATTCATTGCCTTTTGCACAGGATCTTGGGGATACCATGCTGCAGTTCTTATGCAGTATACACAAAACTCTCCTAAATGTGTATAGGGCTTTTTCTTTTGTCTCTCTCTACATGTATGTATCTCAATGTAGCTTTAGAGCAAAGATGTCATTTGGGGTTTAGCTGTATTGGGCATCTGAGTATCAAACACAAAGAAGGAGGGAGATAGAAAAGGTAAAGCAGGGATGAATGTTAGCTGCAGTCCTGCTCCTAGCATAGTCAGCGGGAGGTTTATTTTGTATGTGGGACTTCACCTAATATAAAAGCCACCCACTTCTGTCAGCCTTCTGTGTTTTTTCAGGGCTTCTTTATCTTCTCATACATAATAAAACAGGCTTGTCCTTTAGAGAAAAAGATGATTAAAAAAATGACCTAATCTGTGAAGAAGACTATTGCTGTCTAATTGAGGGGGCAAGCTCAGAAATCCAAACAAGCTTTGTGACAGTAAGGAACAGTTGGTGAAACCCATCTGTCCTCAGCATCGAGCCCTTGAGTGTAGCAAAGAATGACAAAGATGTGTGCCCAAAGTTAAATTCCTGGAATTCAGTTTCCTTACTGGAGAGGGCAGGTGAGAAAATAGATTCTACATATTCCAAAATGTTGTCATTTATTTCTTTTTTCTTCTTGAGTAAAACTATTGCTTAGCTCATGACCAGCCTGAAGTTAGAAGGCATTAAGTCATTTCCACCTTTGGGTGGGTTCATTTTCACATAGTGGTTGGTGTTTGTCCCTCTTGCTTTCAGATAAGAGTTTGTCAGAGAACGATATCCTCTTGAAAAGTCCCAGCCAAAGGCAGGCTGGCAGCAGCTGGACTGGGACTTGTTAGCAAAAAGTCTAATTTTTTGCACTACTGCAAGATACTGGCAAGCCTCCTTATTGCCGGTTGCCTCAGTGTGCCTATGCAAAACAGGACTTGCATGCTGGAGAAAGATGGCATTTTCTGGGCATGCTGTTCTTGCAACTTCTATTCCTTTATTATGTATGTTTTTTTGCTTATATTATGATTTTATTGTTGGATTATTTTTTGAGGGGGAGTATTTTCAGCCTTAGTGTAGCATTTTGCACTTTATGTCTTCTCCTATCTTATTTAACCCGGGTTTTCTACTTTTTTTTTCTCCATTTTCCGTGCTTTATCTCTGGCTTCTGTTCCTTCATTCTTCTTATCTCCAATTTCTTATCTGCTTTTCTGTACATTTTCTTGGTATTTTGATTTTCCTGTATTTTCCCTGCTTTTATTTTATTTTTCAGTATTAGCTCTTTTCCTCTGCTCCTAGTTTTATCACAGTCTCCTCTCTTTTTCTCCTCTTTCAAAGCTACATTTCATTGATAACTGTACTGAGAGAAGTAAAAGGAGTTTACAGCAAACTCAACTGAGTTTTTAGAAATCTTGTCTCCCTCTAATAGTTATGCTTATTATGCATCTGTAAACCATTTGCATTGGAGGCTGGGATGGTTCTGTTTGCTTTATCTTTTTCCAATGAATTTAAACTGCCTTTATTCATTTTTCTGTGCACAGATTAACTTTCATTGTTCTGCTGTCCCATGCGTCCCTTAATCCATTGGCATATTTATAACTTCTTAGTTAAAATTACTTAACAAGAAACAGTAGTATGTGCTTGAAACATCACTATTTAATCTCTTCTTTTGGGTGGGGGGGGGGGGGGGGGGGAGGGGAAGGAGAAGGAAGAGAACAGGACTGCTTGATGCTGCAGAATAGCCCATCTGAAGAATATCTTTTCCTCATCTTTCTATGTGGGCTCCTTGTCTTCACCATAATGCCATTTAGAGAGGCACTGTAATGAATCCTGGAATATGAACTTGCTGTAAGGGCTTGATGGGCTCTACTACTCTGGCTTTCCTCCACGTGGCACTGGTTGGTTTTGAAATACTAGCTCCTACTTGGACAAGTTGCATCTCTAAGGAAGGACCTTGTGTATACCACTTCTTGCAACAGCCCATTGCTTTATAATGTTCTTGCTCTAAAACAATGAGTATTTTGCCTTTTTTAGAGTTTAAAAAGAGAAACTTTGGGTATAAAATGCTGCCAGTCTTGGCCAAATTCTGGAAACAAGGTGCAGCTTGGTGACTTTTTCAAAATGTATTTTAAGATTTTCAGTTCTACTTGCAGCTGTGTAGCTCCCAAGAACATTCAGCTTGAGAACAAAGACCTGGGCTGGGTCCTAAGAAGTACTCTGCACTGTACTATCACTTTGTTCAAACAAAACCTTGCTCCCTACATTGCTCAGTTTACAATGTGAGTCACCTGTAGCCAGGTCCCCCCTTGCAGTCACTGATGAGGAGATATTTGGGCTTTTCCTAAACTCCATCTCCTCCAACCTCATCAATGACAACAACAACCCAAAATGAAATTCTTCATTTTTCTGTCTCCTTGAACCCCTCTTCTATGCATGATAGTTTCCCCAGGTCATCCCCACCTACAGGAGAAGCGATGCTTGGTGCCCCTAAACCGCCCTGCAGGGTATTCTTAGAAAGCCTCCTGGGTACATCCCCTCATCCCTGCCACTCATCTTTTATCACCAGATTTTTTGCCAGGCAAAAAATGGTGTCAATACCAGATTCTTAGTTCCATACCAATTTTGACCTAGAATTTTCATCTTCTGAAACTGATCAGCAAGATAATGTCTTTGTTTGTTTAGAAGCTACTTTAAAATGTAGCCACGCATTCAGCTCTTTCCTTTTAAGTTCTACTCCTTTGACAGGCTACTTTAGGAAGGTCTGACTGTACATGATAAGGCCATAAATCTGATGCACAGATGGTCCAATCGTCTTTGTAATTATTGTATTGCACCATTAGATACACAAGGGTTTCATTTGTTTAAGATATATATTTTCTTGTAATTGGAATCTGTCATGGCAGGTTGGGTTGTCTGTTTGCTGGTGGACAAAGTGTTCATGTAACAGGTTTACTGGGATAGGTTTAACTCAATGTGAGGATATTTTTTCCCTATCTTCCAATAAAGAATAAGTCATGTGTAATATATGGTACAGTTGGCTGACCTAGTGTTGTCATAAAGATAATGTGTCCGTTGAGGGAAGCATTCTGTGTGAGGTTAGTGATTTGTTTTTAGAATGAGTTTCCTATTAACATTAAATAGAGAAATAGTAATTATTTGTAAACTGCTCATTTAAACCCACAATGAAACATCCCTGCTTGCTTGGGGTAGAAAATAGTATGGCTTCTACAAAAAGATGATAAAGAAAATACCGCTTAATCATTTGGCTAAACAAAAACCCATATCCGTTTTTGTCAATTCCTGAGATTTAATTAAAACTCAGAGGTTGATTCCAAACCAAACCAAACCAACACCTAATTATCACAAGTGTTAATTACAAGCCTTGCTTTAACTGAATGACTAATAGAACAGAATGGCAAACGCCTTCCCAACAGCAAACAGATTTACTGACAAATGAAGCAGGATGCAAATTGAGGGCATCTTTTAGCCTTTGAAATCCTGTTTTACCTCTGCTGTGAATAATAAGTGGGAATTGTTTTAGTCCATGTTGGGGATTGTTTATCAGGAAATTCTGCTTTCTATTTGAGGCAATGAAAATAGAAATGAAAATAATGTAAACACTTTAATACACAAATCTTTTTTTTTTTTTTTCTCCAGTAGTATATTTCAAATACATGAATACTGAATAAAAGCAGGAAGTCAGTCTGTTGAGTGTATACTTCCAAACAGCTACTGAAATCACGTTGAAGGTAAAATACAGATTTCAAATGTGAGCACTCCAGGAAGACAGACATTTATGAAGAGCTTATAACTGGAATTGGTTTTGGACAGCTGTTAATGCCAAAACAGTGCCTGTTGTCAGAAACCATATTGTCTTCCCACTCAGGAAAACTAACTGAATTGCAGCCATAGTAATGACAAATGTTATAGCCTTTCATTTTTGAACTATAAAGATGAGGGTTTTTGTTTCCATTCTTCTTCTTGTCTGTGTAGAAAGCTAATCTACTATTTTGCTTCATTCCAGGGATTTGACATGAAACATAGTTTAAGATTTCAGGTCATCCAGGAAACTTTACACTAATTTAGGAACAATGGAATCCAAACATAGAAATAGGATAGCAGATACATTTATTTGCAAAAGTCTGAGGGAATATGTGTGCTTAGAGATGGAAGAGGATTTCAGTGGTTAATGGTTTCACATACTCTGTCCCCAGACTTGAAGATATTACCAACTTAATTTTGTTTTCTTAGCATATTTTATGGAAGTAACAGAACAGTGAACAACCAGAAAGTCAGTCACAAACAAAACATTTTTGTATGGTTGGAGGTTGGATCCAAATATCCTTTCCACTTTCATAATTTAGTTATATATGCATCCCTGTATCTATTTGTCTTTTCATCCATTTATTCTTGTTTCCTGTCCCAGATGACCAGAATTTATTGCAAGTTCTAAGTTCTCCAAGTTTGCTGCAATTATTTTCATTTATAATTGCTCCCTCATAATTACATAGTTATTCATGTAGTGTAGAATAAGGAGGAATTATTGTATTTCCCCTTAGATAAGTATGTTTCTGGTTGAAGCTGATGAATTTAAATACAATAGCTGCTGATGTTTTGTGATGTTTTATGTTCATATTACTGCCTGAATTGCAGCACCTCAGAGTGTTTTGCAAATATTAGTAAGTTTAACCTCGAGCTTCCCAGGGAGGTGGGATTGTTATCACCGTTTTACAGACACAGTGAGATGGTGGGCTGAATTACCTGAAATCTACACAGTAAATCAGCAAATAAATGTCTATAAATGAAATCTGTTGACTGAAAGTCCAGTTACTCCTGACATGGGCTTTTAGAGCATCATATTCTGTGCTGTAAAATTGGTTCCATTCTTTTCTGCAGTGGACTTGATGGCACAGGTCAAAATGGTGGTTTTGCTGAAATTCGGCTGCCTGACTGTCTACCAAAATCTGGAGAGCTTATTTTAAAGGAAGGAAAAGCAACACTAGTGGTTTCATTTGCTTTTGATGATTGCTAGTTATGACACTAGATCACTCTCACCTTAAGCTTACAACAATAAGCTTAAGAACCACCTGTGATTTGTTAGGTTTGGTTCCTTGCACTACTTATGGCTCCTTTGCTAGACTGTGAGGAGTAGAGCTTTGTTTTCTTCCTGGGCATTGTCTCACCAAAGGCCTGGTGCTGTGTATTGCAGATCTAGATGTGAGTAGAGTAGAATAGAATAGAATAGAATGATTCAGTTGGAAGGGAGCTACAGAGATGATCAATTCCAACTGCCTGACCACTTCGGGGCTAACCAAAACTTAAAGCATGTTATTAAGGGCATTATGATTTGTGCTATTCCTGCCATTGCTGACCAGGCGCAGGGACTGGCACTTCCCTCTCCCCCTCCTCAGGGAGGTGCAGAGCTGTGAGGCCACCTCTCAGCCTCCTCCTTTCCAGCCCGGACAGCCCCAGTGTCCTCAGCTTCTCTTCACAGGACGTGCCTTCCTGCCCTCTTGCCAGCTTGTTGCCCTCATCTAGATGCTTTCAAGGACCTTAACATCCTTTCTGTAGTGTGGAGCCCAGAACCGCACACAATATTCAAGGTGAGATTGCACCAATGCTAAATATAGTGGGAGAATAATCTCTTTGGACTGACTGGATATGCTGTGTTCAATGCATCCCATGTCCCTTTTGTGACAACTGTTGCAAAGAATAGTCTGCCTTTTCTCTCCTCTCTTCTCTCCTCTCTTTCCCTTCTTTATCTTGTGATATTAAGTTCCAGATATTCTATGCTAAACATGCAATTTCAAGTCTTAATCTGAGTGGCACCTTTGGGAATTGCAGAGTGCTCTCCTCAATGGGAGCAGGATTGGTACATCAGCCCCCTGGTGTGTTGGAGCATTACATCAGCTACTTATCAGCAGCATTTTTGTACTGTTTGTATTCAGATGAGATTAAGTCCCAGTATGATTTTATTCTAGCCTCCTCTAAATTAGATTAGTGCAAATCAATTGGATCTTTCTTTCAAAGAGGTAATTTGTTGCAGATATCTTGCAGGATCTACTATTGAAATGGGATCAGTTGATACAGCATTCAACAAGGTTGATCAGCTGTACTGAAATGAAGTTGGTGGTTTGGTATTCATTAAAAATGGGCTGCTTCTGTGGCTGATGAATTTCCTTTTTGAGTAAGACACTGCATCTGACAGGAAGAGTCCAAAGCAACCCTTATTATTTACTGGTGTTGGATATTCATTTTGGAAAAGAGCTGAGTTAGAAATCATGCAAGCATCTGTTACATAGTTAGATTAGATAATGTAAATGTTTAGAAAATGCAAATGAAGCTCACGATAATTAGTAATGATGCTTTTCTACTTTTATTAATAAGGTAATGCTTCTGGCAATTACATTTAAATTTCATATGAAGGTTCAAAGCACTGGAACAATTTCCTGTGCAGAAGAGCAGAATTCAGGGTGAACTTGCTTAGTGATCTGTATCATGGACTTGTTACAGAACTGAAAACTACTTGTCTTCATTTCTCATTACTGAGCCATTGCCTTTTCTTAATACGTCTGATTCTGGGAAGAACAAGAATCATAAATGATTGTAAATGGTTGTGTCAGACTTTGTGTACAAAGGCTGTTGTAATAACATTTTGAGATAAAAAGACACTCCTCTGTGTGTTACTTTTAGGATATGCAAACATATAAAGCAATATCTGTCCTGTATAAGCAGAAAAAAACTAAGCAACCATCAATTTAAACCAATGTTGATATGGCATACTTCTTAATTTAAATGTATGTTTGCAAAAGCAAGCCCTTTCTGAGTGTCTGGGACCCACTCAGGGTTGACATCTAAGTCTGTGTTGTTGGCATAAACCAGCCCAAAATCCTGGCAGAGACGCAAAGAGGGAAGAACACTGAATGTTAACAAAGGCTTCATTAATATTGATGTGTAATTCACATGGCAGTGAAAAGCTTCATTATTAGCCACTATTGTTATGGTTGTGGCATTAATATTCAATGAGGATGTGTGGGTATTGAAATTCCCTGACTTCTGGGTACCCCAGTGGTCCAGTAAAAATAACAAAAACTATATTAGAGTCAGTGGCAGCCTGGTGTTATCTACGTGGTAATCAAGCTCTGCTTTGTTTTATGAATGTATCAGAGCTCATACCGATGTCTTGGGGAAAGGGAGGCACCTGTACTTCATTCTGCCTTCAGGAAGGTCCTGCATGTACAGATGAAGGTAGCATGCCTCCCCTATAGCTGCTTACTGAATCTCTGCTTGAGAGAACTGTTATGGGACATAATTCTATACCTGGTTATCTGGAAAACAAACAAACCAAAAAAAAACCTTCTTTTCTCCCAGGAAACCCTTTATGTGCTATCAAATTGAATAGCAGTTTTCATTTCAACTTCAATTGTAAGTTGATTTCTGTTTGGAAGATGTACATTTGTAAAAGACCCCATTCACTCTTAGCTTTTCTTGAATTAAATCTTTGCTCATCTGAGTTGGCTATCTAAATGTGTGAACAGGGAATTGTTTTACCATTTGTGTATATAAACGAGATTGTGATGCAGTATTTGTGTACACATGCAGGCTATGATCCATTGAGAGAAATGGAAGATAACTAACTATATCCATGAAAGTAACTGCAGTGACATCAGTGGGGCTAACTGCAGTGCACAGAGACAAGTATATACATGAAGTCCTTGCAGGCTGAAGGCCTTAGTGTGTAACTTAAAGGCTCCATTTTGAAGACTTAACTGAGACTGTATTCTGACTGTATCAATAAAGTGCTTTGTTTCCCCCGTTTTTTTTTTTTTGTTTGTTTGTTTGTTTTCTTTCTTTCTTTCTTTCTTTCTTTTTTTTTTTTTTTTCTCCCTGAATTCTCTCCATCTTTCTAAAACAGAATTTCATTAAAAAAACAAAAACAAAAACCCTATGCATCATGAAAAGCCTATTGTCTAGAGGTTAACAAACTGTAAGTTGCTTGGGAAGCTTATTTATTTATTTGTTTATTTTACAAAATGCAAACCTAAGGCATTTCAAAGAAATTACCAGTTGTAAAGGCCTGATGGCATGCTACAAATAAGTAGGTGCATTTACTTTTCCCTAAATATCATTAGTAGCTACTGAAATTAAACATATCCTTGTTCAATAGTTTATACAGACAAGGTTTTCATTACTCCCCTCTGTGGCACTTGCAAACATAAAAGCAGATGGGGCTCTCCCCCTCTTCAAGCCTCCATTCTTACCTTTGAACGGCAAATGTACATTAGAGTGAATCCCACAATGCAAACCAAAGCTCTTCTGAAACCAATCTCAAGAGATCAGTTGTGACTGTACTCTAACGTGCCTGTAGTTTCTCATGCCTGCTTCCATGGTAATGGTGGATTTAGATTTCCCTCTTCATCCTGCTCAAAGACAGTATCTTTTATGTACTGGGGAGCCCAAAACTGTACACAGCAGTCTGGATGTGGTTTGAGGTTCTGCCAGTGTTTCCCTGCTAGGCCTGTTTGTGTGGGGCAACCCTGAATGGCTCCCTGACTTTTGACTCTGGAATAGTCTAGGGACTCTACAATTATAGGTCCGTATCTCAAGCAGCTCTTCTACCTACTCCCAAATACAAGCAGGTGTAATATTAGCAAAAAATTCCAGTGGCACACAAACTAAGCAGGGTGAGAAATATCAGTCTTTTGGGGTGGTGTGTTGTCAAGCTGGTGCTTTAGTGAACTGCTCCAGAGTGCCATGTACACACATTGTGGAGAGGCATCTGAACTACAGCAGCATTCAGAGATGAGTTAGCAGCTGGGAAGGGGAAAAGAGTTAGGATGCATTATCACATGTATTTCAAGAAGTTTTCTTTAGTGCTTCCATGCTATTCATAATTCATGTTGAATAATAGTTATTTGTACTGTGCCACCAGCTGCTAGTTGTTTTATAGTAGTGTCATTAGCTCACTACAAGAAAATGACAATGAACACCAAATACAGCTGGGGTGTCAGTGTAGTAACATAATGCATAGAAAGAGATTGAGATCAAGTGAATGTGTAGAAGCACTTGCTTGAGGATAACAATAACAATTAATGGCATCCTGGAGAGCCTTATTCTACCCTTTAGTAACAAACTGCTTAAGCTTTGTTGCATGATCTGAACATTTAAGAAGATAATCTGCATTTCTTCTCACCTTCAAAGCCCTCTGTCATTTGGTATTTACTTTTGCACCTCAGTCATGATTAACACTTGTTCAATAGAAGGTTTATTTTCAGTTTTTGGCCAAGCTCATATTGGCTGATGAATCTTCCCATGTTGGCCTTCACCACATCTAAGGCTTGCATTTTGGCCTCTGTAGATAAATGATGTCATCTTCTCCGAATCATCTGAAATTGAAAAATGGCAGATATCCATTTATACTGATTATTAGCATGTCTGTGTCCTGTTTTTTTCTCTTTTATCCCCAGTTGGTCCTCCACTGTTCTTTAGTGTCTAACTCTAAGCTTTAACAAGATATTTTTCAAAGTTATGCCAAGACAGGACTCACGTTGTCTTCCTGCTTTTAAACTCTCAGTACTGACTACACTTCTCAGTTTCCCATGTGTATTGTTTCACCATCGCAAGGGTATATATGACGCTGTGCCTACTGCTGTATGGTGATATTACCACTAGTTTTTTATAGAGAACTTTAATTTGCATGAGAGGTGGGTTTTCTTTAAAAAATAAGAATAAATAATGCTTTGCTGTAAAGAATGCTATGTGAGACCATACACTAACACCTGGGTAGTGGTGGTCCTCAGTACTTTGCTCTGAAATGAAAGCTACCCAGCCTAGTAGTTTGTGCAAAATCTAGCTGATGATAAGTCTATTTATCCTTTTGCATTCCCAGCTGAGATTCTCAATGCCCTCTTTTAATCAGAATTTAAAGTGAGCGACATGCAATCAGGGAGGGTTTTTAGAGAACAGTGAGATGCTTGTCATTTCACTTGTGCACTTAACATGAATTCTTTTTTTTCCCACCAAATAACAATGGCACTCGCAAGTGTAAGGAGAGGAACCGAACAGGAAACACTCAGCCAGGCTGTCTAATGGCAGGCAGGACATTTTGTTAGAGCAAATTTGCAGTATTTCTCTATAGCTGCAGATTGACTCCAACCTGGCACTCGGGCTGACAAGAGCTCAGTGCTATCCCTGTGTTCTTTTGTTCCTGATAATTAGACGATTAAAAGTGTTTTACGGAGTAATGGCTGCTGCTGTTTCCATTTCAATTTAGGGGTCTGATTTTTAAGCCCTTTTGGTATTCAGTGCCAGTAGATGGGTGTGTGTTAATATTCGGTATTTGAACTGTGAAAGAAATGTGATCTCTGGGATGGAAAGATGGGTTTCAGCACTATTGTAGTGGTGTAACCAACCTTCAGAGGCAACCAGCTTTCAGAGCTGCTTAGCTAAATCGTCAAGTTCATAGCTGCAAACCATGTGCTACTGAGGTCAGAGAGCAAAGGGAAGGGGAGGTGTGGACAGTTTACAGAAAAGAGCTACCAATGATTAGACTGCAATCTACTCTCTGTGCTGCAAGGGCTCCTGATCCTCTGTGGTAGTTGAGAGTCAATATGTAGTCTATCACACTTCATGGTTACTCTAGGTTTGTTTCATTACAGATGGATTCATGTTACCCAGAAATACGTGGTGCTCTTAGGTGAATATCCTTGTCGCTGATGTGGGAACTGCATGAAATTTGTTGGACAGCCTCCGCTTTGCCACCAGTGTGGTCTGCTTGTCCTCACTGCCCTGAAAGCCCCCCTCTCCTGGGAGATGCATTATGTATATCAGAGATAAAAGCAACAAAACAAGAACAAAAGCAAATTTGCAGGAGACAATGCAGCGCATACCATTGAATCTGTCTTGGAGAATGACAGGTGCTTCCAAGACTTGTAAAGATACAGCGCGCAGTAAGGAAAATCACAGCAATTTCATGTGCCACGTGAACTGAGGTCTGGATTTATAAAAGCAAATGTTGTATTGTGATTACTTCAAAACATCTTTTAAATGTTTCAAGAATACTGTATATGCTTACTGTAGCAGCTCATTTTCCCTACTGACCAAACTGTAGATGTATAGAACAGCATATTACTGGGAATCATACTTAAGTCTATCAATATTTCCCAGTGAACCTGGATATTAATTCAAACTAGACCTCCTACTAGTTTAATTCCGTTGCCCTAGTAAAACACACTTTCAATGCATCATGTCTTACGGTAGATACATACTGAAGATGCTGTTAATCTAATCACTATTATTTTTCACTTGGCACACTGCATTTATGTTTTTGTTAAGACTTCATATAATCTGTTTTCACAGCTTTGAGAAGTACATAAATGAAACACAAAATATATCAGCAATGTCTATTGCAATATATCATTTTAAACTTACAACTATTTAATTCTACTGGTTAAGTTTTTAGATCTTTTTGAATCCTTTTAAATCTTTTTGACTACGTGTGAAGATCTGGTAAAGAGAATAAAAATAATTTACTTAAAATTAATAGTTCTCTGTTTGATGCCTGGACACTGAAATTATTTGGGCAATTTCATTTCTCTCCTGAAAAACAGACAGTAGAACATACAGTTGCTGATTTCTGTCTATAAAGGAAAAATAGCCCTTTTCCTGATAGGCTGTGTAACTTAGGAACTTTAAATATCATTTTTAAATGGTCAAATGTATTTAGCATTCAAGGGGTAGTATTTTGAAGATGAGGATTCTTAAGTATATAAGAGGGCTTTGGTAGCATTTTCCTAACTTCAACTCTTCAGCCTCCAGGCATGTACATAGACTCAGATGTCTCAGAACAGCTGTTTTTGAGAGAGAGGTCTGCTCTGTAAGCTTATGTGGAAACTTTGGATGCAATGGTGCTTATAGGACCAGGAGAGGAACAGGATCCAGGTGAGGCCACTGAAGAGAGATTAAATCAGACACAAATGTACGTACACACACCCCTGCATAAAATTTCCTATGTGCTTTTTTTCAATATTTTTTTTCAGCAGAGTTGATCTTTATCATCCTTTGTAAATATTTTAGCTTCCTCAGCCATTTATCTGCTCACTGCCTGTGGTGTAGAAGGGCCAAGGAGGACAAAAATGAAAGCGTATTTGAACAGTAGACAGGAATTAAAAACTCTGTAAAAGCTGTTTAAAAATCCAAAGACAGAGAGTACAGAAAGTGACGAGTTTTTACAGTAGACAGATTTTATGGCAAAGAAGCAAAGCATTTCTGTGTTTAACTATGCTTACAATTAATCAACTTTTAATTCTGTTCATTAAGCTTCATTATTTATGAAGCAGTGTATTATAGTCACAAAGGAGTGGATTTGATTAAAATTTGAAGTGGAGCAATTCAGAAATAGTAGCACCACCTTACAGAGCTAAGCAAGATTCACACACAGAGTTCTGCCACATTAAATCCAAAGAGAGCTGCTCTCTCTTTATCACACCAGAACTGGGCTCTAGCTCCTGGACTGTATTAGTCTTATGTATACGTGTGTGTATTCATAAAGCTATATAGCACAGTTTCATACAAAGGTACAACATTGATTTACCTATAGCAAAGCAACTCAGTTGGCATTGTGGTAGTGTTATATTGTGATATATGAACAATTTCAGTTACCACAACGTAGACATGCAACATAGCAATTTTCCTCAAGGTTTATTTCCAGCAGGAAATTTCCTTCTTCAGGGAATAAGTTCTAAAGCATTCTCCTTTAATTAGAGCTACTCACCATGTGATTTTTCTAAATGTCTAAACAGTTTTCACTAGAAAAGAAAAGAAAAAAATAAATCTAACCCATACCTGGACTGACTGTATACGTTAACTTTCCTCACCCAAAGGTGTGAGTTGAGTGCCAATTCCAACCTGCAATATAGAATTTGCCATAATGTTGAGACAAAACAAAGTATTTTGTTTACTCCTCATCTTATAATGAATGCGAACCCAAGCCCAGCCAATACCTTTTTCCATTCCTGCTGGATGTGTTAAGCTCTTAGACCAACTCTGATTGCTTTCGCTCTTAATGTCTCTTGACTTGTTTCAGAGTCCTGCAGACTTGGTTCTTCTCATTGGCAGCGCCCTGGTCCTGAAGGTATGCAGCAACTGCTTCCCCTTGCAATGCACAAATTTATTTGTCTATTATCCAGAGAAAATGTGTGTGGTAAATCTCCAGGGCTGGCTGTTCTAGATGCTGGGATTTTCTTTCACAGAATCACAGAATTTCTAGGTTGGAAGAGACCTCAAGATCATCGAGTCCAACCTCTGACCTAATGCTAGCAGTCCCCACTAAACCATATCCCTAAGCTAATGCATTTTCCAGTGCATGCTTCAGGTTGTGTAGGATAGTGGACTGGACATGCTTTTAGAACCTGTCTTGACTCTGGTTCACTTCCCAAGGAACTTATGCTTAAGTGCATGCAGCAATTAAGAATTAAAATTAAAAATGCACTTGGATGTATGAATCCAAACATAGAGCCTGGCCTAAGGAAATCCATGGCTCTAGTTTCCTTTGGATCCCTTGGGAAAATGAGTCTGTTGTGAAATCTTAATGATGTCCTGCCTTTAGAAATTGCTCCTGCTGCCTTTCTCTCACTTACATAATTACATCTCCTCTATTGCAATCTGTAGTGAACAGTATTCAGGACAGGCCAAAACTTGTTTGTCTTATTGACACAAACAGTCACATGGACAGACCTGAGATTATTCATGTGAATGAATTCAGCAGGGTGTAGCCCACTTTCTCCTGCTGTAGCACTTGATTTTGGGGAATATTCATAGTACTTCCCAGATATGTGTGTGTCTTACCAGTGAACACTATTCTCTGAGCTCACAGCCATATTTTCCCATGTACTTCTTGACTATGAATTCAGTTTTGCTATTGAGAAGATGCTGCTATTGCTTAAAAATTCTTTTTGAAAACAAAACCTTACTTTATGTCATGTCTTCAGGTAGTGATAATGACCCTTCAAATGGCAGTGAAGAGGCAGGGCCAGGTCTCTGCTCTTTTGGATCTGGAAGAAAGGCAAACACACATCTCTGCTGGCCCAGGTGAGAGCTGTTGTGGCAGGACTATCGAGGCAGCTGCTGCCTGTGGATGGTATCTGGCTATGTAATGAAGTGGAATGGCTCCCAGAAGAGCTAGGGAGGCTCACTGCACTGCTGAATACAGTCATGCTCCTAACTCAGGGGTGTTGCCATCCATGTCATTTTATTAATTCATTACTGACAAGGCTATCCTTGGTTTTGCAGGACTCTCTTTCAAGTGAATTTCAGTTAGAGTCAAGAGAGTTTGGTCAAAACTGGTTAATTTCCAAGAAATATATACATGTATATATATTATTTTTCTGGAAATGTAATAGTAAGTATTACTTTCAACCAGTTTTACTATTTGCTGTATGCTTTGAAACTAGTTTTGTCACTTTAAACCCAAATCTTTTCCCAGTTCATCAACATTTAAGTGTTGGCATTCTTTCATCTAGATAATTCAAAGCTTTGAGGACTCTAAAGTTATCTTAGATTTATTTCTGGTTTTAGAAACCTATGTTTTACTGTCTATTCTGTAATATAAAGGACTATGTGTCTTTCTTCCATGTTGGATGCAGTACGGGACAGGAGCATACTGTCAAGACATTTGGGAAGAGCTGATTCTCTGGGGAATTTATTTTCTTGCTGAACAACCAGACAAGCCTTTGTGATGGCTTGGGACATCTAAGGGCAGAGTATAATACCTGATACGAGAAATAAACCACAGTAGGGAGATTTAAGAACACAGCAATTAAAAAATCAATATTTATTCAAGAACAATTAGAAAAATAATTTGTTATGAAAATTGACAGTGGGAAACTGCCTCTTTTCAACTCAGGTAACAGGAACCTGGATTTAATTTATAGGTTAGCACTGGTGACTAGTAGAAGGTTAGTCTTTCTTTGAACAGTAGGTTAAAAAGCACACAGAAATAATGACATAGAAGTGAATTTAAGGCTGAATTCTTTATCAGGATGTATGAGACATTCAGTGATCATGAAACCTTTTTCTATAGATTTGTAATATGAAAGTAGAAGCAGAAATAGTAAACCATGAACACTAGTTTGTCCTTTGAGATCAGGGTGTAAAATTAGGTAAAACACTGTTATGGAACAATTTTCCCCTTCCTAAATTACAGACAAAAACTTAGTAACATAAATACAGAAAGAAAAAAATAAAGAAAAAATGGAATAGGATCCCCAGGACAAAAATGAAAACCACTTTGGAGGAAACTTATATTTATATAAAATAAGGATTTTTTTTTTCCTTCTACCATCTAATTTTCAATGAATAAGAATTACTTTCATGCTATGTCAGAGTCAGACGGGATTTTAGTTGAATTTACCCTGAGCTATATGAGCATTAGAAAGTGAAACCTTTTTTCCATAGATATGAGTCTGTTCATGGCTTGTATATTACAGTTTGCCTTATTACATCTCATGGATTGAAGCCTAAGGCTCTGTAAGTGAGTTGCCCAAAACTGAAGGACCCTTACAAGCTTTGACAACCAACAACCTGCATTAACAAATGATGTGGATATTTCATTTGAAGTGGGAAGAATAAAGAACATTGCTTTAAGTCAGTGAGGAAAATGAAAGACTTAATATAGGTTGAGTACAAAAGATGAGTCTAAACCTGATTGCTTTCTGTAAGAATAATTAAAAGGAGGCACTCTAAAAAAATCCACACTTTAACAAGTTTCTTCTTCAAGTATTTTTCATTTATTTTCTCCATTTTTCTCCTCTCTTAGCACATGCTGATCCACTGACTGCTACCTTCATTAGCAGTTAAATTAATGTAGTCTGACCAGGATGCTTTTGCTGAGAAACAGACCTGATAGACTGTAAAGTTGTTTTGTGTGATGGTGACTTGGAAAAGTGATATTCCTGTTTTCATGTAAGAAACTTATGCAGTAGTTGTTCATACACTATATAGCTGTTGGGACATAAGACTTTCAGAGAAGTTTTTGAGCAACTCCATTATTTGGCGTGTTTATAACATAAGCTGAAGTACCAATCTCTGCAAGCAGCAGAAAACTAAGGAAAAAAAAAAAAAAAAAAAACAAGAAAAAAAAAAGAAGCTAAGAGTTTGATGTGACCAGTTATAATCCTGTAGGTTTTATATTGCAAAACCTTAACTCCATTCTCAGTGACATTTAAAGGAATATAAGGTGCCCTTCCTTGCAAGAAGTGTATGCTGTGCTAATTTCTCAGGAAGAAAGCAGGGGGCTGGGATGAAAGGTTTTGTAAAATACAGAAATGTTGAGGAATGAGGTTTATCAATCATGAAAATGACCCAACACACAAGAAGCAGAAGATGGATAAGGTGGTCTCCTGAGATTACTAAATACTTGAGTTCAGCTCATATACCATGAACTATGAAATGTGGACACTGGTTGGTATTATCCAGCAATTATTTTGATAAGATAGATGCTTTCTTTAAGGGAAACAGTTACACAGTGGGAAAATTATATTTCACTAATAGGAATTATATTTCACTAAGGATCCTAAGATTCTGTTTTATATCAACTCTTAATAACTCCTGCTGGAATGAACTCTGCTAGCATAAAGAGCTACAAGTTAGCAGAACTAGGGAAGAGTTTCTAGCTTTTGAGTATAAGATTCTCTATACTGCACAGATAGGAAATGAGACAGAGTTCTTCATAGCCCTTTTTTTTACAAAGCACCTTTCTGTTTTCAATGGTTTTTGTTTTCAATGGTTTTTGTTTTTGTTTTTCTCTTGAGAAGCACAAGACAGGAGATTCTTCTTGTGTCCCCAGAGAACAAAAATAATAACAATAAAAAAAGGATCTGTACTCTTTTTGCCTTGCACAAGTAGTCTCTAAAACCCAGGCAGCTCAGGAAAGGAAGAGTTTTTGGGACAAAAAACCCTTGTCAGTCAGCAGAAGACCTGCTTGTGGTGAGCCATAGTTGCCCAGGATATGACAGTGTGTGGCAGGATTATAAATTCCTCTAAACATTTATTTTGAGGTATCATTTAACTCTCTCCTCCTCGTCCTCTTCTTCCTCCTCCCTCCCCCCCGCTTTATTGGACTAGGTTTTTAAAAGAAATTTTGCATTATGAAGATACAGATAAATGCCAAGAAAGATATTAAAAGGTGCCAAACTCTGAAAATGAGAGATGTTAAATACTGATGTATTTTATTTAGGTTCCTAAGAACTTCTAAAGTCCGGCCTTTTTGATTAGGTTCTGCACCAACTGAAGGCAACAACAGCATGGATCCAGAACTGTGCCTTCCTGGTTTAACCATAACCGATATAGCAATAGACTAGTAGTAAAAGGTAGTGTTCAAGTTTCAATTGTACAATCCCTATGCTTTTTAATGATCTTTACAGAACTTTATCCTAGTTTGTAGTGCAGGGAGAAAACAAAAATCTAGCTGGTAAACACATTGCCCTCAGCTTGTTCTCCATCACACCCCTGAAAACTGCTTCTGGTTCTCAGCATCTGCTGACACAGGCCAAGGTTTTTGCATGCTACAATTGCCTCCTGTTCCCTGTCTCCTGTCTCTGGAGTGATCTTATGTTTTTCCATCTGTAAACCTTTTCTTTCTGTCTATTTCTTTGATGCCACTGGGTACTGTGATTTTTAGTAGTGCTAACGTCTGGGACTAAGTATTGAGGAGAAACATGGTTTCAAATGATTTTGCCTGTATGCTTTCAATAGGGTTAATTTGTTTTACTTTTAATATTGATGGTTTGGAACCAAACTCTAGAGAATAAATTATTTTGCATTTCAGTATGAACTCAAATCTGAAATGAAGAGATTTTTCTCCTGCCTAAGTATGCCTAAGTAGATGTAAAATATGGGTATTAATACACTTAACATTTTCTTTGCCCCCCTACCCCCCCCCCCCAGTTGTCACAGCACTGAAAATATTGTGATTTGTTTATTATTCAGGGTTATTTTGCCAAGTGAGTAAGAACAGCTTTTAGGCATTAGCTTGTTTTTTGTTCAGAGCTCATAAGTCACCTCAATTATCAACAGAAAAAATACTTCTTTCTTTAAAAAGACATTTTGATATTTATCAGTTCCCATTGTGTGGTTTTGTTTCCCATTCTGCACTCTTGTTTAAAGGTCAATAATGAAGTCATCCGATATTTAGTCATCCTAATATTTTGGTACTTTATTTTGACAAAAATGATTAAGAGTTGAATTTGTTGAAATCTGTGAGAAGAAGAATTTGGTTCTTGCTCTGTTTCTATGTTCAGAACAGTTGTGCAGATTTATTTATTTTAATGATTCCCCATTGGCTTTGAGTTGCAAAAGGAATTCTGAAGCATTCTGAAAAATTCAGAAAATAAACTGGTGGGAATTTTTCAAATTCTTCTGAAAACTTATCAGAATTTAACAGAATCAACAGAACTGATATTTTGAAAATAATAGGGAATTCATGACCTGCTGAAACAGTCTTAATATTCTGCACTCCTATGTCATTTTAGAAAATAATAGAGTTCTTCCTTTTTCAGGCAAAATCATACTCTTGGTGGAAAATAATCCACTAAAAACTGGAAATTCATAATATTTCAAACATCTCATTGCATTCCCACTGACGTTCATAGAAGATGCATATCTAAATTACAGATTTTTATATTAATCTTACTCTTTATTCCCTTAGAACTAGCTCCTAACTATAATCATTTTACAACTGCTCCATAGGAGAACTGAGTTGCACTTGATAAAGAACAATGGCACATGTCAGCATACAAAACGGGAAGAGAGAAAGTAAGAGGACTAATGAGGAAGAGATTTGGAGGAACCAGCAATGTTAATGTGTTGCAAGAGGCCAAATGGATTGGAGGATTACTATTAAATTCCTGCCACTGGTGCATTATCACATTGTACCTCAATCCCTTTATTTGGCAAAAGGAGAGAGTGATATGTTTTTGCAAAGCTAAAACATACAGTGTCAATTTTGTGCAGACAGCTCATCTTCAATGACAGTCATCAAAGGGAAAGTATGGTAAATGGAAGTTTTTAGGGATGTAGATATTCCTGGCAGTTCTAATGCTATCAAACAGTTCATCCATAATTTGGGAATAAGTAGAAAAAAATCCTTCTTTTAGAGTGACAGAGGGAGTGTGTGACTGACAGAGATTCTGTTTTACTTCATAGTAGGGAAAAAATACCCGAATTCTGAACACTTAACAAAACACAGGTCTCATTTCCAGTCAGCCCTACTTATAATAATGGATCTTCAAGAGCTGAATCTTATTAGAGTAGGATAAAGATGACTTCATTGCAGTGTTTAAGTACCTTCACAAGGAGAAAGTTAAGACACTAAAGAACTCTTTAGCCAATCTAAGAAAAGCCTGAGAAGAATCAATTGCTGGAAACTGTAGCTAGTTGAATTTAGATTAAGAGTAATTTTTTAACTGTCAGAATGATTAAATGTTATAATATGCCCCCAGGACAGACAGATTCTCTATTTCCCAAGGTTTTCAGTCCAAGGTAAGAGATCTTTTGAGAATTTCTGTTTTAGCTGAGTTATTTCTTACACAATCACTAGGTATTTGGCTTAGTAACTAGATAAAATTTAATGGGATAGCCAAGTCTTGTAATGATCCCTTCCAGCCTCAGACACTATGAGTCTTTGAAAAAGTAGCACTTAGAGCTGTATAGATTAAAGCTCTTACATAGGTGAGGACACAGGTAGTTTTACAAATGTCTTTTGATTTTGTCTGGCAAACATTGGTAGCCATAGGTGCTGCTGATATGTATCTGTCTCAAACAAGCATTTTTATTCCTACAGCAACTGATTTTCTATTCAGTACTAAGAAATATTTTCTCTTCCTTTTTTATTTATTTATTTTACTTATTTATTTATTTATTTATTTATTTTGGTTCCCCTTTGTCTTGAGGATCTTTTCTATCTTATATCTCACTTAGACGATTTTCCCTTTCATCTTTCAGACTCTCTGAGTTGTGCTATCACCCACGATGTTGTTGACCTGTTCTGTACTCTACCCAGCCATTCAGCTTTGGGGCAGGATTTCCACAGGTTGCCTTTACTGTTTCCTTCAATTAAATGTTTTTCAAAGAGCCCTACCTCACCTTTTCCAAAGTCTCAGCTATTCTTGGAGTTACTGCAGGTAAGAATGAACAGCACTGAAACTAGTAAGTTTGTTCCAGTGTCCTGTGCTCTGCCATCCTGTATCATTTATGTTCACTTGTTGTTCCTTCTTTTTAGGCTGTTAACATCTTGTCCTGTGCTTTTTGCTGACTAGGGGAATGCACTGCATGTAACCAACAACAGTCATCTGCTAAAGGTGAGGGACTATATGAATCTGTGAGTGAGTTTGAATTTTTTCCTCAAATACTTCTATCTTTTATGGTTTGAAATAATTATGAAGGATTACTAAAACTTCATGATTAAGAGAAAGTTAGAAAGACTTTTATTCCTTTACCTTTCTCATAGGTTACTTTAGATAGTTCAGCAAAGCTCATAATCAGGTTTCCAAGCTACTTTTGTTACTGTAGAGTTTCTGGAGTGCCATGCCCTAGGGTAAGAGCAAGCAGCCTTTAAAGCTCCAAAGTTAACTTTTAACATCTGTCTGATGCCATTCAGTACTGTTATGAGAGGTTTGTTATGAAAACCTGCATCACACTTGCCAGGTCAGGTAAAGTAGAAAGCAAATCTTTAATTCTTTCCACATGAGTTGGTAAAGGAGAAAAATAAAATGATATAATTTACCAAAACTGTGATGTTTAATTTTTGGTAGTAGGAACAGCTGTGCTGTGCTGTTGTGCTATGAAATGAGAATGCTGTCTGCCAGACAACACTCTTCACATGTACCAGTCCAGCATTTATGCCATTCTGCACCCAGTGTCCCTTTCTCGGCTTTACTGATGCTTAGTGAATGGAGTAGGAGCTGAATTTGCACCACTTCTGCATGTCGAATGTAACTTTCCACCCATGTTTAAAAGTAGAGATCATTTCTTCTGGAAAGCACTATCAGTGCAATTCACCCGGCCTATCTTCCATCATTTACAAGCATGTGTCTAGCAGAAAATGAGTTCTGAAGATCTATTCCCAGACTGAACAGTGGACACAGCAGTCTGCTAACAATTGTTACCGCCCATTCAATTTTCCTTATAGTTGTCAGTGGCTTTTATATCAGCCCATTTTCTCTATTACCAGTGTCTGCTCTCCTTCTGTGGGAGGTATTAGCATATTCAAAGCATCTTCTATTGTTTTGTAAGATGACCTTAACAAAATCTCCAGTCTTAAACATGAAGAAACAACTGAAAGAGCATACTGAACAACTGAGGATGATTGCAACAGATCCTGCGAATACCTTTATGCACTATTTAGAGCTACTTTGTTGCCCTCAAATGCTTGGTGTCTAGCAGTACAATAGGTCTGATTCTCTTCTGTTGACGGTTTTACATTGATAACCCATAACTGAATGCAATTACTGATTTACTGAATGTGAGTGAGAAGAAAACACAGATTCCTTATATTGAAAAAAGGAGAATTCTTTTCATTCGCGAAGCTAAAATGAGTCTCCTATTTGACATGATTTATAGCAGTGAGGGCAGGTCTGATAACCACCCAGGTTCAGACTATAGCTCCTAGAATGGATAGATTATTATCTTCTTTTATTAAATTCATGCATGGCTTGCTGTTGAAGCTGTATATTAAAAGGAAAACAAATACTGTATAGCTATATCCTGCTATCAATTCAATGAATAGACTTCCTACCATGCCTGATCAATGGAGAATTTGGTGTGAAATCAATGGCCAGCTCTGGCCCATAGCAGTCAGTTCTCCTGAGAACAGTATATCCATGTTAATGTCACATTCAAATAAGAGCAAATACCTATTACCCTGGAAATCAGTGAACCTTTTACTGTTGATTTAAAGGTAGGGTGGTTTGGGGGAGGGGGGGGGGGGTAGATGAGGGGGAAGGCCCTGACACTTTGAGTAGAGTTTAAAAGGCTGTTATTCTCCTTATCCCTAAAGGTATGACAACTTTGGTTTTACAATTTGCCAGGGAGCTGAAAACAGCTGCATCACAGATCTGTTCATCTATGAAGTCAGGCAAAAGAATTATCCCTTCTACCCTCTTGGTAGTTTTCCAGTATCTGCTGTACTCACACACTGTACAAGGCTTTTCCATTTTTAGATCCATACATCTACCAACACCTTTGCTAATACCATTTTTTTATTAGGGGCTAGAGGTACTCACAACCTTTACATGTCAATACTTGCTCCATTTGTTTTCTGACCACATGCACGCAGTCTGAATAGCAACGATGGCACCAGATGCAAACTTTCAGCCCTCCATTTGTTTTGACAGGTTGCATCAGTGATAGATTCATTACATCATTCCTTAGGCTGTTCATTTCCTGCCTGGGAGATGTGGAGCAGAAATGACCTTACAGATAGGACCGCAGAGGAATGACTTAGTCAGCTGGAATATCTTCTGCACTTCTTCTCTTTGGAGTGACACCTTAGACAGACTTGGGCAGATGTCTTTCTTGGGATTGTAACAGGAATATCAGAAAGGCTGACACATTGTCAGTGAAAATTTGTCTTTCAAATTTTGGCTATACTATTAAATATATAATGTTGTAATACAATATTAAACAGATTTCTTATATGTTTCTTAATATAATATAATATTAATGAGATTTCTTAGACTCCTAAAGTTAATTAGATATATATGTGTGGCCTTTTCATAAATCTCTGTCACTTTGGTGTTTGAAGTACTGTTGTGTGGATTAAACTGAGAATGGTTCTGTAGATTTTAAATGGTCTGCATTAGAATGTGTTTAAGCAGCAGTAATCAAAGGACTACGTTCGGTAACTTGGAAGAATGGGAACTTCCATATTTGAGATAACTTTATTAACTCTGGTTTCCTGTAAAGGGGATGCAGAACACAGGAGACAGCAGTGAAGTTTTAATTATCATCATTTTAAATATTGCCAATATCCCATATATTTTGCTTTCTGTTTTTAGCAATGTGAGCTTTAAGTACCTCCCCAGCAGATTCCCCACCTGTTTCTCTCTGTTTCTTGGCATGTAAAAATGAAGGCTTAGGAAGTTTGTGAACCAAAGCAGGATGTAGCTGCTTCAGTGCATCTCTGCTTACCTCTGGATGCAGAACTGGAAGGGATAAAAAGGGGTGGACAGTGATTCAGACAAAAGAGAATAGAGAATGAGAAAGCACTGAATAGATAGAAGGTTTTGAGTGAAGCAAATTGCAAAACAATAGGAAGGACAACAGTGAAATAGCCAGTGGAAAATACAGTACAGGTTTTCAATAAGATTTGTGACCTTGGATCTAGAAAAAGAATACAATGTGATGTCCGGTGCTTTTGCTGTCCTCCATCCACACCACATCCTCTGTGCTACAGTTTCCTGCTAACGAGCCCCATTTTAGTTTGCAAAAGGTAGGGCCATTCAAAGCCTCATGCATGATTAGTCTGTCGCCTTTGACACTGCTGATCATGAAGTGCTGCTGACCTGATGGTGGGGCTGTGCAAAATAATGGGCAGCTGCTCCTCCCCTTCCTCAAGGTCCCTGACCCAAGGAATCCCAGAGGGCTCACCACTCTTATTTGATGTCCGTGCTCAACAATTAAGGGACACAGAGAGCAATGGAAACGGTCTCTTGAGTCATCAAGTCCAGTCTTTTGCTACTGCAGACCACCCCCGTGTGTTATTCCTTTCACCAGCTGATCAAGGACCAGTTTAAAACTACTTCTTTCCCCCCTTCTGCTCCAAACAGAAAGCTCTTCCAGAATTGAACTCTTCTGAAGATTAGCAAATCCAGCCGGAGGATATTTCTGGTTAGTCTTTGCTCATTAGTTTTTGTGACAACATTTTCCTTTAGCTTAATTACCTCATCTTCCTCCTCTGACATTTAGCTCACTAATATGTTTATAGAGAACAAATTATCTCACCTCTCAGGCTTTGTTTTGCTGGGCTGACCAACACATACTTTTCATCATACTGTTTTCATCCCCTAATTTAGACTCTCCATTCCCTGTTATACCCACTGAAGTAACTTTTTTTTTTTTATTAAAAAAAAACCACTTTATTTTTTTATATATATACCTAAGGTTGGGGAGAGCTGTAGGAAGGCTTAACCAGTGCTTCCTATGGTAGTACTGCATCTTGTGGAAACACCATTCTTTTTGTGGGACTTATTATACACTGTCACATTCATGGCTGATACAGTAATCCTCAGGATAAACCACTCCATTTAAATTTCTGCAGTTTCTTCGTTGTTAGGAATAGCACAAACAGTTTATTTTCCTTTGCAATTCTTCCCTGACTCAGACTGGCTTTGGCAGTAACTGCTTCCTCTTTAGCTAAAAATTTTGATTTCTAAGACTGCTGTCCATACGCCTTTTGAGTTGATTTTTAAGTACATAAGAAATAGATCTGAGCTGCAGTTCATCTTGCCCAAGGCTGTCCCTCCAGCAGTGCAGGCTGGAGATGCTGTATAGGATGAGCACTGGCATCTGCTATCTTATGTGGTCTGCCCCCCTGCTTTCCCAGCATCCAGGTTTGTTCTGTTAGGATGTATGTCCTTGCCTGGAGCTTTTTGTATCCACTCCTGGACCTGCTGTCCATGAATGTATCTAATCCCTTCCTGACCCTGCAGATACTCTCAGCCTCTACAACCTCCTGTGTCAGCAGGTTCCCCAAGTTCACTACCCAGGCGCAAAGAAGTACTTGCTTTCTTTCACCTCCTTTAAACTGATACCATTAGTTTCAGTGAATGACCCCTATCCCTCATACTGCAGATATGGGTGAATGAGTTCTGCATTCAGCTTATCCTTCAGCTTTATACCTTCAAGACTTTGACAACCTTGATTACATTCCTTGGCTTTCCCCTCCCCAAACCAGAATCACAGCTTTTTTCATCTCTCTCTATGAGGCTGCTCCACTTCCTTGATCATTTATCTGCCTGTCTGTACCTTTTCCTTAACTCCATTATACCCTTCTGGAGATGCAGGACTAGACCAGCAACTGATCCTCAAGATGTGGTTCCAACACAAGAAAAATGATTCCCTTTGTCTTGTTCTTAATAACCTGCTTCAAGATGCCCAAGTTGCTTTTTTTTTTTTTTTTTTTTTTTTTTTTTTTTTTTTTGCTGCTGCACACTGAGCTGATGGTTTCAAAGAATATAATTCCTAAATACCATCCCTCTTTACTTCCATCATCATGGGATAGTGTTGACAACATCATCAAATAATTTTGACACAACACTAAGCAAAGGTCAGGATACTGTGAGCTGTGCCTCAGAGTTAGTTTCCTTGTAGGTATGGTAGTGAGTAATTCCTGCAGGTAAGGGCTGAAACCAAGCAGAATACCTGGCACTTTAGCATCAATTGTGCAGCCAATTCTATATGACCCTGTCTGTACTATCATCTTCCTTTGAAAACAGGTCAGTTTAATTTAAATGCATATGAGGAACATCTTGAAGGACTGGCCCTCAGGACTCAGTTCAAACTTTGGTTACATAAAGCAGCTTTTATACACTCTGAATGTAATAACAAATCTGTAACTGAGTTCGGAATTAAGCTCCTTGTGTGCATGCAAATCGTGCATTTTAGCCACAAGCTTTGCTAACAATGCAGAGGCAGAACAAAATGATAGAGAGAGCAGAGAGCTCATTCTCCCATCTCTTCAGAATTTCTTTAGAAAATGATTGTACAAGCCCTAGTCTTTGACCTTTGTGCTAAAGTGGCAATCTTTAATTACAAGCAATTGGTCCACATGAAGAAGGGTAAATCAGTCACTTACTATAACATGTTATCATCTTCCTGATATTTTGCTATTACGAGCCCATTCTTGCTAGATGGAAGGATCACTATTTTTTCATCTCAGATTCAGAAAAAAAAAAAAACATAAAAAAAAGAATCTAATGATAATAATTTAAAACTGAAAGCTTAAACCCACAGGTGCAGCAAAATTAATCTACGAATTCTGAAAAGTATTTCCAGATTCCAGTCCTTCTTGGCATCAGTGTAATGTCCTTGTGTTTATGCTGGCAATAGAGGTTCTTCTTTGGTAAGTCTTTGTTCCCTAGCACAAAATGATTTAACCTGCAAGCACAAGCCTCGTTATTATAACAATGATCAATAGTGCCATTCCCATCTCTACCTTTTAAATTATAAATCTTATTGCCAGGCATCTCAAAATGAACCATAAAAACATATTCTGGGGTGACATACTTATTATGTAATGGCTTAGGACAGGAATATTATTTACTATTACTAGATTTGGGTTCCTATCATGTTAAATGCTTTAAAAGAAAAGAAAAGGAAAACAAAACAAAACAAAACATTGCCATCACTTGAGACAGAGGCAGGTAACTACAGATCATTTTTTTACTGCATCCATACAGGGAAACCTATACCACAGGCTTTGGTTTTTGGTCCTCAGTTTTTTCCTGCCACTTTCTGGGCCTTCAGAGTCTTTGCTTACATTCAGCTTGAAGATCTCTGCAGTTCCTTTCTCTTCTTGGGCACTAACAACCAAACCTGTTGTTTGGAGCAGTGGAGGAGTGAGAAAGCTGAAAGGGCAGCTTGGTAGAGATTGCACAGCTGGAACTACATTAATCCTGAATGATCCCTCACCTGTAGGTTCTGAGTATGAGCACAACAGAACTGGAATAGTGAGCACATATGTGAACTAATTCAGGGTACAAACAGATAATTCTGGGACTTAGAGAGGAGGTCTAAGGAAAAGGAGGAAGTGGAAAGTGGCTGTGAACAAGACTGGAAGGTCTGACACACAAACTGATTTGGGGATGAGAGACACTTTGAAGCAATAGGAGGAAAGGGGGGAACTGAGAGAAAAGGCTTTACCTAGGTTCTTGGGAAGTCATTCCAGTGGGATCCAAGTTTATTCCTGATTGTTTTTCTAGACAGAAATGTGGACTTGTACCTAAGAGCTTTGCTGAATTTGGGGTCATGTCACCTATGGAAAAATAAAATACAACAGGGAAAGAAGGATAATGGAAATGTCAGAAATGCAAAGCTGGAAGGAACCTCAAGACATCTTCAAATTCCTACCTGAGGCAGTACCATATATATCCAGATATCTAGACTCCCTCAGGTGGTTATCTCTGTCTTGTCAAAGACCCTGGACAGACAGGTGATGGAAAAGGTTAATGTGACTTGAAAAAAGCAATGAATTAAGCAATGGGATAAAGCTACTGAAAAAAACGGGAAGATTATTGAAGATATACCATAGAAGGCAAGGAAAAGAAAAATGTGTCCATGGGGGAAGAAGAATTTAAAACAATGGAAAATCAGGCATCTGTGTTGAATCAAAACTTGAAGAAACTGCACATAAGGAATTGATTCGCTGTTGCTGCAAGAAGCTGTTCAGGAGAAACTAGGGTTTAGAAGGACAGCCATCGCCCCTGCCCTCAGGGGAGTATGCCAGGAGAAGCAGAATGTTTTCTATATACTTTAGCAGCAATGCTGGTTGCTCTTTTTTATTTTATTTTATTTTATTTTATTTTATTTTATTTTATTTTATTTTATTTTATTTTATTTTATTTTTCAAATTGTTCTCTATTTCAGGGGTATTTTTAATAATTTAAATTAAGAATAAAATATAAATAATATACATAATTTAAATTTTAAAGCAAACGAAGCCACTAATACATGAGCTCCAGTAGGTCAAAGACCTCCTGTTAATACTGTTTCATGTGATTGCTTGCCAAGTATCTCAAACTGAAGCCCAGAACCTTGCTTAATGTAGGCAAGTGGAGTTGTATCCATTTTCCTGAAATTATGCTAGTTTACACCAAAAGGGGCAATGGTAAACTTTCTGGGTACTGCAAGCAAACACAGAAAATCTAAAGATTGGTATGTGAATAGCAGATTGTGGTTTTTGTGTTTTCCAAGAGTTTGTTGCTATTGTTTCAGTAGACTGAAACTTGCAAAATAGCTCCCCTGTGCAATGTTCTAAATTAGTTTAAGGACATTTCTCTGAGTAGACAATAAGCAGTTCCATGAGATGAATGGATAAAGTATGGTTTCCTACAGCGTTGTGTTGGATTCTCCACTGTTTTTCAAGATGATCACCTACAGAAACGACTTTTGTTATTGGAGCATAACTAAAACTGTTTTCTCTTGTTTATCCTCTATTGTTTAGCAATGGTTTTGTTTATCTTTATGTCATTTCTTCAGTGGAAGCATAAAAGAGATCTTTCTTTACCTGGCTACCTGTGTTTGTCATAGCTGCAGAAGCATGTCTTTGAGATCCCTGCCATCCAGACATAGTTACTTGAAGGTGTCTAGCAGGTTTAATGTGCAGAAAAGACAGACCAATTTATGCACACACAAGCAGATGACATAATTAAATATGCTTCTATTCTTTTGGAAACCCATGAAAACAGTTCTTGGATCTCATTCCATTATTTAGTACTTTCCTACTTTAACAGATTTTTCCATGGTGTCTCTTGAATGTTACTGTCACACTCTGCATTAGGGATGAAAAAAATCTTTCCTTATCAGAGCACTTCTGGAAATTTTTCCTTTAGTAGAAACAAAAAATTTCTGGTTCTGGATCAGTAGCTGAATAGACTACAGAAAGGCAGTGAAGTGCAGGCTGCATCCTAGCACATGCAGCAGAGCAAACACGGAGAAAAAGGGGGAGAAGGGAATTGTTCCCTGCACCTTCATATAGCCCAGTAAATCTCAAACTTGAATAGATGCACAATATATGCACAAACAGTATTTTATTGGGACCATTTAGAGTAAGAGCCTGCTGTGCACTGGCAGCAGAGTACACAGACTGTGCAACATTGCTTTTTCAGATGTTCACTGCTTGTTACATCAAGAGTCAGTGGAAGGAAGGTCTTCAGCAGCCACTGGCTTTGCTCAGAGCCGCTCTTCTCTGTCCTGCCAATGACCTGTAGTTTCTAACATTGCCTTAAGTAACTCTTTTGGTAGTATTTCCCTTTTCCTTGAAAGCTAAGGCCAAGAAAATAGTCATAATCTCAAAGATACTTAGAAGAGAAATTCATTTTAGTGTGCCCTGAAATCACTCAAAGGATATAATGCTATTAAGCAGAACTTGAAACCTGTGGAAAGGTTTCTGCTTGCTTCTTTCCTTGATGTGAAGATATATTATGCCAGGCATTCCTGGATTTTAATTCAGACCATTCATTTTACTTTAATGTAGTTTGTGTGTTAATAATGCATACATGCCTAATTCAATGTGAACAGTACCATACCTAAACTTGGAAAATATTAAATTTGTGCTGGTTTTTAATTTCTGGTTTACAGGAATGAAGAACTAGCTATTTTTCTAATTTTTGACCTATCCCTAACTCCCTAACATTCCATTGCTCTTGGTTCATTTGTTAAACTGAGTTTTAGGGATTTTAGTCCTTTTTCATTCCATTTCATATTGAATTTATTTCCCCCTGTTGTAAGGCTTTTTTTTCTTTTTTTTTTCTTTTTTTTTTTTTCCGATATATAATTATTTTATTTTTTTGTTCTAACTAAAACCAAGGGACTTCTGTAAACCCACAGCTTTCTGGTTGGCAGATTGCCACTGTTACTTAGCCTGTAAGTACAACTGAAGTCTTCCAACAGCTTACAGCGTTCCTTTTGTTTCTTGTTAGGTTTGTTTTCTGCCTCTTAATTCCTCAAACAATTCACATTTAAGTTAACTGCTCCCATGGCTGAACACCATATTTAGAGGAGCAAAAAGTAAATAAAACCAAAATGCTGATTTAGAAACTTTGACCACACCATCAGCTGCCCTAAACCAGCAGAAATGAAATGAGTTTGACTTACAGCTGCTGAAGATCTGGTTTATTTGATCCAGAAATTGAAGGGAACAAGAAATGCTTGAAAGAAAACTGTTTTCTTTAGAGACTGCTCAGCAGATTTTGCCACAAGTAACACCAGTGGGATTCAGTGAGTTTTCAGGCAGAAGCATTTAAAGAACTGCAGTCCTGTATGGGATAGATCCCAAGTGGTGGGCAGAGATACTGCATAGGGATTCACTTCATCCGTATCAAACCTTAGACATCCAGGGTGGGACTGTTGCCCTGACAAAGGGATATGGTGGTGTTATAGGTGCCTGTGGCTGCCTAGAAGAAAAGAAGTTGCTGTAGCACTCCACAGCTGTGGCACCTGAATCCCACTGGGCTGAGATGGACGTCCAAAATTAACTCTTTTATATCCTCTCTGCTTTGTTGTGTGGCTGTGTCTGAAGAAGCATGGGTGCAACATTGCAGGTTACTTTGCTTGTTACCAGACGTGTAGTTTCTTTGACATACAATCCTTCTTCCTCACAGGCACTTCTAACAAATGTAAATTAAAAAGCCTGCCTCTTCAAGCAGAATGTGCTGTGCATAAAATGCATTTGCCAAATATTTTCAGCACTGCAATAATCCATTTCATGATTTAAAAGCCTTGTAAACATGTCAAAATGGTTGGTTGGTTCTACCATCTTTGTGCCATCTATTGCACTGAATAAATAAAAGGAAATGCAATTTATTCAGTGCTTTGGAAGCTCAACATTTCTCTCACTGATGTGTGACAACTATTATCATATTTATTGTCAACATTACACTCCTAAGCATGCAGGTGATGCATTGTGACTATTTCATACTGATAAAGCCATCAATAACTTCCTACCGGACCTTATTTCCTTGGTTGAATCTGCACAGCTGGCTGGGATATTAGGAGGTAACTGATGAGAGGTTCAAATAAAATAACATAAACCAGGAAAAGTCATGTTGACTGACGGAATATATTTTAACTTAAAATGAACAATTGAATAAAAAAAGTTTGGTGTATTTTTTTGTGGGGCTAGCCAAAGCTAAGGTTTTGCGGTCCACTGTCTTCTCTGTTGCGTGGGATTTAAGCAGCCTCCAGAAAGATGACAAGATCAGGTAGCAGATAGCACGTGTGTTTCCAAATAGGCTGCAAAAATATCTTGCAGCAACTAATACAAACCATTTACCACCTAACCATTCTGACATATTTATATTTTCAAAGGTATTAAAATTATTAAAAAGGGCCCCTCTCACAGGGCATAGTGGAGGAAGCAGCTCTGCCAAGTCCCAGGGGCTTACTTAGTCACCGTTCTTGGAGACACTGAGGAAGGAGCTCTGCTTTTGCAGCCTGTCAGCTTTATGTTTAATGTTTGTGCAGGATCTTTGATCTCTTATTTATACATATTTCTCCAGGACAGGGAAGCAAGCAAAAATAGAAATTTTATTTATATAAATCTTTCTGTATCCCAGAGGTCAAGAACAACAGCATTTTAAACAAAGTGGAGGAATTTATCTTTGCTTCTTATTTTGCAGGAGAGGTGTGTATTTTAGATTATGCCTCCAGAAAAGGCTCAGGTATACCAACATATAATAGAGTCATAGAATCACAGAATATCCCAAGTTGGCAGGGACCCACAAGGGTCATTGAGTCTAACTCCTGACTCCACACAGGACCATCCAAAAATCAGACCATGTGTCTGACGGCAGTGCCCAAATGCTTCTGGAGCTCCAGCAGGCACAGTGCCATGACCACTGTCCTGGGGACCCTGTCCCAGTGCTGACCACCCTCTGGGTGCAGAACCTCTCCCTAACACCCAGCCTGACCCTCCTCTGTCCCAGCTCCATGATGTTCTCTTGGGTCCTATGTATGAGTAAACTTGTCTTGTAGGTGATGCTGCCATAATTTGTCTGGGTGAGTTCATGTGTTTTGTGACATTGAGCCATCTTTGGGTTGTCTCCAGAGTCCCATGATTGTCTTGGCCATCTTCAACCTGTTTTCTGGCCTGGCAGGGAGATAAACTAATAAACCATACAAAGGTATTTAAACTAGGCCTTAAATGGTCAGCTTAGCTTCGTCATTCCTGTAGTCACTGAATCCGATTTGTGATTGGTATTAAATTCAACTGCAGTAAAGCTTCAAAAATTCCTCAGGAATGTCATTGTTCTCTGAAAATAATTTTATTGCAATGTAAGAACTATGTAGTCAAGTTGCAAAGAAAATAAACCAAACAAAACCAACCCCACCCAATAACTCCCTCTCTCTCTCTTCCCCCCCTCCTCCCCCCCAAATTCTGTTTCTTATTTGAGCCCAACCTGTAGTGTACTCCTGGCATGTCTTACAAGCCAGTAATTCCTGTGAAAAACAACAGTCCATAAGATCACTCCTCTTTTCAAACGTTACCTGAAGCTCCAAAGGAGGCTTCTCGACTACTTTTAAAATAGGTAAATATAAAAATATGCACTTCTTTGTTTTAAGATGCTTGTACATCTCAGAGAAGTTCTTGGGAAGTGGGTGGTAATTTGTTTTTTTTTTTTTTTTTTTTTTTTTTTTATTGCTATAGGAAATATTTATATTGGCATGCATTAACCTTTTATTTTACTTTTTTTTTTTTTTCTGTTAGTAATATTGTATCTGATTATGATCTGAATCATAATTTGAATCATGTTCAAATTTTGATTTGAACAGTTGCTTTAATGAAAAGTTAACAAATACTGTTTTAGATTTTCTTACAAAGGCTCTTGTTGTTTTCTTGCAAAATAGATGTTTTAGTGAGTTTGTTTTTTATTTGAAATGTGTTTTTAATCCAAAAAAAGAGAAATGTTTGGATGCTAAATTTTTAAGGCTTCCTAGCTTATAGTGAAAATAGCTCATGGAGATAACACAATATCCAGTCCAAACAGTTATGATCACATGATGATAATTGAAGTGTCACGTATACAAATATATAATAATTAGCAATTAATACAGTGAAAAATTGGCAATTAAAACAAAATGGACTAGCATAGTTGGAGATCATAAAAAGACCCCATCACATGGTGACATAATGCCTTTGTTTTTAGACATTAAAATAAACCATGAAGAGCATATTTCTGTCATTTATGTGAAATCAAGTAGGTTAATCATTTATGATTTTTATGCTTCAAAGCTTATGTGTGCTACATGCTGTAGAGAGATCTAAACCATTACTCTAATGCCCAATGTACCATGCATGTTCCCTGCTGCTGCAGAGTCAGCCTCATCAAATTGAGCTTTGTCTAAAAGATATTTTAAATATATTATTGGATGAAAGGTGCTGCTTGATTATGCAAAACCAGCACATGAATGCCAGTTAGCAAAGGTACATAGCTCTTGGCATTTATTTTCTCTGGGAGCTCAGATAATCAAACCAAGGAATACGTGTACAGAGGCATGATGCAAACCATGTATTCCAGACTAGATGTCACCAAGGTTTTGGGAAGATGAAACACGAAGCTGTGCTAAACATTTACACTTAAATTGTTTATCTGAAGCAATCACTAGCTATTAAATGCACAGTTGTCTCTAGCTGGGTAGCAAGACCAGAAAAAAATTCACAAACGTGGAGGAGGAAAATGCAAACTTAAAAAGTCAGGTGGAGTAAGTGGAAATATAGGAAAAATACAGAGCACTGAGGTCCGAAGTTCCCATATTTAACTTGAGAATTTTGAAGAGTTTCCTTCGCTGTGCTAACAGTCAAGAATTGCCTGCAGGTGGGCATTTGTCTGTGGCTCAGATCGAGTCGAGCGGTGTCCCCATGTCAAGTGGCTCATGGGAACCTCTCATCTCGATCACATCTATGTAAACGGGCTCTAAATTATTCCTGACCAGCCTCTGCCAAACATTTTATGTATCTGGTCCAGAAGAATTGGCTTTTGGGGGTATTTTTCTATGCTTGGTCTTTCCCTCTTCCCCAGAAAGATTTCCTATTGACATGGCTAAGATTTGATCAAAACATTAGGTAGAGTGTAATCCTCCATCAGCTCCATGTTCATTGTAGCTACCAGAAAAGATAAAGTGGTCTTGCTACAGGGGCAGAGAGAGGAAAGAGGGGTGTGTGGGTGTGTGTGGATATGTGTGTGTGTAGAATCAAACATAAAACAATCGGAATGCAGAGTAAAACCTGGTAGATAAGGTTCTTCTCAGGCTTAGCTCTGGAGCAACCTATATGCAGAATGCAACTGTATTTAGGGACATACACGTGCCATAAATAATAATGGATCTTAAAAATGTAATTTTCTGTCAGGAGTTTGCATGCTTGCAAAAGCTCATAAATAACTGGTGTTTATTCCCCTCCACACGACGCTTTTGCAGTAGCTGATAATAACTGAGTAAATAGTAGATGGGATGAATTCCTCCACTGATTTCAAATAAACCTTATGAGTTGGAGCAATAAAGAATGTTAAACAGTGTGCACAAAATAACATGCTGTTAGATACCATATATGCTGCTTCAGTAAACACTAAAGCATTTTAATCTCGGTTCCAATGTAGTAAACAGCAAGATAATAAGCTAAGGAATAATACTATTCTTTAAAAACTCTTCCAAATGCTTGTGCATACTGTTATCCTGTGCTTGAGACTGATGGCAGGCACCTCTGTCACTTTATTTCTGTGTCATTGCGATGAAATTGGTGTGAAGTTCAGATGAACATATTCATTTGTGCTGAAATTTATTAGTCTAACTTACATAATGGGTGGGTGAGTGTGGCTGCAAATGTAGCTCACAGCACACTCGTGTCCTGTCCAGAACAAGTGATAAAGGACCCTGTCAGCAGCTCATAGAGATTTCTGTTGCCCCACTTACGCCACTTGTTTAGAAGAGAAGGGAAAGTGTTCTTGCACAAGAAGCCTATAGACAAAACAGCAGCAACAGACCACAGCAGTTAGCCTGAAAAAACAATGCCCACCTAAAATGCCCATCTCTGTAGTAGTGGCCCCATCAGTCAGAGCACAGGGTAATTAAAAATAAAAGAAAATCAGGGAAACTATGCTGGCAATTGAGACAGACCTAGGTTCACCCTGTCATAGAGATTTCAGTGTTAACATGCCAGTAAGTGCCCTAGCTCCTGATACGCCCTTTCACAAACCTACTTAGGAAGACTCAGGGCCACATCTTCACCAGCGTCAAATTTCTGTCACTTGAGCGAGATAAGTTTCCCACCTGCAATTCACGAATTACAGCCTAGGGCCCTCTTGCTTGAGCTTTTTTAGCCCAGGAATCCTGTGCTTGGCCTGACAACCCATCTGTAACAGGAAGATTTTCTTATGGCCTGTGGTTTTCTGAGGAGTTTGAATACAAGTTGTCCTAGTTCCCAGGTATGTATCCTAATCCTGTGGACAGGGATACCAATGCTCCTGAAAAACAGGAGTAGCTCAGATATCCCCTGTGCTCAGCATTTCCTATTGCCCAGCACCAGGCAGCTCCAGCTCCACACATAGCTCTGTTCACTGTCCTTCCAGCTCTCCTCGTTGGTTTTATGATATGCTCCATGTGCTGATCTTCATTCTCTTGAATCACCCTGTTGGGGTCTCACTTCAGATACTTCACTATCAAAATTGGAGACTTTAAGACATGTCTCAAAATCTCTTCCAACGTCTTGCTGAAACTCTAAAGATCTGTACAATGGTGTAGGAACTAAAAAGCTGAAAGACCTGTAATATAATATAGTAAGAAGGCAGCTAGTTTTACTGGGCCTGCTGCAGCTCATATATCAACATACACTCAGCTCCCCTGCCTCTGTGCCATAGATGGCAGTGAGAATGGAGACGTGTTGCCTTCTGAGTGAGCTCTGAGTGAGCATGTAACTTGTCCTGTTTGTGGAAAGGTAAATGGAAACCATTTGGATCATTACACACTAGAAACATGGATGGCATTTTCTACTCAAAGAAAAGCTGCCACATACTATAGTGTTTGATGTAGGAAGAAAAAAGGGGAGGAGGAGGTGTTTAAGTCATTAAGTGCTGCTAGCTCTGAAGGCTGTAATACTTAAAATTTTAATGGAGCAGTGACATTATTAGCCTTGTAATATGATGTGAGGTTCAAAGAATCAAGAGCATTTTCTGGGTCTTCGCCATTCTCATTAACAGAAGTTCTTGAAGGTGCTTGTGTTAATAAAGTAGAAGTAGTAGTAGACACAAAAGGCTAATGACCAAGGCTAAAGACTAATCTATTGAAGTGAATGAACCCAAACTCTTGTGGAGTCAAAAGTACATGACAAATACATTAATCTCTAAGCAAAGAGGAATGCTTGAAAGTGTTAGTGTAACTTGAGGTGCTGTGTGAATGACCACCTTGAAAATATGTGGGATGAGTCCCCCTGCAAAAGACAGGAGTTTCTGTGTCTTTTTAAACTTCACTGAGTTTATTGCAGATTCTCAGCTCAGTTGGGCTTTACAACAGCATGCTTTGGGAGCGGTTTCAAAAATAGCTTAAAAGGCAACTATGTGAACTTCATGCAGTACGCTACCAAGCAGATGCAATGACCTGCTGTGACGTGCACTGAAATCTGTTCCCCTCCTTGATTTCATTTACGCTGCTGTGATGCAGCATGTGCCTGGGCCTGAAGTGAGACTTTCTGTGGCCCCTCAATCACTGCTGTGGTGAAGGGTTGCCCCCTATAGGGAAGGAAAAATATAATTCAGGCACCTCCTCCATTTACATCAGGTTTCTTCTGTTGATTTCTGGGTGGAGACTGGCAGAAGCTGAGCATGGGAGTCCCAGAAGTGGCCTGTTGCAAGAGCATGCCTTGTAGGATCCGCCAGGGAATGAGAACAGAGGGAACAGATAGAGAAAAAAACGATTTCAGTGCCCTAGATTTTTTTTTTTTGGTCATCCATTATAAATAAACAACCTTTTATTTATTTAATATGATAACATTGTAGATTGAAGACGCTTGCAAAAGCAGTACAATATCTGTAATCCAAACAGCTGAGAGCATGACTTCACAAAAATCTGGACCCTGAATTTAAGTGTCAGGTATGCTAACAAAGATTAAGTTTCAGTTTCTGCAATGCTTTATCCTAAGGACATTGTCTCTGAGAAAAGTTTAACTATCCCTATTTTTTTTTTTTTCTTCTATGATATTTGGCTAGAAAAAGGTTCAGTGATTCACTTTCAGGATAGTTCTTTGTGCAAAACTAGTCTGCGGGAGCAATGTCTTTTTAATCCCCATCAGTAAGGTGACCCTAAGTGTTTTAACCACATTCATGTGCTGCCAGCAAGTTTTATGCTATTGATACAGATGGTATGGATAAGACTCTCTTTATCCTTCTTTTAGAGCTAAAACCTGTGTCGGTATCCACAGCGTTTGAATAGTCTGGTTTTAATAGAAACATGAAAACACCATATGGAGCCAGACAACCATTTCCTTCCTTCAGTGTGTTTGGTGAGTTTGAGTTTACTTTAACATGACATCTTATAAATCATGTATCATGTAGTGACCATATAAGGTTACCTTTTATTGAAAGGATATTGGTGTTGAGAGCTTGCTATGCTTAGATATTTATTAAGGAAATGAAAGATCTCTAGAACATATGATACACCTTGTGTTGCTAAACATTATTAGTTTACCAACAGACAAGTGTTTCTTTCTCTTGCCCCTCTGAGCCTCCAAGATAAAATACTGAAATAAAATTTGCCCTTGGATTAAAGTCTAATACGGCGTACATCCTGTTGGAGTCACAGACTATTTGACAGGGTGTTTTGAAATCACTCCCGGCTTCATGTTTTATGCAGGAAGGAAACATACCTGTGGAGATAGCCTCAGGCAGTGGTAATTAAAATATGACCATGTGCCACATGACCCTAAGGCATATTACTGCTTCAACCCTTCACCTTGCAGTTGTTAAAATACTGGGCTTGGCTTATTAACAAAGCACCATCTCAATGTAAGATATGTGCTGGGGGAAACAAGTCTATCGTCTTCCTCTTTGTAGGAAGGAAGCAGTAAGCAATAGCTGCGTAAGTTCTGTGACAATGTAATATCTGTCCATTTTCTGCTGTGGCAGCTGCAGAATGCCTAAAGCAGGTGGTACAGCGTAATGAATCCATCACTGTTGGAGAGGAAGCACAAATACAAAGGTAGCGGCAAAATAGAAATATCAGAATATAGGCTCCTGTGCATCCAGTCTCCTAAGTCCTCTGATTTTTCCTGATCTCTCACAGTGAACAAATCTGAAAAATGTGTCCCTATTTTTTTCCTGTGTGTGTTGGGCTGTTAACCAGAGTGATCCACTGACTGTTTCAGGAAGAAAATCCTGATTATCTCCTGGGAGAACCTGCTGCCTTGCAGGGAGAGGGACTACTTTCAAGTGTGACCCTCTTACCACCCATGAAACCATTTAGATACAGATCTTCCAGCTTGTGTCTCATCAGGGTATGTAATGTAAAGTGACAAGGCTTTTGAGACCTGTTGGGATTGACTGTACCATTATACCAATACTTGATTTTTTCAAACTGCTTTTTACAAAAACAGGATACCTGAGCCCTTCTCATAGGCACAAAAGGTGAAAGAAAAAAAAAAAAACACACAACACCTGCCAACACAAATAAAAGAAGGCTCTCCTTCTGGTATCACTTAGAATTTCTCTTTTCCAGTGCAGTTATGTGTCAGTAATCCTCACCGTAGCTCCTAATGCTCAGAAAGTAATAAATATGGTGTCTGTGCACAAGTGGGGAACTGAAGGCTGAGAGAGCTCCCCACCATCTCAGACCCACAGCATCAGGCACAAAGCCCAGACTTTTTGAAAAGGACGTAGAGCTTTGCAGAACTTGGCAGCTCCCAGCGGGGGAGGGTTTGGGGCAGATCTTCTTAGATTCCCCAGGCAGCTCGATGGATGCCCATGAGGGATGGTCTCTAGGAAAACCTATGTGAAGCAGGATTTGGTGCTGGTGTGGAGTTTGTCATTAGTCAGCTTGTGGGGTTGGTGCTGTGTTGCAGTGCTGGATGTGTGGATGTGCCTTCTGTACATTGCACAGATAGAGCCCATTTGCTTATGAATGGGCATGCTGTGGGACAGTCCTTGTTTTGTTCTGTATACATACGCATTACACCAAAATCGTATACCACCACAATGCCTCTGCAGGCAAATCCTAATGTTTGCAGACAGACCAGCAAATGAAGGGCGTTCAGAAGTACAAAGCATGGTTAATGACCATCTTACAAATGCTGACTGTGTTTTCCTTACATTCACGTTTGTTTGCTTTGTGTTCTTTGTTTTCTTGCTGTTTCATAGAGGTCCAGTCCCTTTTCATTTACATTTTATTTCCTATAAATAGCTGTGCTCTGTTTTATGTATTCATGTTTAAAGCCATGTTTACTTCAAAGGCAGAGGAACTTCAGATGTCCTCCGTTTACTTCTGGCAGGGGACTTCAGACATCTGTTTTATTCTCGTCCCATGTATGGAGCAGTGAGAAGCTTCCAGGCATTAACTCTGCCCATGAAATGCCCCACTTGAAGCTCACAACTCTATCCGAGATTACTTACTCCAACCTATCCTTACCTCAGTCACCTTTCCTGTTAGTGCCCAGTCTTTCTTCCCTTTCTGTCCACATCACAAGGGCTCTGGGTTTAGACATAGAGGAGCTCGAAGTCCATGCCAGTCCCTTCTATGGCATCTTTGAACATCACTTTTCTGCCTAAGATGGTTAAAGGTTAACCTTATTCAAGATGGATGAAGCAGGGCATTTCCTATGACTTCTGAGCTTTTAAAGAGTCCCCAGTTGAGGCAGCTTCAACAGACTGTGTAAACAGTTAAACTTCCACAGGGAGCACCATCTTCTTAGCAGCTAATGAAATCCTATACTTCCGCACCTGGGAAGCTGCTAAGTGATTGTAAGTGCAGGGTCAAATTTAGCCTTGGTGTAATTGTCATACTTTTCGGTTTATGGTCCCGATGAGATTGTAGGCTTCATTTGGACTGAAAACAAATCAAGCCATTTCCTGCAGAAGCTGAATGAAATGACGTGGGGCTTCGTCAATCAATGTCATTTTGATAAGCTCATTAGAACCAGCAGCTGTTAGAGGGCAATGGCAAGAGGTTATGGTCTTAGCACCATCATTAAGTCTGACCTGACATACAGGTATGTAAACCATAACTCAAGATTTCAGTTAGGTAGATTTACACCAGCTGAAGATCTAGCCTCTTTGTTTTATAACATTTGCCATAACTGTCACAGCTGAAACATAGCAGATAGCTCTTGAAATTTTTGGAAAGCAAAATTATCTATAAGTGTGTGTATCTATCAGATTTATGCAAGTCCGTCATTTCTGTGGTATAATTTCCTGCTTGTTCATGCGAGGTAGCAAGAGCCTCATAGCCCTAGACAGAAATAAAAGGGAAACAAAGTGTTAAATGCACAGAAATTCCTTCCCTCTTACTCCTCATATTCTAATACAGCAAAAGGGCAGTGAAAAGAAGATTAAAAAATAAGAGCCAATCCTTAAAACAGAGTTGTGATCAGTAGAGCATAAGCAGCACTTCAGAGTAAATTTTATAGAATTATAGGCAAAAATTCCATTCAGATATGCATCACAGATTAAACAGAAAACAAAAAGCATACAATGAGCACAGTGTTATATTTTCCAAAGGAAAATATATTACTACAGCTTAAAATGACAAAATATCAGAAAGATTTCCACTTCACGGTATATTATTTTATATTAGAAAACTTTAAAACTTTAAAAGTGCTTTGGGCTGAGTTCAGAAAGGAAGTGCTTGGGTTCATTATTTGATACCACCTCATATCCCGTGGTAGTAAAACAGGACTTGCATTGTCCTCTTGGGACTGTTCTGAACAAATGCAGCTTGTATGAACCCCATGAGCTTCTGGGGGGCAGGATTTTACAAGGGAGGTTCATTATGACCTTTTTTTTTTCTCTTAAACTCTGTCTCATTGAGTGAATTATTTAGTTTCGCTCCTGACACAAAGTGGTCGGTGGCTTCTGTTTTCCCTCCGACAGGTTTTGCACATCAAAATGAGCAAAAGGGGGCTCATTTCCCTATAACATCATAGTGAGCCTAAGTGAAAAAGAATAAAAACTAGGCATTTATCTGAAACTGGATCATGGAATCTGCCTAGTGATGCAAGAAGAAAATTAACACCTTGGTTGATAACTTGGATTGCTTTACTGGAATAACGTTTTACAGCAATAATCACTCCTTTCTGTGAAACCACACTTTCTTGGGAAGATTTTAATTAGAAAGTTTCTTTCTTTCTGTCATACTCATGATGCCAAAAGGAAACCTCGCAGGGTCCCTTCCATCAACTAACAGATGAAGTGCTTTCTGCTTTTTATAAAATATGGATGCCTGACACTGAAGAAAGGTACAGTTCTGTGGTGTTTTCTGATTAGCTGCTGAGGCTGTACTGCATCCTGTCTGCTTTATACTTGTCTTCCTTCAGATGGTAGGGTGTTTGAATGTTATAGTGGGAAGCAGTGAGTGTTGGAATAGGGTGAAAATAATTCAAAGTGCCCTTTAATAATGGTCTGGAGTTGTGTGTTTGCTGTTCGAGGCACATGAAGATTTACAAAGAGACATTTTGGAGACATATAGAGCTCAGAAGATTGACCTAACCTGTATTTCTGATGCAACCAATTTGTTTCTATAAACATAAACTACTTCTTTCAGAATATGAATCAAAGAACCTGCCAGTGTGCTGGAGTTACTTAACTATTAGAGGAGGCTTCTGGTATGTTAGTCTTTGTGGCTATAAAATCTCCTTAGGGAATGGAAGCAAATTTATGGCCTATTACTACAACATGTTTAGTGTTTTCAGGCCTAGCTCTGGGTCTAGGAGATTATTTTTCTCCTTTACAGTTTAATTTATTAAACATAGATGGATTGTAGTGTTCATAGAATTCATGGTATTATAGAAAAGTGGGTTGGGAGGTCACCTAGGCCATTCCCCACTGCAGGACAACATCAAGTTGTACATGTATCTTCTCTCAGTGATATCTCCTCCACAGCATCCCAAAGGAGTCTGTTTGATCAATTCTCTATCATGCTGGAAATTTTTTCCTAACCAAAAACAGTCTTTCTGAATTATAAACCATTTCTTTCTTGTTCTGTGTAGCAAAGTTACAGAGAAGAGACTGCTGTCTCTTAAAAAAAAAATCATTTACAAATTCAAAGATCCCTGTTGTGTTTTGCATTAGTGTTTTTTTTCTCCCTAGACTATGCAAGTCTACCTCTTTCTCATAAATGTCCAGATTTCTGGTCATTCATGTTGCTCTTCTTTGGACCTCATTGGCCTACATGTTCCTTAGACTTAGTTGTGCAAAATCTAGTCTGGATATAACACTTTGAGGTCTTTCAGGTACTGAGTAAAGGAAAAACTTCTATTTTTCTTACACCTTTGTGTTCATCTTTTGGCCAACTGTAGTACCCAGATCTTTACTTACAAAGTAGTACCATGCCAATTATTCTTAATTTATGTAACAATTTATTGCTGGATCATTGGCTTGAATCCTATTTTTTGAGACTATTTCAGAACAATCAAGACCCTCTGCAGTACTTGTCCTGTTCTGCAGCAGATGTGGAACCCTTCCCATCGATGTGCAACGTGCAATGTAATAACACCACGTTCTCTTCTATCATCCAGTTCATTAGCAATGAATAGTATCAGGCCAGGAGAGACCTCTGTGCAGTCCACTTGATGCAGCCTTTGCAGCAAACCATTGGAAATTATTTTCTTCAGTACAGCTTTCTAACCAGTTTTGTACTCACTCTTTACTAGTTTCCCCTAGTCCACATTTTCTTCTCTTATTTATCAGAATGTTATACGAGACAGTGTCAGAAACCTTACTAGGGTCAAGGTATATGACAACTACTGCTTCTTCCATGTCCGCAAGGTCTATTATCCTGTGGGGGAAGGAAATTACATTAGTGTGACACAATTTGTTCTTGACAAATCCATGCTGGCTGTAACTCATCTCCTCGTTATCTTCTAGATGCTTACAAATAGTTTCTTTGATTGTTTGTTCCAGCATTAAAAGTAATAGAATTAGGCGATTTGTCAATTAAACATGCATCTTACTACACATTCATTACCTGAAACTGAACAAAAATGTGAATTTTGTCAATTTGCCCTTGTCCTAATAATTGTAAAAGTAAAGCTGCAGGTCTTTTTGCTCCTTGCCTGGAAAGAATGTGCCCTCTGGGATGAAGTCCATGGTCTGATCCCAACCTCTTTTTCTTTCTCTTTTTGTTTTAATAGGGAAATTTAATCAGGGAAATTGAAACGCCACAGGCTTAATGTGCTCCCTCAGTTCCAGTGGCAGCAGCCAGGTTTCACCTTGTGGGACAACTTGTGCAAGTCCCCCTTCACCTGGATGGTGGGATGGAGAGGACTTGCTTTCATGTCCCCTTTCAGCAGAAGTGGCACTGCTGCACACTCCCACCGTGAAAGTGCTGATGCTCTTTTTGCACCACCCAGAAGGGAGGAAAACCAGTTGCTGCTGGTGGGGGACCTGGCAGCGTGGTTCCAGGAACAGGGCTACTGGGGTGCTGGAAGGGGTCAGGAGGAGTCAGAAGGAAAGGGAGAAGTAAGGACAGATAAAGCCCTAAATCAATTCACTTTGTTTGCAACCCCGCTAGAAAGGAAATAAGTGAAATTTCATATGGCAAAATCATTCATCCTAAACTTACTTTTCTTTAATCGTCTTAGCAAGATACATACAAGCTGTAAGGCTTGTAAGAGCTCTTTATTATTTATTTCTTTGCATTCAATAACCATCAGTGGTTAATATTTTTTGCATGATGTGGCAGGCAGAACAGAGTGACCTTCCCGCTTTTCTCCTCCCCCTACAGCTCCGCTATGGAAGGAGGCAGGTGTGGTAGGTCCCTCACTGAAGAACTCCAGCCCCCAGCCAACTTCAAAAGTCACTTGCTGTGATCTAAGAGGTTAATACCAAAACCACACGGCAACACTTTCCAATAAATCTCCACCAACTGGTCTTAATCAAGTCCAGAAATATTCTACCTTTTTTCTGCAGAAGGAAATAATAATAAAGAATGAAAGAAAATAAAAGGAAATAAGGAAAAAAGGAAGAAAGTAAAAAAAGAAAAAAAAAAAGAAACAACAGAGAAACTTAATAATGTAAATGTTTTTCAGTTTTTAGTAGCTTCTACTGGGTGCTGCCCTATATAGAAACTTTTAATTTGAACTTACTGGTATGCCACCCAACATCAGTTTCAAGATGAGCATCAAGACAATTACAGACAATTACATGTAAATCTTTTTGATAGGCATATTTTTTATTTTTTATTTTTTTAAACACAAGTAATCATAGAAGAATAAACATAAATAAAAAGATAAACCATGTGGTCTACTCCACATCTATGCAAAATGAATAAAGGTTTCTCTTCATGGCCTGTCCATTATGCTCCCCCAAGATGAGACTTGAGGTTGTGCAATGTTTCAGATGTGCTCCTAGACAAAGGGAGAGAAGGGCGCATCCTACACTGCCACGTTTCTGAAGCTTTCCATTATTTAGCAGAAATCATTAACCATTCCTTTGTTAGAACAGGCTGCCTGTGAAAGCAAGTTCAAGCAAATTCGCTGCTGCATGCAGCATGTTTTACACAAGGGAAATGCAGCTGTTTGTGCAGATGCTTTTCTACAAGCACCGAATTGCCACTGTTAAAACTTTATCCAACTGTAAAAATATGAAGAAACTACACTAACTTTTTTTTTATTATTATTATTTTGATTTGACTGTTTAATTGAAGTAATTCCTATGCTTTTCTTGCTACTCTATATAATTTTATCTTCCTTTTCCACCACTTCCTGTATTTTTTTCCTCTGAGGCTTTGCAGAGGAGATGAAGTAGAGCTACATTCAGATATTTGGGGTGTCCCATGCACAGACTGTGAGCAAACAACAGTCTTGACAATGTATCTACTACTTTGCTATTAGTTTTGCAAAAATTACCTTCCAGTACAGGAAATCAAGTATGTATTCTTGAAGTTTACATTGAGCTGCAGATTTGTATCTTCTAAAGAAAGCTAATGAGCTTCCTGGTTTTCTCTGGAAAAATATGTCAAGCAGTGTTTAGGGTATAGATAGATTGCAATGAGGTTTTTGGATGAGCATCAGAACTAAAAACAATAAACAAGTCAATACAATAAGTGGTTGATTTGATATGTTTGCTGTTGCATTTCTTTCCCCATCCATGTTTAATTTGGACCCAGCAGCATTTCTCTGACTTGGATCTTTTTGGTGTGTTGGGGATTTGAAGGAATGGAGTAGCCTGGATTGGTCCGTAATACGCAGTGATTACATTAGCTCGCTGTTTGACAAGGACTTTACACATAGCCCCTTACAGCTGGTAAGGAGTTTTCCATGGCATAAGTGGGCTTTTTTTTTTTTTTTTTTTTTTGGCTTGGGGCTTGGTGCATGACTTTAAAGAAATCATTCACTGGAGAAAGATACTGCCTCTTACTTTGCAAGCAAGCTGTTGTGAACAGATTGCTATTTGAAAAGTATTTGCCATGTCACGTTTTAAATACTTGGGGCCTGCAGCTCACTTGTGAGGAGATAACTGCATCACTATCATCCAAAGCCCTCCTTGTCCAGTGAAATTGGACCTACCTCTAACTGGTAGCTACGCTGGTATCTCTGCCATGGAGAACCGTACCCAGGACTACAGGTGGGACTTACAGTACTGCTTTTCCCCTTACTCCTCTGTATGAAATATGGCTGCATCTGGCCCTGCTGCACAAGTACACCACTGCTCAAGAGTGAAGGAAGTTGAGCAGCCCATTAATTTGGCCTCTGGCTGGAAGTGTGGCTTCGTTCTCCTTGTCCTTCTGCAAGTCACCTGCTAGCTCCAGTGTCAGTTGCATGATAATAATGTGATTGATCTTAGTAGGCTTCAGTCCTGAGGCTGAAAATGGGAGAGGGGAGATGCTTGAGGTCTGTAGTAACATAAATAGCTTTGAGAAAGTGAATAAAAAACAATTATTTCCTGTTTCTTTTAACTCAAATACTGGGGCTGCTCACTGAAATGCTCATCTTTAAAAAAGGCAAAAGGGATTTTTGTTACATGCATCACACGGTTAAAATGGGGACCTCACTGCAATTGGACATTGAAGAACGGTCAAAAGTAGAGATAGGCAAACAAAACAGGTGAGACAGGGTCAAACAGGACAGATCCTTTAATGGGACCATCAACACATTAGTCTGTGTCTGCAGCTCTTTCAGGGAGATGAAAACCTGACTGTCAAAACCTGTGAGAATGCAGTAGAGAAAGACCATCCGTAACTTGCCTTTTACTTATTCCCTTAGTCATTGGCCTCTCTGGCACAGGAGAGGAGCTCTCTCCTTGAATCCTCCACTCAGTCCAGGGTAGCGTAATTCTCACTGGATGTGGACACCAAATGTATGAGCTCAACTTTCCCTTCCTGTACGTATTCCCATGAGCAATTCATGAGCCTGCAGGAAGCCAATGTTCTCTGGGCTAAAATGCATGGCAAAATTAAATCAGTTTTAAATTGGAATTAATGCTAATAGCTATTTTTTCTCAGAGCTCAACTTGTTCTGTTTTAACATGCAAATCTCTCTCTTTAGTTCATGAAAAGCAGTTGTTTCTTTAACCTGTTTTTAAATTAGGTATTTTCTCTCATTTCCTGTATATCTGAAATACCTGACCACAGTTTCCGGTTATTATTAATGTAACACTCATAATCACAGTAATAACTGTCTTCTTCATTTGCACAGCACCATTAGCCAAGCCCCCCTGCCAGTCAAATGTGCTCAGAGAATGAATTAGGTCTTTTCATTAGGAGGCTAACAAACTGAAGGCATGACAGGACACAGTGGAGTACCTGGGGTCTCACCAGACTTGGAAGTGAATAGGTAGGCAGTGCACAGACATTAGTCCTGGAGAGCTCATCCAGGGAGATTTTTCTGGGACTTCTCACAGGAAAAGAGAGCAAACCATTGAGAAACTTGCTTTGTACACAGAGTAGTGTGTGCTTGAGTGTGTGTCTTCAAAGGGTAAAGAGCAGCTAAATGGCCAGCTCTCCTGAATGCCAGTGAAAGTTGGTTACCTGAATGCCCTTTGACTGGTTTGCAGGCTGCCTGCTTGTGGCTGACAGAAGGACACAGCCCCTGCTCTGGCAGGTAAGCTCAGGAGCACATTAAACCGCTTTGGTTATTTGTGTGGATTATTGTTAGTGCCCCAGGTAAGTCCAATGTCCAAGCACAATAGTACAGAAGCTACATTTAATGAATGTGAATATTTCTTTCTGATTTTCTTCTCTGCTCTGGTCAGGATGACCCCTTCCTTTGTTTCTGTGTGACACTTTGTCTACTCTTTGGTTGTTCAGTGATTACAATACAGGCATTACACAGACATCCGAGCCTTTGTTACCATCATTAAAAATGAAAATAAAAATCTCATGCTGTTTTTTGCAATGCTTTAAGGCTATTTGCAAATTAAAAGTCATTGGAGAGTGCAACAGGCTGCTTGCTCAGCAGGGTTGGTGGCAGGGAGCAGAGCAGCTCGGCCCCGTCCGTGCATGCCTGCTCATGGAGATGTTTACCTGGAGAGAGGCAGCAGGAGCCAGCTCTCTCCCAGGCTTCCCTGGGGGCTGAGGCTCCTCCTGGCTGTTGGCAGCTCCGTCAGTGCCGTTTGATGCCCTTTGGGTATACGTAACCATGGGACGTTATGGGCACATTTAATAATGACACAGTAAAGGAATATTTGGAGGAGTCACGTGGAGGCTGAAGCTCTGCAGAGGTCAGCTCCTGGCGTGACAGCAACTCCTTCCCGCAGTGCTGCAAAGGTCACCTTTGAATCTTTTTTTTTTTTTTCCAGATTGCAGCAATGGCTGGGGACAGCTTCCTTCTGCTCTGTATAAGGGAGCTTTTCCACCATCCAGAGAAATTACGGCAGCACTTCTCTCTTTGTTCTTCGCAGCCGCTCCTCAGCACTCTCCCTTTGCCTTCCTGCACCCAGCTCTTCCCTAGAAGTGCTGGCTCCCAGTTTTGCTCCCTGTCAGCATATTGCCTGCCTGCCTCTGCTTTTTGTCTAGCTAGAGTCAAACTTATTATTCAATCAAAACTCAGTGGGAGTTTTGCTGAATTACTGTAAACTCACTGGGGCAAAAGCTGTGCCTTCCTACTCAGCAGTGAGATACCATGCATATTGATTGTGGCTGAGAGAAAATAAAAATGAATACATTCATATTGATTACATGTGTTCTTACTCACTATGAGACTCACTGCACAGCCCCAGTAGATTTATGGTTTCCCTTTATGACTATTAGCAATAAATCTATTTCTTCCCCCCTCCCCTCCCCTTCTCTTTTTCTTTTCCTTTTCCTTTAAGTAACCTCATGTTCTGCAGAATTAATTTGAATAAAGAGAGTGGACTGTAAAATAACTTGTGGGACAGTTTGATAAGCTGCCTGTAACTTCCCACTCACACTGAAAATCCCTCCTTGACATGTCTGAAACCCAAACAATTCCTCCCAGATGCAGTTCAGATGGTCTGGGTCCACCAGACACAAGTTTTGTGCACCAGTGCACTTCTTCTAATGAACATGCAATTTCTTTCGCAGTGCAATTATGACAGATAGTACAGCTGGGGACCAGACATGCAAAGTGATGCTTTCCTTCCAGCCTGGGAAACTACAGATACTTGCTTTGTTCCAGGTATATATTGGGTATTTCTGAATTTAATTACTACAACCTTATCATTTTTTCTTAGAATCTTCTGTTCCATGTCACATATCTCCTGAAGTGAATGGCATTGTAAAGTTTAGGCATGCCATGCAGACTTAAATTCCTTTGCTTTGGAGAGCAAGACTTTGGTTTATGAGCAGGAATGGAGCAATCTAAGTGCATTATGGCTGTATTGCCATATTAAATTGATGGCATAAAGCTCTAAGCAGGGCTGACATTTCTGTCTGTCATCCACACACAACAGATTTGAACTGAGTTGGCAATTGGAGTGAGGCAGAAACGGGTGAAAAGGGTGCCTTCCCAAAGCAGAAAGGAGCCAGATGGAGTGATACCAAAGATGGAATGAAAAAGCTACAGTTTGTGGGCTCTGTAGAAAGAAGCAGAAAACTGAAGGGTGTGAATATAGGTGAAGACGGAGTAAAGTAAAAGAGAACATAACGAAGAGAAATGGACAAGACAAAGAGAAAGTTTATGCCCAATACCATGGAAGAGGTATCCTGCTGTTGACATCTGCTAGGCTCAGGAGGAGTCTCCCTCAGAAAGATGTTGAAATTCCTTCACTCAACACATTTAAAAATAGACTAAACAAACCCCAGTGAGCCAGACTCTCATCCTCTTACTCACACGGGGCCGTAACTCACTCCAGCAGTCATCCTTTTGAAGCCTGGGAATCCTTGAGGGCTGAGAGGGGCTGAGCTGGATGCAAGGCAGAAATCTGGTCCCGGGTGCTGCAAGGAGTGATCCTGCATCGTGGCAGACATGAATCAGATGAATGATCGGCTCTTTTCACATCGGACACACTGCACTGGCACATACCTTCCTGCATAGGTATGAATTCAAGGAAGAGACTTAAAGCAAAGCATATGTTAAAGGGCTTTGCAGAAGCCGCAGGAGGGCTGCATACAGGAAAATACAGGAGTGCTCTGTCTCACTTCCATCCAACCTCAGCAGAGCTCTGATAAATGTATAAACTAACTTCACTCCTTACATGGTTCTGAGTGATGACAGTATCTCTACAATCTTCAAGAGGAAGTAACGATTTGCTGATAAACATCTCTCCAAATGTACTTAGTAAAAAGACACATTCTTTTGTATACATTTAATTACAGGAGAACAGATTTTGTCCAAATAATTAGGTAATTTAAACCGTGCAGTCTTTCCCAAAGAACTATATTTAACCTTCATTTGAATTTAATTTACACATCACAGTGCCCCTTAAGCAGTTCTGTAAGCCAAAACACTGATCAAATATTTTTAAAATGTCAAATTATGCTTAATTGTGGATAGCACAGAATTTGTTTTTAGAGATAACTGCTTTTGATCTGCTACTATTTTTTGTCTATCCCATTGTCATGTTTCTCTTCATCAGAGGTTTCTGTCAACTGTTTAATCCATACAACACCAGAGTTTCTAGACAACTGAGGAATTCAAAGAAGAAATATGGGGGAACCCTTCAAAAGTTTCATGAAGTATTAATCAGGATATGGATTAGTGTCTTGTCACCACAGACCCCAGCATTTGTAAGAGTAGAAAAAAAAAGCATTTTTAAAATTCAAGTATTATTAAAGGATTATTAAATTTTTGCATGAATTAAGGATAGTGCTGTAAAGAATAATTTTACAGCACTATTATAAATCAGCATAGCTTTATTGGCTTTAATATACCTATTCTGATTTACTCAGCTCAGGATCTGGCTCCTTATATCTAAATGTATCTTACACTGCAGGGAAATAGATCATTTTTCTCCTGACTTGCTCTTTCCTATTGTCTTGCCCCCGTAAATTATATATATTAGGTTCACAAGCAGCGCAGTAAAAGTAAACAGCAAGAGATGGAGTCTCACAGTTTGAATGAATTATAACACAAACTACAGTAGGTCTGACCTACATTAAACTAGTTCACTAGAACAAGCTTTGCATGAAGTGGCTTGTATTTCAAGGTTGTCTCTAAGGTTGATTCTCACTAAAAAAAATAGGAATGATTCCAAAGAACCACAATAGTGTTATCGGTCTCTTTGGAACAAACAAAAGCTGAAGTATGCTCCACAGCTCAGCCATAAAAACAATAGAGCGGGAAGACTTTCCTGTAACAGCATCTCCCACTGGGTGATAGCAGTTGAAAGTACTTACAATGATTATGATTAATTTCATTAGTGCTTGATTCACTTTAATACTTTTCTGCCTCTATCTCTGAATGCAGATAATTTTTTCCTGCAAGTAAATCCAGGGTGACAGTTTAATAGGCTCAGACATGCTTAGATCCAAAATGAGACTGTAATATTAATATACTATTGACCAGTTATGGATTAAGCAAACTGAGGGCACACTTAAGTAAATGACTTCAGAGGGACAAGTTAATGTGCTAAGTGGTTCACAGGCAATGATTAAAAATATTCTTCATTTACTTGGAAATTAATAGGTTTCTTTAATTAATCTAATAAAGTCAGATGGTGGTATGTTACGAATTTGGTGCACACTTTACAAGAAGACGCTGACTTTCTGGATCTGGAAATCCTTGTGTTGCTTATTGAAGAAAGGAAACAGTCATATATAAAGCCAGCCTTGCAGATGGCTGGAGTTTCCAACAGGCCATCTTCTTTTCCACAAGTGGAGTTACTTTTATATCAATTTAGAATTCACCCCAATCTGTGGAGAACATTAGTGTGATTCACAACTGTATCTAGTCAAACGAGCACATTTTTCATCCAACAGCCTTGCATTAAAGGTTGGACTTGATGATCTCAGAGGTCTTTTCTAACTTAAATGATCCTATAAGTTTATGGTCCTTCAAATCCAATTGATCAACCAATTAAAAAAAAAATCAACAAAAGTTTTGCAACTACAGCAACCTATATGCCAAAAAGTGCTAAAACCTTGCAAAGCAGAAAAGGGGCAGGAGAACAATTAAATCAAAGCTACTAACTTTGAGTTTTATTTACCCAGAAAATACTCAGGTAATATGGTTATCTAAAATACATCAATACCCTATCCCCAACAAATTTGTAATGGGGAGATTAGTTTAAAAGATAATGTCTCGTTAATGGTCTTACTGTGGTTTGTCTTGCAAGGCACTGAGAAGCCCCATCTGCTGAACGTTGTACATATGTTGGGATGGGATCATATTGGCCCCAGAGCTGTGTGAACTCAGAAGGTGGCTCTGTATGCATTCACTTTGGGATGGTTATTGGGCAATCACACAGAGCTCACTAAATGCTCAGAGATGCTCTGAATTTGCAGCAGGTGATGGAGTGGCTGAAGTTCTTGGTCTTTGCCTGGAATCTTCATGGCATGTTCATCTCACCCAGCCCACCAGGAGTTCTTCTAGTGGAAAGCTGCACTATTTGCAGAGTCAAGGTAGGTCTACACAACTGAGAGACTTCATCAGATTCGATTCTGGAGATTAACTTTCTTCGGCAAATCAAAACAGAAGCCTTGGTTATCTTTTTACCCTTTTGCCCAGCATCCTATCGTGCGATCACTCCCACTGTAATGATGTTTGATCTGAGAGGGCTGCCATTGTACTATGAAAGTCAGAAGCTCTTTGATTTGACCACTTCAAGGCCCAGAGAAACTATGAAACAGAGACCAAAGTTTCTATTTCTCTCCCCCTCACCCCTAGCCCCCGCCCTAATTATTACAAGATAGGATCCTTTTTCTTTGTTTTTCCCAGCAGTTTACACATCCACATAGTCAATGAGGAGATGCTTCTCTGGCTTCTCTTACCTGTTCCTCAGCAAACCACACAAAAGTAGCGAAAATGGCTATCTTCCCACCACTCACTGGGGAAAAATCATTGTCAAAAATGTCAGACCAGCACATTTCTACTTCCCTGGCAGAAGCTGCTATGTGCTTACTGACCTGGCAGCTGTGAGGAGTCTCTGATGGAGCAATGCACAACTGTGTACAGTACACATTAGCTGTAGGAGGCAAAGAAGAGGAGGAGGAAGGGATGTTTGACTTGGGACTCCACGTAAAAAGCTCTTGCAGAACCAAGCCTTAGCTGTTGTTTACATTCAGCCCTCTTGCCCCAGGAACACTTGCATTGGAAAGCGTTCAAAGTTTTCTTTCCAAGTTAGTTAAAAAAAAAAATGCTACCAGAGTTGAGAAAAACTTTTTGGACTCATTCCATTTACCATGTATGTGGATGTGCGTGTGTATGTTTGTGGGGCGGGTGGGGAAGGGAGGAGATGGAAGTCCTTTCAACTTGTAGACGGATTCTCCAGTGGGTGGAAAAGACGTTTGAAATCCAGGAGCTGGGAGCCAGGTTGGGTTACAACTGCCGAGGACCTGGCCCAGGCAGCTGTAATGTCGTGCAGGGCTGAGGTTTGGAGAAACCTGAATGTAGCTGTACAGAAGGAAAAACTGAAAGAGATGTTTGGTAGCCAGTCCCACTTCTTTCATGTGTGAAGGACAGCTGTGCAGCTGCAAGGAACGATGCCGGCAAATTCATCGGATATGTGCATTTTCTCTCTCTTTTGTGGGTCGGATCATAACAATTAACTTCTCCGCAAGTTTAATCTGAGGCATGTCTGCTCCTTTGCATTTGCAGCTGAGGGTGGCAAATAAAATGGCTAAGTGTTGCTGTAGGCAATTTTGTCACCAAGCCTGGAATGAGGCAGCCTACGAGAGGCCTTGAAAAGCCACGTTTCTGAAGTAGAACACAGGTAGACAGGGCTTGCTGCAGGCAAACTTTGCAAATGTGCCTTCTGTCTTGGAGACAAAAAAAGGAAAAAGAGAGTCAGAGTATCTTGTTTCCTTCATGTCTGAAATAAGCTGAAATGGGGAAACTTTGCATTCCTATGTTTACAAACATGGCTATGGTGAAAAGATTTCATTAGTTACCTTAGTGGTACTGCTTCTTTATTTCTTTACCTGAAATGATCACCTCCTGGATTCATTGGGGTTGCAAAGCACAACTTGATTGCAGGAAGTATGTCAGTCTGTAACTCAATGTCATGCAAAGGACATGGGAAGGGAAGGCAACTCTTTCTGCAAATTCTCTGGAATGAAGCAAATCTATATGAGAGTCCCAACATCGTTGTGTCTTCAGGGCATGAGGTGAAAAATGTAAATCTGAAAACTGCATTAAACACTACCTCTCATACTTTGTCATTTCATTCACCCCCTCCAGAAACCCATGGTGGTATGATGACTAAGGAGAAAAAGGTGGGACTTTGGGTTTTGTTCACAGCTCTGCTACTAACCTGCCCATGGACCTCATCAAATCTCTTTGCTTAGCGGCATATTTCCATATAATTGGTATCTGTGTGAGACACAGACCTCCCTTTTCAGCAAAACATTTATCTAATCTAGCATTATTTCAATTATAACTACTCTTAGTTATGTTGCATATCTTAAAATAAATATTCTTCCTTAGAGATATCACACCAGTTGTGATTGTCCTATAAATAAAGTATGCAGACAGTGAAAGCTGAAAATCCTGTGCAATTTACTTCAGGTGATGATTTGGCCTTAACCATAAAAACATTACTACTGTGCTCTCATCTGACATGGGAGGTGACTCAGTTCCTCACCAGCTCAGGAATCCAGGCTTTACTAATGCCTGGGATTTGATTATGCTCACATGGCTAGTTTCTGAGAGGAGCTGGTAAACTTCGTTTTGCTTCAGTTATTAGTTTTTAAGGCTATGAAAGGTCAAGATAAACCATCCATAAATGCGGCAGCGATTAAAACCTCACTTAGCTTATTGCACAGTATGTAATTGTTCATCCTATGTCACATAATAAAATCTGATGGAGATAACTGCCTTGCATTTACTTTCACTTAAAGGAACAAGCATGCACTACACATACGGTTACCTACATGTACATCAGTGCTGTTTCTGTTTAGATATAGCTGTGTATTAAAGTAGGGGATATTAGAATCTGAATGCTTTAGCACTGTCACTCTGCTACCTCTGTCTTTAAAGTTCCCATGAGGAGATAGAAGAACAGATTTAATAATAGTCTGTCTGAGGGTTATGTCCTTAAAGGAAGGCTGATGGCATTGCCTTTGTGACTTACAGGTTCTCCTATTTGTGAGCAAAGTTGAGAAATGTCATCCAAGCATTCAGACCTCCCATTTTCCTAAGAGCTCAGCTTTCAATTACTGCCAAAAAGTAGTAGCCAATTTTCCAAAGAGCTCCATATACTGAGTGCTCCTGACATAACATTGGCTTGAAAATGTGCCTATGATAATCGCGTGAGGAGCTATGCTGAATGGGTTCAGAAAAGCTGGGTGTGCCCCAAGCACCAAGAGCTGTTAAAAGTCCTTATTCCTGTGCTGTCCCCTCTACAGTACCTGTCAATACTTCATGGCTCATTGTCTCGCTCTAGCCCTGTGCGCTTGCAGTAAAATTGGGCACTGTATTTGCTATCCAAACACCTTTCAGCATCACCTCCCTTGCCCCCGCTGAAATAGAATCCAGCATCACTGTGTAGATTATCACAGCCATAATCTCTCTCTGCTCTTTGTGTCTTTAGCAAGATGGGCTGCAAATGCAGAATCTAAACACTGCAGAAAGAAATCTGCCTCTTTTGTTCCCCAGACTCCTGACTTAGTCTGCCACTCTGCCAAAGCTAGTTACCAGCGTGGCAGCTGATAAATAAAGAACAGGCTGCTCTCTCTGCACTGCAAGTACCCTGTAGCTGTTAATGTATCCCTTGCTGCTGAGGCCCCTCTCTTTTAATAAGTTCTCTGAAACAGCCAGCTGCTAATGCGGCTGCGACTGTGTGCCTACCTTTTAAAAGTTCATTCCCACCACTTGCTTCAAAGTTGCCATGTCTGCTGCCAAAAAACACAGGGCAGGGAACCAGGGAAAGGAAGTCAGAAGGGAAGCTGCCTGCATTTCCAGAGGGGCTCTCGGCCAGCAGACAATCTTCTCTCCTTGCTGAGGGCTGGACCAGAGTAGAAAATGTCAAACCCCATCACAGGATCCTAGGAAGTAGTTGGCAACTTGCAGGGCAGGGGAATTTTGTGGCTAACATCTGATCTGGGTTGCTTTGAGCAGTATCCTCCTCACAGTGTACCACCTTTTATTCAGACTTTCCATGGAGAAGTCTGTCTACAGCGCCTTCTCCATCCTCTTCACAAAGTGTGCATCGTGTCTGTGATCACGTTCTGACTACTCTGGAGGAAGAGCCTCTCTAAAGCCTCTCTCAAACCTAGTGAACCAGCAAATCTCTACCCTAGCAACTCAGAACCTGACATACCCTAAAAAAAGGTAAGTAAGTGTCCTTTTATAGATGCTTTTAGTGCTAGTATATTCCAGAGTGGGTGTACTGGCATCCTGGCCAAGAGATGCCTACCTGTCTACCTCCTACCTGTGTGTGTTTGGACTTACTTACAGGTAGAGACTTCTCAGTTCCAAAATCTCCTGCCCTGCAGGCCTTGGTTCACTAAACATGCTCAGAACACACCTACCACGCTGCTAGGGACAGCCAAGTGCATTCAAAACCACTTTTCGCACAACATGCTGATGGTAGGAAACTGCAGCCAGGTAGGAAACAGTTACGGGACTACCTCAAGAGCAAACCAAAGAGAACACAACTCTGGGCAAGTGAAAAAGCCTGTCATATGGGAGAGAAGGCTTCTGCCTTGGTCCTTGTCCTTTACATTAGAAAATCATTAGAAAATTCATAACACAGCAATGTGCTGTGTTTCTGGGAGTCCCTTTAGTTTTTCCAACTCCTTGTGATCCAGGTACCTACGTTCTATGCTGTATCATGATGTCCAAGTTCCTTTTTCAGGTTTAACCCAGGGCTGCTGTTTCATACTTGCCCTTTGCTATCAGGAACACTTGATGGGTGCTGAGGTGAAGCAACCATTCACAGAGGACTGGGCAACAGCTACAACAACCACTATTAAAAGGTAGTTCAGGTGAGTGACCAGTGGTGGGAAACAGCAGAGCACCTCTGAACTATGGCTGGAGCCTGAAGAAAAGGCAGACTTGGAGTGGAAATTAAACCTGTAGCAAGGAAAGCACCACAGAAGCAGAACCTGCAAGATCTAATTAAGATGCAGGAGCCAGCAAGAGACTGGGAGGGACAATGGGCATCTGGGGACAGGACGTGTTCAAAAAAGGAGATCCAGAAAATCACCAATTATCATGAAGGAGCATTGGCACATTTACTCACTTGCATCTATAGGATTTAATCTCCCCCATCACAAAAGCAATGAGGAAAGCAGATGAGAGAGCCTAATATTTTGGCAGCACCTGCTGTCCTGTGAAGAGGCAGATGCTGCCAGAATGCCAGCCTCTTATCCTCTTCCCTACATCTCACCCACCTTTTTTTTTTTTTTTTCCCCTGTTGGATTGAATTAAATTCTGAGCTTGACACAGGGTGCCTGTGCCAGGGCTCTTTGTTGACCATTTCATATAGCTTTGATTTGTGTTTGCACTTTTTTTTTTTTTTTCCCATACTCCCGATTTCTTAGCCTGGCAAGTGTGTTTTGCCTTCCACGGTGGCCACATGAAGAACACATATGAACAACACTGCTGAGACTAAGGTGCAAACCTGTCTCCCTTCATTTCCCCAGCTTTAGGATGAAGCCTCGAGCACTGCACAGGTGTGTTGTGAAAGTTTGTAGCTGTGCCTAGCAGGAAATGTGAGTGTCACATGGATGTGGGGGAAATGTCAGAGGCAGCCACCTTAGCACTGTCCGATGAACTTATGTAGTGCAAAAAATATACTTTTACCTACCTAAGCAATTCAGCCTGACAAGCTGTAACCCCCTTTCTGACTATTTCCTGTGTAGTTTTCTCCCCAGATTTAGCCAAACTTGTTGCTTTTGGCAATGCAACACTTAGGTGACCTAAAGAGAGCAGCATCAGATCCACGAAACCACCTAGACTCAGAAACCTAGACTCAGAAACCACCTAACTCCTAGCTGTGAGGTGCCTCATTGCCCCCTAAAACCAGGTCTCAGCTAAGCTCTTGGTGTCAGTGGGAGCACACGTGAGCCCCTTCATTTGTGGCTGTGGCCTTTTGTGACTGTCCTGGGGCCACACAAGGATCTGGGCCAGGGCTGATATTGGACAGAGGTTCCTGAGATCCCCTGAGCAGGGCTCATTCTGCTCTGCTTGCTTCCCAGGCTTGAAATGGATGCCAAAAACATACCAAAGGGCCATTTTTATTTTTTTTTAAGTTAATGTCATTGCTAAAAGCTTAAATTAGAAATTTCTCAAATCCAGGCCTATAAACATTTCATATCATGTTGCATTTCTGTGATGTAGAGCAGCAGAAATCCCTTCTGTTTCTCCTCTGGATGCGGGAGGCTGCTCAGCTGCAGTAGGTGAGCAGACTACAGTGCAGTATCTGACCCCAAATCCTCCTTTTGGTAGAGCTGGGCCAAACTCTCAGAATGATGTTTCATGCAATTCAGAAATTTCCTCAACTTTGGATTTTTCTTGAAAGAAACCAGAAGGAAAATGATGTCAGTGTGATTTTTTTTTATGATTTTTATTTATTTTTATTTTTTCTCTGCAGAGAATAAAGAATTCCTTGTCCCTTTTTAGGTACAAAAGAAATTCTGCAGACTTAATCTGAGGCACTGTGGTATCGTTTGAAACAGTGGACTCCATAGCAGATGTAATATTTGCACTAGGCTATGAAATAAATAGGCATTTGAAACTGTGTTAGGATGTGAATTTCCATAGTGCCTTGAGGGACGTAATTTTTGCATTATGTGAACAGTTTGGATGAGAAGACCATGCAGTGAAGCTGAACAGCTGTATCCTGCCCACACATTGTGAAGCAAGGGAGAGGCTGGGAGCCCGAGGGAATCCTTGTAAGACACCGTGTCCCTGAAGTTTTTCAACAAAGAAGTTGTGCAAAGATGTGCTGTCTAGAAATTGAGCAGGGCAGACTTCTCCCCGCCTCCCTCCCAACACACTCACACACTGTGTAGCGTAGCATAAACATCAGCTTCTGTCTATGTGCAGTTGTTTATTTATTTTGAACTGAAATACCGCCTGGTGCTTTGAAGTCCTGGGAGCGATGGGTTTTGTGCCTGTTTTATATCGAGATCTCATTTTATTGCTAAGGGTGTAGCACCAGGGAAGGAGGCAGCAACAGGTTCATGAAGCTGTGTGGTGGCATGGGCTCCCTCCTGTCCCTCCGTATGTGACCTGAGCGGGGTTTATGGGGCCCTGACTCCCCAAGCCCTGCTATGTTAAACCAACGTCTGTGTGCCTGCCACTTGGTGGAGTGTGCAGGAAATCTCAAGAGAAGTGGAGCAAACTTTCAGCAATCCAGGCACCTCCTAGGGTTAGGGATAGATTGGTCACTCCATGCATCTAGTGGCTGATTTAAGAACCTGAGTGGGCCATAACACACTCCCTGTGCAATTAATTGTGTAATTGGAGGCTCGTTATTAAACTAGGTGATAGATAAGCTTCCTGCCATTCACGAGGGCCACTTCTCTGCAAAAGAAACTGCCACAACAGCAACAACAACAGAAGACAAGATTCTCTGAATTATTTAGAGTTGCCAAAGGTGTTGAGATAGGAGCTAATTAAAAAAAGCTATCTGCAATGCAATGCTATAAAAGAATAATAAAATTCAAATCTCATTTGTTCCACTTCAGGTTCCTCGTATGCATAAACCTCTATAAAAGGCAGCATCTGTGTTCACATTGTATGCTGAAAAGATATCACAAAACCAACTAATTCAATTGACATTTTTAACTGTTCATTGTACCATATATTTCCATTTACTAGATTTTTTAAGTCCCTTTAAGTGCATCATGTATAGAACGGGATAAAATAAGATAAAGCCATTTACTTCCATAATGAGATTGGCAGTGGGAACTGACAGAGCATTGAGCTGTCAATTTGAGTGCGAGCCATACTTGTAGGATTTAAAATAGTATTTTAAGCTTTTATACCAGCCAGGATTGTATTTATACTGTGCTAGTTATGTAGATTTGTGTTGCAAAGGAAAGCATCATAGAGTATTATCTCATTTGAACCTACAATTTAGAGATCACTCATCTGTTATGATTTGAAATGAGATATATTATAACACCAACAATGCCCACAATCCATTGTTAAATAATAACATTTTTCAGCTTTGGTGACAAAACCAAGGCTTTCTTTTAATTTTCAGTGGGAGGTGCTCAAAGGTAATTGTAACATGCCAAGATGCTTATCTAGAGCAAAGGAGAGTTCTGGGTTCCTTTATTATTGGGTTGTGGGTTGTTTTTTTGGTCTTGTTTTTGTGTGCATCTAGCTATAAGACAACCTTTTCTCCTATGACTGTTGTTCCACATGGCAAATTCACAATGAAATCAATAGGAATGATTGGTTTTTAGATCCATGGCAGGATTGGCTCCAAGCATACAAATGAAGCTGGAGAACAAAGTCACCTGAGTTCTCTCACAGGGGTGAGACACAAACACAGAAGGCTCAGAAACAACCTTGCTGTTTCTCCTTTGCTCTTTCTGTGTTGCCCCAAGGCAAAAGGAGGAAGAGCAGAAACCCGCAGTACCTGCAGCTTGGTGTAGTAAATGCAATCTGTAGTCTGTGTAGTAAATGCAACAATCTGCTGAGGGAAAAGAATAGCAAAACATCTTTTGTGGTGAAAATAAAAGTGATTCTTTCTGTTTGTATATTTACTTTTTTTCCCCACTTATAAACCAGGGCAAGTTTCCCAGCCACATCTTTTTTGGAACCCTTTTTCTCTTCTACCAGAACAGGGACAGGTTTAGAGAACAAACAGCCCAGAAAGTAAATTTGGAAAATATACACACTCCTCTGTTTAAGCGCGAGGTGAACAGAGTAAGCTTGGTGTGGAAATAAAAATACCCTACAGCCTCAGGGGGGGTGCCGGGACCCAGGGGAGGATAGGGCTTGTGTCCTATCTACCCATCTCTGTAGCAGGTAGCAGCGGGGGCAGCTTCCTACACAACTGCCTTTTGAAGCGTGTATCTGGCTCCATGCTGCAAGGAGCCGCAGGTTGCAGGCAGACCACCCACCAGTGCTATCCAGCTTGGTTATCTGGCGGCTGCATGTGATGGAGCCGTGGGAGAGCCAGCCCAGCTGCTCTGCAGCCCCTCGCAGCCTCCGGAGGCATCAACGTGGAGAAGAAATGGCAAGGGCTGCGTGGGACAGTGATTGCAAAGGACTCTGCTTGGTGGTGATTGGTCCAAAAACACCTGGCCTGGAGATGGGTGGGGGAGATGAAATGAAAGGAGACCCCTGCATGCTGCAAGAAAAGAAGTGAGGTTTGGGGAGGTGCTATTCATCCTTAGCAAAGTCTGGCTTCTGCTTGAAAGGGGCCAGGACAGTCCTGCAGAACAGACCTCACTGCTTCAGGGATGCTGCTGGAGTCATAAAATAACTTCATGCCTCCAGACATGCCTGGCAGAATAGTTCTCTGCATCTATTTCTGAACCTGAATTATATTAAACTTAATCTAGGTGATCCTAATAGCCTTTTCCGGCCTTAGAAATATATTAACCTCTGCTAGATGAACTAATACTTTCTGGAATAATATCATAATGATTATTTCTTTAAAATATTTTAATACCAAAAGCCGGCAGTCTCTGACACTTTTATTTCATTTTATCTTTCCTAGAATAAAAGAGTATATATCCAATATACAGAGAAAACCACTCCTACAACTTTTCATCTCTCCCCCTTTCTCCTCCTCCCTCCCGGGGGCTCACCCGTTCAGCTGGCTGTGATTTTTGATAGCTGTCTGATATGATTAGCTACCACTGCGGGCCTTCACTTCTTCTTGTGCACAAACTAGCTTCTCAGCCAGCTACTTAGCTTCTCATGGTTATTTTGGGAGAAGGTGAATCACTTCTTTCCAAAGCTGCAGCTGTTGGCTAAAGCATACTGTATTAAATTTACTTAGCACAAAGCCATTACTACTGTCCTTGGCAAGGCTTTTTCCTTCTAAATCAATTGCATTCGTCTTGCACAGTGAAACTATGAGGAATGAGCAAGCACATTTACAATTCCCACCACAAGTGAAACCACTGCAAGGTAAACACACGTAAGTGTACACAAATACACACGCGCACACACACAGCACTCCTTGCCAAAACAAGGAAAGCTAGTAGTGTGTTGAATATAAAATTATATTCAGAACAGTTTTAGCTTCATTAATTATCTCCCCTTGCTTACTCAGATTGCCCAGGTCTCAGGCAGACGTGCACACTGATGCTCTGAAGAAACAGGAGAGACTGAACTCTTGTTTTTTATAGTCTGTTAAGCTGGAAATATGGAAATCTCTCTCATAATTGTTGTGAGAACCTGGTTTTGTTATGCTTCCAGTTTAATTTTAGCAATGAGAGCTTGGAATAAACAGTCCATGTTTTGGTGTGCTTTTCTGATCTCTCCCAGTATTGTAAGTGGTGCACATTGGCATCCCAGCCCAATCAGAGGACAACCAGCAATTCATGAGGTTTCAAAACCTGCTTACTTTCCACATTAGAGCAAAGGAAAAACAAATAGAAGTGAGTTGGAGGAGGGCTGCAAATACAAAGTTGGAATCACCTCAAGGGATCAGGTGAAGGCAGGGAAAGAGAGTAGGAAGGAAAAACACCTGGAGCCCAGGTCCACCTCCTGCCCTACCAAGTGCAGGTGGCTCCAGATTTGGGCTGGAGGGGGGACCCTTACTCTGGGTGTGCTGACGAGCAGTTAGTCCCCTGTGATTTGACCGTGTTCTGAGGGATGCTTTGGTGACAACATTTCACCAGATGTAGTTTCAATTCCTGTAGCGTGTGATGGATGCCACTATAAAACACTGATAGCTTGCTACTTTTCTTTTTCTTCCTGTGTATGCCACTCTTCCACAGTCCTGAGTGATACACTGTCATGCAGATCTCAGCAATGATTTTTTTCAGGAGCCATTACCATGACATACCACTCACTAGAGGATGACAAACACTTTCATCTCACTCTTGTTCTTGGAAGCACACATATGTTTTTTTTCTTTAAGTCACTCACACCACTCTGTGGTACTGTACTCACTGAGCAGATGCCCGATCTTCTCTTCCTTGCTGCAGCTGCTAACAGTTAACACACACAGTTATGCATTGTTTACATACATAATGAATGTTTTTATGTTCCACGAAGAATTGAATTGCTTCAGTTGGGGTGATAAAAAATACTCTTCATCCAGTCTTCAAATTCCTCTGGCCCACCTGTATCTGGATGCTGCAGATGCTGATACCCTCAGGCAGGATAGTTTGAGCTTGTCTCCTGTGCCCTGTGTATTAGCCTGGGTTTTAGCCCATGAGTTGGAAAGCAAGAGGAGTATGGAGTATCTTTCTCCCCTGAAAGAATGACCTGGTTGTGTCTGGGAAGTGAGGGACCTACCTGTGGGAAGAGTTGAGGCTGAGCCATGCATGGATGCAATCCTTCCAACCGGCCCCAAGCAAAATCCCTCTTAAGGGTCTTCCCTTTCCATTCCTGCCCCAAACATTTATTTCTGGTCTGCACGGATAAATCCCCTCCACCTACTGCAGCATGCTGCCTGTTACTTTGCTTTGGTGTCTGAACCTCCATGTCCATTTTGTGAGGAGGTCTAGATGAAGCAGGCAGGTAACTAAATGCTTAAACTATGCCTTGTTTGTCACTGTGTTCTTTATCCATGGCACACCAGCCTGGGCTGGGGAGAAGCAAGGGATGTGTCTCTCTGTTTGGGACAGCTTCACTTACCTTTCTCTGGAACTGAAGCTAAGCAAAACAGGACCATGGGATTCTGATTGGCATGCCCCTAATCGTAACCTACAAGCACAGCAGTTGGGTTGACTGATCTTAAATTAGTTACAGTACAGTTGCACGTCTCCCCAGCAATCTAGAAGACTGAAGAAAATATCATTAGTTACAACCAGATACAGCAGCAAGCAGATTATCTTTTGACAAACAATGATTTCATGCTTTGTTGAAGCAAAAGAGAAAAAAAAAATGGAGTGAAAGCAGGAGGGGAAGAACGAAAATGCCAAGTTAAGACTGAGGAAATGCTGTGAATTAACAAAATATTGATCCAAAGCATTAGTTACTGTCAGATGTGAGGAAGCCAGTACCACTTGTAGGCTATAAAGCTGTGGTTCAGGGAGACGTATGACAGACAAGCTTTTCCTGATGCTGGGGAGTTCCCATGCTTGGTGTGTACTATAGGCCCAAGGCGAGGGAGATGCAGAAGCAAATGCAGAGCCTGAGGGGTTGGATTTCTTTTCCCCCATTACCTGCAGGTGGTAGATGGGCCAGCGATGGGTTTACTGGAGCTGCCCCATGAGCTGGTGTGGTACAGGCCTCACAACCCAGGAGGGAAAAGCCCCCAGCACCGGGCTGATAGTATCCTCTTGCCAGGAGCAAACCAGATCAAGGCAAGGTCCGAATTTGCCCAAAGGACTGCTCTTTTCTGCCACACCTTGGCATAAGGCCTGGGAGAGTTTGGGTTTAGCAGCTCACCTGGAGGGCACAGGGTGGCTGCTTGTGGACAAAACTGAGTGAAAGTTGAAAGTCAAACCCTGACAGTGAAACTCCTGCTATTCCTGTCTGACTCATGGTTTATGAGTGGCTCAGTGTCCCATCAAGCCCTTTTCAGTCCAGCTCAAAATAGCACAGGCAAGTCTGCTAATAGTTTTGATAACAGCAATTTTCAAAGCCTCAACCACAATACAGTCTGAGGGCCTGATCCAGAGATAATTGAAGTGTTTCCCTGTATTGATTCCAGGCCTAAGATGGAGAGCAAGACGGGGAAAAACAAGCTCCACAGCAGCAAATAGAAACGTGCTGGGAAATCCTGAAGGCAGCTCGGCCTGTGCTGCCAGTAGCGTTTCACTCCTGCTGACACTGTAGCCAAGGCCAGGAGTTATAAGAAGAAACCTGGGCCCACAGCTGTGTCCTTTTCCTGTCAGAGGTGAGCACTGCTGGTGGCTTTGTGCCCCCAGCACAGAGGTGACTTTGAGCAACCTGGTGCATGTACTCTGAGAGCAGAAATCTATTTCACACCCTGCATAAAATGGCTGCCCCCCTGCCTGCCCGTGTGCTTAATGGGTTTTCTCCCCTACCATCAGGAGCGGTACGGTAGAGAGCAAACTTTGGGGTTGCTGTATAATGCACTTAGATTACCCGTTTGCTTTTCCCATCAGGCTCAGAAAGTTGATTAATTTTAGATGGACCAGGGCCGATTCAAAGCCTGCTGAAATCTGTAATAAATCACTGAAATGAAAATATAATTCCATGTACAACAGTGGCAAAATGCCCTTTGACATCTGTAGATGGGCCCAAATTCCACTTTGAGTACATGGATGCTGAACCACATTTAATAAGGAAACAAATTCATTAGCAATGAGAAAATACATCAAGGAGGGTAAAAACCCACCACAGATATACGGGCAGATGTCATTTGCTCCTGCATTTTATTTCTACTCTTTACACAGGATATTTTCTTGCGTACTTGGCACAAGAAAGAATCCCAGTGCTTTTTATGACCTGGAGAGTTAAGTTTGCATATCATCAGCCTGGAAGCACTGACTTCAGCACGCCATAGACAGCATTCAGGCAGCTGTTATGTTTCTGAAACTGTAATGTGAGACCTCGAAATTGTCTCTGCTCCCGACATGAAACGACTTTTGCAATGCTGAAGATGTGCAGTTTGTGAGCAGCTGGGATGTGTGTGTGTGTGTGTGTGTGTGTGTGTGTGTGTGTGTGTGTGCACGCAGGCAGACACCTTTCTCCCATTTGCACTTTCATTTATGCAGCAGGTGATGAGTCACATTATATAATTACATAGATAGAAAGTTATTTGATGTTTAATTTTGCCTAGACAAATGTTAGTTGCTTCCTAAGCAGTATTTTCTCCCTATCAGTATCTTTCTAATAGCTGTGGATTTTTAATTACTGATAATTAGTATTTACATAGAGCCTTTAGCAAACAATTCCTGAAGTACTTGTAGTAATTACATATGTAAATTGTTATGAAAGAAAAATGTTTGCAGCTTAACGAAAGCAAAACTGGTGAAGTAGGCAGTAAGCAGAGGTCAAGTTTTAATGTTTAAAAATGAGGCAGAGGTAGGACAAAGTGCCATGTGTGTCTGCACTGTCAGATGAAACAGAACTGAACAATTAGGATTTCTGTGTAACTTTTTTTTTTTTTTTTTTTTTTTTTTTCCAATAACAACAAAAGTGAGGACAAGTTCTCTTGGCTCTGATTTAGAAAATCAGAAATAGTTGAAAAATATTTATGAGATGCCTTTTCTTACTTGGACTTAGTACTGATACCAAAGGGCTGAAGGGCTGAAATGTCTTGCTGAGACATTGGACTCTGCATGATACTGTCAAAGTGCAGAGGGATTTATAAAACAAGACAGATGAAACAACTGAAGATTTCTGCAGATCTCTTTGTTAAGAGCCCCTGCACAATGCTGAGCTCCCAAAGTCCTTTTTCAGATTTTGGACAGGACTGAGCATCAGAAATATCCATCATAAACAGTTCAGATGGATAAAGAGAGAGAGTAGACTTACAGTGCATGTGTGGAAAGAAATACTACCCTCTTTATGTACAGACTGCATAATTATTGCCCATCACCTCTAACTTGTTTCAGACATGTGCGTGAGTGAGACTCAGACACACAACAGCCTCTGTGACTCCCAAACCTCTGCATGCCTCTTGGAGCTGAGATCATTGCTGCTACTGGTCTCTGTGCTCACACAAGAAAGTGATTTATTATTATTTTTTAATGCTATAAGGGGAAAATTAGGATTCATTACATATTACAGAGATAAAAGCTTATTTTTTTTTTTGTCTCGTGCATCTTTAGGCACCTGCTGAGCTGATCAGCTCTGCCATCTGATGAGCGCTCTGCAGCGACAGGAGGAGCAGATGAATTAAAGGCTTTGTTTGCTGCTTGTTCGATTGTTCTTACTCTCTTCAGCATTCTACAACTCCACCAGGGACAAGCCAATGCGAGTCCAGCTCAGGTCTCCCCAGCCACATTTGCCTCGTCAACAATTGCCCAGAAGCAACCCATGTGACCCTCCCTAGATTCTATATTCCATTAGTATAAATTATTAAAATGAAATATTTTACAAGGGGCTACGGACCTATTCTAAATTAATCCTTTTATTCCATTATGAGGCAATAAACCTTTACATTTCTGAGAGCTCTTGTCAGCCATGCTGCTTCACTTGGGAATAAATACATTCTGGGTTGGGAGGCTCTTCCTCTGTCCCCCTGCCTTCATGCTAATCAGGCTCACTAGCCTGTGAAGAGGCAGACAGCAATCATCAGATGCATCTTTCTGGAGAAATTCAGTTTGGAATCACACAGATTGCATTAGGCTCAGGCCCCGGCCTCTGAGAAGGTCTAAGTGCTCTGGCAGCACAAGCTGGACCTGGAGCTGAATGGCCACATAACTTCACAGAAAATAATTTGCTGTTGTATGATTGGTGCCTGTTATGTCCACAGTGGGATCTGGTTAATCCAAAAGCCATGCCAAGCTTTCCAAAGCTATGATCAGAGGCAGGTTAATCTCTCTCTGGCAAAAGCATGGCAGATATAGACTGAGGGCTCAGATAATTCTGTGCCTCTGGCTTCCTGATGTCACAGGATTATTTTCTTCCTTTGTGATACTCTGTTGACCATTACTGCTTGCTGCTGTAAAAGCCCAGGAAAGCTATGAAGCAGCACTATTTCATTTTATACCCATAGGTGAAGCTTTATTATTTATTTATTTATTTTCAAACATTTTATGCAAGTATTCTTATTTGCTTTTGTCACACAGAGTAGCAGCATTTACACAAGAAGGATCTTCTGAGAGTTAAAAACAAGAAGAGATGAACTAAAAAAAAAATGAGTCAAGGGATTCTAGATTGAGGATCTTAAAAGACAAGTTTTGCATGAAATCTCCTGTTGTGAGTGTGTGTGTGTACGTGCATGTATGTGCCTGCTTGCTCAGGACAGTCCCTGATGGGAAGGCTGCTTTGTCAAGGATAAGGAGACTCATCTCAAACCTGTATTTTTAAACACCCTGTCCAGACAGAACAGTAACTATTTGTTTCTGGAGAAGGGAAGAACACATTTCTGTCCTCTCACCACTGCCTCTGTTCAAATGCTGTAGCCTATTTCTGTCACCCTCTCATGCCAGTGCACCTACAGGTAACAAAGGAGGACAGAAAGAGCTTGACTGAGGTGGACTTCTCATTTCAACCAAACTTTGGCCTTACATCTGGACCTGTCCATCCCACTTTTGGAAAAGTAGCACTTTCCTCCTCGTTAATTAGCTCCCATAATGCAAATAGGAGCAGCCTGTGCTGAAAGCAAAGGCTCAAACACCCACTGACAGCACGTGACAGGCAATGGATAAAGGAACCATGGGAACATTCACAGAATCAAACAAATAAAACCTATTTTTAAATAAAAGGGATTTTTAGCTACAAATTCAAATGCTTGCAAATTTAAGTGAAGACATAGCGTCCAGTTGTCCATGCAACTTTAACCTCATGCTCATTGTTGGTCTTTTTAGACCATACACATTTTCAATAGCACTTTTTTGTTCAGAAGGAACAAATGCAGCTGAGCAGAAGTCTGACATTTCCTACCATTTGGGTGCCATCTAAATTAGGTTTCTTTATTTCTGGGTATATTCTAGCTTTTTTAAGCAATCAGAGAATATCACTGGTAACAACGTGAATACAGTGAGATGAATTACATGCTGGATGAGACTCTTTTTCTCTGTCAATTGTAAAGGAAGCATGGGAACACTGATGAGCTTAGCTGGGTGGACTCACATCCTTAGTCATGCCTGCCAGATTGTCACTGTCCCCTTTTTCTGGACTTTGACTCAGAGCCATGGTAAGACATCTCTGTGGAACTGAGATTCAGGACACAATTTAAAACAGCACTTGAAACTTTGGTGTAATTTCTGGTGTGTGATGCCAAGAGGACATTTATCCCTTTGCCACCTCCTCTTGCTTACCTCCACCAAAATCCCCAGACAATTTGCTTGGGCACATGTGACTTCTGGCAAAACACTTTTCAGCATCCTTATAGTTCTGCTGCTGTGCACACCTAGATGCGCTGCCACAGCTTAGATTAGATAAAAATTTAGACACCTGTCTCCTATTCAAAGGGCATTTTGGTAAGGCAAAATCAACCGTTAGATGATACAAGCTGATTACTGTAGACTCTGGAGCAGCAGTGAGGCTGTAACTCAAGCCATCACTAAGCCCATGTCCTGTCACACAGTGGATTTTGCTGATAAGAACACAGGCGTGAGTTGACTGCACTTGTTTCTGGAGTGTATTTACCTGTTTAACAGCCTGCAAGCAGGCTGTGCTATTCTTTTTTTTTTTTGGCTTCCTACCCTCCCTGTGAGCTGTGTGTGCTGGGTGAGGAACAGCAGGAAGACACATGAAAGTCTTATTTGCAGACTTGAGATAATAAAGCTATGAAAAGCAAATAAAAAAATATCATTTTCTTTCATCCATTTTTTTTTCTCAGCCCATGAAGGGCTGGCAGCTGTGAGCACACTGCTCAGCTCTGCCGTGGGGCAGGTCATCAGGTTAGCCAAATGCACTGGCTCATCTTTTCCCACCCTTTTTTACCACTACCACTACAGACCGCAATGTAATTTTATCATGCTGCACCAGAGATCAGTGGAGAGCCTTGAGCCAAGATTTTCAAAGCTAACTAAGAATAATAAGTGCCTTAATTTGGTTTTTACAAGTGCAGAGAAACTATAAAGAGGAACTTGTCTCAGGGTAGAGAGAAGAGTAGAATGGTTACCCTTAAAAGAAGTGAGGAGCATCATGAGTACCTCATCAATGTGCATCATGCCCATCCTGATGTATAGTCAGTTATTTTATAGATTTAAATAGAACGGATCTATTGGTGGTTTTCACCCTTGTGCCAGCAGTTATGTGCTGTAGTTCACCAGCTGATAGCAAATAAAAGCATATGAAAACATGTAACAGAGGTTTCTTGTCGGCCTGTCATCCTAGAACGGCTGCTCATCTTACCTCACTTTACCTTGCTGGGGTTTATATACAAAATGTTCCTGGATCTGACACCTTAAACAAACAGCACATGCAAAGCTGGGGAACAAGGAACACTATTCCTAGAAGCACTCCTTAGATTCCTACTATCCTAATTTTAGAGACAATGTTGGGTTTGTAATCACAGAATCATCCAGGTTGGAAAAGACCTTCAAGATCATCAAGTCCAAATAATGTAATGTAGCAGTTGCTGTCAAAAGAGAGTTCATAAAAAGTTGCTTCATTAACAAACACTTAATTGTTTTCCCTTTTGGTAGGGCCCTGCTCTCGGTGCTCTCTTCATCATAAATTTTGTCCATGCAGTGTACTCAGCTTCCAAACAGCAACACTATTTCTTTTCCTCCAATTAAAGTATTGATAATCAAATCAGCATTTAGATAATAAAGCCCTTAATGTTCTGAACATTTTTAGACAGCTGAGGCAAATTTTGCAGTCATGAGCTATGATTCTTTCTGTAGCAAAGAATACATCTGGGTTTGAATTAAAATTAAGCCTGTCTTTGGTGTGTGGAGGGAATGTTTATGGATGTAGGCAGCGAGCTAATTGAAATCTCTTCCTGTGGAAGGGTAGGAAGGTATTCTTTCCCAGAAAGGATGTCATAAAAAAACAGGAGTGAAAAACTATGAGAGGATATAAGTGGTATATTCAGTCATTCTTCATGAATAGTTAGCATCTTGTCATATTTACAGACAAGTGAAACTCAAATGTATGTCAGCTATTGAACAGTAATCAATTGAGTAGCGCAGCTCCTTTATACTAAGTGCTATAAATCTTACTATGTGCTATTATTGGTGTAAATGGAACAGATGTATTGATTATTTGCACCTTTGTTCTGACTGGGATATTTACTGCGGTCAGCTGGCTGCTAGCATTAAAAAAAAAAATAGTATGTGATAAAGATAAATTAAGATTACAGGATCGTTCTATCTAGCAAGTGATTGTTTCTGTGGAAAACAGAAATAACCATCATAGCTATAAGCAGATTATTATAGATGAGTCAAAATTGCATTTAACTCATTTTTACTAGTCTGATAGTAAAAAAATTATTGGAGAAGAATTATTCCCCATCAGAACTATTTTTTCTCTGATAAGGCAGGCTTCTCCAATTAATGTTTACTAAGATTTTTTTTTTCCTCAAAAAAAACAACTAAAAAGTTCTGAAATGGTTTGAAAAATAATTAAGATACAGTACTTAAGAGAGGTTTAAATAAGGCATATTAAAGTAAAATTACAGTGAATGATTTTACTAGCTGAAATACCACATGTATGTATATGTATGTATCTGTGTGTGTGTGAACTTGAACAAAAAAATCAGTGTTATATTTCTTCACAAATATGTGTATGTGTAGGCTGGAGCAGTAAATGTCACCTCTTCCACTAATAAGAAAAACTGGTGAGATAAAGAGGTGGAGCAGTGATGGAGGGTTATGAAGAACCTCTAATGCTGTTTATCTAAGGATATTGCTGTTATTGTGGGTGCTGATGAAGTGCAGAGAGGAGCAGGTAACTTCCACCTCTTGGCTCTTAGAGCAGTGGTAGCCCTGCACACTTAGGAACAGGCTGGCCCCACAGCTGCTTTGCCACTTCCAGCACCAAACTACATTCAGCTCACTTGGCCTCCTCCTACAGCCAGTCCAGGTGTAGGAAACCTGTCAGTCTTTCATCTCTCATGACTTCTGGAATTTCTAACTGCTTACACTATTTCATACAGACTGAATATTTAAAACAAATCTACAGTTGCCTTCAGTCTTCTTTTCACAACTCTCAATCTTGAATTTATCTAAAATATTCTGAGTGATACCAGCAGACCTTCTAGGATCAGAAATGAAACTGTAGGCAGAACAGTTCCTAATAAAATAGCATAAACTGTATGTACTTCTGACCTTGGAAGGATGTCCATATAAGGTGGTCATGGTCAGAGCATCTAGTGCTGCGTACAAAGAAAGTCTGGCTGTGGAGAAAAACAGAAAAATAGAAAATGGGCCAAATAAACCTCACCAAGCAAATATAATGAGATAAAAATTGCATTTCTGAATGAAGTCATACATTTGCTGAAGTGCAGTACTTGGGAAGGGAGAGGCAGAAGGGACAGATATTCTCCATCCCACCCCAGCAAGCTGGAGGAGCTCACACGTGGCATCCTGTGTCAGTGCAAGTAACTTAAACAAACCTAACGGATGTGGGAAGGCACCAGCTGACCAACAGCAGCAACTACAGTGTTGATATCAGGAGAGAGAGAATGGAAAATAACCTGGATATGCCTAATCTGAGTACTGGGTCATAATTTTGAAACAAATTTGGAAGGAATATAAAAGGGAGAGGTTAAAGGAAAATGGGAGTATAATGCACCATGATTTTATCAAAAAGTATCTCATATCAGACTAACCAATGGCTTTCTATAGTAAGATAATGATATTGTAGAAATGATAAATCTTGTCTGTCTGGAATTAGGGAAGGTATCAATTGTACCATCATGTGGAAACTATGAATAAAATGAATATAATGGGGATTCACAAAGAAAAAGACCTAGCTTCCAGGGAGATGGCAACAGATAGGGTTAAAGGGGAAATATTAGGCTGGAAAGAGGTCATTATCAGAGTTCCTCAAGGATAAGGTCTGGCACTGATTCTGTTCCCTATTTTCATTAAGAAGCTTGGCAGAACTACTAGGAAATTAAGTAATATCAAATACATCGTGCTGATGATAAGGTGCTGGGAGGCACTGTTGATAGAGGGATTGGACTGGCAGACCAAAAAAAGGCTGACCTGAGAAAAGAGATCAATGTTGTGCATATGGCAATAGTAATTCTGCTATACATTAGGAGCTCATCATTTGGAAATGACAGTGGAGAAAAAAAAAATAAAAAGGAAAAAAAAAAGGATTTAGCTGATCTTGGGATCACCACAGAATAGAATATTGCCATAATGCAGCTGTAGTGTTGTCAAATCCACTCCCAAGATGTAAGGGCAGAAATTTTTCCAGTGGAGAGGTGGACAGCTCTTGTATCTTATCCGAGGCCACTGTACAGCTCTGGTCCCCTTCAGGACAGATGTTTTCTGTCTGCAGTAGGCACAGACAAGTTTTCCCAACAGCAGTGGGAAAGCAGGGCATATTTTAGAAGAGGAAACCAAAGCACTTGGATTATTCAGCTCAGTGACACAGGAGTGATGATGACTGCTATGCAGATGCATTTATGGGCTCAGCATTAGGAGAGAAAATAGCTTTTTAAGCTAAATGACTTTCTTGGTATAAGTCATATGAAAACAGACTTTGGGATCAGAAGACAACAGATTGCCAGCTCAGCAAACAGATTCTGAAACAGTCTCCTGGTTACAGATTGAAGAGAGAGAAAACCTAAGTTAGAGCTCGGTGTAGTTTTAAAATTGAGTGCATGATGTGGCACAGCTGTGGCTGGGGCACTGTGGACACTTTCTGTCTGGTGCTCCCGTGTTTCCGTGCTCTACTAAGTCTGTGTATTAAAAAAAAATGATTTGCTTTCCAGGAGTCATCCTTCAGAAATAACATACTTAATGACACAAAGCAAGAAAATGTCTTGAAAATTATTTTAAGCAAAGCTCTGGGTTTGTTTCTGAGTTAAGCCTTGTTCACAGGCAGAAGGGTCTTGAAAGACCAGTCTATTCAAAATATGTCTTGAACAGAGCAAAGACAGAGCTATATCAGCTGAATGGTGCCTCTTCTCCAAGTTCCTGCCATCTTCAGACTGTTAGGAGTAGCAATGAAGCTAAATCTATTCCATCTCTGGTAACAGAGAATAGTATACCATAAGCTAAAGCAGCCTTGAAACTCTTATAACTCCCTTGAAGACCAGGAAGCTGCCTTAAAATAGGTGAATTCTCTTGTGATACTTAATCTTTGCCCATGGACAGATATTGAAATGGGATCCATGGACTCCAAGAACCATCATAGTTTGGGGATATTTGCTTGCATTTGCATGCACATCAGACATCAAATAAAAGAGATTCTTTCCATCTCCTTTGCAACTATAAGCTCTTTGAACATTGGCATCTACTTTGGTTCTTTAGCAGCAACAGGTATGAATATTGCAAGTATCTCTATTTAGACATACACTGATGGGTTAACTTCGCCCAGAAAAAGGTAAAGAGCACATGCCAGATTACATTTCCTTGGTGTACTGTCCAGGAATAAAAACAGAAATGTGCCAGACACATAAAGAATGCCAGGATGCTGCTAACACCACTTGTCCAAAGCAAACCAACTGCTAAGAACTGAGATAAAACCAGGCAAAAGTAATAGAAATGTTATCTATTCCCTACCAGCCAGAAATCCCAATGTGCATGAGCTAACAATGTGAAAAATGTAAACCACATTATCGGTCACATTTAGAAATTATTATGATCCTCTTTCCGTCAACTGTGCAGACAGCCAAGTTCTGACAGCTCTGGCTAGTTAGCAGACTGAATCACTCATCGTAATTATATGTTACTTACTCCATAAACACAGCGATATGTTATAGGCGAGGCTGGTAGCACAGCCTATTAAGGTTGCCTGGTGCTTCCTCTTGTTAGATCCTTTTTTCAGATACTCATGACTTCGCCAAAGTTTAATCTTTCCAACTGAAGTTTCCCAGGCCAGGAGTTTCACATACAGGCAGCATGAATAAAGGATTATCTGGATGGGAAGCCAGAGAAATGCCCACACGAGAGCATCTCTCCCATTTATGCTGGAGCTGTGAAGCGAGCAGTGGTGAGGGTGCAGCATCCTACCAGAGTGCAGTGGTGACTGAGCATCCTGTAGTGTGCTGTGCTCCCTAGTGCACTCCTCTCCCCCCAGCTTTGTGCTGTGCAGGACTGTCATTTGGATTAGCAGTTGAACATTCAGGAATAGCTTTGAGATGCTAAGGTGTAGGAAAATTCAGGGAAGGAAGGAAAATCTCTGCAGATCAGATGCAGATGTGATGGGGAAGAAGTGGGCAGTTCTCCTTTCCCACCAGCACCACATGAGCGTAACCTACCTGCAATGATTTAAGTTATCAAGCAAGGTATTTTTTTTTAACCTGGATTCAAGACACTTTGCTGTGGCTGTGTATGGAAAGACTGTGGCCTTCCAGTCTTAACTCCAAGCAAAGACAACGACTGACTGAAAGCTCAGAGACCTGCAGGCAGCTAAACCCACTCTCTGCAGCTGGTGCTTTCTGCTTCCTTTTCTTTGGGTCCTGAGCTTTGCTCTTCTATGATAATAAATGTTTGAATGATACTATAAATATTGATCTGGAAGGAAGCGGATAAAAATGAAGCATTCTAATGAGCATGTCACAGGGGTTTCAGAGTGAATGTATTGACTGATGTGCTTCATAGATTCAAATTACTGATATTCACTGGTTAGTTTTCAGGGATTTGTAATCATATCTTTGAAGAATAACAAATCAATTTGATACATAAAAGACTTCTAAGGGAAAAATCACAAAGATTCATTGGAACAAAATACACAAAGCCATGTAATATTTTTCAGATTGTGAGATACATTTAGGATAAAAAATAATGTAACATGTCTGTAATAAACAGTAATGTAACCAGCATTGTCTCTGTGATGAAAAAAAAAGGCTGTGTTTTAACTTTTTCTAGCCAGGGCAAAAAGCTTCTTAGTGAAAAAGCAAATAAGTAAATATATAAAGTGACAGCATGAAAGAAAATCTGATAGAAAATAACAGAAGACAACAGAGATGGTGTTGGGAAAGGTGGAAATAACTAAGAACATGCCTGACCCACACCCCCCAGAGGTCTTTGAGAAACATTTTTTGGAATCCACACTTAAAACTAGCAAAATAATTTTACAGTCTTGGTTTCCATTTGTCCTAATTGATCACTTGTACCTACAAAGCAAACAGGCATTAATTTACTCTTTCTATTGGCACCAGATTACAGGCATAGTGTCTGAAGATGAAAAATCATGGCTGCAAAAAGCAAGACTGTGCCCAGCTGAAAAATTGAGCCTTTATGACATTGCAAAAATGAATTTCCTTTAATACGCCTTGTTGTGTCCCTTGGTTTAGAAAAATAAGTATAATACCCAATTTGTCCCCGTCCTGTGTCTTTCAAAGAATTGGGTCATCTGTTTCAATGCACATAGCCTCTTTAAGAAAATTCACTTCTTGGACTTTCTGTTGAATGATCTCTGTGTCTTTGGGAAGATGTGAGTTGCTATCAGTACATGTCCTTTGGTGTGGCCTGAGTAAGAGCAGTGTGAATGAATCAGTTCTTTCTAATCCTGAGGACTTTGCATCAGTTATCTTTACTGGGAGAGACTTTATGACTTCCTTGGAGCTGAGCTAATACCAGTTTCACTGCTGAATAAAAATACTGTTCTGTAATCAGGAGAGGCCTTCTGGGCTTAATGCTTGCAACACAGCCCTGACAAAGAGTAAGCACAGTGAAGGGGCTGGATTTTTGTTTGGGGTAGATGATGGTTGCAGTATTCATTTGCTTTTGCCATTATCCTTTAGCTGTGTGAGGACACTGTCTAGGGACTTCTAGACACAAATACAGTAAATGTAAACTGTATGCAAAGAGTGGTCTCTTCTCCAAGTTTAAACAAACAAAGCAAATAAGAGAAATGGGTGTAACACCAAAACTGCCTGATGAGGATAATGATAAGGCATCAACTGGTGGGTTTTACTGCATTACTGTGTTGCAATTCCCAATGCAACAATAGCTGAGTATCTCTCATGGTAATTCTGTGCAACAAAACTGGCTGGCTGTCCATTCATTCCTGCAAGTCCTGATTTATGGCAGCTAACAGTTTCTCTAGTTGAAAAGCAAAACTTGTGTTGTTAACAGAAAAATAACAACAACAACAAAAGGCAGCACTTCTCTAGGTGGTTGTTGAACCTTCCAACAGCTATTGCTGTGCTTTAAAGAGCAGCTGGGGTAGGTGTGTGTCTGCACACACACACACTGTCTGTGTCCAATGTGCAACTTTCTCACCTCTATGCCTTTTTATGTCCTGCTGTATTTATTATAGGAAGGGCAAAGACTTCCCGTCTTTTTCAGTTTCTTGTGGGAAAGGGGGCACTTTACATGTGACATCTTTCCTGGTTCAGAGGTTGATGCCTTGCTAGGAATCCTGGATCCTGCACTCTGCTCCCCTGCCAGCAAGGCACAAAAACAGCTTCTAAAGGTGTTGCATTAGGCTGATTTATATTTTTGCATGTGCATTTCTAAATTTTAAGATCTGTTACAACTAAGTTATAAGGTTTTTCTTCTTCTTGGAATTTTGGGAAAAAGATTAAGGAAGATCTATTCCTAGTATTGGGATGCCTCAGTCTCTCCTTCCATCATCCTTTCCTTTACACTAGTACCTGAAAAGAGAAGACCATTTTTCTAGCCTGGGGATACATATAACTTAGACAATATGTTGTCAGCATGGGCATAGCTTTACTTTTATCCAGGCCTCTCTGTAGCAGGTCAGAACAGATTAGTTTGCTACAGAAGCCTAGAGAGATTCAAGTTAATTGGGTCATTCATGCAATTGGTTCTTCTCTCTTGATAAAGCTGCCTCTGAATATGTTAATGGCATTCATTGAGGGAAAGCTAAAGAATCTATGAGGTGTGACATATGTTGATGGATATCTCAGAAATCTCCTATGCACACATATGAAAGCATGTTTTTACCCAGTTCAATGTTTATATTTCACACAGCTTGAAGTTATTTATATTATATATTTATGTTATCTAAAATAATAATTATTATTTATACTATTTGCAACAGCAGCAAAAAGAAAAAAATAGTAAAAAGGAGAAGAGTTTGTGGATGTATTTTATGAAAGGAGTAATCAGTATAAATTGGCAACATTATGAAAGCCTCATTACTTAGGATTCTTAAAACTAGATTGCTTAAAACCATAAAAACTATTCCTGTTGGACACAATTCTGGAGAGATGAACTAGTGGACCTAAGAGGCTGTTTTGAGCTCTACCTTCTATAGTTTTATAAAAATAGCATGTCGACTCTTTTACATGTTTTCTTTTCCTGATGAGTGTATCTGCTTTCCTTCAGCCACAGGAAGCCTAAATCAGCTGTTTTTCCAAACTGTTTAATTAACTGTCATGGAACTTGGAGGGAAACCAACACTAGCTGATATGGAGGGTAGAAACTGTGGCATGGAAAAGAGGAAGATTAGCTATTTAAATGACAATAGAGAACGACAAAGAGGGATGCTGACAGGACTAAGACTTGATTAAGATGGAGCTTTTCATTAATTTTCATAGAGCAACTCTAATTGTTACAAAAACTATATTCAGCAGTTTTCCATCATTTTAATTCCATTTCAAGTGAGTTTAATTTAATTTATCCAATGACTAATTTTTGGCCTTGAATAAGTTAATGAGTAGTCCAGTTTTTCCAAAGGGAATAGTGGCATTAACCCCTGAGACTTGTACTGACATTCATTTGTACATTTGAAAACCTTGCACATATGTTCCATGTTTAACTTCATGCTTTTCTGTACATTTACTTATGACAACCCTGACTGCCTATTTCTCTCAAGACTATTGGAAAGCATTATAATGTCAATTTTGTGTCATAGCTTCCTATTAGTGTTCATAACTTCCCCAGTCAAGCCTTGCAGAAATAACAGGAACTAGCAAATTTTCTGCTATGCTTAAGTAAATCTGTCAGACAATGTCATGTTCCTAAATTCCTTCATGAAGTGCCAATATCAATCCTGTTACTAGAACCGGAACAGCTAAGTTAATTTTTTGCATATTCAGACCTCTATTTGTAAGTGTTCAGAGTTAATCTCTGAACAAAAAGTAATAAAAGTAATAAAACATTGTGGGAAAGTCTCTCTGAGGGCTTATGGCCATTTGTTTCAGTGTTGAAGACTCCTGAGGCTGGTCTCTAATCTAAACCTTATTTCAACAAGTAGACAGTAGAGGACAACTTTCACAGATTGCACTAAGCCTTTGAACTGCCATGGAGGAAGAAGCATGCTTTCTTACTGCACTATCCTCCCCAAAGGCACAAATTTATAGGAAAAAGAAGGTGATTTACATTTTGTAGAAGGCTCACACTTTGCTTGACTGATAAAAAGTGCATGTTCTTTTTCCGACTTTTGCTAACATGCCCCATCTGCTTATCCACATCTCAATAACAATTAGCAACAGGAAGAGGAAGAAACCTTTCCCCACCCCAGCAATGGTAGACTTCTGATTTTATTTCATGTTCTGCAGAATGGCATGGTAGAGTTAGTCTAGAAACTGGATGAAACTTCTCTAATGATTTTTTTGAATAAGACAGTAGGAAAGTAGGAAGAACTGTGCAGTGCCTTTGGCATTGCAGGTCTGTGTATACGGATCATTTCATGTCTGTTTGCAATGAAGAAAGTTCTTATATCAGAAGCCTTATATCAGAATGCAGTCTTATATCAGGCAGTCTTGTATCAGAAGTGTATGTTGAGTAGAGAAGAGGCTGCTAGATAAATATATTCACTCTATGTTTTCCATGAGAAAATCAAAACACCTGTAGCTTTTTAGTATATTGTTTTACAAGTGTTCTTTCACAGAGTATCGATCTAAAAATTGGTTGCCACAAATGTCTGATAAAGAGAGTTTGAACTGCTTGTTCTGATGGGTCATGTAATATGTACTGTATTGATCCTATTTCTGCAATGGAGGAGCACATGCAAGGAAAATAGTTTTAATGAGCCAAGGCCCTGAATCTCTAAGGAAGAATAGGAAGTAGAGCAGGGCTGGGGAATAGTTGCTCACTTTTATTATCTTTTTCTTTTTGGTTTGTTTAAGAGGAAATGAAATTTAGGTGATGCAAAGGGTTATTGGCTGACTAGCATTCACATGAAATTTGATTCTTGTATTTGCGCTTATAGCAGTTAACCACACATGCATATGCAGCTACAGTTTTGCTGTGTATGGGTTTATCTTTGTCTGGACATTGCTAAAGGAGCTTGGGAACTAGATGATGAAGAGATGTTAGTCATTGTGGTCCCCCCACCAAAATACATAGATTGGCACATTATTCCTGTGTTCATTGAGCTGTAGTTGGCACAGATTTCTTGCCTCTGTGCTGGTCTTATTGTGAGGGAGTAATTGTTCCCTCAGCCCCTTGCCTGGCTCATTTCCTCACTCGATTCAGGACAGGAGTAGTGTTGCATAAGATGTGGTCCTTTTCCAGGATCAGGCCCACAATGCAATAGGAAATTAGGGTGAATTTTGGCTAGGTCTACTTCATGAGAGGGATAGCAAGGTGGGCATAAGCATGGTGGACTCCAAGAATGGGGCACTTTCAGTCCATGTGTGGTCTGGGGTTCAAAGCATCTGTAGGAGCTCAGGCAGCATTAGCAGTGGGCAGGGGTCTCCCACTTTCAAGCCTTCCCAAGTCCTTCCTGCTCAGGAAGGGGACAGAAAGTATTGCTTATGCTAAGGTCAATCACACCCCTTGCAAAGCTGTGAGGGTTTGCAGCATTTGCATCTGTCATTGGAAGAAACCTGGCATACACTGGGTAATATTTCTCATTTGCCACATTGACTCTTTGTGAGGATGCTTGTAGGAACTGTGATTTTACAATGGCATGCCTACAGAAAGCAATCGAGACAAAGAAAATGTCTATTAAAGCTCAGGCAAATCCCCAGACAAACAGTATGGGCTTGTTTCGGGGGTAATTTCCAGGTGGTTCTTTTCTTTCCTCGGAAATTTTAAAACAGTCATTTTGGTCAGGGAAAGAAGGAAGAAAATAAACAGGTAACACATTGTGCAGTTCTTGTCTGGGAAGAGAATGAGCTTCCAGTTTTTGGCTGCTCTTTTCCTCACCCTCTTAAAGCTGCAAATTATACCTCATTTTACAATCTCTGCTGTGATGTGAAAGAGATATTAGACATTGTTGCTCAGAAAAGGCTGGGGTTAAAGTGGCCTCTGCATGCACCTTTCTTCCTACAGCATTTTAAGGAGTCTCTGGGAAAAGCATGGTGGGTATTATTTGCTCTCATTTTCTCAAGGCTGCTTAAAGACTATTTTGAAGGGGGAAGGGGAAAAAAATCCTATTTTAAGATGTCCATTAGCATCCTGGCATGTGTGGAGTGAGCAAGGCCTGGATTCCCTTACAGTGCAGGCTTGCTGGCTGTCTGAGGTGTGGTGTGGCTCCCACCTTGCCTGCTTGTATGTGCCCCAAATAATCCACTGAGCTGGGGGGATCTCAGCAGGCAGAGCACATACAGAAGCAAGAACAGGGCTCCCAAATGGTTGTGCTCAGATTAGGATACTTTTTAGAAATTGTGGTAAATGGAAGCTCTCAGGCACCAGCAATTTGTGTGGCACTGATGGGGAGTGGAAGGGGTGCCTAGGTGAGTGTGACACTGATGCATGGCCAGCTGCTTGTTTTTAACATTTTCTGCTGTGCTGAAATCACTTTCTTCTGGAAAGGTACTTGAATGAATTGATTTACTTGTATGGAACAGAGCATAATTACTTACAGCGCATAATATGCACTCAGATAGATAAAACAAGCGATACGACCCAACGGGTGCCTTAATGTGATGTCCAAGTCATGCATTTGGACACTCAAATCGGCACTTACGTGCATAAAATTGACATTTACATGTCTAAGTGGCAATTTGGTGCATTCAGATTAGGGATTAAGTTTCTCGCATTTGAAAACTGAAATGTCTCTTTGCGCTGTACATTGTTATCTGCTGGCTACAGAGTTCCAGCAAACACGGCCGGTGAACACAGGGATTAAATGAATGAGCACATGCAAAGTTGTTCATTATTACTACAAACGATGCAATTCTGTTTGTGGTCTTGACTGGCGGGATGAAGAGAATACACATACGCTTGTTTTAATGCAAGTATTTTAGGCACCTCAAATGCAAGCTAAATATAGCTAACTGGGGAATGTTGCTACTAAATTAGAAGTGGAAAAAATGGTATTTGTGTGGGTGTGTCTTCCGATGTTGCCTATACTTAGCGAGCTCAGAGGCTGCTTCTGTGTTCAAGTAAAGCAACAGAGATAGCCCCATTCACAGCACTGAAGAATGTGTTTCTGAGGGGAAGCAAAGGACACCCTCTTTTCATTATGGGACTGATAGATGTCATGAGCATTGTGAAACCCTCCTTATTGTACCCAAACAGCAATTTCTCAGTTTTATGGCTGTCATATGAAGATCAGGCTCCACATCACCATGCGACTCCCCACCACCAGTGTCATCAGCATCAGGCCAGGGGGTTATTTACACTGTTTGCATGTAAGCACAAGAAAGCATGATTAAGATTAGGAATATATTTGATAAGCGTGAGAAAACAAGTGAGAGAACGGCAGGCAGAGGCTCACCCACGGATTAAAACCCTTAAATTAAACGATAAAATATGCCTGGAATAAATAGAACTCTCACTGGGAACCTGTCCAAGCTCAAGCCCATATGTTACTGGCTAATCATTTCACACCTTCGTCTGCCAGAGTAATTAGACAAAAGTGAAGCAATACTCTGCTTATTTTTCTTGCTACTGTTTCATAATACTAGCTAAGAAATGATGGGTTATTTTAAGATCACCCCAAATATAGGGACCCACTGGGAATAGTTCTTAGGTATTCCTGCAGTTGGTTTTAATTACCAGGTACAAACCATGCAATACTTTTTGATAGGGGTGTTTTGTTCTTTAATTGGAAAGAAAATTATACAAATATATACCTGAGATTGAATTTAGGTCCTGTTGCAAATGAAAGAATTGATTTTTGCTGTGTCACATGGACTCCATGTCAGTGTAACTCCACTGAAGCTAAATCAGTGTAAAATTGGAGCAGAGAGTCAAGTCCAAAATGCTTATTGACAACTGAATAGAAAATGTCATCTATACTATTTTCATGAGCACTGCTTTTAACGGGTACATTTTTACCTACATTAGATACAGGCATGGATCTAACCAGCAGCTATACTACTACTGGTGCCTCAGGTTTCTCAGCAAAGCAGAGAAAAAATAAAGCCTTGGATTGGTTCCTTTCAGAGACTGGATAAGATTTAAATTATTACTCCTAACCACTCAGATCAGTTTCCCCATTTTAATATGAAAGAACACCATTTCTCCCTTATATCAAAAATTAAAATAAAATCCTTGAGAAGTTTGGATAGGGTGCAAAGGATTTACTCCAGACAATTGTTAATGGAATTAGAAAGAACTTAATGGAATTGGAAAGGAAAAAGACATTGTCTTGTGTCAAGTTGCTCCATAAATACCTAGTGGAAGGTCTTCCTGCCAGTGATGGTTTTGATCCCAAGCACCGCTCAAGACACGATAAACTGATCTGACCTAGGCCCTACTGCTTTTCAAATCACCTCCTGTGGAAGCCTAAGATGGACTTCCACGCCTCTATTTTCTTCTTTCTCTTGTGTGCGTTTATTTCCAGTTTCCCTTATCAAGCAGCAACCTCTTAGTGGATGCATGACAGCTAGTCAGGATGCATGGTGACCCAGAAGGCTAGACATTCCACAGACCTTCTCTGGAGAAGGTCAGGCACTTTCGTCCTCAGTATGGAAAGGAAAATGGGCTGATGTGCCTTTGACCACAAAATAACTCCTTTAAGACAGAATTAAAAATCAAATAAGGAGAAGGCTCCATAGATGGCAATGGCATGAGTGGCTTTAGTGTGGAAGAAGTTAACACTTTGGGCTGAATGCGTAAATGCAAAAAGCAGTTAGCACAGCTGCACCCTCAAGGGAGTATGAGGGTAGAAAATAAGGAAAAAAGATGAACTGTGAATGAGACATAATAGGGAAGCTCCGGAGTGGGAGATTTGGCAGCCAGAGCTGACATAGTTCTGCTGTGAGGTCACATAAGGAAGGATTATGGCGTCTGCACATATGAGCCCATCGAACCATTTGTATTTTAATCACATATGGGATGAAAAAAAAAAAGTGTAAAATTAACAATGTGTTGTACACTTAAATTGTATTGTCTGGAAATCTTAAAAGGAAAAATGGACCACCCCCCCGGAAAATATTGACCATCTGAGTTTTGAAGTTGGTAAGCCCTGATTAACAAAAGCCAATAGCTTTCTGCATACATTTAATCTTTTTTGCTAGATACAGCAAAGTTGGTGCCTTAGTGCTTCATTGTACGTTTGGAAGCAAGAGGCGTCCAAGCAAGCTGAACACGTCAGTTGTTCTGAATCCTGGAAAGAGTCTGCTAGAGAGCTGAAACTGAGTGTCTGTTTGTTAACATCTAGGAATAATAACAATAATGAAAAAAGTATAACTTACTGAAAGAAAATCAACAGTTGCAAAACAAAGCATGATTTGATTATCTCATTTACAAACAATAAATGTCAACAGCATCCTACACCCTTGTCAAAGACTCCTTAGAGAATGCAAATGTAGCCTTTATCTGCCTCTGCCCTTTATTAAAACAACCATATAGACTTTGCTGATAAACAAGACAATTAAGTGTAAATGATGTCATCTCCTGGCATTCATTCACTTTAATGAGTCTAGCCAATCACCCAGTGTAAATAGTAATAGCTGGAAAGCAGTAATATTCAAAATCATATTAGACAACAAAGAGAGAACGGTGACCTTTGTTTTTGACTAATGGCACAGCTTCAGAGCACTGGGCATGGCAATCCAGCCAACTGTCCTTGTCATTAAAATAAAAAAAAAATGATTAAATGTAAGCATCCAGTGTTTGTTGTACAAGCTTTAATGAGCTGACCATTTGTGTGGCAGGTGATGGGTTTAGAGGTGAACTAGTAGCTTGCTTAGAAGGAAGCAACCTGGGAAGGAAAAGTGCTTGGCACTCAATCAGTTTCCCTCATCTCTGCTCCTCTTGGTCTGCTTGCTCACAACTGCCACAAAAGGAAGTTAATATCGAAATAAGGTACTGACTTCTGACTTCTAACTTTGCTTCTCCTGTAAATGAATTTTGTCCATTGAGTAACCTGTTCTAAATATTTTCAGCATTTGATGGGGAAGACACCGGGTTTTATGATACTCGGTAGAGTGTTTAGTATCTAGCAAGAATCAGACAAACTCAGCACTTCTATCTTTGCCCGAGAGCTACTAAGTAAAAGTCAAAGATCCTTAGAAAATAAGATGATTTTTTTTTTTATATATATATATATGTTTAGTCCATGTTACTTATCTTGTCCCATCACTGGCATATGCAGAGCATCTTCAAAGAGCAAATGTCTGCTAGGTCTAAATGGTGTTCAATACAATATCATTTTTAGCTTTTAACAAACTAGTTTCTGTAATAGGAACACTGGAAATAAATTTCCCTTTGAAGCAATGCTTCAGAGGATATTCCAACAGGAAGGCAAGGGAACAAGAAGCGAAGAATCTTTTACTAAATGCTTAGTTGAAATGTATGGTCAGCAACTTCATCAGGTATGAAAACACAGAGCTAGTAAAGCCAACAAAGTTACATGGGTTTGAAGCTGAGAGATCCTGTTTTGTCTTGACAATTTTGGTATACATCTGCATGAAGTTGTGAAACTTCATCCACACAATGGTGGCACTGAAGATTTTATGGAATTTAATAGTGATTTATTCTCATACACATGGGCACATCAAACCTAAACCACGTTACATCCCCCCGCCCCTCAAGGCATTAAAGTGACATTGCTTATGAGTACAATAGGGGAAGAATAGGACAGTGGTCTTTAGGGTGACATACATTCAGCAATATTCTGTCAAATAAGACACATTATTTCCTTTTTTTTTAATCCACCCCCCTATTTTATGGTGTGATGATGGTAGTGTTCATGGTTGATCAGTACTGAGGCAAGAGACTTAGTGGTACCTCAGGTACATATTAACAGCTTCTGCACTCATTTCCATCCTTTGCAGGGAAGGGGGACCTGTAAGAAGAGTAGTAATGGAAAAGAATTTGTGCAGCTATGGTTCCTTCAGTACTAGCAAAGTGTCAAGGCCTTTGGAGAAATTTAGGCCCCCTGAGTCAGTCATATTACTGTCAGAGTGAAGATGGGGATGCCAGGTTCTGACATGTGGACTAAAAGGAAACACTTTCTCTCAGAGATTTTCATTTGATTTTTTATTTTTATTTTTTTATTTTTTTTCCTGACATATGCACTACATAGATAGAGTAAAAGCATGTAATTTATTGCATGCATGAGAGCTGATTATCCTATTCAAAATCCCTTGCACATGCTATCAGGTTGTGCTCAGCCAGTCTAAGGTAGATGCCTAACTTATTTATCTGTGAGAGAGAGAGAGAGAGAAACAACTCATATCACCATTGCCCAAAGCTGCTAGAGCTCAGTCTCTTTCACAGTCCTTATGGCTGTGGGGCTACCTAATTTAAGTATATCACTTACATATGTTATATTTACATATGCATGTGCATATATAAGTATAGATGCACACACATAGCATACATATGTATATATGCAGGTACATTTACATCTAACAAATTCTGAGCCCCAAATAGCACATATTTTTGACCATTGCTACAGACTCAGCTTCGTCACAGACACCCCGGTGTTGTCCTGGGCACATCACAGCGCTGAACCCCAGTTCACAATCAGCTTCACACCCCTGAGGGGGAGAGACAGATGCTGGTGTGTGCAAGGAGTCCATTAGCCTTGCTGAGTGCGCAGTAAGGATCAGGCCTAAATCTTTTTAAAGGTAAATAGTAGATAAATGTGAAGCCTGGAGCTGTCATTTTAGTCTTTTCATCTCTAGAATAATCAGCTCTCCCAGAACCAGGATGCTGGGTAGAGTTTGTAATCGTTCCCTTGTAGCCGTCAATCGGTTTCGCTATTTTACAGCAAGTAAATTTTCTTCTCAGTGGGTGAACTGCATGACAAACCATAGACAAACTTCTGAAAAACTGCAAACACTTACACTTTACTGCAAATGTAACCATAACAATTCAAAGTACTAATTTTCTACCTCATATAATATGTGTAAGTATGCCTTAGCAACACTCACGGGAAACATAATTTAACAGTGCCTCTATCTTCCTTACCTCGAGATGGGAAATTTCTGTCACATACTTAACAGAAGGCCGGCTGTCTGAGCTTTCCATGTGCTTATCTACACTGTTTTTTAAGGAACATCTTGAGGGGAGTGTTTGCTTTTCTTTAACCCTTCACTAGCCACGTGGCAGCTTTTACTCTGCTGATGAAAATATGATATGTTGGCTCCCAGCCTCTCCCTGGGTTAAAAAGAAAGAAAAGCATGAGAAAATATGAGCAGGGAACTACACGGGAGGAGATCTGAAAAGGAGTCTTCATCAGTAGGAGAGAATAGATATCCACTGGGCAGTTTATCCCATGCCAGGGACCCCTAAGCACACCGTGAAGAACCAGCAGCTGGGTGTCTGCTTCCACATTCTAGCTAGTATTTGTGTTATTCATATTTGTATTGTGCATAGTGCCAAGTTCACACATACAGAAGTATACAAGCTCTATTCTGAGGATTGCTCGACTCTACTACCTTTCTCCTTACTTCTCATGATGTTCTAGGTGCCTTTATTAACCAGTCAGAAATGATGAATGTGTCTGAAATCCAAAGTTTTCCAGGATTTGGATGTCTACGTCTAGGTTCAAAGCATATGAAAAGCTGGGATGTATATGCAGTCCCTTCCTCATTTGGATGCCAAGCTGGTTGTTTTAGGTGATTGACTCTGCTGAAGAATTTTCAGAGAAAGAGGAGGTGATATTTAACTCTTTATGCTAGAGCCCATTGCTCTGGGAGTTACCAGAAGGTGGGACCTTTGCATTCTTTGTTTTCAGTTACTAGAGATTTAAAAACACATCTCCTCTTCTCCAAGGTACCCAAAGTACCAGGCTGTAGGTACCTAGAACAAAGACCCAGCCTTTCCCCTTAGTAATAAAGCTGGCTAAAAACTCCCTGCAAGGGGAAGGGGCTAGGCAGGATGTTTGAGTACTGCAGTTTTTGGTAGCTAACTCCTACTTAAGTTTTGCTCTGAGCACTGAAGCATGGAGTAGTCTGAATCTTGGGATGTGTCTGTGCCTGATCATTGCTGTGCATTTGCACAAGAAGCCCTATTTCAGCCAGCCTGTCTTGGTGACTCAGAGGTAGCAGGATGCAACCCTGGGTGGCCAGCTTTTATGCAACCAAGTGGCCATACTGAACCTGTCAGCCGCCAGCTTTACACAGCTGTGGAGATGTCGTGTTTGTGATCAGAGCAGGGAGTCAAGATGTAAAACTTCCTAACTCTAATCCCTTAGCATGTGAGCTGCTGGAGTAATATTGCAAACTTTGTATGAGGAATGGTTCACAATGCACAAGCTAATATATGAATTGACCCTCATAAATTATACTTGTAATCCTCCTAACATTCCTCTGCGCATTTATTCCAGCATTCAGTTCTCCTGGATATACTTTGCTGGCAAAGCTCCACTTTTTACAGGCATGAAATATTCATAAAGCGAACTGGTTTTTGGGCATAGATTTGGGTACAAACCCACTTTCCCCTTCCAAGAAAATTTAACATAAAACAAATATATCAAATTCAAGGCAAGACAAAATGGAAATCTTGCAAATGTATTTAACCCCAAATCACGTTCCCTAAACCAGAAGTGCTTCATTGAAACATTTCATATGGATGGTTTAGATGTGATTCATCAAAACATGTCATGTGAATGGCTTTGAGATATTTCACCTGAATTTCTAACTAATCTTTTTGAAGGATTTTTTTTTTTTTCTTAGAAATTAACTTGCATTTGAAAATGCAGCAACTTAAAGTGAGAATTTTAAAGAAAAAAGAAGCCTTTGTTTTCCAAATTCCTAAGGGACAGTTCCTCTCCCTCCCTATTCATCCCCCATTATTCCCTCTACTCCAGTAATCAGAAACAGAAATTTCATTGCAACATCCTCATTTTAAAATATTATCTGTCCTGAGTGGTTGCACTGGACATTTTTGCTGTTGTGGTGCTGCCCTCAAGGAAATGTACTTGCTCAGATGGTTAGTTGAAGCCAAGAACATTTTTGACACCCACAAGGAGCCTGCCAAGTGACTGTGGGCATTGTGCATTAGTGTCTCTCTAGCCATAGGAAAACCTAAACCACATGAGTGACTTGAACCACGATTTCCTTCTAAGAAAAAAGTAAATTTGTGTATATATCACAACATTTCGGTTTTAGCTGAATTGCCTGCAAGATGGCAAAATTCAGGAAATTAAGGAAAGGAGCTTACTCACTACTGAGCAATGTTAAGTGAATATTCACCACAACATCTGATGCATGATAAAGCTTTAAACCTCTCGTGCTTTACTGAACCCAAGGAACTTCTCATTTGAATGAGATACAACTCAGGCATTAGTCAGACAGGAGATGAGATGCACTCCTATAAAATAACCACATTAATATGAAAAATGAGACATAAAGCAAACTGTCCCCATATGTTGCTATCCATATCTCAGAAAGATTTTTCTTGAAGTTTTACTGTAATGATCATCAAGGGAGTATATATGTCCTGGTCTGGAATTGATATTAAACTAGAGGGAAGGGAAGGGGGGCAAACCCAGACAAAGAGATATCCAGGAAACAGGGACAGACGGGCGATATCTAAAACAAAAAGGTATTGGCAGGGGAGACAGGGAATGCCCTCCACTGAACTGTTTGGGTACTGAGCATGGTGTTCTCCTCATAAACACAAGGAGAATTGCTTGGGGTCCTGCCACCAAACCCTGCTTACATGTAACACAGTTGTCTATCCTGCTGCGTTACTGATCACTTGCAACCATTTTTTAATGTAGTTTGGGGGATACAGTATATGTATCATTTCTTTATTACGGTCTTTCAATCACTATACAAAGCAAAAACATTGTTTGGAGCAGATGCACTCTTTTATTTGCTAATATGTTCTTGGTTGACACTAATTTGCCACAGCAAAATTTAGCATCCATCTTCAAAATGCTGCTCACTAATGCCATTCCAAAAACCAATGGGTATGCAATAAACTGCATCAAACAACCCATAATAAAGCAGTTTTACTACAGATGTTCATTATGCACATGAGTCTCTGTAGCAGCCTGTGCATTTTGGAGAAATGTTTGAAATTAGTTTGGAAAAGCAGTAATTAAAATTAAAGTTATTTCTCATATAAAATTCAGTCAGATCAGAACCACAGACATGTCACAGCGCTCAATTCCCATGAGGGACTTCTCCCCCCAACCCCTGCCCTTCAAAGCATGTTTGCTAATTTTGCTGTAGACTTGGGTATCATATGCAAAGCTGCTTTGGATTCCAGCAGACAACATGCTCGTGAGTAGCAAATATTTGGACTTTAAGATTTGGTGCTCTTCTCATTAATACTTCTGAACATGCTCCTGACTGACATTTTCCCTAAGAGCTCATTGGATACATGTAATGAATGCACTACATGTTGGATTAATTGTCCTGTGAGCTCATTGCCTGCCTTTTGTACCCAAATTTCTTCATAGTGCTACGGAAAGCATTTGTCATACACTGTGGCTCTCGCCAGAGACTGGATATATGAGTAGTGTCTGGTGACACGAACTGACTTGTACTCAGAGCCTCACCATGTGAACCCAAGTGCATCCACCATGTGATGAGAATAGCTTCAGTGCACAATTTAAAATTTATTTATTTATTTATTTTAAATACATTTTAATGTATGTGTTTGGCTGGGCAACCAGATGAAGGTCTCATGTCCGAGTGTGAAGGTACTGAGCTCTCTGCTGGGAGGCTGCATGGCCTGGCACAAAGAGCAAGGCTCTTGGTCTAGCTGCTCATGACATTGCCATGCTC